>NW_028256788.1:0-1200000 GCF_048593485.1 Apis florea
CGTGTGAAAGGGAATTGATAAATGACCGTGTGAAGAGGAATTGATAAATGACCGTGTGAAGAGGAATTGATAAATGACCGTGTGAGGAGGAATTGATAAATGTCCGTGTGAGGAGGAATTGATAAATGACCGTGTGAGGAGGAATTGATAAATGTCCGTGTGAGGAGGAATTGATAAATGACCGTGTGAAAGGGAATTGATAAATGACCGTGTGAGGAGGAATTGATAAATGACCGTGTGAAAGGAATTGATAAATAACCGTGTGAGGAGGAATTGATAAATGACCGTGTGAAGAGGAATTGATAAATGACCGTGTGAGGAGGAATTGATAAATAACCGTGTGAGGAGGAATTGATAAATGACCGTGTGAAGAGGAATTGATAAATGACTGTGTGAAAGGGAATTGATAAATGACCGTGTGAAGAGGAATTGATAAATGACCGTGTGAAGAGGAATTGATAAATGACCGTGTGAAAGGGAATTGATAAATGACCGTGTGAAGAGGAATTGATAAATGACCGGGTAAGGAGGAATTGATAAATGACCGTGTGAAGAGGAATTGATAAATGACCGTGTGAAGAGGAATTGATAAATGACCGTGTGAAGGAGGAATTGATAAATGACCGTGTGAAGAGGAATTGATAAATGACCGTGTGAGGAGGAATTGATAAATGTCCGTGTGAAGAGGAATTGATAAATGACCGTGTGAAGAGGAATTGATAAATGACCGTGTGAGGAGGAATTGATAAATGACCGTGTGAAGAGGAATTGATAAATGACCGTGTGAAAGGGAATTGATAAATGACCGTGTGAAGAGGAATTGATAAATGACCGTGTGAAGAGGAATTGATAAATGACCGTGTGAAAGGGAATTGATAAATGACCGTGTGAGGAGGAATTGATAAATGTCCGTGTGAAGAGGAATTGATAAATGACCGTGTGAAAAGGAAATGATAAATGACCGTGTGAGGAGGAATTGATAAATGACCGTGTGGGGAGGAATTGATAAATGTCCGTGTGAGGAGGAATTGATAAATGACCGTGTGAAGAGGAATTGATAAATGACCGTGTGAAGAGGAATTGATAAATGACCGTGTGAAGAGGAATTGATAAATGACCGTGTGAAGAGGAATTGATAAATGATCGTGTGAAAGGGAATTGATAAATGACCGTGTGAAGAGGAATTGATAAATGACCGTGTGAGGAGGAATTGATAAATGTCCGTGTGAGGAGGAATTGATAAATGACCGTGTGAAAAGGAAATGATAAATGACCGTGTGAGGAGGAATTGATAAATGACCGTGTGGGGAGGAATTGATAAATGACCGTGTGAGGAGGAATTGATAAATGTCCGTGTGAGGAGGAATTGATAAATGACCGTGTGAAGAGGAATTGATAAATGACCGTGTGAAGAGGAATTGATAAATGACCGTGTGAAGAGGAATTGATAAATGACCGTGTGAAGAGGAATTGATAAATGATCGTGTGAAAGGGAATTGATAAATGACCGTGTGAAGAGGAATTGATAAATGACCGTGTGAAGAGGAATTGATAAATGACCGTGTGAGGAGGAATTGATAAATGTCCGTGTGAGGAGGAATTGATAAATGACCGTGTGAAAAGGAAATGATAAATGACCGTGTGAGGAGGAATTGATAAATGACCGTGTGAAAGGGAATTGATAAATGACCGTGTGAGGAGGAATTGATAAATGACCGTGTGAAAGGGAATTGATAAATAACCGTGTGAGGAGGAATTGATAAATGACCGTGTGAAGAGGAATTGATAAATGACCGTGTGAGGAGGAATTGATAAATAACCGTGTGAGGAGGAATTGATAAATGACCGTGTGAAGAGGAATTGATAAATGACGGTGTGAAAGGGAATTGATAAATGACCGTGTGAAGAGGAATTGATAAATGACCGTGTGAAGAGGAATTGATAAATGACCGTGTGAGGAGGAATTGATAAATGACCGTGTGAGGAGGAATTGATAAATGACCGTGTGAAAGGGAATTGATAAATGACCGTGTGAAGAGGAATTGATAAATGACCGTGTGAAGAGGAATTGATAAATGACCGGGTAAGGAGGAATTGATAAATGAGCGTGTGAAGAGGAATTGATAAATGACCGTGTGAGGAGGAATTGATAAATGACCGTGTGAAGAGGAATTGATAAATGACCGTGTGAAGAGGAATTGATAAATGACCGTGTGAAGAGGAATTGATAAATGATCGTGTGAAAGGGAATTGATAAATGACCGTGTGAAGAGGAATTGATAAATGACCGTGTGAAGAGGAATTGATAAATGACCGTGTGAGGAGGAATTGATAAATGTCCGTGTGAGGAGGAATTGATAAATGTCCGTGTGAGGAGGAATTGATAAATGACCGTGTGAAAAGGAAATGATAAATGACCGTGTGAGGAGGAATTGATAAATGACCGTGTGAAAGGGAATTGATAAATGACCGTGTGAGGAGGAATTGATAAATGACCGTGTGAAAGGGAATTGATAAATAACCGTGTGAGGAGGAATTGATAAATGACCGTGTGAAGAGGAATTGATAAATGACCGTGTGAGGAGGAATTGATAAATAACCGTGTGAGGAGGAATTGATAAATGACCGTGTGAAGAGGAATTGATAAATGACTGTGTGAAAGGGAATTGATAAATGACCGTGTGAAGAGGAATTGATAAATGACCGTGTGAAGAGGAATTGATAAATGACCGTGTGAGGAGGAATTGATAAATGACTGTGTGAAAGGGAATTGATAAATGACCGTGTGAAGAGGAATTGATAAAAGACCGTGTGAGGAGGAATTGATAAATGACCGTGTTAGGAGGAATTGATAAATGACCGTGTGAGGAGGAATTGATAAATGACCGTGTGAGGAGGAATTGATAAATGACCGTGTGAAAGGGAATTGATAAATGACCGTGTGAAAGGGAATTGATAAATGACCGTGTGAAAGGGAATTGATAAATGACCGTGTGAAGAGGAATTGATAAATGACCGTGTGAAAGGGAATTGATAAATGACCGTGTGAGGAGGAATTGATAAATGACCGTGTGAAAGGGAATTGATAAATGACCGTGTGAGGAGGAATTGATAAATGACCGTGTGAAAGGGAATTGATAAATGACCGTGTGAGGAGGAATTGATAAATGACCGTGTGAGGAGGAATTGATAAATGACCGTGTGAGGAGGAATTGATAAATGACCGTGTGAGGAGGAATTGATAAATGTCCGTGTGAGGAGGAATTGATAAATGACCGTGTGAGGAGGAATTGATAAATGACCGTGTGAGGAGGAATTGATAAATGTCCGTGTGAGGAGGAATTGATAAATGACCGTGTGAAGAGGAATTGATAAATGACCGTGTAAGGAGGAATTGATAAATGACCGTGTGAAGAGGAATTGATAAATGACCGTGTGAAAAGGAATTGATAAATGACCGTGTGAAGAGGAATTGATAAATGACCGGGTAAGGAGGAATTGATAAATGACCGTGTGAAGAGGAATTGATAAATGACCGTGTGAAGAGGAATTGATAAATGACCGTGTGAAAGGGAATTGATAAATGACCGTGTGAAGAGGAATTGATAAATGACCGTGTGAGGAGGAATTGATAAATGTCCGTGTGAAGAGGAATTGATAAATGACCGTGTGAAGAGGAATTGATAAATGACCGTGTGAGGAGGAATTGATAAATGACGGTGTGAAGAGGAATTGATAAATGACCGTGTGAAAGGGAATTGATAAATGACCGTGTGAAGAGGAATTGATAAATGACCGTGTGAGGAGGAATTGATAAATGACCGTGTGAAAGGGAATTGATAAATGACCGTGTGAGGAGGAATTGATAAATGTCCGTGTGAAGAGGAATTGATAAATGACCGTGTGAAGAGGAATTGATAAATGACCGTGTGAAGAGGAATTGATAAATGACCGTGTGAAGAGGAATTGATAAATGACCGTGTGAAAAGGAATTGATAAATGACCGTGTGAGGAGGAATTGATAAATGACCGTGTGAGGAGGAATTGATAAATGACCGTGTGAAGAGGAATTGATAAATGACCGTGTGAAGAGGAATTGATAAATGACCGTGTGAAAAGGAATTGATAAATGACCGTGTGAAGAGGAATTGATAAATGACCGTGTGAGGAGGAATTGATAAATGACCGTGTGAAGAGGAATTGATAAATGACCGTGTGAAGAGGAATTGATAAATGACCGTGTGAGGAGGAATTGATAAATGACCGTGTGAAGAGGAATTGATAAATGACCGTGTGAAAGGGAATTGATAAATGACCGTGTGAAGAGGAATTGATAAATGACCGTGTGAGGAGGAATTGATAAATGACCGTGTGAAAGGGAATTGATAAATGACCGTGTGAGGAGGAATTGATAAATGACCGTGTGAAGAGGAATTGATAAATGACCGTGTGAAGAGGAATTGATAAATGACCGTGTGAAGAGGAATTGATAAATGACCGTGTGAAGAGGAATTGATAAATGACCGTGTGAAAGGGAATTGATAAATGACCGTGTGAGGAGGAATTGATAAATGACCGTGTGAGGAGGAATTGATAAATGACCGTGTGAGGAGGAATTGATAAATGACCGTGTGAAAAGGAATTGATAAATGACCGTGTGAAGAGGAATTGATAAATGACCGTGTGAAGAGGAATTGATAAATGACCGTGTGAAGAGGAATTGATAAATGACCGTGTGAAAGGGAATTGATAAATGACCGTGTGAGGAGGAATTGATAAATGACCGTGTGAGGAGGAATTGATAAATGACCGTGTGAAAGGGAATTGATAAATGACCGTGTGAAGAGGAATTGATAAATGACCGTGTGAAAGGGAATTGATAAATGACCGTGTGAAGAGGAATTGATAAATGACCGTGTGAAGAGGAATTGATAAATGACCGTGTGAGGAGGAATTGATAAATGTCCGTGTGAGGAGGAATTGATAAATGACCGTGTGAAAAGGAAATGATAAATGACCGTGTGAGGAGGAATTGATAAATGACCGTGTGAAAGGGAATTGATAAATGACCGTGTGAGGAGGAATTGATAAATGACCGTGTGAAAGGGAATTGATAAATGACCGTGTGAGGAGGAATTGATAAATGACCGTGTGAAGAGGAATTGATAAATGACCGTGTGAGGAGGAATTGATAAATGACCGTGTGAGGAGGAATTGATAAATGACCGTGTGAAGAGGAATTGATAAATGACCGTGTGAAAGGGAATTGATAAATGACCGTGTGAAGAGGAATTGATAAATGACCGTGTGAAGAGGAATTGATAAATGACCGTGTGAGGAGGAATTGATAAATGACCGTGTGAAAGGGAATTGATAAATGACCGTGTGAAGAGGAATTGATAAATGACCGTGTGAGGAGGAATTGATAAATGACCGTGTGAGGAGGAATTGATAAATGACCGTGTGAGGAGGAATTGATAAATGACCGTGTGAGGAGGAATTGATAAATGACCGTGTGAGGAGGAATTGATAAATGACCGTGTGAAAGGGAATTGATAAATGACCGTGTGAAAGGGAATTGATAAATGACCGTGTGAAGAGGAATTGATAAATGACCGTGTGAAGAGGAATTGATAAATGACCGTGTGAAAGGGAATTGATAAATGACCGTGTGAAGAGGAATTGATAAATGACCGTGTGAGGAGGAATTGATAAATGTCCGTGTGAGGAGGAATTGATAAATGACCGTGTGAAGAGGAATTGATAAATGACCGTGTAAGGAGGAATTGATAAATGAGCGTGTGAAGAGGAATTGATAAATGACCGTGTGAAGAGGAATTGATAAATGACCGTGTGAAAGGGAATTGATAAATGACCGTGTGAAGAGGATTTGATAAATGACGGTGTGAAGAGGAATTGATAAATGACCGGGTAAGGAGGAATTGATAAATGACCGTGTGAAGAGGAATTGATAAATGACCGTGTGAGGAGGAATTGATAAATGACCGTGTGAGGAGGAATTGATAAATGACCGTGTGAAGAGGAATTGATAAATGACCGTGTGAGGAGGAATTGATAAATGACCGTGTGAGGAGGAATTGATAAATGACCGTGTGAGGAGGAATTGATAAATGACCGTGTGAAGAGGAATTGATAAATGACCGTGTGAAAGGGAATTGATAAATGACCGTGTGAAAGGGAATTGATAAATGACCGTGTGAGGAGGAATTGATAAATGACCGTGTGAAAAGGAATTGATAAATGACCGTGTGAGGAGGAATTGATAAATGACCGTGTGAAAGGGAATTGATAAATGACCGTGTGAAGAGGAATTGATAAATGACCGTGTGAAGAGGAATTGATAAATGACCGTGTGAAAGGGAATTGATAAATGACCGTGTGAGGAGGAATTGATAAATGACCGTGTGAAGAGGAATTGATAAATGTCCGTGTGAAGAGGAATTGATAAATGACCGTGTGAAGAGGAATTGATAAATGACCGTGTGAAGAGGAATTGATAAATGACCGTGTGAGGAGGAATTGATAAATGACCGTGTGAAAGGGAATTGATAAATGACCGTATGAGGAGGAATTGATAAATGACCGTGTGAAAGGGAATTGATAAATGACCGTGTGAGGAGGAATTGATAAATGACCGTGTGAGGAGGAATTGATAAATGACCGTGTGAGGAGGAATTGATAAATGACCGTGTGAAAAGGAATTGATAAATGACCGTGTGAAGAGGAATTGATAAATGACCGTGTGAAGAGGAATTGATAAATGACCGTGTGAAGAGGAATTGATAAATGACCGTGTGAAAGGGAATTGATAAATGACCGTGTGAGGAGGAATTGATAAATGACCGTGTGAAGAGGAATTGATAAATGACCGTGTGAAAGGGAATTGATAAATGACCGTGTGAAGAGGAATTGATAAATGACCGTGTGAAAGGGAATTGATAAATGACCGTGTGAAGAGGAATTGATAAATGACCGTGTGAAGAGGAATTGATAAATGACCGTGTGAGGAGGAATTGATAAATGTCCGTGTGAGGAGGAATTGATAAATGACCGTGTGAAAAGGAAATGATAAATGACCGTGTGAGGAGGAATTGATAAATGACCGTGTGAAAGGGAATTGATAAATGACCGTGTGAGGAGGAATTGATAAATGACCGTGTGAAAGGGAATTGATAAATGACCGTGTGAGGAGGAATTGATAAATGACCGTGTGAAGAGGAATTGATAAATGACCGTGTGAGGAGGAATTGATAAATGACCGTGTGAGGAGGAATTGATAAATGACCGTGTGAAGAGGAATTGATAAATGACCGTGTGAGGAGGAATTGATAAATGACCGTGTGAGGAGGAATTGATAAATGACCGTGTGAGGAGGAATTGATAAATGACCGTGTGAAGAGGAATTGATAAATGACCGTGTGAAAGGGAATTGATAAATGACCGTGTGAAAGGGAATTGATAAATGACCGTGTGAGGAGGAATTGATAAATGACCGTGTGAAAGGGAATTGATAAATGACCGTGTGAGGAGGAATTGATAAATGACCGTGTGAAAGGGAATTGATAAATGACCGTGTGAAGAGGAATTGATAAATGACCGTGTGAAGAGGAATTGATAAATGACCGTGTGAAAGGGAATTGATAAATGACCGTGTGAGGAGGAATTGATAAATGACCGTGTGAAGAGGAATTGATAAATGTCCGTGTGAAGAGGAATTGATAAATGACCGTGTGAAGAGGAATTGATAAATGACCGTGTGAAGAGGAATTGATAAATGACCGTGTGAGGAGGAATTGATAAATGACCGTGTGAAAGGGAATTGATAAATGACCGTGTGAGGAGGAATTGATAAATGACCGTGTGAAAGGGAATTGATAAATGACCGTGTGAGGAGGAATTGATAAATGACCGTGTGAGGAGGAATTGATAAATGACCGTGTGAGGAGGAATTGATAAATGACCGTGTGAGGAGGAATTGATAAATGTCCGTGTGAGGAGGAATTGATAAATGACCGTGTGGGGAGGAATTGATAAATGACCGTGTGAGGAGGAATTGATAAATGTCCGTGTGAGGAGGAATTGATAAATGACCGTGTGAAGAGGAATTGATAAATGACCGGGTAAGGAGGAATTGATAAATGAGCGTGTGAAGAGGAATTGATAAATGACCGTGTGAAAGGGAATTGATAAATGACCGTGTGAAGAGGAATTGATAAATGACCGGGTAAGGAGGAATTGATAAATGAGCGTGTGAAGAGGAATTGATAAATGACCGTGTGAAGAGGAATTGATAAATGATCGTGTGAAAGGGATTTGATAAATGACCGTGTGAAGAGGAATTGATAAATGACCGTGTGAGGAGGAATTGATAAATGACCGTGTGAAGAGGAATTGATAAATGACCGTGTGAAGAGGAATTGATAAATGACCGTGTGAGGAGGAATTGATAAATGACCGTGTGAAGAGGAATTGATAAATGACCGTGTGAAAGGGAATTGATAAATGACCGTGTGAAGAGGAATTGATAAATGACCGTGTGAGGAGGAATTGATAAATGACCGTGTGAAAGGGAATTGATAAATGACCGTGTGAGGAGGAATTGATAAATGTCCGTGTGAAGAGGAATTGATAAATGACCGTGTGAAGAGGAATTGATAAATGACCGTGTGAAGAGGAATTGATAAATGACCGTGTGAAGAGGAATTGATAAATGACCGTGTGAAAAGGAATTGATAAATGACCGTGTGAGGAGGAATTGATAAATGACCGTGTGAGGAGGAATCGATAAATGACCGTGTGAGGAGGAACTGATAAATGACCGTGTGAAAAGGAATTGATAAATGACCGTGTGAAGAGGAATTGATAAATGACCGTGTGAAGAGGAATTGATAAATGACCGTGTGAAGAGGAATTGATAAATGACCGTGTGAAAGGGAATTGATAAATGACCGTGTGAGGAGGAATTGATAAATGACCGTGTGAGGAGGAATTGATAAATGACCGTGTGAAAGGGAATTGATAAATGACCGTGTGAAGAGGAATTGATAAATGACCGTGTGAAAGGGAATTGATAAATGACCGTGTGAGGAGGAATTGATAAATGACCGTGTTAAAGGGAATTGATGAATAACTGATAAAGGCGAAGTTGGGTCAAAGGTTAGCATGGCGCATTCTTTCGATGTATCAAACGACAGATTTTCCTCGTTACAAACAGCTTGTTTAAACGACACGCATCTTTCTCTTCCTGGAGAGGGAAGAAGCCAGCTCCAATTCAGGCCGCCATCTTCCTTTGTTTCTCCATGGGCGCGAATCGAAATTTGCACAGTGCCGCGCGGCGCAATCTCTAAACTTGGAAATCCTTTTACCTTCCTTACCCTTCTCCCCATCCCCCCGTCCCTCCTTCCTCGGCGTCCGTTTCAATCGTCCCTCGGGCCGAAGGGGTCGAGGCACTTTCGCAAATAATGTATAGGAATCGCGAGGCTCATCTACATAAGTAATACCGCGTTAAGGAAAAGCACCAAAGGCGCCTTCTTGGAACGCGGCTTGGATGAAACTGGAAGAAGAAGAGGAGGTAGAAGAAAGTGGAGGGGCAAAAGGGTTCGTTTCCTTCTCTAGCATTAATTGTGCCGGGGAGAGATAAGGAACACAATGTTTGTTAACTTCCACGAGAGATGTATAAGACGACTAAAGCGATCCGCTTTGTGGCGGCTCGTTTTCCTCTGTTGAAATGCGCGCCTAAGAGGGGCGGGCGGACAACGACCAGGGATGGGAACAAAGAAGAGATTAACGGCCGATCGATAATTATTATGCGAAATTTCTTGCCCCGGTAACAACGGGCCACGGCCTCTTTTACCCTCCCCGTATTTATCGGTCTGTATCAGATCGTCAATCGTGAATTGACGTCGCCTCGCCGTTCGACACCCTAATGGAGCTGGTTCCTGGATTTTGGGAAGAAAGTGGTGCCAAGAAAGAGAGATCGTAAATTCACCCTTGGATCATTCTTATCCGTCATTTTCGAGACCTTTGAATTTAGAGTAAGAACTGTCAAAAAGCAAGTTTCTTTTTTACATACCTTTTTGAAGAAATTGAGGAATCTTACGTAAAGAAATACGTGCAATAGAACGTTACCGTGCTCTGATTGTACTTTACCAGTACCGTTTATATTATTCTATTGAATCCGAGTCTTTTGGAAACTGAGAAGAGAAGATGTTTAATTCCTCCGAGAGAGGTGTTGCAAGATGATGGTACCATTCCGAGGCGTCACATTTAATTGCCTTGAGTAGAAGTTTCATTGAGTATACTGTGATACTGTTTCTTGCTTTTAAGGTAGATTCGTATCATTCGTATTGCTCTTCATATTATAATTCACTTTCAATTCTAATATAAGCATAACAACGAGATACAAAAAAGAAATTTAATAAAAAAAATTAATAATTCCTCCATCCGTAACTGCATCGATCTCTCCAAATAAACAACAAAAGCCATTCCCAACAAAACACCATACAAGCCAAATACACACAACTCTCGCGAGTCGAAACGCAGAAAAGGAAAAAAAAGAAATCACTCTCGACAGAAGGAAGAAGAGTCCCTTCGAACTTCCTAGGACACCCGTCACGGCTCAATTAATCAATTCGCGATTCTTCCTGCGTCCTCTTTATAAAAAGTGAACGAGCTCCCGACACGAGAGGTGAGCGCTTCCATCCTCTATGCTCCCTCGATTTTCCTACTTCGTGATCACGCGACATGGCCGTCGTCGTCGTCGTCGTCGTGGTCGTCGTCGTGGTCGTCGTCTGGTTCGTAAAGTCACGTGAAATTGGCCAGCATTCGAGGGGGGGAAAAAAAAAAAGGAAAAAAAAAAGAAAGGAGAAAAAAACTCTTTGTGAAATCGTCACGCCCGTGAATCATCATCCTCCATCCTCCTGTCACTGCTGTTAACCGAGCGACGAACGATGTCTCGTGTTAAGGGGTTGCTAAAGAGAGAAGAGCAAGAGAGGATAAGGGAAGAAGAGAGAAAGAGAGAGAGAGAGAGAGAGAGAGAGAAAGGGAGAGAGAGGAAGAAGCAAGAGGAGATAGAAAAGGGATGGTAGCGGACAGTGTCGAGGGGTGTCGAGGAGCGAGTGGATAGAGAAGGAAAGGGAAGTACCCCCTATTTATATTCTGGCTCACCCTCCTCATCAACGGCGTTCATCTTTCCTATTAAAGTAGTAATTTAGCAGGAAATTAAGCTACGCACTCGCTTCTCGCGGCGTGGCACTCGCTTCACTCTGCGACACCCTCTCGCTTCATATACTTTCCCTCTTCCTTTATCTTACACCCAGCCCGAGATCGATTTTAACCGATGACAGACACGTTCCTCTTTCTATGTTTTCCAGTCACTCTTTCCGTCCTTGCTCGAACCTTGGCCCCTTCGCCGACCAACCCTTCCTTCGTTCAATCGGTCCTCTCCGCTTTGTGACTGGATTCTTCTTGCCTGCCTATTTGTACATCTTTCGAGTTGTTTAACCCGAATTAGTGCACGAACTAGATCGTTGAGCAGCAAATATTCCATCCTTCGATTTAAAATTATAAAATTCCTCGAAAATTTTTGATGGAAGAAGATAGAAATTTGGAGTATATTTAATGATTTAATGTGTAATATTTATAAGTATTTTTGAATGTTTTTTTTTTTTAATTTGTGAGTAAATTAGGATCGAATATAGATGATCTGATTAAAAAATTGATTCGTAATTGAATATAGTAGAAATTATATTTATTTCACATCTTAGTGACAATCTTAGTTATCTTGTAATATATTCCAACAACTTGATCCTTCAAAGATGAAACTTTTACACCGATGATACGGGTGGTGAACGAGCAGTTTCTTGAACGCTGGAGAACAATCTTGGAACATTTTCCAAGTACCTGCATATCAACACTCGCAGATGATATAATATTACGATGGATCACGTCATTGAATTAGATATTTCTTGTATAATATTTCACGCGAATAAATAGATGAAAAAGAAAAAAAAAAAAGAAAGAAAGAAAAAAGAAAACATCGATCCAAAAAATTCCAATTACGATAATGACCCAATTCGATTTTTCAATGGATATCCGCAATTCAAATTAATTACCTTTCCATTTTCGACATTTCGATTTTCATCCTTGAGGTAAAATGTGCACGCTCCAAGAAGCGTATTGCCGCGGGGCACTTGCTAAATAATATTTCACATGGTGATTAATATTTTTAAAAATACTCAGTGTCGATCCGCACAGTGAACAGATAACCAAACGTTAACGACGGCCAATTGAATCACATTACGGATATGACAGACGATACACGCTCAATTCCAGATCGAGGTCTCTTAAATCCTTGCCCGTGTTTATTAATAGTCGATTGGGAACGATGATAACCGAAGCTGGTGGATAAGAGGTTATCAGACTGCCTCACCAATAAATCAACCGCTACTGGAATATTTATGAATCGAACGTATCGAGACGAGTGTGTACGCCTTCTACTATTACCCGCAATTAAGCCTCGCGTTTTAATCATTTATGTAAACGTCGGTTATACACGTGCAACTCGATAAACCCGAGCCGCAACCGTTCAAGTGTCTGTTCGAATCTGAAAAATATCGGATAGAAACAAGATTGGACACAAGATTTTATTCCACGTAAAATAATTTTTTCTTGTTCAGAATCACTCGTAAAATCCTTGTTTAGAACGGGTGAATGCCGTCGAGCATAGCGGTGAGGAAGCTGGGTCCTGTGGCAAAAATGGCCTGAAAACACAGCTGGAGATTTCTCATTCCTCTTTTCGAATCACGGCCTCGATCTTATTATTCTTAGAATTTCGTATTGATCGTTCATTATCGTTGTGGGAATAAACGATGGGCAAAGCACGGGTCCGATTGTAAAGAATATTTTAATTGCCGCTCGACTCGTGAATTTCGTGCTCATATTCGACGTTCGACTGATTTAAGCCGCACACAGCAAGAGGGGTTGCTAGCATTCAGTGAGACAAAGAACAAAGAAGCGTGCAGGGACGGACGGGGGGTTGGGAACGGTCGGGTGGATGCACAGGGTTGGGTTGATCCTCGTATGAAGGGCTGTCAAAAACCTAATGAGAGGTGTGACTGCACATGTTCACCGGCCTCTCTCGTGATTACTCAGATTTTTGAGAGAAATTAAAATTCAAAGACGTGACTCATCCTCCCTTACCGTATATAAATTGAAATATTCTTGGCAACCGGTTAAGAGAGGCTTCCAACTATCAGCCCGGTTACCGTGGCTGATTGTTACATCGATATCTCTGCTTCCCAGAGGTGAACCCAATTTCATTGGCGAAATAAAATTGGTAAAATCGGCACACGAGATGTGTATCAAAGTTATGGATTATCAGTGATTCGTCGGTGTTTCGAAAAGGAAAAGAGAGAGAGAGAGAAATAAATTCGAACTGGATTTCGAAAAAATCGTCGAACAGATGTTTGGAAGGAGAACGTCGTTTGATTAATATCAGAAAGGGAGAGATGGTTGTTATAAAATTGAAATACCATTTTCGGCAAATTAAACTTTGAAAGGAAATTTTATAACTGACGTGGAATTTTTACGGAAACCCGTGTAATGTTTCATGAGAGCTTAACTGCACATGCTTCAAAAACCGATGATTCCTGTGCTTATTGTACGGGATACGGAAAAAAATCGGCATTGAAAGAGATGCTTTGTTCAAAGGCCAAAAGCCAAAAATTTAACGCTAAATCTATGATTTCAAATATGATTTCGAAATGATTTTTGAAAAAAAGTTTGAAATCTTCAACAATTTCCCTATCTAATTTCCCAAAATTTTTCTATTCCAAAAAAAAAAAAAGTCAGAAAATGATTCCTACTCTTTCTTCCTACTTTACACTTCACTCTCGCCCCAAAAATTCATCTACAAAACGCTTCTCCACCTTCCGAAAAAAGAACCAATCCCTCGAATCCCTTGAATGGAGAAGAAGAAAAAAAAAAAAAACGCCTGAACATTCACACGATGGATCACCGTGTCCTCGGTTTGGAAATGTCGCGTCCGTGATCGTATCCACGAAATCGACGGACCCATTTGAAATCACAGCACGCCACGCGCCGTGGGGTGTAGTCGGAAGACACAAGGCGCAAAAGGAGTGGTAGGGAAACACCGTGACGTAGAGGGGCGGAGGGGACGGAGGGGGGTTGGTTCACCCCATAAAACAATGCTCCCACATCTGTCAGCCTCTTCTACTTCCTCTCCCCTTCGAGCCGCCCCTTCAAGTCCCTAATTATACCGCCCCCTTTGCCCCCCGCGCGGCCAACTCCGCCATCCTGTGCGTCTGCATTATGCGTCCGGACCACTTGGGCACGCACGGGGTAAAGGGGAGATGCCCTCGTTGAAAACGAGAGCGAACAACGGTCAAGACGCGAATCTAAACTTTTTTTTCCCCTTTTTCTTTTTTCTTTCTTTTTTTTTTTTTTTTCTTTTCGTCGTCACATTTCCAAACCAGAGAAAGCTATGAAAGAAGAAAGGGATGGAGACAACTTCTTGAGACGACCGAGAAGGGTGGAAGACGCGTGAAGTTTTGGATAATGCTTGGATAAGACAAATATTGTTCTATTTTAATTTTCTTTTTCTTTCCTTTTTTTTTTCTTCCCCTATTTATATATATTTGAATCGAATATGATGTTTTTAAGTAAGTTTGGTTGTGATTGGGTTCTTTTTTGGGGTGATGAAGGTTCGATTGGATGTTGGATATAACTCGATTGTCACGTGTGACAGATGGTTTGTGATTAGAGCGCTGGATGTATCGTAATTGAACATGGAAAGGGTGTTTCGAAGGGAATAGGAAGAATAGGAAATAAGAATTGAAAAAGATTTTTTAAGATTATTCCTTTTATCCGTTTTTTCGATGATTTGTTCGAATTTGATTTTGATAACGCGTTACATGGAAATGTTGAATCGTAACAAATAATATTCGTTTTCGGGGAAAAGGTAAATTATTTTTACCGAAAAGAGGGAAAGAAATTGGAAACGCGATCTAGAGAAACTTGAAACGAGTATATTCAAAGGTTTAACGAGTTCAAAGAGTAGACATTAAAGAAGATATTTTTTTTTTTAACAATATTCCCAACAGTTCACCACTTGAAAAAGATAAAAAATATGAGGATTGGATTACCTATTTTTCGAGTACCGCAACTTCTGAACCAGAGCACTTGGCATGTATCAGAGATTGGTGAAATCGAGACTTAATCAACGGCAACCGTATACCCGGCGCACTTTCGAAAATCGATCTTTTCGAAAAACAAAGATCGGCCATTGGGAAAAAAATAATTTGCCCAATGCAATTCCAATTTACTTTTTCTCCCCTAACAAGAAAAATAATTTTTATGAAAATATTTTTTTTTCTTTTAGCAATTGTACACTTTCCTTTCTTTTCGCAATTTCATTTGCGAAATAATTTCGTACGATTTCTCGCAATCGATTTCGAAAAATTCGATTCGAACGAATAAAGGGAAAAATCACGCGTCCAAAGTAATTTCTCAACCACGGTTTCTCGATGTTCACGCAACGTGAAGGGTGGAATATTACGAATTCATCGGCGGCGCGTATCGCGCAAGATGGCAACGCTTAAGCGCAGAATTACAAATCGATTGAATCGAAGGGGTTCACGGGGGTTCTACGCGGCGAAATTAACATCGTGTTTTTAATGCTAGGGATAATTGTAAGGGTGGAATTATACCGAGGGCTGTGCGCGCTGCTTGGGTTCTCTCGTTGCGTAGTCGCAACAGCGGCTCTCACCCTCGTTCCTTCAATCATCGATTATCTCCGATTCCTCGACAATCTAACAAAAATTAACATATCGAATCGTATCCAATTATGAGTAAAAACTCTCGCTCGTGTGAACATGTGACGAGCACGTGTGTTTTCGCAACGTCAACAATAATCCCATACGTATGCGTATCAATCATCGATAGAATGATAACACGCGAGTCGAGATCCACTCGAATGATTACACGCATTGCGAGAGTCAACGCATTCGTGAAATAAAATCCAGTTCGGAACAATTGACACCGGAAACGATTCCGTCTATTTCCCTACATCAAACTCTTTCGTTTCTCTCGTTTTTTCTTTATATTTATTTCTTCTTTTCTTCTTCTTCTTCTTCTTCTTCTTTTTTTCCTTTATTTTCTTCCTTTCTTCCTTTTTCCATCCCCATTTCTACTTCACCCTGCGTACGCTTTCACGCACCCTTTCGAAGCACCACTGCCGTATTCTAAGGTGACTCACGACCACTCAGCGGTTCAACTGCGCGTGAACCCTCGATTTCAACAGCTCAACCGTGCTCGTTACGTGAACCGCGAAAATCAGGTTCGACTATCGCGGCTCGATGGATCACCAGCCGCCGTTTGATAAGTCCAATTCGATGACTTTCTTTCCGCGCGACGAAAATCCCTCCCTCCCACCAGTCTCGTCTGCCGTCATTTTTTTCGCCAGCTCCTCTCTTTTCCACCCTCCTTCCTCTTCCCCCTCTATCTCACCCCCCCCTCCACTCCTCCCCCGTTCTTTTTTCCCTCTTTTTGTTTCGATAACCGTACACAACCGTTTCTGTTTTCCCACCCCCTCTCCCTCTCCTCCGCCCCACCCCTCTCCGTCTCGCTCCCTCGCTCGCCTGCTCCGTTTCTCTCCGTCTCTCTCTTTCTCTCTCTCTCTCTCTCTCTCTCTCTCTCTCTCTCGCTCTCTCACTTTGCTTCCTACTCTACTTTTTTCTTTTTTTTTTTTTTCAACCGTATCCCAACGATAACAACGCGTCGCAGCGTTCCTCGACGTAGTATTTTAGCCAGAATTAATCTGCAATTTTATTTACTATGGATCTCGAAAATAACGTTTTTTCTCCCGGTGGCATGCGAATGAACGAGCTATAAATATCTGGTGACATTACTCGGATCATCCCCTTCCTCCCTTCCCTCCTCCCTCTTCCCCCTCCCTCCCCCCCCCCCAGTCCACGGCGGATCTATCGAAAAGGATTATTACAGGATTCAGTTTCCGAGCCGTGGTGCAGGGACGGCGGAGGGAGAGGGCGGTGGTGTGGACGCGTGGAAGCGAAAACACGAAAATTGCAAAAAGTAGGCAAAAATCTGAAAGAGAGGGGAGAAAAAAAAAGGAAGAGGATAGGTGGTATCCCTTCGAAATAAAAGAAAGAAAAAGAGAGAGAGAGAGAGAGAGAGAGAAAGAGAAATGGGAAAAGAAAGAAATCCATGTATACGGTATACCTGTGTACCGGATAGTGTATAGCGGCCACTCGGTTGGCAATCGAATTCGTAATAATAACAAACGGAGTCTAAAGTGTTCCCTGGGTTTTTCGGCCTCTATACCGGCTGGCTGGAAACTGCGCCCAGCGACAGTCAATGTAAGCCCCGCTGTACTCGTACATTCGTTAGGTTGCGGGCTTCAGATTAAGGGGTATGGGCATAAAAAGGGGGGAGGTCATCGGTGGAGGGGGTAGTAAATGTAAAAATATTGCTGAATCGGTGGAGATAACGGTTTCATATGGGGGCTCTCTCTGCTCTTCTGCCCGATTCCCGCCACCCTCCCTCCCACAGATCCTCCCTCCCCCCCAGATCAGCCCTCCTCTGTCCCTCTCGCGGCCGGCCCTGATACGGGACTTGCTTTGAAAAAAATGTATCTCGACTCCGGGCGTAGCGATACGAAAACGTTTTGCATTTCAGCGAGCACGATGACCGAGGCGTGTGCTCGTTTCGTTGGTAACGAATCAAACGAATAACTTTCGACGCGCGCGAATCGTCCCGCGAAATTACCGTAGTTCCGTGTAAAACGTTCGAATAATATACACGCGAAAACTATACCCTGTTACCCTCGAACCCCCCCTCGCTTTTCGATCCTCTCTCCTTCGTTCGTAGATATGTATATGTGTCTCTATGTTTTTTTTTTTTGTTTCTTTTTTCCTTCTTCCTTTCTTTTTTTTTTTCTTTGGAAGATATATATATATACGTATCGATCCAACGACACGAATCGATTCTTATCGATCGAGGATGGTAACAAGATTCCGCATGCAGATCGACTCGAATTTCTCTTTCGCGCCCTCCAGCCGGTTTGCCATTAATATTTACCCGTGACGAAAGAGCGTTTCCCTCCCCTTCCCCTCCTCCGTGGCACCAGAGCGCGACTCGAATGAATTAAATATTATTCGTTACGATGGCTTGTTGTTTTTCAACGAGCGTCTCCGCTCGCCGCGATTAAAAACCTTTTCAGATTTTAATCGAAGAAAAATATTCACTATCAATTGAACGACGACCAATCGATCAATAACGAAAAATATTTTCTACCTTGTCTTTTTCTCTCGCGGCGAAACTCTCGAGGCGGTTCCTCAACTTCTTGATACTTCAACTTCGATACTGTCTTTCACTCGTTTCGACAAATTATTAATACTTCTTATATCTCTTACGTTTTTTGTTGATGTTTGAAGTCGAATTCGATTTCTGGAGTGATTACTTTTGAGTAATAATAAGAGCAATTAGAATTCTTTATCCTCATTTTTTTTCAATTCTCTACAATTTTCCTCGAAATATATTCATCGTGTAATTTATTAAAAATTGGAAAAAGTTCAAATGGGTGAAAGATCGTTAGAAGCGTGAGATCTTGTTCTTTAAAATCCTTTTTATTTATCTCGACACGACTTCCGGTTTTCGAGATATCATCGTGTAAAGGAAAATATTTTTTTAATCGTTTACTATTTTCCGTCCTTGTTGTTTATTTCTCGTTCGCACCTTCTTTCATTGGATAAGTATCGGATACTTACTTATTAATGCTACTTCCAGGAAAAAATATTAAGTCATTCATAATGGACACTTTGAATCCCGGTAACCAATTTCAACGACACAGTTTCCTCTGTTTTTTAAGCGAATTAATTTTTCTAAAAAAAAAAAAAAAAAATGTAGTTGATCAATCGATGATTTTTGGTGAAAACAATGAGAATCCTGTCTGTCTGGACATCGTACTCGATCAACACGATTCTCGTCGTAGTAACTATCCTTTCAATGGACACACGTCTCTCTGATAGACTCAATATTTGCTCCATTCTCCTTTACCACGATTGCAAACCGGATTTTGGAATCGTTTTCGGTTGAGAAAATTTGGGCCGTGGACACTTTGAAGCATCGGCGAGAAGCAATAGTGAATCGGTACGATGAATAATAAACGAGTCACGACGAAGCCACGTTTTCCAACCGCGCGATTATTTTGAAACGGCGCACAAATTAAACTTCCGCCCATTTAGAGGATTGATTCAGTTTGGAGCAATGGAATGTAATATCACGAAAGGTGGCCGGTGTCAGAGGAGAAGAGGTAAGAAGACGCCTTGGACAGGGTGAGGGCAAAGAGAGAAGGGGCACAGGATCTTAATTATAATTCTTGGCCGCGAAGTTGCAACGAAAGCCCGGCAAATGAGGTCGGCGCCCGTCTGACACAAACGATACCGTGCACGACCGTGGAAAGCCTGACGCCGACTTCGTTCCATAGGCGTGATCGTAGGAACGAAGAGTAAGTTGGAAATTATAACGAATGATTTTGATTCGTCTACAGTCAATCCTTCTTTAATATCAATTACGAGATTTAAAGTCTACAGCAACTTTGCATTTACAACTTTAATTATAATTTGATATCGTTGACCGATATTGTGACAATCGTGTAAGTAACGATTAGATCGTGTCACTTCACGATATTTCATTTTGATTCATGTTCTATATATCGCGTGACGTAAACATCATCGATAAAATTAAAATAAAATAGTTAAAATTCAATCAAATTTAACTACCGAGTTAAGTTAAAAACCGAATAAATATTAAATGTGTAAGAATTGAAAATTTAAATTTCATTTTCCCAATTGAGATATTAAATGTGTAAGAATTAAAATTTTAAATTTCCCGATTGAAATTTTATACTTTTTCATATACTTCTTCTAAAAAGATTATTTTCCATTTATTTTTAATCTATTTTTAATATATGTATATCCCTTTTTAAATCTCTTTTGCCTTCGAATCGTAACTTCACTTACTATTAATTGATTTAATTTATGTCAAATGTGAAAAATTCGCGAGAAAGAAGCGGCGAGAGAGGAGGTCTAGTGACCTTGAAGCACAACAATAATCTTCAGTCCAGTGAAGAACGAAAATGGGCGAAAGGGAGGAGGAGTAGTACGTAGAGGTACATAAGCGAGCCCCTATTGCTATTCAAAACGTAAAAACCATTTAAAAATATAATACCCCCGGCAACCAGGCAAAAAATTGTGCGCGTGATCCAACGTGTGACTTTGTAAGTAAAATATACTGCCCGGTCGGGGAAGCCTCGGTCAAATAATCATGATTTATCGTTGTAAGGAATTTTCGTCGCGCGGAAAAATAAAAAAAAAAAAAAAAAATATAAAAATGCTTTTTCGAAGCACGGCCACCCCTCGTCGGTTTTCGAATCGATGAGGATAATGAGCGGTACAGGGTGATTGAGAGGAATGTCGATTTTTATGGTATATCGAATTCACCCACCGGGTTTTTTTCCCTTTTTCTCCCCCCTTCCCCTTCTCCTTCTCCTCCTCCTCCCCCTCACCCGATACACGCGGAGTTTTCATGAATACGATACGCGGTATGCAAATGAGAGATAAATTACGGGTAATCAAACCATAAAAGGAAAATTTCATGTTTATGTTATGTATATCCATGAGTCTGCATTCAGGTAAAATTTAGTAAAAATTTACCCATTACATGTGAATGGTATGACGGATTTTCTGTTCGCCAGAAGTTTTCGCGATGATGAAATTGAATCGAACCCGTAGATCGTACGTATGGATAAATAATGAATGAGAAAAATGTATAATGTAGTTCTCCAATGAAATGATACACTCGTTGAAAGATAATAATTATTGATAATTATATATATATATATATATATATATATATACGTATACATATATATATATATATAAATATATTCTATTATTTTATTTTTTTTTTTTTTTTGCAAAGATCATTTGCAGTTGTTCGAAAATAATAATGAATGTAATAAAAGATTGCATCAAAATTATTCGAAAATTTGTCCGCGCGATAAGAACATATTGTTTCTATATTATCTTCACCTCTTTATAATGTTTTCATATACACACACATAACTGTTGAAATGCAATAATGAAGTGATAAAAATACTAATATCGAAATTATTAAAAAAAAAAAAGAATAAATGTACTCGAGGAAATAAATAAAATATTACATAAAAATTATTCTACCATCTAGAAACAACCCATTACCAACCTAGTGAAAAAAAAAAAATAAATCAACATTCTTTATTTATCCAACTACTGTTTTTACATTATTTTTACCTCGCTTCTTTACAACCCTCTCCAATTTCGTGTTTACTTTACTCCATCGTAATTATTGAAAAAAATAATTTTTATTCCTCCCTAAATTCTTCATCTATTTACCACCCTTTCCGACCGGCACCATATCTATTTATTTTGCAAACACCATCGATCAAATAATTTTGCCAGAAAAAATTCTTCTATTCGCGACTTCTTCCCCGATCCACTCACGCTTACTCTATCATCCCCCTCTATCGCGATTGAAGAAAATAAATTTTTACTTTCCCTGTATATAAAATCGCAAGTTCAAAATACGCACCACCTCCTCGTCCTCGCGTGGACAAATCAAACAAACGTATAACTCAACTTCTCACCGACACGATATTCGAGGGGGGAGAAAAAAAAAAAGAAAAAAAAACCCTACCCCAACAACTGCGACACTGGGATCGGGAATCATTGAATTGAATCGTGTAAATTTTCCCTGCCTCCTCCTCCTCCCCTCCCCCCACCGCGTGTGTCGGTTTCGCGGTGTTAGCGCGAGCGAGTGAAACGGTTGTGAAAAATCGTTTTATCCATTATCTCGGTCGGACGAAGATTGAGATCGGGGAAAGAATCGGTGTGCGCCGGCCGAATTAAAATCGTAAGCGACCGCAAACCGCATATTGACCTCATAAAGTTGGGCCGTGGCCGGCGCAAAAAAGGCCGGGCGATGTCCCGGAAAAGAATTACTCTCTCTCCTAGGCACGGTGGAAAATACGCGCGGCGGCGGTTCCCTCCCGGCTCCGCAAGTGGAGGTGCGGTATAACGTTAATTGAATATATCGGATTCCTCGAGAATATCGTGGTTGCGGCGATAGGAAATGGATGGAGAAATAATTGTCCGGATACGTGCGGGCTACGTGTCATACTAGTAAAGCCTCGTTTTTGCTGCAATTATATTTGTTGAATTTGATACCGGGGAGGGAGGAGGGGAGAAGGAGAGGGATAGGAGAGGGAGAGAGGTTCGATCGAAAGCGGTAATCAATTTCCACCAAGTGTCTCGATATCGTTCTTGTGTTCGTGGGTGAGGGGTGAGGAAGGGAGGGAGGGTTCAGGACTTCCATTCGACGACGACGGGTCTCGTGTACAATAACTAATTTCGAATCGAAAGTCCCTGGGCGGGGAAAAAAAGAAAGGGAGAGGGGGAAAAAAGAAAAAAGAGAAAAAAAAAGAAAGAGGGAAAAGAAAATAAAAAAAAAAATGATATGGAAGTGTTGTAATGAATTAAAACTGTAAAATTGAAAAATCTCCAATGTGTAATATCCGTTTCTCTTATCGCGGATAAGCTCTTCGGTGTTGGGGAAAAAAAAAAAAAAAAAAAAAAAAAAAAAAGAAAATTCTTTGGGCTGATCGATGATCGCCGCAAATTTGCTTAACCCTTTTTTACACCTATGGGAGAGATCTCATTGGACTACGTTATGTTCGTTATGAACGTAGAGATTATCTATTAATGAAAAAGATTGCTTTTGTCTTTTTTTTGCGCGCGCGCGCGCAAAAAAGAGAAAAATAATTAACGATGCTAAATATAAAATAGGAAGATATTCATTGACACAATCGACGTTTTTTTTTTTTTTTTTGAAGATACGTATAAAAATATTTGTCATTCTTCAATCTGTAATATTCGTAGGCAATGTCAAATGTATTTATTAAATTAAATTAAATCGAGACAAATTTTTTCCCTACTTTTTGTAAATATATCATAAATATCGGAAAATAGAGATGCGAAATATTTCGTTCATAGTATCGCATGAACGAAATTACATCGCGAGATATCTCATCTGCGGATGCAGAGGGGTTAACCTATTGCGGTCCTACGTCGAATTGGACTTGACGTTCTATTTCATTCGATTCTCTTCAGTTTTAATACGTAAAATTTATTCTCTCGTATTGTAATTTAATATAATAGAAATACGTCAACGTGTATTAAAATTACGAACAATTCTCGAACCAATTTATAAAAAAGAGAAGAGAAAAAAAATTTTTGCTTAGACCGCATTAATATAAAGAGATATAAAATAAAATAGATGTTAAACGCGCGAAATATACGAAAGACGCACCGAGCAAGCAAAAATTATTCGGAATGAAATGCTGGTTATAAAATTCGATATAAAAAAAAATTAAATTTACATTGCATTCGTTTAATTATAATTAAAGAAATACGAGCTTGCATAATCATTTGCAATCCAGATTAATAAGATATACCGCCACAATTGCAAACTGGAAATGAAATTGAAACAAAAAATACAAACTCCTGCCCTAGATTCCGTTCCCCGCAAGCCGAGTTAATCGCATCGAATCATCGCAGAACGCGAGGCTCACGTGTAAGGGTTAAACGGTGCTGGTGAATCATAGTTCATTCGCAATTAGGCAATCTCAACGTGCTACGCGTACGATCGCTTACCATCCATGATAACACATCAAGAACAAACGAGCGAACGGTTTTAAAAATTGATAGAGATACAAAAAGAAAAAAAAAAATAACAACAACAACAATAACAATAATAATAATAATAATACAAAGAATACAAATTCAATACTTCACGAAGGAGAAACGAAAAAAATATAAGAAAGAGAAAAAAGAGAAAGAGAAGAGAAAGAGAAAGGAAGAAAAGATCAAATAAAAAATCGTTGTTTCGTAACTGGGCATATAATTTGTTTCGGTGCGCGCTTAAGGACGTTTTAATCGCCGCGATTACCGGCAGCTGCTTTAAATGCGTCTCATTATGAATTTAAGTAAGGCCGTGGTAAATTACGAGGTCCATAACTTTCCAGATTATTTCGCTGGCTGCGATACTGCAGTCCATCAATTTTAATTTTAATGCCTTTCCCTCCCTCCCCCCTCTCCCCGCCCCTCCCCCCTCCACCCAACCTTCACGCGAGTAAACACTACTATGTTGAACGATGTAGCATTTTCGCCACGTAGATCGATACCTGTTTCTTCGAACGTCGGTAATATCCAGCACGTAATCGGCTCATACCGACGATTTTTTGCCAATTAACGTCAACGATGTTAATATTCTGAAATAATAACATTCCCACCCGTGGATCCGTGTCGTTCGTGGAAAACGTAAAATTTTCGAGGATTTATCGTGGTTATTATGAATTATGCGAAAGCGGAGTACTTGTTCATTATCGCGCGAAGGTTTCACCTCCTCCTGTTCCTGGAACTGTTTTCATAAAATATTCATGGTGTGGAAAAGTGGAGGATCTTTAAAAATATTTTCTGCGAAAAATTATTCGTCAGTTACGTTATATTAACTCTTTCGTGACGATATATCTTTCCGACAATAGGCGTGAATTCGCTCGAAGGAAAAAAAAAAAAAAAAAAAAGGAAGGAACAAACGAAATTAAAAAGATGGTATTGAAAAGAGAGTCAAGAAAAAAAGAAAGAAAGAAAAAAAATCTTAAATAAATCTCGTCGTTTAGAAAGAAACGAAAACGAGGCATAAAAGTTTAAATTTCAAAAAAACAAAAAAAGAATAAACCCCCCCCCACCCTTTTCCTTAAAATATCACTTCGGTGGAAGCTACGGTTTCCAACACCTCGACTACGTTACTAATCCACCCTTTCCACAAAAGCCCACCCTCCAACCAGCACGCCTTAATTTATCTCTGAAACTTGGTCCCAATCTCGGACTCCTTCCAGCGAAGCACTTTGCGCCCCTTATCGCCGTTCAGAGATGCAAATCTGGTTCATTAAAAAAAATCCGTCCGCCCTGATTGTACAATTTTCCCGGAAGTGGGGCACAATGGCGTCCAGTCGACCGATCGTCACCGACAACCAACTTCACGGACCAACTTCTTCTTGACTCGTCGTCCAGTTTATACGACTCGAATCATGTATACACGGAGCGAGAAAGAGAAAGAGAGAGAGAGAGAGAGAGAGAGAGAGAGAGAGAGAGAGAAAGGGTGTATACCTATCGATCGGTAACTTTATTCCAACTCAGCTAATGGAATCGGGGACGTAATTTGGCCATGTGACATAATGTTAACCAAGCATGCGTATCTTATTGAGTCCGGTGTTTTGCCGGGGGAACCCAGTAATGAACCGTAATTACGTAAGCCCAAATATTGCTTTAATTATACATCTCACCAGTCCGGAGGCTTTCAGGATCCGCGTCATGCTAGGCTGACTTTATCGATTGGCCGGGCGTCATTAGTGTCTTTTGTAACGCTCGCGCACGTCAAAGTGATTCCTTTCTTTTTATCGGAACTAACCGGATCAACGTAATTTATTAACCGAGGCTAACAATGCTGTTTTGTGAATTCCATGGTGTCCGTCAGTTCAGAATCAACCTTCGTTCGTGTTGTCTACCTTTCGTTCGGCATTTTTTTTTTGAAAAAAAGAAGAAAAAAAAATGGAAAAATTGATAAAGAATTGTGAGAGAGAGAGAGAGAAAGAGAGGGTAATTGAGGGGAGTGGGGTTGAGTAATTCGTTTGAAAGATGAACAATTGGATGGCAACAAAACTTTTCTATCTTCTTTCTTTCGACTGTGTGTTTATATTTTTAATCTCGAGCAACTGTAATGCTCTTAGAATTAATACCGCTCTCTTTAATCAATGTGTCCTATCTATCCTTTCATTCATTTCAAAGATAAATATTTTGAAGTTGGATTTGTATTTTTAAACTTTTATTTTTCATTCGTATTGTTCATTATTTATATCTGTATAATCGGATATATCTAAAATTCGGCCATGATCGTTAAACTTCTCGTAGTCTCGTAGTGGCGGGAAATTTGAAACGGGCGCGACAATCGGACGAATTAACGGTTGGAGGTTAATAATTGCGGTAAAATAATTCGAGTGTGCGCCAATTTAAAGCGAATTATGTAGAGGGAGGGAAAGAAAGAAAGAAAGAAAGAAAAAAAAAATTGGTTTGATCGAGCCTATTTGCCACGGTGTCGTTATGAAGAAGCGGGCACGACGGTCTTCGAACCACCAATTAACTTCGGTTAATTGATCGACGACACCAATAATTGAAATCAGCGCGAACGGTACACCCTTGAGGAGCGTTTAAAGCGGTATGGATTTAAATTAATGAACTCCATCGGGCGGAAGGGATTAATAAACGTATTAACGGATGTCGGAGTTATATAAATGAGGAGAGGTAAAAAGGAATCAATTTTCATGCGGCGAAACCTTAATCGGACGCAAAGTCTCGCCAAATACCGGTGTATTTAAACCGCACGTGTACCCCCTGTATTATATTCCGTCCCACTTTGAACAGACATTTCTCTTTTTATTATAGACTTTGTAATAAAATTGTAAAAAAAAAAAAAACAACGTCCCCTAAATTGAACAACTTCTCAATCGTAAATCAATCTTCAACAATAAGAAATGAAGAAGACGAAGTAAGACCAAAAAAGAAAAAAAAAAAAGAAAAAAAATGTACTCTCCGAACGTATAAAAGAAGAAATGATAGAAAAATATCGTTTCTTCTTCGGTTCCTGCGGTTCTTGTTCCGCGAACAGAAGAAAAAGAAGGAAGGAAGAAAATTTGGGAATCGGGAAAGGCGAATTAACCGTCAGCTATTTAATCGACAATACCAATAATTCAAGCCACTGCCGACAACACGTGCTTACGAGAATCAGATTCGCGTTCATCATCAGATATCCGAAATAACAATCTCGGGCACGTACATACACGCCCCTGTCTCCCGGGCGCATATACGACAATCCGTGTAAGTGGCAAATTACCAAACCCAATAGTCGCGCCTGACTCCCGTTCAATAATTAAGTCGGCTGGTGTTACGTAACGTACCTACGCTGTATAATCGTATCTACGATTGAGAGCCGTTCGTGTGTAATTCGATATGATTATTCATTGGGACAGGTGAATGCGACGGTAATTCCGCGGTGATTAAAATAATCGGCACCCGTGACCGTGCACCGGCATCGCATTTCTGTTACCCGCCTGATAATAAACGCTTTCATCCGTCCGCGCGAATCAAACCTCCCCATTTTTCGCGCAAAATTCCTTCTCCCCTTTCCGATATTTTTCGACGAGTGTGAATCAGAATCAGACCACGGATCTTGAAATCTTGCGAATCTTAACGATGAAACTTCATTTAATAAACGTGTTTCAGGTATTTGTTGGATGAAAAATCAATTTAATCTAGCGAATATTTTGAAAAATATTATCGAAAATATATTCTCTTTGATCGGATGGATCGAATATTGGGTGAATTGAAATATTAAGTTGCGCTATGAATACTTCTTTCTGAAGCTGAAATTCCTTCGAAATAACGCGACTTGTTAGTTGCATGATATCGTAGGAAATTAAAAGGATCGCGAGTAATTGAAGAATGAATTTTGGAAAATGGAGATAAAAGTCGTTTCAATACGAAAAAAAATAAAGGAGGATAGTGTAATAAACCGTTTCGATTTAAATGACGTTTCCTAATGACATTTCAAGAAGTAATGACTGTTGCCTGACTTAATCGGCGGGCAAACAGTTAGCTGGACCGAAAACTGTAATACAGACATTCGCCGCATTATGCTAATGGCTGAATCCATCCGGCCGAGTTTATTGCTGGATCGAAACGATCTCGGTAATTTTCCAGGCGAAAGTTTACGGTTGCCACGGTTCGTTGCGTAGAAAATGATCTCAAAAATTAACCGTCTATTACAACTCTCGTAAAATTTTAAATTTTAGAAAAAATTCGTAAAAATTTTCAATCGTTAGATCGGTCGAAACATTACTATCGTTTCTTTTTTTTTTTTTTTTTTTTTTTTTACTTTACTGTAGCGATAAAAGACGACTCCCTTTTAAGAACAACCGCAAAAACGAACAATCCAATTACCCAAAATATCCCTCTCCGCTCACCCTTCAAACTCACTTGCTGTCGAACGACAATAAGCATAGAATAAAAAAAAAGTAATGCGACACGCACAACAACCTTTTCTCCACCCTTTGTGAAGAAAAACACCGTGTTTCCAGTGCTCCCTTCCTCCCCCACCCCGCGATCTCGTCGATCGAGCATGATCAGCCCTCCTCCAAGTGGAAGGTAACAAAGTATCGAGGGGATGATGGGTACGAAAGAGTTAGAGACGAGGAGACGCGTATTCTCCTCTCCGTAATTCGATAAACGAGTGCGTCGATGGTCGTCGTCCCCGATCGTCGACGATCCGGAGGGTCGTCTCTGCGGAGGACCCGTGCGCGGCAGCCAATTGGCATCGATACTTTCGATAGGTCGAAACGCGTGCATCGGAATCAGATCCGGTTCGTTTCCCTGTGAGTGCTCTACGCTATGCTACACGCTTCGACGGAGGACATCGTCGTCGTAAGAGGGAGGAGGAGGGGAGGCAAAAAAAAAAAAAAAAGAAGAAGAAGAAGAAGGAAAAAAAAAGAGGGAAAGGAAAGAGGGAGTGGAATGATGGAGAAGGAGAGCGAATTGCGTGTGCACACACAAGAGAGTGGGTCTAGCCAAGGAGGGAAGGGCGGAGGGAAGGGAGAGAATTAGGGGAGGAAAGAGGGGAGGAGAGTTCGCGAGAGACGAGGCGAAAGGGAGGAAGGTTAGCTGCTGTAATTAGTGAGAACGTATCGTAATTAGAGAAAATGCCACGTTTAATTGCTAATTGAGTTTCTGGCTGATGCGAGATCTAATTTTAATCACCTAATTACGTGACTACAGGCTGCGGGCTACGGACAGCCACCACCGTCCACCCCCTCCGCCCTCCTCCTGCATGGCTACCGGTGTGTCTGCTCTCTGTGGGCGTATAAGTACTCGTCTAGTCGAATTGTAACGGGTGATACGCTGCCCGCTGACGCCGCGTTGCTTAAACACCGGAACGTTTCGGGGAACAAGGCCGGAAACACTTGTCTCGTAAACTTCTCGCCCGGATCTCGATGCCGAGAATCGAGCGAGACTGTCGATGGATATTTTATCCTCGATAGTTTTCTCTCTTCCGACCGTGTCCGTGTTCCGTGTCCGTGTTCCGTACAAATACATATCGAGGCGGGATTGTAAATTTTGGGTTTGAAAGCGTCTTTTCACCGTGAGATCGGAAAAAAAAAAATTCTCGATCGTTTCGTTTAAATAATCGCGGAATAAATTGATTCCGTTAATTGTAAAGTCTCGAGTATCAAAATTTCGTGTATAAGCGTGACACACGAATGATCGACTCGGAAAAGATGTTACGCGATAAAGATTTTTAAAGAAACATTTCTCCTCCCCCCTTTTTCCGTTTAAAATATTTATAAATATAATGTTGGAGAAGGGAAGGGAAGAAAGCAGGGGCTAGTTATCACGATACGAGGGGGGAGAGACGTTAATTCTAACGTTTGTATCATCTGGCCCTTTTCTGCCGACGAGACACACGGTATACTAATTCGTAACTTGCAGCCACCTTCGTTCACCTACGTGTACGTACGTTCGAAGCGAATACAGGGAAATGCGGTTAGAAATTACATGCCTACCGCTTATATACAGAGCGTGGAACACGGGGCTCTTATTAACGCGTGTATTAGCTATGCCGACTCACCCTTCTAATCTATATCCAACCCTGCGCCACGCGATTATTGGTTTCACGCGAGGACGGCTATCTACATTATGCCTACAGGGTGACGCTAATTTTGGAAACGCGTATGTTTCTAATCGGCGAATATTCGATACACGTGGTTTATAAATAACGCGCAATTTCTACTATTTCGCTTGATCGTGACGAGAGAAGAGAGAATCCTGATGATCGATTATTCATTAATCGAAAGAGAGATACAATTTTGTACGTTCTTTCAAAGGTCGAAACGATAAATCTTCGCAAAGAAAGAAAAGACAACGATATAAGATCTTTGGATCTTTCGAAATTTCGAATAACATATTGTGTTTATTATTATTTGGAAATTTCTTTAAATAAGATACTGTTACGATGATAATGATAAGATTGTTTAAATTCGAATAAGACGAAAAAATATGAAATAACAAAGTAATTTATTTTAATGCCGATAATTATGATCGTATCGAATATCATCCGTGAAAAACATGGAGGCATTAGTTTACCTTAAAAGCCTCCACTTTCCCTCAAACGTTGCCGGTAACGACATTGAAAAATTGCGTTAGAGACGATGAAAGGGAGCGCAGGACACCGGTCGTTCATCGGCTCCTGCACCCTGCTTTTCGTTTCATTTACAATAAAAATAACATCATTATCGATGTGGCGGTCATAAACGAATCTGAAACCCAGGCAGAGATTTAATATCACTTTAATCAAATTGCACGAGACGAATCGCATTAACAAAATTGCAAGATACGGACAAAATTGAAGGGTCTGTCCGATTCACTTTCTCTTCCCGCCCTTCTTTGACAAATAAACATATAACCTTGTACTTTTGTTACACTTTCATAATTTCAACCAGTATCGAGGAATATCGATCTAATAAAAAATGAAAAAAAAAAAAAAGAAAAATAATCGAATTTGTGAAATATACAATAAATTATCGGAAATTTTCTCGGGGAAAAGTTTTTAATTGTAACGTAATATCTTCGATATAAGATTCTGATAAATGGGACGAGAAATATCGCTCAATAAATTATTTTCTCCCCCAAGAATTTGGAATCGAGTAATGAAAATAAATGAAAAGTACGTAAAACAAGTAACAAGAAAATATGAAATCGGAGCTCGCTTGAAAACTACTATTACTACTATTACTACTACTAAATTTTCATTCCGATTAATTAACGTCACTTAAACGAGTAATCAAAGATATCAACCCTATTCTTCCATATCAAATGAAAAACACACGATCATTCCCACATCTCACCGAGAATATGATTAAGAAAATATCTTCTCCTTTCTTAAGATTTTCAAATCTTCGTCTTTAAAATTCTTTTCTCTTCTCATTTCGAAATGATATCGAAACCTCGATCAAAAAAAAAAAAAAAAAAAAAAAAGAAAAATAGATTCGATCGATATTTTCTTTCGCCATTTTCTTTTCAAAAAAAATTTAATAACGAAAAGAATTTAATAATAGGAATAATGGGTGAATTAAGATTCGTCTACCATTCGCCTCGTTGTCAAAGGGGGTCCCAGGAAGCAAGGAATCGTATGAAGTGCAGCCGGTATGGCCTTAGATGATCGCTAATTTAAGCTTAACCCGGTGCTACTCGACTCGTTCCACCGAGAAATTCCGCTTTTTAATGCCGGTCAAGCCGGCAGGAGTCGACGGCTCACAAAGCACAGACAAGTGAGCTTGCCGGAAACAAGGGGCCGGTAATTAAAAATGTCAAAGTAACAGCCGGCTCTAAGAACCTTCCCCCCCTCCAACGTCTATGTGATCCTCGAGTGGCCATTCGGACCCACCCTCCCGCGATACCCGCCTATACACCAGAGACGAATACGACGATTTCGAAGATCGATAGAAGAGGGTGAAGAACGTGACGGTCAAATTCCCACGACGCGACAATCATAAATTCGCCAAGGACCGGGGACTAAGTTTCGATCACCGTTAATTGCGCTTCTACGGGCGACTCGCGTATGGAAAAAGATGACTGGCTATATAAAATGCTCGATTATAACTTTTCGTTCTTTCTTTCTTTTTTTTTTTTTTTTTTTTTTTGGCTTCTTGGCAAGTTTGTTCCGATCGTCCGAGACATTGGGATCTCGAAGAAGTTTATCGTGTAATTTTTTTCGTTTTAATCGTCGTGGAGAAATAGCTGATAATAGCTCAAAATTGATCTCTTTTTTTGTGGTGCTAACTATTGGTTTCTTTCAATGGTATAATTAGACAGAATTGAATCGATATAGAAAATGTATTGTCGTATATACGTCTTTCAGATACGTCGCGTTTGAGGGAGCGTGTATACAAAATATTTTTCGATCGATGATCTGTGGATGAAACACGAGATATTTTAAATAGCGATTCTCGTTTAATCACTCTACTTGCAGATAAGAAAAGAAAGTCAAATAATTTTTTCCAGCCAAGAAAGAAGGAGGAGAACCCCTCATAATTTACCGAACTTACCAACGGTTGAAAAAAAATCTCGCAAACTTGTGAAAAAATCCGTTCGAAGATCCGCGTTAAACTCACCCTGCACGCGATGTCGGATAGCTATCTGTCCGTAAAAAAGAAGAAAAAAACAGAAGAAAAAGAGAAGGACGAAGAAAAAGAAAAAAGAAGAAGAAGAAGAAGAAGCGAAGAGAGAGGAGAAAAAGAAAAAGAAAAGAGTAGAAGGAAAAAAACGTAGTTTCCTCAGTCCGGTAGACATACATACTTTACATCTCCGGCTCTCTCTTTCCCTGCCTTATAGTCAGTCTCACCACCCTCCCTCACCCTCCTTTGACTGGTTAGCCAGCGGTGTCTCGTCCTCTCTCTCTCTCTCTCTCTCTCTCTCTCTCTCTCTCTCTCTCTCCCCCCTTCACCACTATCGTCCCGTTCCATCCTTCTCTCGCCAACTTCCCTCCAAGTGAATGTAAAAACAAAAAAGTGGGACGCCTTATTGTGCGCCGGTGAGACTGCGACTCAAAGGCTTAGGAGCTTTGTACGTAGCGATGCCTATGTGCAGGCGCAGCAGCAGGAAGAAGGGGGCGCAAAAAGGGGGGCGCGACGGTAACTACCCCGTGCATGGGCCGGCCGTGTACGTGCACCCTCGTCAAAGAAGTGGGGGAGAAAAATACACCTAGCTACCTCGTTCATTTTTATCCCCTAAAGCAATTTCAGCATTGTTTTAAAATAGTACTTAGCAGGGTCATTGTATTATGCATGCGCCCTCGGTCTAGTGGACTGCGCCAGTGTGTGAGAACACTTGATTCCTCGCGCACGTGAGCCTCGCCCCATTGTTAACTCAGGAGGAGCACAGGCCTGGCCGGAGGAGGCGGAGGTGGGGGCGGAGGTGGTGGAAAAGGAGTCGAACAGGGGGGAGAAGGGGGAGAGAGGCGGACAGAGAGTGGAGGGAGAAAGAGAGAGAGAGGGAGAGGGTAACAGAAGGGATTTTTCTCGGCCAAGATTTTTTTAACAGTGCTTACCTCGACCATGAAACGAACCGTTCGATTTTTGTCCTTTTCCTTTTCCTCCTTTTCTTTTTTCTCTTTCTTTTTAGGGTCGATCGAACGATCGGTTGCATAAGCTTTGCTCCATTCTACAATCTTTGTAGAAAACCTTCTTTGTTTCCCTTTTGTAACTGCATTATTGATTTTGGATGGAGAGGAGGGGGGGGGGAGATAATTTTAGATTATTTTCGAGTTCTAAGTGATTGCTCGAGGAAAGAGTCCAGGAAAGAGGTCTGAAATTAATGAATAAGTATGTATATAAGTTTCTTTAAAATTTTAATTTAAACTCAAGTGTGCGTGATTTATAAAAAAATTTGTCTAAAAAGTAAGTAGTAATTTAAAATAACGATAGAAAAGAGGAGTAAAAGAAAACGTGTATATACGTGAAATTGAAAAAGCGGGAGCTCGTTTAACTGTACGCGTAGCACGGATAACGATTATATTCCTGATTTTGAGACATACCTTCTGGCAGTGCCACAACCGTGTTCGGTTAAGTATGAAGTCGAGTGCGATTACTATTGTTTCGGGCCTGGCAGTCGAGCGTCTCGACTGCCTACCGGGTAAAGCAATATTGCATTCGAAAGAGAGCGTACACTCGCCAAGTGTGACGCCCGCGGTAAGGTTTTGAGGGCTCTTCCGCAAGATAAAGGCTTGCATATACTTACTGAGTACATATACTCGTCCAGATTCTTCTTGCATCCAGCCGGTGAAATTTTGTCCGCCGACTAATAAGATTGCCCCAATGGTACGTCTGCAAAATTCATTCTTAGCGTCTCAGCAATTTCTAAACCGTTGATTTCTTTATATTTCATATTTAATCTTTTTTACCTATCTTTTCGTTCGTAGATGAAACGAATATTTTAAAAGATGAAAAGGACGAATGACGAGAAAAATTAGAAAAATGTCTTCGACTCTACTTTCTTATCCAATCTTTCGTATTACATAGATCCTATCCTACTTTATTCTGGACTCAATTCGATTTGTCACGTTAGAGATGACATATCCAAGGTTCTAGAAAAGAATAGTGTTATTACATGAAACGACATTAAAAAAAAAAAGATTCCGATTAATAATTAATAAGAAACGAAGAAATACGAATGGGATAAAAAAATTACAATCGAAGGATAAATCTTGGAGAAGTCGATCGATGACGATTTTCCCTCGATCGAAATTTTCTTCGCCCGTTATAGAATCCATCGCGACAAAGAAGCGCGTATCGTTTTTCGCGTAAGAAATAGAAAGGGGTGCAGGGTGCAAAGACACGTGATGGAGACAACGACAATTCCAGAGCTACGACGTTAAGTGGCATGGCCGTGGGCCGCGTGGCCAAAGGCGATGGAACGGCCCTCTCGTGTTCATTGTTCATAGTCAGCGCCCTCCTACCCCTTGGTAGCCTCTCTCGACCACCCCTCCCCACAGCAGGACGGGATCCCTCTCCCGCCCAACCAGCCGTGCTTCTCGCTCCCATCTCATCTTGCGCCAGCCTAGTGACTTCACGAGGGTCTCATTTTCATTAAGAATTAAAGTTGAAGTCCGCGGGAAAAAAGTTTCCATTCGCCTTTTTCATGCAAATGAGATCGCGCCATCTCGGCCCACGAAACTATCTCGATCCCGGGCTAATGCGGAACCCGCGGAGATCCGGCCGAGAAGATAAAAAGGAAGAGAAAAGGGGAGGGAGAAAGGAGAAAGAAAAAGAAAACTTTTTCCCCAGGATCTCGCCTTGAATCATTAGCGAATCAGCGCCGCCGAGAACCCGTCTAATTTTCGGGGATTAACCGTGGAAATTAATTAGGTCGACCGTCCTCGTCCTCCACGAGATCTTGCGGCCACGGTTTAAGATATCCCCGAGGATCGATCATTTTCGAGGCTTGCCCTTTTTATCATGACGATATTTGCATATTTGGTATTTATATTATACATCAATTTGTAATACATTTTTGTAGAATCATATTTTTTATTATTAACGATGATGAATAATTAATTAATGCGTAAAAAAAATATATATATATATAAAGTGCGAAGTAATTTTTTTTACATCACGTAAGTTCTCCAACTTACTTGTTTCTTTCTTTCGGGATTTGCAATTTATTTTTAATCTATTATTAACATTCGTAATAATTTCGTCTTAATTGTACAATTGTAGTTTCATAATTCTCGATTTTTCTAAAGTCGCAAGGATTGTACACGGAGTGTAACAATGCAGAAACATAAAATAAAGTATCCTTTATGATATTTAGTCCGTGAATTAAATTTATGTTCTGCTTCTTGAATTTGCATAAATTTAAAGGTGTGAAAATGTGCACGATGGAAATTTATATAACTTGTACAAATATGTAAAACGTCCATAATAAAATACATTTCGTTATATTTAGTAGTTGAATTAACGCGAACACGATAAAAATGTATAAAATAACATCATCGTCATTTGTTGAATTTCGTGAATTAAATCATCTGTCTCGAACGTCTATCGAAGAAGAAAAATTTCTTTCAAGAAATCTTTTCATATTTGGCTATAATGATACGAATAATAAGGTTTGGCTTCGAAACCAATCTTCGATTTTTTTTTTTTTTTTATTTTCCCTCATTTTCGATTCGCTCCTCCGATATCAATGATCAACAAAAACAACGGGACGAATCAACACGTGAAACTGAAATTCAGCGCATGGGTAAGTACACCGTCAACGATCGCAGTTGCATATTTGTTTCCGGTTATAATACGCATTTATGATACACGCGATATTTACGATAAAAGCGGAATCAATCGGAATCAATTCAAATGTGTAATTTACAAATAGACTTGCAAAGATTTCCCTTGTAAATATTTATCCTGCGCATCTACAGGAAACGTCAAACATTATTTTTCAATTAACGGGATATCCTTTACAAAATTCTTCGACCACGAAATTCTCCGATATATTCCTCTTCGAAAAACTGTATTTTTCAAATTTTCTTCGCCCTTCGAACGTACCACGTAGGGGGAGGGAGGGGAGGGCATAAAGGATTAAAAAGGAATTAATTCGAAACGCATTATCGGCTACGTTAACCTGTCAAATTACATTCTCTCTCCCGTAGAGAGATCCTTCAACAATGTGTTTACAAATATATACACACACACACACACGTTATACAGGAACATAGGTGAAATACGCATATGTGTGTTTCGACGTTGAATCCGATCGACCATGCTTTTCCTAGGGGAGAAATATCGCGGATTATTATTTAGTCAGTTTATCGCGCAAATTAGTCATGCGAATAGAGATTCATTAGAGCAGTCGCTTAATTATCGCAGGTAGCTACGTTACACAGACGACGCTCAAGTGAGAAACGCACGTAGCATCGTGCGTTTCTAGGCGAATCTGATTTCTGCCCGATTGTTTCCTTCGCCATTCGAGTATCGATATCACGTTCCACGTCGAGTGTGTTAATTAATTTTCACGGTTAATTCCGTTGCCTGAATGCCGAGCACCGGTGTGCCGACAGTTTTCACGTTGCGATAAGTAACGGACTCTTATCGCTATCGTGTTATTATCGTTATCTCGTATACACGTACACCGACGGTCGAAAATTTCGAATCGCTAATGCACTCCGTAAAAACTCGATCGAAATTGAAAGTCGAGTTGAGTAGAAGTTCTGTTACCGGTTCTTCGACAAAAATTTTCTCGTCATATGTACGAGGTTATAAATATTGAATATACAATGACTGATTGATTTTTGCATGTAGATGATTCGGAATAATTCAATGATAAGTCAAGTTTGTTATCGTATATCTTTGAAGTTACCGATGGAATTTAGTTATTTTATTGTTTCATTCGTTATAAGAAAGAATTTATAAAGATCGATCAGAGTTTCAGAATTTATTAACGAATGAAAATAATTCGTTATATTCATAATCCAGAGGAATTGGAAATCGCACGTAGATCGGAAGGGAAATATTGATAAATGACATACTTGGCAAGGTAAATATAGATATGTGTAATTGGAGCAAACTGTAAACGCAAAACTTTATTGTTTTATCGTAAACAATAAAGACTCTTCAAATTTAATCGATACTCGAGCCAAGCTCCATCCTCCATAATTGCAAATTCCACGTTTCTGTATCTGTGTATCCTTTAAACGAGAACGAAACATCTTACGTATCCTTCGAATTAAAAAAGGGATTTCGTATGAAACCAACAAAGGAGATGCATACAGATAACGCCCCGATAGAGGATAAATTAAATAAATAAATAAATAAATAAATAAACGAGCTCGAACCGATCACCTTTAAATTTTCCTCGATTCCTAAATTAATGAAAAAAAGCACAAACCGCACGCCAGAACGTTGCGCACACGGTGGAAAGCAGAAAAATTCGAAAATGGAAACCGCCCAAAAAAGTGCGCCACCACCCTCCGCCTCGGAATAAACCACTCCCATCGAGGGCCCGCAAAATAATGCGACATCGGGGCAACTGCACTATCTCTCCCTCCGATTTCCGGTTCGTCGAAACGGCCTCGTTCGACCGGCCCATTAACCTTCAGTGCGAGCATATTTTTCCACGAATTCGGAAAACGCGAAATGAGAGACATCGATGTGTGTATCGATGCGGCGCATTTTGTTAATTGAAATCGTTTCATCGATCACACAGGCCCACACATCGGCCCCTTAAACGAACTCGAACGAGGTCCGCGGATGAAAGGGGATGACGAGGGAAGGGATGGGGGGGGGGGATAGGCAGGGGTTTCGCAAGTTGGCGGGAAACGAGGAGAAGAGGGAGATGAAAATTGGGTGGGTGGGTGAGTCGCCAAGGGTGAGGGAAGAGGTTTAAGCCGGTGACAAATGTCCCGGCGTCACGAATCGTTTTCCTAGGCGTCGTATAAATTAATAATTACCCCGCGTCGCCATTACTGGGATTAATGCCGCCGATATTATGCCGGCTGTTTTATCGATAACTCATCGGCCGATCGGAATACACAGCCGGGCCTGGTCGGAAAAATCGCAAGACCGGCCGCGCCTGTTAAATTTTGTCCATCCCAGTGGCGATGGTTTCGTCCCGGAATCGCGATGGGCGATCGATTTTCGATTCGATTGCCATCGAAAAAATCGTAAGGAGTAGACGAGTTGCCGTGTGTACGAACGATATCGCGTTATCCGCCGATGTTATCGCCCGTTATTTAATATTCGCGTAACGCGAGGTGTCAATAAAATAACGATCTCCCCATCAGGGTGTCACGAGAGATGAGATAAATACGGGTATTTGAGCGCGGCAGATAATGCAAACAAACCCACGGTGAGTTATGCTTCCCGCTCTATATACGGTTTGTCCGCAATTGCGATACGCTCCGCGTTAAATTTGCTTTGAATTACCGCCGATAGTGCGACGCGACCTGGATTATTATTAACCCGTGATCCCCGTACGGTCCATTACCGTGACCTTGCGCCCCACCTCCGCTTTCGCCTCGAAAGAAACAACGATCAACCGAACGATCTTTTTTTTTTCGAAATTTCGGGAAACTCGAATACGATTTTCGATACGAGAGTTTTCAAGAGTTTCTTTGCAATTACGATCGCGAACGCACGACGAAGTGAAAAGTGTTTTGATGAAAATCGTGGCCTTCCGATCTCGAGCGATTCTTACCTTGGCTCGAGCCAAGCGACACATTCGTACACACGAGAGGGGCGAAAGGAAAGAAAGAGAATGAGAGAGGCTTATGTGACAAACGCGTCATCGTGCAAGCAGAACGACGTCTTAGGAGGGTGGGGAGAGAGAAGGATAATCTTACGATCCACGATGTCAAGTGATTACAGCTATTTTGTGCCACTTGTACTTATTAGGGGTGATACGCCGGTTCAGGCGGCCATTATGAGTGCCATCTGAATCTCGGCCTCTTGAATGCCTCCATTTACCATTAAGCACATTACTATTATCCTATCACGCGCTCGCTCGGCCAAAGGGACTTCTTTGGTTTGCCCGTGATGCACGAAGCCATTTGTGCAAAGTGGCCGTTCATTACTAAATTATGCCGGTTTTATAGCATTACATTAAACCCGGCCTCGGACTCTGGCTCTCCCCGGTTCGACCGACCTTCGAAAAAAGTCACGTTGGAAGGGATGATGTTTCCTATTACGTCCCCTCACCGCCATCCATATTTTTCCATTCGCCTCTGTTCCACCTTCGAGATCGCTCTTTTCAATCGTTGTAATCGCGATCTGTGCTTCGTTTGTCCAATCCATCCCGAATTGATCATCTCTTAATTGACTCCTCTAATTTTCGTCTGATTTTGTATGGCTGTGCGATTTATAACAATGTACAGCCTCTATTGGTCTACGATCCATTTCTCTCTTAAGATTTTTCTCTAAGATTTTCCTCGTCAAGATCACTCTTGGATCCACTCTTCTATCTCTAAACATTTCAAAAGAGAAATGTATCGTAGATAAATAATTAACCATCGTTATCATTATTTTCGCATCAAGTAAAAATTTCAATGTTAAATATAGAATCTATATGTTTTCAAATTTTCGTGTTTATTATATACCTTTTCATCGTATCGGCCTTCATCGATCTCAGCGTCGGCCATTCCCAGAATATTTTATCCGTGGATACGTATTATTTCTCAATTGATCCGATCAAAAAGCCATCGAGATCGTGTACTTGTACATGTCCCATGTTGATCATCGACGCGAGTTTACACGGCGACCTAATAGCCGCAACACTGTTACGAACAGAGTCGTGTCCGTAATGCGCATATAATTAATGATAATAATGCGGATCGGCCGACTCGGTGCACGCGGCTCACCACCGTGTTTTTTTATACGTGGCGCGGCCTGTAATGAACCGGTGAAGATGTCAGAACCAGTTCTGTATCTCTCCTTTTCGGTTTGCAACACTTTCACACGTAACGACGTGGCCGGTTACGATACTGACGCGATCGTTTACCCGCAGTTTAGCCCCATAATGAATACTATTATCGTTCGTTTCTTCTGCTCGGGCAGAATATTTTATATGAATGTAGATTACCTCACCGAACCACTAGAGGGATCGGGCAGAAAAAGTGGTTCGACGATATTCTTCTCTTTCTACGTGCCTTCCTAAATGCGTCTACTTTTATCGATTATCAAATTTTTATAACGTTTATACGCACCTGGGGCCACCTACATCGTCGTCGTCGTTGTTATTATTATTATTATTATTATTATGGAACAATTTCCTGGTTTTTTTTTTTTTTTTAATGGATTTCGACGTTCTCTTAACGTGAATTTTATTGTAAAATTTTTAGCGTAATATAGTAATTTTGAGAATTTGATAGAGATGATCCTTTGAGTTAATTTGAAATTTTTACTTTTATTTTTATATTCAATTCTTGTTGAATTTTTTTTTTGTGGGCGATATATTCGAACGATGATTTTGATGACGAATAATTGGGACAGATCGGTTTATTCTCGAATTTATTTTATATTTATTGACGACGAAGGTTGAATTAATCGTGATGATCTAGCTTTAGAAATTTTTATTCTTACTTTCTTTTATAATTAATCCTCCGTATTTTTCGTAATCGTAATTTTCGTTAATATTTATTTATTTCACCGTTGTTACATCATTCAAAAATCCTGATCGAAAATATTTTATTATCGAAGTATATCCCATCAATCTAAACAAAATTCAATTATTGATTTTTAATTTTTAAATAAGCGTAAAAAATTACGATTGATTATTCCATTATCAATGTACATATATATATATATATCACATCATGAAATAAAAATATTCAATCCTATCATAAATTGCACAGGAAAAGGAAAAATTCCATCTATCTATTTCTAACGAAGAGTTATTACTATTACCAGTTCGATAGAAATCCGATAGTTTTGAAAATAAAGTTTAAAGAACAAAATAATCATTCGTATCTCTCGTCTTTTCCGACTACTACAAACAATTCTCACCTTCCCGTCCGATTAATCCCATCCGTCCGTCAAACAATCCCGAAAAAAAAAGGAAAAAAAAAAAAAATCCCCGTTCCCCAAGAATCCACCCCCAAACTTGTCACATTAAATCCTTCACCACCCCTACGGTAACAATCCAACCCCCCTCCCTTCCTCCTCCAACGTCGTTAATTCAACACGGGCAGCGACATAACTTCTCCTCGCGATATCGACGAGCTTGGCCGATTGCAATCAGACCCGTACGTGATCGAAAAAATCCTCGATACCCGATAGAGACGAAGACCCAGTTTCAACCGAGCTCCCGTCCACGCTTTATCTCTCGCCTCTTCTCCATCATCTAATACGTACATCCTCCTACTTTACCGGGCGAAACCCGAAGGAACGAGATGACAGATCCTCTCCACGCGCGTTGAATACGGGATCGAACGGTTTGTTCGTTGTCGAACGGCTGTTCGACCAAGATAACCGAGGTACACACGACTCTCGAACTCGGGTATGGGTCGGTGGAGGGGGATGAGGAGGAGGGTTCCGCCGGATTTTAATAATATTTCCGAATTTTTTTTTTTTTTTAGCGCTCGCGCGACTCATAGGCGATTCTCTATGTGACATTTTTATTATTATTTTTTTTTCTTTTTTTTTCTCTCTTCCCCTCTCTCTCTCTCTCTCTCTCTCTCTCGGACTCCTGGCCGACTGAGCCGTTCCCGATAATCCCAAAGTATTGCGCTCTTTTTGAAAGCGATTTGTGAAATATAAATAAACGGGGGAGGAGGGGTGGGGGGGCCAGTGTCGAAATGACTTTTGCCTTCGTCATGCGCGTTCTCGATTCGGAAGCATTTTTGATTCGGATTTCAGCTTGGAAAACGCGGGTATGGAGCCGATGTCTTTTCACCGGTTGCCCGGTGTTATATGCTTAGCGCGCGTGGAGCACGGCGGGAACGCGCGCGCGCAGGTTAGCTAGCTAGCTAGCACGCTGCACGTGCACCCTCGACCCGCGTACCATGCTGGAAATGAAATGTCAAAAAGAGTAATAACGAATGTTATCGATATGATACCGGGGATATAGATAGTTTTTCGTTCTTTAGATATGGAATCGACGACGAGCGTTTCGTTTCCCTGTTTTCGTTTTAATTCCTCATCCTTGTTAGTTCTTTTTCGCTCTTCTCTTCCCTCCTTTTTTCTTCTTTTCTTTCCTTTCTTTCTTTCTTTCTTTTTTTCTTTTTTTTTTTTCGGTGCACGATGCGATCTTTTCGAAGGCGAGTTTCGCATTTGTTTCTCGTCGGGTTGAATGCGATCGTGATTATTTCGACGAACAACGGTTCGGGTGAGGAACGAGAAAAGTTTTTTTACGATTGAACGTAAACTTGTAACAATAATATGTAAGATTTTGTATTTTTCTTCTTTCCTTTTTAAATACTTACATTAAAACGTTTGGTATCGGAAAAATTTGTTATTCGAAACTGTGTCTTTTACACATCATATTTTCCTTATATCCAATCGTCGTCGAACTGAAACAAAGAATTTTTGAAAGAAGATTGAAAAGATTTTCAGATTTAAGATTTCCTCTTAGATTGCAGAAAAAATTTTTTTACGCCACCTCTCCTCGAATTATACTCTCCTGATACTTCTCCGACACTTGTCCGCCTTACTTTCAACAATTATAATATAATATAAAAAACGCGAGAACACGCGCAAAATAAATTGCACAAGATATTTTCACCACAGAGAAAGAAAGAAAAGAAAAACGGTTGTTCGGGATGATTTTATTACCGTTAAACGAAGAGAAAAGCGTAACGATTAATCGGCACTAATTCCTACAATTATACAAACCTCGATCGAGTCAATTCCGCATTACAAACACAATTATTTTTCTACGCGGGCGAATGAATTTTTGAAGCAAGAGTCGGCGGGTCCGCGCAACGTCGGGAAATCATTCGCCGGTTTTTGCGCCTAGCAATTCCATTAACATTCGTCGTAATACCGTGGACGAAATCTCATAAGCGATGCCTTGGTCGATGCAAAAATTGTTAGTCTTTCCGCTCGCGCCACGGCTATTGTGGCCACGGCCCGCGCTTTACGCCCGCGCCGCGGGAATAATTCAATAATCCGCCAGCATTTTTATTCCGCGCCCGGATTTAATAAACCGGCAAAATAGATTTTATTATTTGCAATCACCATCGCGGGGCCCCGTCTCTCGTTAGCTAGTTTTAATCCACCGCGCCGCCGCGGAATTCTCGCGCCCTCAGAAACGCGCCGCGTTTTAACCACGTTAAAATGCCACTTGGTACTTACAATGGAGCCCCGCTCACCCTCGCCCGGCGTGCTCGTGTGCTTTCGTCTTTAATCGATATTGCATTCCGCGAGAAATTCGTGGGGGAGCACGCGGATACCCAGTTTCGAACAAGTTATCGCCCGTTTCACCGGGGCAAGTTTCGCGGAAATGCTGTCTGACGTTCCGTCTGATGTTAGGCTTTCGATTCTTGAATCAAGCGTGATTGCATCGATTTGTTTGCCGTTTGCTTCTTTTCTTCTCTCTCTTCTCTTTTTTTAATGGATTGGACGGATAGATAGATTGATAGTGGAATAAAATTTTGGAGATTGTAGATTTTTTAAAAGAGACTTTGGAAAATATAGGCTTCGATAATGAGTTTCAGGAATTCTAAATTTGAATCCAACAATCCTTCGATCTCCGGAGATTTCAAATCTTGGAACTTTTATAGTTTCCTGATTCTCTTAAAGATTCTCCAAAGACTGCAATAGCCTATAGACTATTACCTACAAAGATCGCAAAGACTCTATAAATCTTCTTAATCTAACTAAATTCCAAGTGATCCAGATTTAATTATAATTATTCCACAAGTAATTGTACCAATTTATAAATACATATACATAAAGATCGAACGAAAACGATTTCTTCCCGAATATCCCATCGCTTATGAGGTCTGTGGAAATTCGAAGCAAGGTGTCGAACGTAAGCGGGAGCGATAAATGAGCGATATATAATAAAATATTTGAAAACGACGGATATGTTAATAAAAAATGATGATTCGAGCCGATACAGGATCAGGAAGATGGGGAGGAACACAAGAGGAGGAGGGAGAGGAAGGACTCGTGAGAGGATAACGCTTCGCCACATTTCACCGTTCCGGGCGGGCGTATCAACAGTTGCCACCTTCGATCCCTAATCCCGGTAGCCGCAAGCCAAACTCGACCTACCAAAGCCTCTCGACACGCTTTCGAAAAACGATCTTAAAAGCCTTTCCATCAAAGAGCATCCGTGGTCCGGGGATTGGAAAGCAATCGCTTAATTATCCGGGATCCCGCAAAAAAGAGACGAAAGAACGAGAGAGACGAAACGAGGTGACGAGATGGAGAAAGCGAGAGAGAGAGAGAGAGAGAGAGAGAGAGAGAGAAAGAGAGAGAGACGGAGAAAACAGAACCGCGACCGAAAAGGCGTACGTATGATCGCTTCATATCGCCTACAAAGTGAGTCCTCTGCGTTCTTATGGTTATTTATCGAGCCGTCGACCCCGGAAAAGCCGACAGGAGCGGTTCGAAGCCGACAAAGGAAGCAAAAAAAAAAAAAAGGAAAAAAAAAAGAAAGAAAAAACAGAGAGAGAGAGAGAGAGAAGGAAGGGAGAAAAAAAGAGGAGGAAGAAAAAAACCTGGGAAGAATAGAAAAAAAAGAAAAAAGAAAAAAAGTAGAATAAAAAAGGCATCGCGCGTATGTGCGGCGCGCGGGGCGTCGCCATTTCTGATTGAATCCAGGCTTCGAGCTTATATTTTGTCATCCATTGGCGGCGTCGGGAGCGTGAGTGCAGGCTAAAAGAGACGAAACGGTGACGAGGGGGCGCAGATTGGGGCGCAGCACACACCCCCCCCCTTCCCCTCCAAGAGGAAGAGAGAGCCGCGAGGTGGACGGAGCAGGAGAGTTGATGGTCTACGGGGGGTGGCCGCTTCCCCGAATCGGGTGGGGGCTGTTTGCCAACGCGAATTTTAAAATCACGAATTTTTAAAAAGTACCCCGCGGCCAGATTCTCTTCGCTAACGTGGTTACGTAGTCTCGATGCGCGTGCACGTCTACCAACACGCGCGGATACGAAGAGAGAGAGAGAGAGAGAGAGAGAGAGAGAGAGAGAGAGAGAGAGAGACAGCATGTACAGGGTAGAAACACGGGAGGGAAGAGGGGAGCGAGCAGGTAAGAGAGTGTGTACGTGTAGAGACGCGCGCCACTGCGGCACTATACGCGTTTATCCTACATATCTGTAAATGCATTCAGTTATACCGGTCTTTCCACCGAAAAATTTGATTTTTTCCCCTCTCTTCTCTCCTTCCCCCCACCCTCTCCTCTTTTTCCCGTTCTTTTTCTTTGATTTCGCGTCCCTTTGTTGCCACACCAGCCCCCGGAATAAACGCCGCAAAACGCCCGGCCGACCGCTTCGATGCGTCTTTGAGGCCGCGCCGAACGATCCCAGTTTTTGGGTTCAAACTGAACAATCGTGACGCTCTAATTTTCTTTGTTTGCACTTGTCAATCGATACGATTCGAGATATTTTTTTTTCTTTTTTTTTTTTTTTTTTTTTTTATGGTTAAATGATGATTTCGATCATTGATTTTCTAATATTTCCAAATCTATTGATCGTGATCGTATTTTTAAGAAAATTCTCCTTTGGGAAAAAATGTAGCTTCCTATTTTATCTTCACTTGTTATAAAAATTTGTATAACGTGATATAAATTTCATATGAAAGAGTAAAAGGAGGAACGAAAGAAATAACGATTGGCGTCTGATTACGAACAGTCCGTACCTACTTAACACCAGTTCTCCTTCTATACACCATTATCGCATGCTCTACGGCATCTTCTAACAAACTTGGATCAACCAATATAATTATTCCGATTACCGATATACACGCATCGTAAATTTATTAACTCAACTAGCTATACTCGGCACGGCCGAATTAGATCCCTAAATCGATAATAAATTCACAATCTGCCGAAAATTCCCAACCGCATCCCCCTCCCCCACGACCGAAACGAAATTTCCACCAAAGAAGAAAATACTATCCGATCCTCCATTAACCACCGATAAACCATCTCGTTACTTCTCGATAACAAAATTGGTAGCGATAGAAGAGAGGGGAAAAATACCTGACGAACATTGCCACGAGCCGAGGAACCGTGGAGAGGCCAGGCCGGATGTCAATTGTCTCCGGTTACACGTTATCGTTTAAAACATTAATCGGGTTGCCGCGCTTTATCATCGCGCGATCCGCACCCTCGTGAAAAGGTCGCTTCTCTATATTCTCAAAAATAATTACTGTTTACCAAGTAATTACCGTGCACCGGTCTCTGCACGTACGTGTACACGTACACGTACTCTCTCTCTCTCTCTCTCTCTCTTTTCTCTTTCGCCCTCCTCCTCCTCCTCTTGCGCGCGAGCGAGACGAAGAGGGACGAAGAGGGACAGAGAGGACGCGTAGAGAGGAACGGGATATTTAGCAACAGGCGCTTCGTCGAAATACGCTTCGCGGGCTTCCACTTTATTCACGAGACAGCTCTATTTTTTATTCGCAAATAAATGTGTCCCCCTAAAAATAATATTTAACATTCGCGTAATGTGGGACCCGCGGGACGAAAGCGCGAGCAAGGTATATTTTGACAGCGTTGTACAGCGCGCAATGTTTTTGTTCCCTTCGAGCAACACGGACGCGCGCGTGTACGCGCGCGCGTGTTACCCGCGCGTACAACTTTGTGTCCCCGCGTATACGAGGAGAGCGGAGAAAATGATTAAAAAGCTCACGGACTATTTACGTTTCCTACGTGGTGTCGTCGAAATGAAAAATTCAAAGGGAATCGACCGTTTTAATTAAACTCTGTTTAGAAACCCCGTTATCAGGGGTTGTTGTTGATTATTGTTGCAACGATGTTCAGAGGGAGGAGGGGGAAAGGGAACGTCGAATTTTTTCCCCCGATTTTACGTTTTACACCGGTTTGAAACCGATCTTGCGTTAACGTTACGACGAGTTGAAAAATTATTTCGAACCGCGAGATGTATTCCGTTTTTCGAAATGGTATTAAGTTAAGCGAGAGGATTGCTTTTATAGGATAGGATGCGTGCTATGACTACCTGTTGAAAACGTCCCATATATGCATTTGGGATGATGCCCCCTAATTACGAAGGTAGTTTCGAGAAAGATTAAAGTTTATCTATATTCAGAAAGTGATTCAGGAATATTTATAATTTTTGAAAAATGTTTATGTTTGTAGTTGAGATTTTGCGATGTACCGTATAATATATATCCAAAAATTTGTTGCTCATTTTACGTGACAAGGAAATAATATAATAATAGATTTTGTGAATCGTGTTTCGTGTATATTTCTACTAACTCGTTCGGTTAATTCAACATCAATATCCAAAGAAATAAAGATACAATTTCGTGTTCTCCGACAATTTTACCAAAAAAAAAAAATTGAACAAACAAATTTCGTATCCGGAATTACGCTTCTAGCTGAAAAGTAATTTTCATTAAATTATTTGTCTTCGTCGCTGTAAAAATACAAGACACCGCAAAAACCTGCCTTCGCCGCAAGAGCTTAATATAAAAACTCTGGAACTTTGAATCGGAAACCGGGACCAACAGTTGCGGAATATTTAGCGCAAGTTTGGCTCCTTACGTAATTATCGTTCTTACACGGTACAAGCCATACATCTGCATAGTATTTGTCGGAACGTGTAATGGATACCTCTGTTGCGCAAGCCGGCAGCTTTACGACGTTGTAATTCGCAAGAAAATTTCCCGGGGCACGAGGTACACACGCCAGCTCTTTGCATCGGCGGCGCAGCTGTGCTCGCCGTTCACCTATCTATCTTGCATCTCGGCAAAAGGCAACCGTTTATCCCCATAAACATCCAATATCGCCAACCATTAACGCTCTTACTCTTTCCCTCCGCTTTCAAACTTTCAACCGTCCCTCCTCTCCTCGTCGCGAACACTTCGTCTTCGCTCGTTCGAATAATAACACGTGGAAATATCCCAAATATACCTTCGGCATAATTTTCCATATCCTGTTCGATACTGTTCGACTCTCGTAAGATGGAAAGGATGAGGAAGGGGGAGTAGTTCTCATGTATGCACATATTCCTGCATAAATACATTACACCGGTCGGCGGATACCAGTTTTCATTTGAGGGAAAGGCGCAAAAAAAGGGGGAGGGGGAGAAAAATGATGTGCGAGGGTCGCGTATAAAAATGCCTATGAGGGCTACTTTGAATTTTACATTTCCTTCGTGGAAGCGGTCAACATTCAAATGAGGCGATCGATGGATCGATGGATCGATACGTGTGGTAGTGGACGTCTCGGGGATGGAGAAGTAGCGGTAGAAGATGCAGCTGGTCAGCCGAGCGAGCGAGAGAAGGGAAGGAAGGTCTTTCAAGGGGTCGTGAAATGAGACGTTCTCGAATTCGCAAGGGTCCGTTCGAAAGGAACATCAAACCCTAGGCAGTGGCCTTTCCAAAGGAATCGTGTGGCCCTCCCACTTATTAGTGGTGCTGGACGAAATACTCGAGTTCTATTACGAGGGACGACAGCTTCGTTAAAGGAAGGCTTCCAGACAATTCGGGCTACGTTTATGTGCGACGGCGATCATCTCTCTGCAGCTTCTACATTGATTCTCAAAGACCTTCCACGCTGACGTCCCTGCTTCCCGACTGCCACGCTTCCAGGAAACTTTAGTCGAGCGTAAATTTGTGTTAAATTATAGAGGCGCGCGCGCGAGAGAGAGAGAGAGGGGGAGGAGGAATTGCTACGATCGGTTCGTCGATCTTCTTCGATTTTCTTCCAATCGAGGAGATCTTTAATCAAAACTGTACCGCGTCTCGTTCGAAATATTCGAGCGGAAGCATCGAACGATACTCCGTCTCGATATTTTTATCGTACGTTGATATATTTTTCATTAATAGGAGAAAAGTTTGACGAGGACTCAACGCTCGTTCCACGTTCTCAGAAGCAGAAGATCTGAAATATGAAATTTGCGCAATAGGTCACCCGCCAAGCTCCACCAATTCCTATTCCTGTTCCCTTTCTTTAAATATTTATCCCCGGTAACCCGGCGCTGTTTGTCGAATTAATTACGCAGAAATATCGTTTTTTTCTTTCCCTTCGCTTGAAAAGGAAACGTTGGTCGATCCGTAGGAAGGTGGGCCGGTGGAGGAATCGGGCGGAGAAAGGTCTCGAGGAGGGATTTCCAATAATTTCGAGGGCTGAAAACGCGATTTATACGAAACGGTAAACTTAATAACGCAATTTCGCGAGGACACGCGGCGGTGACGGGCCGCCCGAGCAATTTAAATAAACAAATTATAAATATTCGCCCGGCGCGAAACCGTCTCAGCATGAATAATCATTGCGTCGTAGATGGGCGAGGCGAGGCACACGGCGATTCGATTGATTAAATTTTTAATAATTCATTTGCATTCGAGTACACCGCCGCCACTGGCCTTCGCCTACGCCGCTTGGGACCATACCTCTCCTCGCTCTTCTAACTCCCCCTCCCCTCATTCCACCTCCAGTTTAATATATTTTTAAATTACATTTTTTAATTGACGCAACAAATGAATTATCGATTGTTTCGCCTGAATGCGGCTCACCGATGGGGGGTTATTACTAATGCGACGTTTCAGTTGTAGGGCATTTATTAACACTTGACCAGAGCCAAGGTGGCGGCTAAAAGAAATAATCGGGAATTAGCATGAAAATTGCTTGATCTCGTTTAAGAAAAAAAAAACGTATTACGAGTATTATAATTTTAATCGACCGGTAAACGAACACTCGAATCGTCCATTCGAGTTTAATTCGACGATTAAGATATATATGGAAGTGAATTTGAACAAGACTCGTTGAACTGGTAACGAAGAAATTTCTTTTTTTTCCATTCCTTTTTTTTTTCATTCTTTTTCTCTCTCTCTCTCTCTCTCTCTCTCTCTCTCTTTTCTTTCTCTCAAATGAGAATGTAATTGATAAATTTGCAGGAAAAATTTGGCCGGAATTACTAATGTCCTCGCAGGGGTCAGCTTTTATGATCAGAAGGGGCTAGTTCTAGTTTTAACCCCCTTCTCCCCCCTCCCTCTTGCCCCCTACGGCGAGTAACGAGCAAAGTTACACTTAGTTAACGTTACTCAGTTGATTGCCTTTCCAATCGGCACGATGTTTGCAATCAGCTAGGTTTGATTAGGTTGGTTACAAACCTCCCCCGTTGATCCCGCGTGCACGCTCGAAACGTGCAAAACTTCCCCCTTTTTCCTGGGGCCACCGTTTTCCAGAACCCGCACGGGGGAAGGAGAGAGGAAGAGGGAGAGGGAGATAGGGAAAAAATGCGTTTCGAGCCGCAACGACCGAAATTGCAAAATTATCATACGACCGACCGGCGTATTACCATTTCTATCTGGCGAGAAAAATGCGTCTAATAAAAGTCGATTCGAACCGTAGAATTGACGAAAATTCTTTTTTTATTCTTTCCATCTACCTTTTTGATTTTCGGTGAAACCATTTTATATACATATTTTTCTTCTTCCTTTTCTCTTTTTTTTTTTTTTGCGTACTTTGAACGTAAAAAAAAAAAAAAATAGGAAGAATCGAGTACAAAATTATTTTTTTCGTTCAAATTCTTAAATAGCTTCAATGTCACTTAAAACTAGAGAATGAGAAGAATATTTCTCATAAAATCACTTTGAATCCTTCGAGTTAATCGTTCTCAAATCAACCGATTCTCCTTCTTATATCTATAAAACAAAATTTCCTTGGTTGCGCGCAATGCACGCAACAGTGAACGGTAAACATTGTAAACAAAAATTACACGTAACTCGTGTTCTCCAACTTTTCTCTTCCCTGACCTCAATCTTCAAATCTCTTCTTTCCTTGACTCTGGTTTATCGCGATACACGGCCGCATAATTCGATTGCGTGCCACGAAATTCGATGAAACGCAACATTTGCCGGCATCCACCTGGCGAAAAGGGGAGGGGCCGAGAGAGCGAGCGGGAGACAAGGGGGGCGATGGAAAGTCGGCCGCGTTTCAGGAGCGTTCATCGAGCCGAAACGAAGTGAACGGGATATATATATAGTATATAAACGCGGATCGGAACATCGGGGTCGAAATCCGAATCTCATAACTTCCGGTCCGCCGGCGGTCGACTCAATATTCAAGATGACCGGTGGACGGGACGGATGTGACGTCACGCTTCGTCGCCGCCTCAAGCCATATTAGATCGAAGAGTTTCATATTGCCGCGTTCTGCTGGATACCGTGCCCCGGAAGTTTATATATGCCTCAGTTCGTCTCGTAATAATGTCCAATCCGGGGATCGCCATCCTCGAGTCACCGAAAAGGAGGGGGAGGTCAACGCGGTCGCGGCGTTAACGAGTCAACCTTTCGTCAAACGTTATTTCCTCGAATGCAACCGGTTGAATGATTCGGCATTTTGGATGGAATGTTAGAATGCAATTGGTAGAGAAAGCTTGTTTAGGAAATTGCCAGGAAAGGAAAATCGTTTCGGGAAATCGAGATGGAGCAATGGTGATGATAATGGTAAAAGGGAAATGGTAATCTAGGTGGTCTGGAAGCTGGAAACATGGAAGATTCCTGTTGGGAGAGACTTGATGAGAGACTTGACGTACGATTAGAGGTGCACTTAAACGGGTTCGTGTGTTTACTGGGTAAGATTCTGTTGTCGACAGGATGTTTCAAGCGTAGTTTGCGCGCGAGCGAAGAAATGGATTTTCTTATTCTTGGCTGAAGATAGTAATATAGATTGCTTGGGAAATGAATTTGGTTTTATAGATAACATTGTATATAGAGAAAATTAACTAAAAGATCTAATCTACTTTTTCTAATACCTTTATACTAGACGACTATATTAGACCAGAAGAGGATATTTTCGATTAGTCACGCGACGAGATAAGCTACACATTATCGGCAAGTTTCAATTAAATATCCAAAGCTATCTTTACCCGCCATCCTGGCTGTCCAACGAGCGCCAGAAACAATCATAGCCAGCGCGATACAGTACAAAGTACTTACAAACTGACACGAACAATAGGCTTGTCCAGCAAAAAGCTTAGCAGATCAAGCCTGGACAAGATCGGGCGACGTTCGGGAAAAAAATTCAGCATGTGTCGTCAGCATGAGCGGTGGAACCGTCACGCAGGGACGTAGCTACGCCTGTCCGCAGAGGGGAACGAGGGCAGCCGCGATATTTCGGGAACCGGGACTCGGGTAACACAAGCCCCAGGGGCAGCGAAAATCACGAGAATACCGCTTCGAGCCTCTTTTTTGTTAGCTCGTCGCCGCGTCATCTCGCGGCGGGTCCGGGCACCGCCGGTTTTAAATTCCTTTTGAGTCGTACGCGGGGAGGGGGGGGGAGGAGTGGATAGGGAGCAGTGTTGGCGGCCCATGCACGATCGCTGCACCACCATCCAGCGGAAAGAGCGACGAAGGTTGGTAGAGGAGTAACGGAGACAAGGTGAAGTGACAGAGGAACTCGCACAGGAACGAGAAGGTATCCGCGTACGTACGTACATACGTGTGTGGGCTGAGGGGGCACGAGAACTGGATGACGGGGTACGGTTGGGGGCGGCGTGTGCGAGGGGGTTGCGAGTGCGCACTCGAAAAAAAATCATTTGCACGGTAATTCGAAGCCTGGATTTCAGTCGATAAAAGGATGCACACACGCCGCGGCGCATACAGAGGGAAGAAACAAATGAACAAATTCGCGTTTCAGAATAATGCCCGGCAATCCCATCTACCCGCCTCTCTTGCCGCTCGCCCTCCCTCCCTCCACTCCTCATCGCCCATCACCCCCTCCCCTCCTCCGGCCGCCTCCTCCTCCTCCTCCTCCACCTCCTCCTCCTCCTCCTCCTCCACCTCCTCCTCCTCCTCCTCCGTGCCGTGGGCCACCACGTACCCCGTGTATCCGCCCGCACATCACCCCGCACACCCTCGCCCGCCTACAACCACGTCCTACGGCCTCCACCCGCCTCACCACTGTCGATGCGCCGTGGCACCCACTACTCCTCCCTGGCACACACCGCTACCCGCGCAACCCCACAACCCTACTTTTTTCATTCCGTCCTATCAATTGATCAGGTTTTAAATTTCCGCGTCCATCCGAGCCGCGCCTCCACCTCTTCCTCCTCCGCCTCCTCCTCCGCCTCTGCCTCCTCCTACTGAGTGCCGTTCCACACGTACACACGCGTACGTGTACCGCGCACGCACGCACGCGCTACACACACGATTATACCTCCGGTGTCCTCTTCCATCCGCGTCCATCCTTCTCTCGCGCGCTTTCTCTCCCCCCGCCGATTCGATCCTCATCCCGGTTGTCCCTCCTCTCTGTTTAATTAAAAGGACACATTAAATTATTTTTTCAATTGAACCCCCCATTGTTACTCGCAGACTGCTGATTCTATCCAATCGTTTTCTCTCCTTCACCCTCCCTCGCCCTGTCTCACGCGCGCGGCCCTCGCTCCGTCTTCCTCCATCCCGCTCCTAGCTCCAGGTCGGTTTCTCGCTTCGTGACCATCCCTCCCCCCTTCCTCCTCCTCCTCCTCCTCCTCCTCCCCCCCTCCCACTTTTCGTACCCACCGCGGTGCCTTTCTCTTGCGGCATCTCCCTTCGATAGATCCAACCGCTCGCCCTTTCTTTCTCTCTAGCCCGGTTTTTTTTCGCGTTAGAAGCTTTGTCGGGAATACGCGTGCGCCGGACTTATGTGTACATGCGTATACGTGTGTATGTATATATATATATATATATTTACAGTACATATGTACTAACGGCATGTCAGGTACATAGGTGCGCATCAACGCGTGTCAAATTGTGTGCGTGTACACCTGACATTTGTTGGTGGTGTACGTGTACGGATTCTATTCTTGTAAATATGTACAGGAGGAACAGGTATTTATCGTATATATATATATATATGTATCTTATATTCTATTCGTGTTTCTTCGTATAGGTGCGCAGGAGAAGGGTGCGGCGCGCGCGCTGGTGACTCTCCTATTAATTGGGAAATAGCGAAATGCGCGGAATATCGAGCACCTTGATGGCACGAGCAGCGTGGCCCCTCCGCAACGTTCCAGCTGCAGGAACGAAGAGGTGGCTGTAAGAGGAGGGGTGGAGCGCGTGGTTGGGTGGGTGGGTGTTAGTGTGGGTGTGGCGACGATTTTTTCGACGACAGGCCTTCACCGCTCCGGCCGGCCGTTCTCGTTAAACGAATTCGACGGCTTTCGCGAGATTGGGAATGAGAGGTGTGCGCGCTCTGCCTGCGAGATATTTGGGTTACTTCGAATTTTATCCATGTGAAAAAGGTGATTAGAGGGCCGGGCCCGATGATTGTTCTTCCTCCGCTGTCCAATGTTCATTAGGGGACGCTCGATGGAAATCGGTCGATGCGAGCCAGCGCGCCGGCCATCGCCAGGATAGGGCGTTTCGTTTTTCGACCATTCCGATTTTTTTCACCGGGAAGAAGCTGCCGATCCAGCGGGCTTGGCCGCTGTGTCGCGGTCTCCCTCGGTCGAGATCGTTTCGGCGATTTTTCATTCGCGCCAGAATGATTCCTCTCTCTCTCTCTCTCTCTCTTTCTCTTTCTCTCTCTCTGTCGATTACTCTCGATTGTTTCTGGAATTTTGATGGGTGTTGGTTTTTTTCACGAGATTAGATTTTTCAAATGTTTATAGGAGGATCGTGTAGATGTTGGATGCTAATTGCACGGATGAAGGTTCTTTTATAGTTTAATGGAGATAGTTTACGTTCGATAATTTTTTTTCGAATTTTGATATGGATATCACTTTTGACAATTGATTCCGGTATTTTCAACTATGAAAATTTGTAGAGGAAGAAAGGGGGATGATCCCTGAAAACTTGCATGCCGGATCTCTCGATGAAGATCCTTTCGATCGAGTTATGGAGAATTTTTATCGCGCGAGTGATACTTCATCAATTGTTCGATATTTTTCAAATTTTGAAGGATGTTAGTGTTTTGGAGAAAGTAGATTTTCGACCATGGGATTTTTTTACAGGAGGAATGAAGAATCCTGGGAACTTGGTTACCGAGTCTTCTGATCGAGTCGTTCAACGATCGTGAAGAGTTCATCTAGCGGGTTTGTGTGGGTTTGATTGTTTGAACGATGATACTTCGTCAGTTGTTCGATAGTTTTTCGAATTTTGGAGAACGTTACTTTTGATGGATTGCATTATTGCAGCCCTCCTTTCACGTTCGCCTTCCACAGAGATTCGTATCACGTGTGAAAGTATCTACATTTTCTTGTACGTATCGTATCCCAATACGATAAATTATTTTGTATTTGTCAGTCTTGATTATTTCAGTCATTTCATTATTCTATCCGATTCCCACAGATTATATTCCCATTTTAAAGTTGTAAAATTGTGAAGGAAAAGTCTGTAACTTTGGCAATTTACTCATATTGTTGGGTGATAAATTATTCGTGAAGTGGCAACTAACACGTCCAATATTAAATTGCATTGCTTCCTTTTCAATCCTTCCATCTTTCATTATAGATCGCATTATCCATACAGAATTATACAGAATTTGTTGAAATTTGATAAGGAAAAGTTATTTTCAAGACCGACAGTGTCAAAGTAGTAACTGAAACAAGTTGAATGATGAATAAATATGAATTATTTTATCGGGCCATTCCTTACGTTTCATTGGACGAGTGAAGTGAATGACTCGACAGTTATATATAATATTCATTCTAATATCATTGAAAATAAAACATATTATATTCCAACATTTTGTTAATAAAGAACCTAATCCAAGCGTAACCCGATTCCCGTTTGAATAGGAAATAACCCGGATCGATCCCTCAAGAAATCTGATTACATCCAATTAATAATAAACGAGATTTGCAACAACGGCGAATTACACGGCTCCCTTTATTTATGACATCACCAATGCCTCCGCGACGTCTGTTGGAGTTTTACGTAACGCAGTTACGAGGAATTAGTTTACAAATGGTTTCCTTGGAATCTCATCAATTATATACTTGGTGTTCTACGAGATAATATCCAGCCTTGGCTTCCCCATTTAATTTAATCCCGTAAAACTGTGTAAAATAAAATCCGTTTAAGGAAGAAGAATCAATTCCTTGCTTCGAGGTGCTTCCCAAACAATCAAACCTAACCTCAAAGATTTCTCGAGTGAAAAATCTTTCCTTTCTTGGCTACTTCCAATTATCTTAAACTTTCCGTGACTTTCGACAGGCCGAAGGTGGTGAGAAGCGGAGTTCTTGTCTCAAAGAAATTAAAAAAAAAAAAAAAAAAGAAAAAAATTAAAAAAAAAGAAAGAAAGAAAGAGAAAAAAATTCCCGCTTATTTACTAATTGAGACGTTTTTATTAAGAAGCCCTCCCCCGTAATCAGCGAGTTGGCCATTGTCCAAGATAGGCCACGGTCCAACGAAGAGGGGGAGTCGGGCCTATAATCCAAGGCCCTCTCCCTCTCTTTGTTCGAGCCGGCAAAGAAAGTCTAGAAACGGTGAATCGAGCCCGGCTACATCGGTAATTCAGAGAAGCTAATTAAAAGTTGACTCGTAGGTACGAAGGCCGGCGCATCCTCGGCCCTTGAAATGCCCTCGGTCACCAAGCCGACCGCTATGAGGGGTTAAGTGAGGTGAAAACCAAGCCCCGGAGAGAGCACAAGTCTCACCTCATTCCACCTCTTATCCTTTCTGATCCCGTTCCGCCACTTTTTCCAGGATTATTTTCGCATTGTCTTCGTGATCACAAACATTTTCCTTACCCCGTCCATCCTTCCGTTTCGATTCTTTATTATAAAATGTGAAACCAAGTGTGTCTTCTTCATCTCTATCTTTATCTCTATCTTTCTGCATTGATGACGATGATGATGAATGGAGAAGTACAAAGAGACAATTTTAAGGATCCATAGGATCCATTAGGATCCGTCTTCGTGACTGCAATAAATTTTTTTATTTAAATGATTCGATGATTTTTATTTTTATTTTAAAATATGAAAGGAAGCGCGTGTCTTCTTCATTTTCCTTCTCCGTCTTTCTGCATTGATAACGATGATGATGAATGGAGAAGTAACAAAGAGATAATTTTAAGAATGAAATAAATAATAATTCGTTTTCATGACTGCAAATAATTTTTTTAAATCGTTGATTTTTTTTTTATTTTAAAATATGAAAAGAAGCGCGTCTTCTTTACCTTTGTTTTTTTATTTTTTTTTTTTTCCGTTTTGTTTTTGTTTTGACGAAAATAGAGATGTTCGAAGTCATTTTTGGGGATAAATTTTTCATATGAATCGCGGTGTTGGAGGTGCCGGGGTGAACAATGTTTGTGGTACGCGGGGAACTGGGTGAGTAGGTGTGAGTGACGATGCCAATGACACAGAGAATCGATGTGGAATTTTTGGATGACGAGTGCGTGCGTTTGCGGGTGTGCGTACGTGTGACTGGGTGAAGAGTTAACGGGGCATCGAACGGAAATCGAGGGTTGATAGGCCGAGTTTTGGAGGGTTGAATTCGTCATTAAGAAGTCATGATAGAGTTTCGAGAGTGTAAAAAATAAGAAAAAGAAACGGATAAGTACAAAATTTTTAACGAAATTTCTTTAAAAATGTTTGGAAAAGTTTGGAAAAGAATTTTTTTAGATTTAAATAAATTTTTTAATTATTCACTATGATTAGAAATATAACATTATTACTATTTCAAATGTATATATATATATTTTCTCCAAGTTCACGGCAATGAAATTCCACTAACCTTGAAATACTTTCATTTTTAAATTTTCAGATATAATAGATGTAAAATAAAATAAATTTTCTATACGATAATCAATTTCAAGATTCCTTAATTTTTGTTCAAAAATGGTTTTAGAAGAAAATTTTCCAAGGATAATCAAACGTTTCCTATTTATTTACCCTCTCTTCCCCTCCCCCTAAAAAAAAAAAGAATATAATTCTATTTCAATTCAATGAAACGAGTAATCACGTCATCGAAAATCGGTAACAACTTGTTCCAGCTCCGAGATCCAAGATTTCACGATTAATCTCACGGATAATTAGTTAATTACCACCGATAATGACGCGGAATCGGATAATCGCGTCGATCGTGAAAGACGCTTCGTCAAATTGGCCATCGAGTGGCCTTTTCTCACCCCCGCCGATAAGTGGGCGAACCGAGCACGGCACGGCTCTCGGTGACAGGGTCATCCAGTCCTTGAAGCCGCGCACGGCGCACCTGTCGGCCAATCGACTTCCTTTTTTCTCGTCGCCTGTCACCGGAAATCCGTGCAACGACAGTGGCCGCCATCGTATCTGTCGATCTGCGGTATCGACGACGAGGGCGATTCATCAAAGTGTTGCGCCTCTCCCTCTCCTTCCCATTCCCTCCAACGGCCCTACGGATAACGAAATATTACGTCGCGGAAAACACGATCTCGCGTATGTACCGTCCGTCCCCTGCACGACGACAGGCTTGTCCCTCGTGTCGGTGTACGTGCACGTACGTACATACGTACGTGCAGAGGCGCGGCACCGATCCTCCATCGACCCTAAGCGGATACGCGGAAAACGAGCTCGTAGATGGATAAATACTAAAACGTCAGTAACTCACGATCAGGCTGAACCCTCCTCTGCCATTTCCTCCTGCTTCGCGCTCGCACGAACCTCCCCGTGTGTTGCAGTCGCTTTTATTTCTTTTTCACGTACACACGTATGCGCGTGCTATATACGTGTGTACACGCTCGGATGCGTGCGTGCGCGCGCGTATTTTTTTTTACTCTCGTTCCTGTTTTTCCGTTTTCCTCTCCGCTTTCCTATCCTGCACACAACGCTTTGTACGCGACGGCTATATAGGCATTGTATACATCCTGCAGGATGTACATCTAGATCAATAGCATTGGAAATTATCCAAACAAATTATCGATAGAGCGAAAAAAGCCGAGGCTCGAGGGCGACCGAGCCGAGCCCGAACGAGGCGCTACATCACGCATAGCTTCGGCCCCGGAAGAGGGCGAGGGGGGGTCCGCGGAGCGTCGCGGGCGGGAGCGAGAGCGCGACACGGTGCGACAAGGAGCGTATTAAAAAAATAAAAAATTGCCGTACATTTTTCAGGCATTAACGTGTGCGCGGGTGGGTTGGGGCGGTTGCCGGGTGAAGAGACGGGGGTTGGGGAGACCCGTAGCGGGGACAAGGGGAAACGCTTTTTAGGGGCGCGAAGGGGTTTACCAGCCCCTGGCCTCGCGTTTGCACCATCGGGGGTGGCGAGAGGGGTACCTGCTACGTGTGCATGTCTCTTCCCGATTGGCCTGCCACCAAGCCCCCCATCAAGCCAATTCCCGAGGAAACGTGTTTAGCGCAATTTTTCAAAATTAACTAATGTTCGACAGCAGGGACGAACCGCCGCCTATACACGATCCCTTCGTCGCCTGCGCATTAATCATTCATAATTAACGATTTTTTTTTTTTTTTTTTCTTTTTCGTAAGGACAAACAATGTTCGTCGCTTGGCCAGATTATCGTGTCTTCGTCACGGATCAGAAATTGGTATTCCGTTTCTTTCTCCTAGATTCTCGCCCTTTTGCTTCTTATTTATTATATCCTCGAACGACTCGTTGTAATCGTTGTTTGACGATAACAATTTAAGCATTCAGTCAGGTTTCGAACAGGTTTCGTTCGCGACTATGTATCGGTAATTGAACCGAAGATATTCTCAAGATATTGAGATGAACGAAAGGGAGTGGGGAGAATTAGGTGTAAATTGATAGATAATACGGTTAAGGAAAAAGGGGAGGATTTCTCGGGGTGTTTCATCGGGATACGATAGCCCGGCAACGCTCGGTTTTCGTCGCGTTTGGCGGGCAGCGTAAAAATTACGTCGACTAGAGTTTATTTGTCCGGAAATGGCGGTGCCCCGGGGGTGGTGCTTGCACGGTTATAGGTGCGGGGCAGAAAAAAAGGGGACTGGCGTAGGTGGTCGCGGAAGGGAGACAGCGAAAGGCGGGTGGGAGCGAGAGAAGGCACATACGTACCTACCTACCGGCGTGGTTGATGTATTGCGTATTATTTGTGTGTTGCGTTCGTTGCTGCATTGCGCGCTTTTTTCTGCTCCCACCGCCTATTATTTATTAGCACTAACGTGCAATTGTATTGATCTGCAATATACCACCCGTCCCGGCCCCACCCACGCCCGATGGATTTTTTTCCTCTTTTCGAGGATGTATCCGGACTTGCCGGGGAATGGAAGTTTGCTACGATTGGCCCCGCGCGTGATGGAACAACCGCTGATGCTACACTTCCAGCATGTCACGATTTTTCCTTTAGCTTCTTCTACAACACCCGCACGGATTTTAATCCCTTCCATATTTAATACCGTTGCCTCGCGATCCGCCGCACGGAAATTCGGAAGAGGCTCCAATTTAATCTACTTAAATCTTTCTCGCCCCTTCAAAGTGCCCATCGCATCGCTCTCGTGGCCACACGCGTTAAATTAGTGAAATTTATCGACGCACGAGCTCGTTGTACAGTGTGCGAGAAGTGAACGCGAGGTTATGACACATTAGGGATTAGCCAGATAATTGTTTGGAACGCGGGAATTGTAATCTTTGATTGCAGAATCTATAAAGAATCTTGCAAATCTTCGAAACGATAAGATAAGTCGTTTGATTAAGTTTCTTCCTAAAAGTTTCTTCCTTCTAATCAACATCGATCGATCAAAGAAAAGGAAGAAAATCTAAATTCCAAATTCTCTTCTGCTGTATCTAAATATAACTAGCCTAAATAAGACTTTTCCAACTTTCTACACTTCGAAGCACATCGTAACAATTTTGAGGTTAGAATTTGAGGAGAAAATCAACGAATCGAATCAACTCGATCGAGAGATGAGAATGAAGAAACAAGAAGAAACAAAAAAAAAAAAAAAAAAGGAAAAGAAAAAATTCCTAAGAGGAAGATCTAAGAAAATCCTGCCAAGAGAGAAAATCCTGCCTCCCGATCCACTCGCTCCGCGTCAATGAATGACGCGGGCGGAACACGAGGTCGCGCGGCGTCAAAGCGAATCTAGGCGGCGCGCATCAGCGAGGCTATTATATCGTCATCATAACGATATAACGCGAAATCAACAGGGTACACGATACACGATGACAGAGAGACGCGAACCCGGCATCCTCGATGTTGGAGGAGGACAGACATTGGGTCCCGCGTGGCGAAACACAATAGCCTTCGCAGCCGGTGATCTGCCCCCTCCTCCCTCTCCCCCTCCCTCCCACCTATCCACCCATCTCCGTCCCACCGACTCGTTTCTCCACGAACTGGAAAGCCCGCACTTCGACCCCCTTCACCCGCCCCCCTCTTCGAGCCGCGCTCGAAACAGCCGGCGAAGCCCGCGAAAACTGACCGTGCGGCGGGCAGTCGCGTTGCGTTGCGTTGATGTAACTAAATGATTGGGTAAATGATTCCACAGCGTGCCGCGAGTAATTGAGTGGTGGTGGTGGTGGTGTGGGCGATGACTGCCAGAGAGAGCGCCGACTCCGGGTCAACGTGTTGGTCGCGCTCATATACACACACCCGGTGGGTGTACGGACCGTTGTATACAGTGGATCGGAGAGGGGCCGAGTGGGATCGCTGCCGGTTACCGGCGCACACCAGGCGTGTACGTACACCGGGCTCGGCGCACACACGCGCGGCCACTCGTGGCCAAGTGTGCGTGGCACGCGCGCCCCACGGCAATGACGAGTCATCCACGCTAGAACACCTCGTTCCTCTCGGCCTTCCATCGCGCTCGCTCGCTGACTCGTCGCTCGCGCTCTCTCTCTCTCGCGCTCGCCAGCTTTCGCTCTCGCTCTCGTGACAATGTGTACACGTTGCAACGAGCGCAACACAGAGGCCCGTAGGCCGCGGCCGTGTCATGATTTCGCGTTTGTTTACGCGCTCTCGCCGCTCGCTCCGTCTCCCTCCTGCCTTCCACTGATCGTCCTCTCTGTCCTCTCGCTGACTCTGTCTGCCTCGCCGCTCGTTCGAACGAGAGGGAGTGGGAACGAGTGGACGTCTCTCTCTCTCTCTCTCTGCTCGCTCTCCGCTCTCACCTGCGGTCGGGTGTTGGCAAATTTGCGTGGCCGCGGGGATATGTTTTCGTTTCCAATGATTTATGCCGGCAAATGGGTCGCGCGCGCGTGAAAGTGTCATGCACCGCGTTATCGATGACAGCTATCGATGGGGAAAGGTCGAGTACGTGCTTCTCGAAAGAATGCGGCTTTGTACACCGGCCCGCTACCCGATACACCCCCGTGCCGCGGCCCGCCCATACCACCCCTCCTATCCTGTGAAATCATTCAACGCGCCACCGCGTGGAAAATCATCCGGTGATTCCGCGTCCCCGTTCCGCGGCCCCGACCACGCTGACCGTGAATTTCGTTAATTATCCGCGCGATCCTGTTCCGCGCGCACGTGCTCGTCCGCTTTTTTGACGCGTTCCCGGGATCATTGATGGGTTAAGGTTGCGCGCTTTCTTTCCCAATTTTTTTTAAGATCATCAGGGATCTTAGAATTTTCCACCTTAGGATTTTTCGAGCATTTTTTACGCTTTCACAAATTTCGATTTCGCGATCCTTTTGTCACGGATCGTTTTAAGAGGAAAGATGAACGTGCGAGGGAAGATTATTGTAAACTTGTTGTACATCGTATATTTTGTTTTACATTTTTAGATTAGACATTTTTTTCTTCTTTTTTAAATATTGAGAATATTGATTTAGAACGGTGAAGATCGTTTTGCCGAAGTAATTAAAGTTTAGGGAGAGAAAAAAAAAGGAATGTTTATTTTGAAGAATTAGCGCGGTAATTCTTCGAGTTTATGGACAGCGCAAATTGTACGATATTTAATGGCTCGATAAATTACGAATTGTCAAATCCTAACGCTATTGTTATAGTGTAATATTGAGATTGACCGCCGAGAGAGATGAAATTGGTACATGTTTCTCGAACTATCTGTCAAATGGGGGCAATACGTCGCCACAGTTTCATTCTTGTGAATTTTATATAATGTTCCCATGAAATTTTAACAAAAATAAACATTTTAATCTCGAATAAGAATAATAATTGATGACCGGACGTAAAAAAAAAAAAAGCGCGATAAATTACGTGACTTTTTTTCCCCTCCCCATCTTTTCTCATAAATTTCTTCTTTTTGCCAATTAATAAATTTACCCGTTACACGAAACAAACAAATAAAATAATCCAAATTTTAACCTTTTTTTCTTTTACAAAAACTTTAGCCCACAATCCTATCCTCCACTCGATCCCTTCACTCGATACATCTCGCACGAGTTATACACCTTTCTTTTTTCAAACTTAATTATACTCGAATTATGCGAACGATTAAATTTCGAGATAAAACGGGAAAAGGTATCCAAAAAAAAAAAAAAAAAAGAACAGCGAAGGTAAAATATAAACGACAACAAAAACGGTGTACGACAAAATTTACACATTCCCCGAAAAACCACGCGATGAAGCTGTAATGATGAATTAACGCGGACACCCGAAGCGAGAGGGAAAGAGAATGACAAGCACAAAAAGAGAGAGAGAGAGAGAGGGAGGGAGAGTGTGTGTGTGCGCGCGCGAGCCGAGTTTTGCAGCGGCGTTTTAAAATATAATCATATATCAAGAACCCCGGTGCACGAAAACACCGGTGCAATCAGCAATTTAACGTTTACGTTTCCCATGGCCCGGAATTCGCCGCAATATTTCCCTTTCTATGGTATCCCGGAGTAATTCCGTTTTTGCGCAAACAATGACGCCGCGCGCGCGCGCCCCCATCGGTATCAACGGAGGGCAACGGTGTCGTGCAAATTACCCATTAACGTCGCTTGATAGTTCGACCGGTCGTTCCCAACGAGCCAGGTCGATTATCACTAGCCCGTGCACACGTTCCTCCGTTAATCCGGCCAAGGCAACTTGGCGAAACGACGCGAACGTGAACGGGGAAAAAAGATGAGGAGAACGAAGGGGGATCGGTTTAAGAGCGTAATGAATACGTATACACCGAGTGATTCGATACACGGGAACCAGTGAATCTACGCTAGAATATGCAATAAAGACGTATTCGAGGTGATGATAATATAATTCGAGGGTTAATCGAAAACGTCGTTAATGTCGTTTTGCGTGAATGTAACTAATTCTAACTTTATTCTCCGATCGAGGATATTTTCTGTATACGAGATTATACACGAGACTTGTGGTGTGGAGCTTAATTTACCATTCCATTCCTTGAAGGTTGCGGATCGATTTGAAAAATTAAATTAAATGTAAAATACGCGAAATCCGGGATATGGAAATTTTATATTTATTTTATCGCGTCGATTCATCCCTCCGAAATATCGACACGTATTTTTAAATCACCCTGTACAATGGCATAGGCGAACCGCGGGAGGACGCGTTTCCAGGCAAGTGACAGTACCGACAAAAAATGAAATCGAGTTCTGCTTGACAGAAGTGGGGTTCGTAATTTAAAAAACAATGGACGGTAAGGCACAATGAGGCCAAATGAGATAGGGGATGGCCGAGGTGAGGGTGTGCGACGACTGCACGAGAGGAGAGGGATGGGGGATGAAATCCTATACTGGACAAGGGGAAGGTGGCAGTGTAGGTGGTCGGGCTCCTAGCGAAAAGTTCAAACGATTCCCGAGCTCGAACAGAGGCGGAGAGTGGACAGGATTAAGCTTATGCCGCATTAATTAATTTCTATTCTTTTGCCTCCTGAGTGGAAGGTACGAATGGCGAGCCGTATTTTATTGGGCGAAACGATTATTGGGTGTTACCGGACTGATATTTCATTGGTAACGCCTTTGTCTCGTTTTACGTAGAAACGCGCCACCACGATTAGACGGCTCTCGGTGTAAAGTTTTTCTGAAACAATCGTAGATATTGCGGGATTATTTTTAAATGGGAATGTAAGATTGATATGGAGTGATCGCAAAAATTTAGAAAAAAAAAAGTATTGGGAAAATATTGGAAATTTATATTGAAATTTTGATTATTTCCCAATAATTTTTTTTACGAATATTATTCTCTTTATTTAAGAGAAATATATTGGAAATTTCATTGTTTTCCTATAAAATTTTGAATAAAAATTCTATTGTATATATTTTAAAGCGAGAAAAAAATGTTTGTACCATATGTTCGACCAAGATGAGAATCGAACGAGAAACAAGGGTAGGTAAATTTAAAATCTCCGTTTCCTCGACGGAATGCACCTGAGTCGAAAATGAGCGGGGAACAGGTTCATATTCATCACTAGCAGCTCCTATCGATTGTTGGTCTAATTGTGTTACTGTGAATGTCCGATTCACCCAGCGGACCCCAACTGCTCCGAGAGGAACCGAAATACTCTCTGCTCCCTGTACACTCTGACGGGTAAAAAGGATGGTTTGCATATTTTTTAACGTCCGCGAAGCATCCTGAAAATTAATGTAACTTTTATCCGTCAAACCGCGGCTTCGTTGCCTGGCAAACGTTTCACGCGTTTCACTCAAAAGGGAGTAAAAGTGGGGAGAAAAAGGAAGAAAGGGGCGAGGAGAGAAAGGGAAGAAAAAGGGCAAAGTTTTTTATCTTCACCGGGATAATTTTCTTCACTGTGGGAAAAAACCGACTTTAGATTTCCGTGTAAATAAATAATCGAGGAAATTGTCAAGCATCCCGTTTCACGCGATTATCTCGATCCTCGATTTCCTCGTTGCACGCCTATCTCCTCTCGTCTTTGTCGCGTAACAATATTTTTAGGCTTTCGCGTTTATCGTTAATCCTAGTTTCACGATAGCGATATTAGATGAAAAGTTAAAGCGAAAGAGCAAGATGAAGAGCACGTTAATTGATGGTGAACTTAATCAAAAATTATATTAACCCGTTGCCTTATAACATCTAGTCACAGGGATTGTATTATAGTTTCGATTCAATAAAGACAAGTTCTATTTGTAACGAAGTTTAGAGAACTTCAACTCTAACTTCAGTTTCAATTGTTCAAACTCTAGATTATTAAACGGAAATTACATATAATATTTCGATATTGGGTCACCTGATATAAACCTCACGTTTAACCTTTATATTAATATAATAACGAGCAATATAATTGTATTAAGCTTAAAGTAGTGAAATGAACGAAATCAAAATTTTTCCCCCGATAATAAAATTCTATATTTAAAATACGCACGATAATAAACGTATATCGAATACGAACGAAGATCCGGATAAATATTTTACTCGACAGTAAACTGAAAGCTTTAATTTTAATCGTACGTCTTCGATTCGAAAACATTGGAAACGCGAGGATAAATTTTGGTATAACTTTAGATTTTTCGCACAATTCCTTTTCTTTATAATTCGATACAAAGAAGAATCAGAAACGAATTTCTCACCACTCTAACACCCTCTTATCTTCCTTCATGGCGCCGTTTGATCTCCACGGCGTAGTCGCTTTAATAAGGTCCGCGGTACGTCGAATAATGGAGAAAAAGCGTATCCCGGAAATACGATTGCGCGTAGTAATATTTCATTTTAATTCTTGGCGAATTTAATCCACCGCTTTTCACCGTTCGTCTCATGCATATTTCAATAAATTCGTGCGCCACTGTTGATACCGCAGACGTTGGCGCGCTAGTATCCGCGTAAAATCATCCGAGTATCGGGCAAATTAACCCGACCAGGGAGCTTCGTAATCACTGCAACGGGACTCCTCCTCCTCCTCCTCCTAATAACAATATTCTTTCCATTCTTAAAATAATTCCCATTGATTTTTATCCTAATTGGAATTTCTCGCGTAGAATTTCGAACAACGCACACAACGCAACCCGTAAAATTTTCCACCATTTTCTTTGCTGTTTGAATTTCACATCTTCGAAACATAAATTTCTTCGAAACAATTTTTTAAAAGCACGCGAAACTTTCTGAAACATCGTTCAGCAGTTGAGGACACGCGAAACCGAAAGTATACCTAGCAAAAAGAAATGACGAAAAACAACGCATTAAATTTTTCACTAAGGAGAATAATGAATGTATACGTATATATTTTTCAGCTTCTTCCATTTTTTATTCCGTCCAATTTTTGTTTTTTTCCTATCTTCCTAACCACCCCCTAGGCTAGCCCGCCTCTTCTTTGTTTTTCCCGACGCCCCCGCCTAGCTTTTTTTCTTTTTTTCTTTTTTTTTTTTTTTCACGTTCGATAAACGCGATATCAACTTACGGAAGATCGGCGAACCCACGCGTTTGATCTTCCGTACGAAATTTCCATTCGACGGGAGATCTATAGAGGTTGGCGTGCTCGTAAATAGCCGTGGCCAGCGTTCGCAGTCCATGGGAATTCCATTTCGTTTTAAAACGTAATTACAATAGAAATAGGAGATATTGTTTGTTCCTCGGGAGCGAGAGGCCTCTCTCTTCTCTTTCTCCTTTCGTCTATTTGTTTCACGATATATATATATATACATATATACATATAAACATATGTACATATATATATATGCATATATATACGTATATATACATATATACATAAATTCCTGTGCTTGGAACGCTTGTGCACGCGCGTTCGAGTGCGTGTGTTTTGCAACCGAGGGGACCGTTAGTCGTCGGATAAAATAGACAAAGTCCCGCCTATTTGTTCCTTTGTGGACCAGCACAGGTAACTGGATACACGCGGTTAAATAATAAAGGAGCCACAAGTCGACGCGCTAATTAACAATACCTTTGCGTCCCCGCTAATTGCGCTTCACTTTGTTATATTACGTTTTAAGTGGGAGCACGGTGAGAATTACGCGGTCGCTCATGCGTTCTTACCGTCATTTGCATAATGAGCGAAGCCTGTCGTTAATTAGACCCCATAATCGCGAGGAAAGGCCAGATTGAACGGCTCGGGGAACCGGGAATATTAATATCCCTCCTCTCTCCCTCCTTACCTTCTTTTCCTCTTCTATTTCTTTTTGTTTTCTTTCTTCTTTATTTTTCTTTTTTCTTTCGCGAAAACGATTACGTAGCTACGAGCTACGTGGTTTCGTGATGAGCAATCGTCGTCGAGGGAGATGTGTGTAATTGGTGCGATCGGTGTGGCGCGGATCGTTGCTCGAAGCAGGTAGGCTCGAAGAGGCCTGGATATCAGGATGGATATTAATCGTTAGTTAGGGAGAGTTAATTGCGGAGGAACGAATTGTTGGTTAATGAAAGCTGGTTGGAAAGATCGAGAGAAGATTTGTTTAATTGGCAGAAATGCTATGTGTTATTCCTTTCTGGTGGAGAAGAATGTGTGTAAGATGCATCGCGCGATCTAGATTGAATCGTTAGATCGAGTAGATTTCCATTCATACGATCTCGTACGTGATGTAATTAGACGAATTCCTGGAACGTGCTCCCGACCATGTTAATTAGAATCAGAATTTAACTAATCGAAAACGCTTGGTACTACCTTTCCGCGCATAATAAATCTAACTTCTTTCGTTCGTTCCAACGATATAAAACCGTATATACGTACCATCCGAACCAAAAAAAAAGTTCCTATACAAAAACGTAACTTCCTTCTTCCATCTCGATATCTCGAAAATCGATCCTTCGATCCTGAAAAACTATGATAGAGATTTCGCCGGGTGGTTCAAGCAACAGTTGAAGAACGATCGAAAGCTGTCGCCGACGCCGATATAATTTTCCACGCGGGAGAGGAGGAAAACGAAGTGTTGTATACGTGTGCACGTCCGGATGGGATGCGTTTTCACGCGGGCGCCGTTAACTAGTATGCAAAAAAGCCTTGTCGCAATAAAGGTGTGAAGGAAGCAAAACTTCCGTGAAAATCGCGCACGCGAGGATAATGTATACCAAGCGGGTTCTATCGGCCCTGTCACCGGCTATCTTCAGCCTGGGCGATGTTACAGAGCCCTCTGTCCTCCTATGGCGGCGCACAGGCCGGATCTCAAATGACTCACGCAAAAGTAAATTATACATTGAAAGGGTTTAATATAATGAAACGCTCCATATGCATGAGAGAGGAGGCCAGCCTGCCGCTTTTGCACACCACACGTCCACGGTGCCCCGCGTTTCTCTGCGTGCCACTGACGTATCGTGAGTTCGATGAGCCCAGAGATCGAACGTCTCTACGAGCGGAATAATGGCGCCTGCACGCCGACGGGCGCTGTAAAAAAAAGAGAGAGAGAGAGTGAGAGTGAGGAGAAGGGAAAGGGGAGGGGGAAGGGAGCGTAATTTAGTCACTATAACCAAAGCGGTCGTAGCGCGTCCGATATATTGCCCTCGACGCGCGATTCCTCCCTTTTTAAATATTTCCCCAAAGCTTTATCGGAAATCTTCCATTACGTATCGCGGCCTTCTCGTAAATTAGGATAATAATCGTCACCGTGTGATCGTCCGGGATGTCGTTGTTCAACGCGATTGATACAACACGTTGAATCGAAAGCGTGTACGGCGAATATATTTATATTGAAGGTGAAATCCTCCAATCTTTTGATAATACCGCTATTATCGTGGAGAGAAAAATTAAAAAAAAAAAAAACCATCTTCCTCTCCAATCTATTTCCCAATCCATCCTATTCCATATCTCCCATATATCCCTCCAGAGAGGGAAGAAATCTTCCTCCTCCAATTCTCAAAAAAAATTCTCCAATTCCAATTCCACCTCTCCAAGGAACAAAGAACGAGTAAAATTACCCGACTAACTGGAACGTTATCCCGATGAATGGGCCAGCCGGTAAGGATAATCTTGGCTCTGGATGAGTAGAAAATCAAGTGGGTGAGAGAAAAGGGTGAGAAAGGAATGGTGGATGAGATGGATGCAATATCGACGAAATTATTTTTCGATCTGCTTGTCCGGGAATCATTGGACGTGGAATGGAGGTGAGCGGTACTTACTGCTGCGAGAAAGGGGGTGCGCGATCGGAGGAAGAACGGTGTGAGAAGAAAAAAAGAAGGAGGGGGTGAGAAAGCGGGATGCGAGCGGAGCGCCGCGGGCGGTTGTGCGCGATACTAGGAGGGCCTAACGCGCGGGGGCGGCTTGGTCGGCGACGAATGAAGGAGGGATGGGAGGAGGGAGAGAGCGGAAAGCATCAAAAGCAATGTTTGGTGGCGCTATAATGAAATGAATTTATGCAGAGCCGTAATGCCTGAATATTTAGCAACCCTCTTCTGGTTCTGTTCCTGGCCAGACCGTCACCCTATCCGCTATACCGTATTCGAATTAAATTCGACCACTGGACCTCCATTACAAGGATTGAAACGACCTCAGTCCGGGTAACGGGATACTTTTGCATGAAATATCTCATGGTGCCCGTTCCACCATGTTCCAAACATGCCACTGGTCGAGGATCATCTTTGTATTCTGTGGGCAGTTAGAGAGCAATGTATTCGCGGTTTCTTAGAAAAGAACAGAGGTGATAATGATAAATTTTACCGGCGCTATGCGTGTTAAGGATTCGAGCGAGGGTTCACGGTGAAAGTAGCAGTACGATTTTTAATTTCGGAAGGGATGTTCAATAAAAGATATTCGTGTGATTTTTTAAATGTTGAAACGTTACTCGTAATAATACTTCTTGTATCTCGTTTTTGGATAAAATGTATTTCAACCACTTTCCCATTGAGGCTCTCGTATCACATGATGGCGTGTAAAGTTTTGTAATGGTAATTGGACACATTTTTAGGAAACATTTTCACATGCTTTTATATGGAAATGAATGTTTATATATTCCCTTGATTTATGACTTTCGTTTGTGCACCAATTTGCTGAAAATGCTGCAATAAAAAGGGTCTTGACTTTAAGTATTACGGAATATGTATGGGGGGGGGGGGCCTGGAAAGACAAAAGGGAGTCAAAGTTGAACATTAACTTTCCGAAATACCGAAAGTATAAAGTACAAAGTGGATTTATCAAAAAATAATTATCCTCCCACGTGCCAGCGAAAGTAATTGCTTCGCAAACATATTAAAAAAAAAAGAAAAAGGAAAACATAAAATGATTATTATTATCTTCGAAACTCAAGTTTCATCTTTTCTCATCAATCGATCGAAATATTCCATCGAATCGAATTTCAAACAACTCTTCAACGAGATTCTAAACAGTTCTACGCTCTCTCTATTTCTCTTCCGTTCAACGATCAAATTATCAACGCGTCTTTATTAAACGATAGATTTCGAACGTGACGATCGGCGCGCGAGCCGAGGCGTATAATCAAAGCGTTGGAAATTATTACGCGACACTGGAAATACCGCAAGTGTCCAGACACGCCTGAGGAGACTGGATGGTCCGAATTCAATGGCGGCGAGCGCGAACGGTGGACAACACGATCGCGTTGGCACGGGTTGCCTCCTTAGCTCCTCCGGAGTGAGAATCCGAAGGAACTCGAGGCAGCCCGTTTCCTGGACGCCGTGGAACTCCATTATTACTCGCCAATTAGCCATGATTAAAATATTTCGGCATCTCGCGTGCACTCGGCATATTAATATACCCACGTGGATATATCCGGGGATAGGCCGAGTGGGGATAGAGCACGATTATATGGAAATGTAAAAGCTGTAGAGAGAGAAAGAGAGAGAACCCACCCTCGGATCGGTCTCGAACTCGAAGAAAATTCGTTTTCTTCCTTTAATTAAATAATACCGCGAAAACCGGTGGAGGGAGGGGAGGGTTTGAAGGGGTTCGATAAATGACTTATTTATTACGCCAATCATTGCGCAATATTATATCAACGATGGGATATTTTTGCTCATTAATCTTGAAGGGAAATTAATAATACGCATAATCGTTAATAATTTATACGCGATGTTAGTTTGATCACTTTTGAACGAGTTTCGATATGCGATACGTATATATGCACAGCGATTTACAAATTCACGTCTAATTATTTGTACGATATTTTTTCACTTATGTGAAGGAAAATAAAGTAGAAAGATGAGTAAAAGAATTTGGTCACTGTATGTAGGTGATCCATAGGTTGTTTCGTAGGTGAGCGAGGCTGACTGATAAAATGCACCGTGTTATATACCCCGTCATACGTTGCAAGATAATCGTTTCCACTCGCATTATCGTGATATCGTCAAGGCTCTCGATCGCGTAAAATCATTTTTGGTCCTGCACCCATCCTACAACGTTATCTTTCTCGCTCCCCCTTCTCTCTCTCTCTCTCTCTCTCTCTCTCTGTCTATTACACGCATAGGTCTCTCGTTCTAACGCTACTACTTTTATCAGGCGATAAATTTTATCCGTGAAAACGGTTGAAGTTTTTTAGAGGTGGTATACGAATATCGGCCTTTCGTCGACTAATTTTACTCTTTTTCTCCGCGGTTCCATCCTCGGTTACAACGCAACGATTTACCCGGGACACTGTTTGCCAAAAGAACAAGTATTATTATCTCGAGGTTTCGAGAAGGCCTCCGGTGTTTTCCTTTCGTTTTGCCTTGGCCGTGATCGCGATTTAAACCGCGTGTCAATCTTTTTAATTAGAGGGACCTCCAGATGAAATTGAATTATTAATTAAATCACGATGTTTCCGCCCCTCGAGCTATCCGCGTTAAAACGAGACACTTTTTATGAAAATATTATATCTACGAGGATTTCGATTTCGCGGTTTTAATTATATAGCGCGCGTTAAACTGTAATTTTATTCCTTGCATTGCTTTCTTTTTTCTTTTCTTTCCTTTTCTCTTCTCGTTTCTTTTCGTTATGAACAAGAGAGGAAAGAATAAGAGAGGAGAAAGAGAAGAGACATTGTAATGGATTACACGTCGTAAATCTAATCGATGCCCGCATAAATTATGAGAGAAAATTCGAGCATAGTTTCACCGTCGACCAAGAAGCTTCTTCTCCCCTCCGCTTTCGGAAATTACGCCCAGATTCTTCGAACTTTCCAACGACGATAACTCACAACTTTCAGTACTCTTCGCCACACTCGATTATCGGCTATTTGTCTCCAACCTCTTCCGAAACATCTTTCTTAATAACGGTTCCTTGGATACTACTTCTTTCGAGCGATTTCGTAATTCTGTAAAGATATACAAACGTAAAAATGTTAGATTACATATATACAATTCACGTTATTTTTCTTTCGTTATTTAATACTTCGTCGATAGAACGTGGATTTTGTACGTTACATTGTAAATTCAACTTGCGTAAAAATAAACATCCACGATCTGATCCTTGTATGTTTGTTATGCTCGATGACGTGTTATTAATAATTTTGATAGCTGTAGAGCGAACAGTGAAATACGCCTTAACAACGAGATCGCAAGATTCTTGAATAATCTCTTTTCCATGAACAAAATGAAACAGTAGAAACGAAAATAAGGAATATAATTTTACATCGTTGAAGCGCGGTTAAATTTTCCTATTCTGGAGATGCGGAGAAAATCTAAATCACCGTTTCATTTAAATAACCGAGTTCAAAGAGACTTGTGGTATAGCTTCCCATGCAATAAGACATACGTAGATTATTAGGGTAACAGTGTGTTGCATGTTTCTCAGCGCTTAGACATAGTAATATTCAAAAGAGGGGGCGTAGCCACGCGTTGCGGCGTTTCTTAGCATTTCGCCCGGCTGGACGTGTTGATTATAAACTAATGGGCCTTGAAATATAGAGATATTATACGCGACGCGAGTAGTTATTACTTCATAATTTCGGGAAAATTATTAAGGAAGGAAGTGGCTGTCTGCTCGCGTAAGAAAGCTTACCTATGTTATCTCTGGGAAGATTTAGGAGGATCGCACGCCACGAATAAGCCGCTTTATGCATAAGAGCTTCGTGCCACACTAGACGCCTAGATGACCCCCAACACGTTAAACTCCGTTCCAATGAATGTTTCATTATGAATTTACATAAGCACGAACGAAGCTATTTCTGTTCAACGATACATTGATTTCGATTGTTATTTGTTTTCTATTTTCACGTCCTCCGTCCTCTGTGGGATACGTTAAACGATTCTTCCGCGGGAACATGTTTTCGAAAATATCTTCGATCGATTATTATATTATAAATTTAGGCAGCGTGTGTCATGATTATAGAAGATCGCTTCGTATTTCGATCGAGTCTTGCACAAAACTCTACAAAACTCCCATAAATTTTGCGGTACAAAACTGAATTTAACGAATTAAAAGGAAAAAAAAAAAAAAAAAGGAACGCGATTATCCTCCAAGATAAACCGGTGGAACTTACACTCAAATTTTCGAAAAAAAATTTTCAAAAGTGTCCTGGATAAAATTCTACGCCAAAGATCCGATCGGTTCCAAACTCTCTACATCCAGTAAATTTCGCAAAAAATATCAGATACATTGTCAGAGCGAAACTTTCAAACTTTTTATTAAAATCCTCTCTTTCCCTCAGCCGTGGTCGAAAGGACAAACGCGAAAAAAAAATTTCACGTGGACAGATAGCACCTGGAAAGGAAATAAACTGCTCCTACACTCGCGGCCGATTAAACGAATTTTCGCGTGTGCCGGTACGTCTGTCGCGTGACATAACTCGTTACGAGGCTGGACATTGGCTCGGGTCACTCGCAGATCGACCTCGCGTCCGAATTATCGAGGAACTTAATCCCGTCGGTGCTGTGGGGTGCAGCATCCGGTGCAGCACGCACGCGGAAATTCCGAGGTACCATTCCAGTCGCGGGCTGCACATGCACCGTCCAGTCGCGGGGAGAATCGCACGAAGTCCGGGCATAGAACGGAGACAGAATACCCGCCGCGCGGCGGACGAAGACGGAAACGTGCAGCACGTACGTACATCTGCTTGCTTGCTCGCGTGAACGTTACGGCTAATACGGCTGTATCTCCGATATATATACACATACACACACACACACACACACACATATATATATGCACACTGTGTATATATCGAGATTCGAGGCTAAACGATCGAGAAGGCAGCCGTGTGCAAAATGAATGAACGGGCGGGAAGAAAAAGAGGAGAAGAAAGGGGGGAGGAAAAAAAGAAGAGAAACGCGCGAAAAGAGGGAAAAAGGAAGGGATAAAAATAAACGTAGCCGGGGTAGTTCGATCGTTGGAATCGTGGCCGTTGGCTCGTAATGAAAGGTGAACGGAATTGGACCCCCTAGAGTCGGCGAGTCGGAGCGACGAGTGAATATAATTAGAGGATTGGGGGCGAGGGGGTATGACGTAATCAAAGGGTGGACACGAGGACGAAGAGGGGCGACAGGGCGAGTTCTAGAGGGGGGAGGTGGCCGCGAGGAGGAGGAGGAAAGGGGGCTCCCCCTGGAAGAGGCGAGGGTGGTGGAACAACTGCGGAGGCGGCCGATAGATTGGAGGAAGAGGAACGGTTGCGAATTATCATTCGGCCGGCGGGGTGAGACTGGACCGGACCCTGGAACAACTTGATACCGATGTCCAGAGAGAGCGAGCGGCGGGGAGAGAAACGGCCTCGATGCGCTCCACTGTCCGGAGCCTGTAGTTTTGTCATTAGCCGATAGCGTCTGCCGATAGACGACGTGGAACAGGGATTATTGGGCTAGGATTGCTAACGGACGCCACTTGGATGCAAATGCCTGGACGATGTACATCCCCCCCCCTCCCTCCCTCCCCCTCCCTCCTCCCACTACTTCACGGGTCCTACGCTGGGAACGCTTGCACGAGGGGGAGATCTTCGACGAGTAGCGGCAGCCCGCAACGAGAGAGAGTGAAAGAGAGAGAGAGAGAGAGAGAGAGAGAGAGATGTTGTAATAATTTGTGGCTACATTAGGATGGTTGATTAGAACGTTAAGATCTGTAACGACGGGAAACGGCATGGCCGGGCGGAGAAACTACCGGTGTACCTGTGCCGAGGTGAAACGTCGGTCGGTGGATTGGACGAGAGAGAGAGAGAGAGAGAAAGAGAGAGAGAGAGAGGATTGTGGATGAGAATTGGTCGAATGAGAGATTTTACCGACACGATACATGATTATTTGAATCATCGCTTTTGCGCTTTCGTTTTGTTTCGATCGTTTATATTTGAGTCTTGTGTTTCGTATTAAAATATTAATGAACGTTAATAGATGCCAATTTGATGCCATTTTTGTACACCGATGAAATTTGAATACAATTTTATTAAAAATGTATTAAACAATAATTCGCCGTGTTTGATATATCAATCGGTGAAACTATGTTAATAGTGAAATTAATTGATTAATTTCAGTTCTTTTGTTCTTACGATTATTGAAAATTTGCGAACGCTTTTGATTAAAATTAATACCGGTTTTTTTTTATAGAAGATAGAAGTGCGCGTATATCTAATTATCTTTATAATTTTCGCGATTTCTTTCTCTCGAAATTACGCGAACTGTATCGTATTATTCGGGATCGTCCGTTGCTATTTGGCACACGTGTACGATTTATTCTTACGTTCACGCGATTCTCACTTGTCGTAGAAATTTTGTCCATCCTAAACTTCCAATCCTCTTCTCCAATCCTTTATTATCCATCTAACTCTTCGAATTTCAAAATTCATCATTTCTCCAAAAATTGTATCCGAATCATCTTCGATCAAAGAAATTTAAAATTCTCACGATTTCGAGATATCTTGCCCGAAAGAAATACTTTCGAGCCGAAATTTTCTCGTTCATTGTCTTTGGTGGTGAGCAAACGGTGAAAACCTCGCGGGGCCGATTCGAAGAATATGAAGAAGATGCAGACATTGAAAATACCGTTAAAATTCCACGGTGAATTCTATTTCCCCTAGGACCGTTCATACTGTTAGATTACGCGTCGAGCAATTTATATCCTTAGATATCTGCTTAACCTTACTTCTTAAGAATAAGAAAAACCTGTGGAAATATCAAGAAAATTATGAAACGAGTAATAATTAAAAGGGATCTGTCTCAACTTTTTACCGTAATTTTTTGGAAAAATTGTAAACGATTCTTTGCGATTCTTAAACGTTCGAGACGATGAAATATAATTGATACGCGTCACGATCCAGAAAATGTCACGATTCGACGACGGGAAATCGAACGCGTTTCCCTTCGGAAACGTTTCGCGCGGCGAAGTTCGTACGAGGTCGATGGAAGGCTGGACACTGGACTTTGCATACTGATTATGTCGGCGTGATTGCAAGCAGCGGGCCGAAAGGGTTCGAATCGGTGGACGAGGAGAGCTCGTTGCTGGAGGGGGCGAAACGGAAGGGGGGAGATGTCTGCGTCCTAATGCTATCGATTTTGGTGCTTAGCATAATCAGACTGGACCGATGCTCGATAACGGTGCAGCCAGATATCAGGGAGAGGGAGAGAGAGAGAGAGGGAGAGAGAGAGGGAACGTCCCATTGTGGCCTCGTAAATTCTCTCCCTCGGACGTATTAGTCTGCCTTCTTGCGATTGAATATAGTTACGGCGATGGAGGATGGCGCGTGGTCTAGGGTGGATCGAATGTGCTTTGTTTTTTTTCTTTTTCTTTTTTTCTTGTCTATTGGATTATATTGTATTGGATTTTTTTTTCTTTTGATTTGAAATTTTTTATTATAACGAAATCCTGTTAATATTTTCTCGAAGTACAGGGGGATGAAATGTAGTGGAAAATAATATAGAGAGCAAAGAGAAGAATTAGGAAACGAGGAAGAAGAATGTTTAAGAAGGATGGCTAACTGTTAATAGAAAATCAGATATTAAGTAGAATGGGGAGTAAGAGTTTCGAGTTCTATATTACTTTATCGTTAAATTGTTATTATTTTATTATTAAATGTAGTATTCCTGTAGATTTCGTTCGACAGTTCACATATCAAAAATCCTATTTACAACGTAAAACACACAGTGTTATTAAATTTCTCGTAACAAGAGAATTTTGTTAATATACGCGATATAAATAACAGCTTGATCAGAAACTTTAAAAAAAATCGTTGTAAATATTGTGAAAAAAAATTGTTGGAAAAAAAACCTGCACTAAAAAATTACCTTCTTCTCGATGAAATTCGACGAGAGAGAGAGAGAGAGAGAGAAGAAATCAAATATGAAATATCCGCAATTTCTATTTATATAAATATACATAATCATATCCAACGAGCCACGGTTATAAACACTTTACTAAGAACACAACACGGGTGAAGAACAACGCGTGTAATTTTGCAAAACGCACGGGCATTAAGGCAAGACGACGAACCAGCATAACTAATCCAACCGAATGTTCCATGGTTAATTATTTCCCCTGCTTACCTATCGGTGTGTCGTCCCATTCGTTCCACTTATGCACGTCGTGGAACGTTCATCCAGACCGATCCTATCGCGGTCAGAAATTTAATTAATATAATTCACCGACCATGCGATCTTCTAATATATACGGATTAATGTACGTTGCAGTTTGCCATTTTACCTCGGCAAACACGGCAAGATTACACGTACGCTGCCTTGACCCTTGAGGAACGAGGAAGCATCGTCACGTTTACACGTTCGAAACTTGTAATTATCGTAGTTTCTTCGGATTGGTTACAATTCCGTTGAATGTATTACACGCTGTGTTAATTGAATGCGCGTTCAGCTAAATATAATACGCACATTATAATTTTCTAGAGAATCGTTAATGAATTTTCTTTTTTTCTTTTTCTTTCTTTTTTTTTTTTTTTTTGGTTGACAACTGATATTTTTTATTATAGCGTTATTAATGATTGGATCGTCAGATGCAGAGTAGCATAAGGAGAAAGAGACGGTTCGTGGTCAGACGATATTTCTATTTCCTTTCCTTCTTCTTACATCTGTTCTGTATTATCTACGATTTTATTTCTTTTACAATTTTTATCTTATCCAACAGGGAGGGAGGGGGGAGGGGGGGGGGGTAAAGTGAATTATAAATGGATATTTAAACAGAATATACAACCCAATGTTTTACAAACATCGGGGGCAGATTCACAAATATGGGGCGAATATGTATCACAAATATCAAATATAAATAATTACAAATAGCGTATCATAAAGGATCATTAATCAATCGGCTTCGTCCGCTTTCGTTCCAACACCTTCGGCCAGTATATTATCAGTAATTAAACGCGTTTAATAATTCACACTTACGTATTACCTATTATTATTATTTATTAACCACCCTTGAAATATCGATATAAATTGAGAATGGCTCGTACGAAGCTCGAACAACAAACGCCGATTTCTATTTTTCATGTAACGCTGAAAGGCTTCGTTGCCTCCCTCCGATTGATTCGTTCCCTCCCTTTTCCGACCGCCCGGATTCCCAATTTCTAAATTCTGGGGAAATAATTTCAATACCCATTCGCCGGATGCGTCGATTTAATCGAAAACTCGCGGCATTTAACAGCGTCACGTGCCACCCTCCGAGAAACTCGTTCTTTTCCCGGGTATTCATTATCAATTCGTCAAAAATATTCGGGTATGGCCTCGGTCGACGTTCGAAGCGAAAACAAAACGAGGGGAGGGGGAGAAAAGTGGGGGAGGAGAAAAAGGAGGAAGAGAGTAAAACACGGAGCGAGAGAGAAAAAGAGCGAGAGGGAGGGGGAAAAAAGGAGGAAGAAAAAAAGGGGATGCTAAATTCGCGAAGAGGAGGGAGGGAGGGAGGGAGAGTGAGGGAAGCGTGGAAAAGAGAAAGCCGACGAGCGTGGTGGGAAGGAGCAACGAAAAAAAAAAAAAAAAGGAAAAAAGAAGAAAGAAAAAAAAGGAAGAAAATAAAAAAAGGAAAAAACGAAGGAAAAAGGAGGGAAAAAAAAAAAAAAAAAAAAATTCCAGCAGTACACGCTGCGAAGCCGAAATTCAATTTATAATATGACAGCAGCTATTCGATTTTAAAGTCCATTTTTCATTCTCGCTCCGCAGTACGCATACACGTTCTGACGTACGCGTGTTTTTCTAAAATTCAACCAAAGTGTCCACCGCCCCGAAAATACCCCGGGCACAGGCGTTTAAATCGCCGCCCGTGCTTTCCATCGTCGTTCTGATATGAATCTTAAAGCCCCCGCCGATCGATCATGGGGGATTTCTCGTTTTCATCGTTCCTATCACGCCCGATCGACTGCGTTAACGATACCTGAAACGTTGTTTAAAAGGAAGTTTAAAGGAATTATCGGAATTAGAAAAAAAAAAAAAAAGAAAAAAGAAAAAACGAACAGAATGGCTTCTAACGTTTGGAATGTTTCTATCATTAATCTATTGATTTCTAAACGCTTACCAATACTGAATGATCATCTTGAATATAATAAAATCGAAGGAAAGAGAAGAATCGAAGGATTGAAAAATGATCTAACGCTTTCAAACTCGCGAGAAAATGATTCGATGCTACTCGTCCAACCTTTGAAAATATCACGTCCCTCGAAAACGGTGTCAAAGAAACTGGAGGAAATCCGTGATGGGCGTGAGTGGGGGCGAAATTAACCCTCCGATAATTTGCATAACCAGGGTAGACGTGTGCCGGGCGCGATTCTAATAACAGGGCCGGTGGGTCGAGTCGCGTCGTTATTAGAAATTATTAGAGGGCACGCTTAAAATCAAGACTCTTTCATGGGGATGAATGTCCAGTGATTAAGAAGATAAAATTATTCAGCGAGATCGCGCGGGAAATCATTTTAATTAGTAGAGATCGTGACGGTGAATCAGACGCGCGATTCAGAGACGTCTTGTCGTTTTATGAAACGAGAAAACCCTTCTTATCCGACCAATCAGACACCAGTTGTGCCACTTTTCACTCCGTTCAGTCTATCCTAATTAAATATTCGCGATTAATTCGTTCAATTATTACCGAGAATCGCTGCTTCTCGATGCTTGTTTCCTCTCTTCCTTCTTTTCTTTTCCTTTCTTTTCTTTTTTCTTTCTTTTCTCTTCTTCCCTTTCTCCCTTTTCCAACGCTCAATTTTTTTCTATAATGAAGTATTAACGAGCGTGGAGCATGAATGTTGTATTCGAAGAGGGCGTAAAACGTTTAACAGAGTTGAAACGAACGTCAGACAATTTCCAAGTGTTACATAGTGGGCGTAATAGATTTCCACTCGTGAATCATGCAGAAGCAAATTTGTCGGGTGTTTAAAAATTACCGAGAAGCCGCGGTCAGTGGCGTGAATGGCGTTAATGCGCTCCTCCATTTTTTACATAATTTGGATCTAATATTTGTTTCAATGGATTAAATAGCGAAGTAGTGACTGCGTGATTTACATCCTTTCGAACGAGATATAATTATCAACGTAGAAAACGAAAAACGAAGATGCAGATATTTGTTCGTTTATCCTTTATTTGTGTACTTTTGAGTACAAGGATTAAAGAATTCAAAATTCCTGGAATTTTGAACGTACCAAAAGGCAAAAGTCTGTACTACTGGCGATTAAAGTTTTATATATTAAACGTTATTCTTTTCGGTATTTCTAACTTCTTCGTTTCTAAAAACGAGCAAGATAAACAATTAAAGAAACCAAGAAGAAACATTTTATATTATCGTTCAAAGAAATCATAACGTCGACCAATAAAGAAAGTTCAAGAGAATAATAATTATATAATAATTCCTCTTTGCTTCCTTTTCGCCTCGAACAAAATTATCAACCTCTCCCCCCTCTCCTAACTTTATTCAAATCTGTACAATTTACACATAAATAATAAAATCTCCAAATCTCTCAGATTGCTCGCATTGATCGAAATAAATTTCTTCGAGAAAAAAGTATCGACTCGACGTTACCAGGCCTTCTTAATTTAATGCACCATTGGTGGAAGGGGAGGGGGCGCAACTTTCATAACCACGGCGCTGATTAAAATACCACGCGCGCGACATTACGAATGCAACCGCGACGGAACGAATGCGTTTTGCATTACCGCGGTTTCACGGCCGGTGTAACCGTGGAGAAAGAGGGGGGGGGGGGGCGACGGTTGAGCCCTCCTATTTTTTTATGGCATAAAATTTCGTCGAAATGAGAATTGCTGTTGAAAAATTGATAGACCGGCCCGTGTTTCGCCGCTACAGATTGAGTTAAGGCTCGTTTTGTTCTTTTCCTCCTCTCCCTCTCTCTATCTTTGTGCAATCGTGTGCGCAAGTGGGTGTGCGTTTGCTCGTCGGTACATATCGTGTCCTCGGGCGTTTCGTGACGCAAACTTGTACGGAAACAACCCGCTTACAACACCTCTTAATTCGGAGCCAGGGTGGCTGGTTGTCGCGTTGCGCTTTAAAAACAGTCGCGTCGCTTCATTTTTACCGCTTGGGCCGCGGTTTCTAAAAAATTCAATCTCCTATGGTTCTTCCTCCGTCAGAATTTTTTGGATTAAGAAGTTTTTTCTTTTTTCCTTTTTTTTTTTTTTTTTTTTGGTCTCGATCGATTATACGTAAAATTATCGGAGGAAAGAACGAAGCGAAGGATTAACTCTGACGAGAATGAATTCTGGCAAGAATTCCATTGAATAAAAAAAAGAAACGAACATTTTTCTCTCGAGTGAAGTTAAATTTCATTATTCTATAGAGAAAAGAAAAATCGACCGAAGGAATTGTTTTCCGAATCAAAGAAACGATCAAAAATCCTCGAGTTCCTCGGACGAAAAATATATATCCTCTCCGTTCAATTTCCAAAGAAACAAAACAATACAACTTGAACAGCACGACTTACAAACACTCCTCGCAATATTTCACTTCAATATATCCACACCTATCTCACGCATGTACACACATGCGCACACACACATGCGTGCACGCATAGTGGCGTTATATCCCCGTACTCTAATTTCACGAATACGAGGAAAACACGGTCCACATCCAGCCAACAATTTTCACCGTGCCTCCTCCACCGTCATTTAATATAAACCGCGAAATCGGTTCGTATCATCTAAGCATCCTCGTCGAAACGTGAGAGGCGGTGAGCGGTCAAGGCTATATCCAAGGGCTGAGATACGCGCTTTAATACTTTCCAGGATATATGGAACGGGCAACAGCCTAAGCTGATCCGCATCCGCACACACGATACACACACGCGCACACACGTATAAACTCGCGTATATCCTCGGTTGATCCCCTCAGCACGCGAACGATCAACGTTGCGGAACGAAGTTTGCGATAACTTTATTGTAATAAGATGAGCCGGGCCACGGAGGAGGAGAGGAGTACGAGCTGTTCGATGTGACGAGCTGTGTTGTGTTGCGGGGCTTTGCGGCCGGTTTTCGAGTGTGTCGGTAAGTGAGAAGGGCGCCCCTGGACACTGGCCTGCTCGTAGAAGATCATTATGATCCTGAGTCGCCATGGTTACCAACGGGCCACCGATCCCGAAAATGCGAAGGGGAAAGCCCCCAAAGCGAAACGGTCGGCCAAGTATCGCGTTTGACTTTAGAACCGATAACACCTCTTTATGCATATATCGGTTGTTACGCTCGCTAAAACCAACCTGCGCGGTGCTTGACCTATGCACGTTATCGTTTCTTATAATCCAAGATTATATATAACGAGAAACGTGTTTTTTTTTTTTTTTTAGTAATTGTTTATAGAGAGAAATATATATATTTCTAAAGATTTTCTGATTTTTACTTTTTCTCTCTCTCCCTTTTTCGATGTTGCAGTTTGATTCGATGGACGAGAAACGGTGGAAAATTTTCTTCTTCCCGATTTCATTAGATCTTTCTTCTTTTTTTTGAAGTCAACAAAAATTTCAACAAGTTTACTTATCGTTTACTTATTTTACGATTACGAGTGATTAAATTAACTTTCGGCGAAAGTTTTAAAAATTCCAAATATCCATCGCCGATCGTGAATGCGAAATGATACCTAATAAGACAGATTCGGAAAAAGAAGGAAGAAGAGATATCACGCTAGTGCAGCAAACTATTTTCCAAGTGAACCAATTCTGCCGGTCGGTGTCGGTGCAAGAACGCCGGTGCAATAAAATCCCATCTTGCGGTTCTCGCGTGCTAAATACTTTCGTTTTTCTTCGCCAACGATGTACTTGGCCGGCCCCCGTTATTCCACAGGTGTTTGGCACTTCCGTAAGCGATAAAAGCCCGGCTCCAGGCCGACTTCCCGCCCTTTTCTCTCTCGGGCAATCTTTTCGCGCCACTTCGACCGAGCCGCCGCCGCCACCACCACGTTTCGTCGACTCGTTCCTCCGCCCCCATTCACCCTCGTTTCTTCCTCTTCCTTCTTCTTTCTTTTTTTTTCTTTTTCTTTCTCTCTTCTCCTTTCCTCCTCTCTCTCTCTCTCTCTCTCTCTCTCTCTCTCTCTTTGTACATTTTATGCCCCTCGTACAACGATTCGCATCGATTCGTGGCTAGGATCCGGAAACGATTCGTCGTCCCGGAAGTATCCACGAATTGTTCTGTGCTATAACGACGATCAGTGACAGGGGAATAGGAAGAAGAGAGAGAGAGAGAGGGGAAAAATTTCGGCGGGATGTAATTTCGGCATTCGTGGAAGGGCGACACGACTAGGTGATAGAGTTCTGGCTGTGAGTTCGGTTATGGTATCCGACGACGACGTATCGTCAGCGAAACGCGCGTAACCGGCCTATGACGGATCGCAGATGGCCGATGGGCACGGCCCATAAAACTTATTATCCACCTTTTACAGCCCGGTGGTAAATTTAAATTGGTTTTAAAAAATTCGCCGGCGAATGGCCTCGCAAAAAGGATCGGGTTTTCGAAATTGACGACGCCGGTGAAACTCGATGGACGAGGGCCCTCCGTTCCACCCCCGCACCTCGGCGGGGATCACCAAGATTAATATTATCTCGCGATCGATTTGCTTTCGACATTGCGTCTTGAGCATCCGCGTTCCCAGCTTCGAGGTTTCCATTCGAAATTCGATGATTCTTCCGGTGTATAGGGAAAAAGGTTGTATTCTCCGTGGGAAAACGAATATGCGTAATTTTATAACGTTTGCGATTTTTGCAATGCACTTCGAAGACGAGGAGAGATAAGACGAAGATCGAAGGAAATAAATAACCTGTCTAGAAACACGAACAGGATCACCGAACGTATCTATCACTTACACTGATTCATCAATGTACTCTATAAAACATACTTCTCAACAACACCCACAACGTGCACCGGCGTATCATCCATTTCACTAGACTAGACTAAACATGTCGTACACATGTACTAAAAAAAAAAAAAAAAAAAAAAATCTGGAAAAATTGACTACCTTCCATCCTCCGAAAAAAAAAAAAACAAAAATCCTATCCTAAAATTCCTTCTCCCTCGATCGAATCCCAAGAAATCTCTCCTCAACTAACTCAATTTCACCCCCGTTTAAGAATCCTTAAGAAAATCGTCGTCGATCCTTCAAAAAGAATAAGAAAAAAATTCGAAATCTTGACTCTTCTTACTCCCCTTCGAATAAATCGAATTGATCGATCACGATCACAATCGAAGAAGGGTGTCGAAAACGGGTGTTGTTGATGGAGAAGATGGCGAGAAACAGGCGAGTCTTATTATTGGCCGGTTCGGAAGTTTCGCGACGCTCTCCCCGGGCTGCATTCGAAAAAGAGGGACGCCCGGTCCCATCTATATATACGCTTCTCTATCGATGCTTTGTACGCGGCCGTGTGTGGTGGTGGACATACAGATACACGGCACATCGGGGCAGGGGTCTACGAATCGATAAAAACGCATCCCAGGCAGGCGCCAGCCAGAAGAGGACCGCGCGGATGAAAAAAATGCGAGCGGGGTTAATGCGCTGATCATGTCATATCGAGGCGCTCGCTAAACAAATACCCCGGACGTCGACGGGGACACGACGTCGATGTACGAATGTGTCGACACTCGCCGATCCCCGTGTGATCGACGTTACATCCCCTTGCCAAGGGGGTGAGGGGTGAAATCGGCCATCTCCTTCGGCGACGCTCCACTTTCCCTGCCTCCACCAACTTTTATTTCGTGGCAATTGCACGTCGTGGATAACTCGATAAGTATCTATCGTGGAGTAATAAAGAGGGTTCGAGATTTTCTTTCTTAATCGCAACAATGCATTAAAAAGGATCGATTCGCACGAGCGAATTTACGTAACGCGAGAGATACCTGTATTAGAATCGAAATCCGAATATCGAAGTTTCGATTCGTCCATTCCATGTTGTTGGAAATATATATATTATCTTTGATATCGATACGCGCCGAAAAATATTCTACGGCTATCGAAAATAATGCGGTAAACAGGATCCTTTAATAATTATCCCGATGACAAACAAAATATTTATGAAGCGGAGAAATTCGTCGAAAAAAAAAAAAAAAAATAAAAGGATCCAAAAAAACAAAATAATCCGAAAATCCACGCTATAATTCAAAATAAAAAAAAAAAAAAAAAAAAAGAAAGAAAGAAAGAAAACGAGATCCACCATTCCCCACGATACGATACGAATCGATTCGAATCGATTCACGACTTCTCCCAAGAAGAAACTAAGTGACCGAGAACGACCGAGAATCATCCCCCTTGAAATCCCTGGCGGCCTGGGCCGCCAACCCTCCGTATCCTCCGGTTCCCTATCCGAGGGGGGGGGAAGGGAGGCTCGAAGTGGCGAAAGTCCGCAAGAGGCGCGGGGCAGCCGGTTGAACGCGCGCGTTAAGTCTCGCGAAGGCTTCTCTCCGATGTAATAATATTTCCATCCAATTCGAGGCTCGGCCCTTCATCCCCCCTCCCCCCTTCGGTATCCAGAGCAGCACACCCCCGTCCTCCCCCTCGATATATGCAGCCCCCCCGTTCGGGGTGGCGGAGCTCGCACTCGGCCGCGCGCCCTCTCACCATCGTCTCGCATCCGTGCATCCCCACCCCCAAGCGTGCCGGGGGGTGGCACGTCGCTCACTACGTCATCTGTCCCCTCGACCAATCGACGGGCGGCGCGCATTTTTTCCCCGCTCGGGGAAAAAAAACGCGGCGAGGCGAAGGAGCGAGGGTGGGAGCGAGACGGGGCGAGAAAGTCGGGCGGGCGGGGGTGAGGGGTGGGGAGGCGCCGCGGAAGAGGGAAAGAGGATACCGATACACGCCGGTGGTGGCGGCGGCGGCGGCCGTGGCGCAGGGGGGGAGGGCGTAGAAAAAGAGCGCGCGGTTCGGCATTACCCCCGGAGCCCCGTTGCGGACCAATCGCCATACGTAAAGAGGCATTTTTTATGGGTGCCGCTCGGTCGGCCGGTTTGTGTGATAAAAATTGACCTAAGTCCTCTTCTTTTTTTTTCGCCGCCCCCTCCACCGCCCCGACGAGGACACCGTTACACCGGGTACACGGCCAACGGACAGAGACGCGTGGCCACCCCTCCCGCTCGAGAGATGGAAGAGTCGCGTTGCCGGAACGGGTATGAGGGAGAGAGAGAGAGAGAGAGAGAGAGAGGGAGAGAGAGGGAAGGCGAGGCCTTGTACGAGGCGCGCGCGAGCCCGAGCGAGTGAAACGGTCCGCTCGCTCGCTCCGCGCACCGGCTATAACTGCCTAACATTAAAAAAGATGGGCTGTGTACCGGGGTGGCGGTGGCCGGACGGACGGACGGACGGACGGACGCGCGCGTCAGAGAGAGAGAGAGAGAGAGAGAGGAGGATATAGGAAGGGGTTGGAGGAGGAAGGCGAGGAGGAGATGGTTGCGCGAGGAGGTGGAGAAACTAGAGCTAGAGGAGGAGGGAGGTAGGTGGTTGGGTTGCGAACGACGAGCACGAACGGTGAGATACAACTGCGTTCCACGTATGTGTCGTTTCGGAGGGGGGAGGGGGGGGGAGGGTGAGGAACGGCGGTGGAGTAAAGATGGGGTGGGCCGGCGTGGATCCTGGGGGTTTGGGTAGAGAGACCTCTCTCGCGCGTCCACCGGTTGGAGAGGGGGCGCAAAATAATGCGCATAAAATGTAGCGTATTTATCATGGAGATAAAATGATGTGCTCGACTTTCAGGCGACCGACGTTGTTGGCGTGCAGGTACGGTTGGATATTCGATTGGGGAGGGGGGATAGGTCCTCGTGGCAACCCCTAACGGAGCAAAGTAGCTGGAACAAGGAGGATGGAGGGAATGGCGCGGACCGTTAAGAGGGTTGACTGCGACGAGAGACACGTGTGAAAGTGAGTCCCGATAACTTGGGCTATTAGGGTGGGGTGCGCGAAGAGCGCGTAATTGAAATCGCGAGGGCGAGCACGTAACGTGTCTTTGGCTGGTATGCCTTCCGGCCGAGATCTATCTTGCGGAAAGTAAATCTATCGATGACAGGATCGCGTTGCTTTGCGATGCTCGCATCGGGAAACTACTTATGGTATGGTTTCGAAAATTAATTGATCTTGGAAATATTGAAAAGTTTCGGAATGTGAAGTCTCGATTCTGAAGAGCTTCGCGATTCGATTTTTGCATTCTGTGCGCGCCGCGTGAAAAATTCGAACGTTTGAATTCGATATTCAGAATTTGAGTTTTTAAATTTGAATTTTTCGGATCGAAGTTTAAAATTTTAATTTCGCATGAAAATTTGAACGAAACCGACCGACATCGACTGTTTAATCCAATTTTTCAATAGCGATTACATCGAGCTAATTATACGAAAGCGAATTATTATTCGCGAATCGATTTTTCGAAAAAAAAGAAGAAACATTACCATCCATGTTAAAAATTCCGTTCCATCCCATTGTCGCGTTAAAAACCATAAAAAAAAACTGCCAATTTCTTTTTTCCCCTTGCTAAATAGAGACCCTCTGAACGAATTTCCCGATGAAAAGGGTTAATTATAATTCATTCGCCGAAAAAAATCTCGAAATAATGATTCATCGATCCCATCGGCGTTCGATAAAATCCTCGTTTCGTGATAAAGTGCATTATAAACTCCGGAACACGACGATAATAACCCATTCATCCTATTCAAAATTCATTCGTGTTACTACTCCGCCAGGATTTGATTGTCGTTGTTGAAAAAAATATTTCCGCCTGCACTCACCTGCGTTCGATCGTGGGCCAGAAAAAAAGATTTTCGAATTAAATTCGCCACCGAGGTTTCGGCAATACACTCGTTTTCCTTCGAAAAATCGCTTGATCGCGCGTCGATTTTCCTCTCACGATCGAATCATCCGAATCGACTTGTTTGGAGCAGAGATTTCGTTCGAACTGAATTTCGTCCCCCAAAGAGTTGGCATCGTGAACGGAGGAAGAAGATTCGATCGAGGATCGAAATTTCTGTGAGTGAACGGCATTTGCCACCCTTGCGTGGATGATGATGGATCGCAAAGTGCCAATAAAATTATGGAATTGCTTCGAAAGGAAATTGGCATGAATGTCATTCGAATCTTTCAATCTCGGCACCCCTATTCGCGCCCTTGCCCTACCATATCCGGCCATTAGCAAAGATCTTGAATCTGATCGTGCTTCTTCCATAGCCTTGGACGAGAAGTGGATATTCTTTTTTTTTTTTTTTTTTTTGAATAACTATTCCTTTAGCTTTCGAGAAATTTTTTAAGATTTCTTTTTCTACTTATTTTCTATTATTACCTTGTGTAAATTGAATTTTTGTAATAAAATCCGTCAAATTCCTACTGTTGATATTAATGATATTAAAGGATTAAGAGGTTAAATGTAATGCTAATAAACTGTTTATCGATGTGTAATTAATATTCGTGTGAATTGATCGAAAGGATATCGGTCGAAGTGAGAGAAAATTTTAAATAATGATAGTCTGATAAATGTGATAGAGGGGATATAGTTAAAATGAATTGCGTAGAATGAAAACGGGTCGCAAGTAATTGCTAATTATTGACCATATTAATTTCAATTAAATCGCGCGCACCTGCACGCAAGGGAATCTCCAATCGATTGAAATAATCAGGGTACATTCGATGAAAGCCGAACTTTCCTTTTTGCTTGTTTATTTGACGAGATAACGGCCCTTTTGTTGCAAAAATTATGATAAACGCGCCAATGCTTGTCCGTGTTTTAAAAATTTTTTTAAAATTGACAATAAAGATGTACATGAAATCTGAAAATCAAAAGACACATTTCAAAACATTTTTAATTGTTAATAAAGACTAACTTGAGAAAATTATAAATAAACATTCATCCACTATAGATATGGTTAAAATCTCCATATTTTAATACTGATGATCTTTAAATTCTTATTTAAAAAATCGTATAACACCTATCTTATTATATTTTCATATTCTTCGTCTTTCTATGAAATATTTTCTTATTACTATTTCGCTACATGTTTTTCACTTTATCTAAAAAATAGTCGGAATAGAATTAATAAATTCGATCCAAAAAATAACCATTAACAACACGAACCTAATTTCACGAATCACATCAACCCGTAACTCTTGCCTCGAGAATCTTTTAAAATTCAATGCAACAGAGTGCACCGTTTAAGAGAAAAGAAAACGATGTAGCATCCTCCTTCGGTCCTCTTTCCCCCCGTAGAAAGGACCTCATCAATTTCCGTGGGTAGGGGTAAAAAACGGGCTTAATGTGATTTCGACTACAGGAAGATGCAACGTCCTTTGTTTTAAGGGAGGGTCGTTTGTGGTTCCTGCCTATGCCCCACGCGGTTCCTATGCTTGTACGGACGCAACAAGGATCGCGCACAAGGAGCTCTTGCTACCCTGCACGTTCACCCTTCGTAATTCTATCAGAAGCCAATCACGTCCGGCAGAAAGAGGGTGGTTCCTTCCTTGTATCCATGCATGCGGAAAATCGTCGATTCCTCGGCCTCGTGTCTTATGAAAATATTGTCCCGTTTTCTAAGGGGTGAGAAAGTGGAAACGTCTGTGAGTAAAACCTCGCCTAATGGCATGCTGCAAACTTCGTGGGGTCAAGTCTTTTCATCTTGATTCCGAACGAATCATTTCTTCGATTCTGGAAAAGAAACACGACTTATCATAAACGTATTTGCATGGTTGTGTGAAGGAAACGAAATAGATATGAAAAAGGGAAAGGATTAAAGGAAAGTTTGTTGAAAAATTAGAAATTGAAGGAGAAATATACTCAATATACTATCATTATTCAATTGTTAAAAAAAGAAAAAGATACAACAACTAGCAAAATCGATAAGCAATTGACATTTAATCCATAGAATTTATCCACTTTATTAGATAAAGTAACGAAATTTCAAATATTGCAGAATCGAGAAAAAAAAAAAAAAAGAAAAATTCAACGAAATTCATCATCGTCCAAATTCTCCCACACTTTCTAATAAAAAAGAAAATTCGATTTATTACACGATATCATTATTATTATACACGTTCTACGATTTCAGGGATCTCCGAGAAATACCCTTAATTCCGAGGAAAAGAGGAGAGAAAGAGAGAGAGAGAGAGAGAGAGAGACATTATCGTCTCGGTTTCCGTGGAAATCAGTTCGTATACGCGAACGTGCGACGTCGTCCGCGAGGGGGTGTAAGCTTCTTTGCCACCGTCTTATCCTTCGTTATCAAATGTCAGGCCTCCTCGTCGCTTAAAAACCCCTTCCTCCCCCCACCCTTCTTGTGTAATATGAGAAAAGTACGCGCGTATACGTCGGCCGCGGAACAAGTGAGAAAAAGTAGCTTAACGGGCTTTAAATTCACGGTATCTTTCGCGCACGAGAAAGGTCCACTTACAAAACAACGTCCCGTAAATCCGGGACCCTTCCAACCCCCCTCCCCTTCTGCCCCGCTCCCCCCCTCCCCTCATAGTCGCATTATCTTTCGCGGAAAAGGAGGCAAACATTGCACGCGTCGGCGAAAGCTTTTCGTTTCCGTAATATTTTAAAGTTATCGTGGGCCCCGCATGGGCTGCAAATTTATGCCCCAATAAAGTTTTTTTCACTCCCCTTCCCCTCCCCCCCTCTCCCTTCCTAGGCTCGCGAAAGCAGCCAACGAGACGCAAAGAGTGTGGACCGAAGTGTGTGCGCGTACAAAGAGATAAATCGGATTTACGAATCCGATGTTAATGAATCGTTAAACGCTTTGCTCTTATTCCGATCAGTTTCCTCGCTCTTGTTTTTTTTTCTTTCTTTTTTCTTTTTTGCCGAGTTTTCTGTCCTGTACCTGTAACGCGTGTTCGTCGTTTGGATTCGGAAGCGGAACGGTACTTTGGGTTTTTTTTTTTTGTTTGTGGAAGAGTGTGGTGAGAAGATAGTTTCGAAGATTTTTTTCTCAAAGAAATAGAAACAGTTCCGGAAATATAGAAAATATATAGACGAAAACTATTTTTTAAATTTCTAGTTCTAAAAATATTTACATGTTATGATAGAGGCGCGAGAATTAGAATATTGCTGTGAGTGAAAAGAATTTTTAGATGTAGAATATAAGGTTACTAAAAATGAATTATTATTTTTTTCTAATTATAAAATATATATATATATAGACAGGGAAAAATTGCATTACTACAGAAAAATAACGAAATCGTATATGCTATAAACAAGAATTACCATACCAGAAGCAAGAGAGCAACTGCAACTTCTTCATCGACGACATATGGAAACTATTAACTTCGCACAAAGCGGACGGATATCGAAAGTTTTTAAGTATTTCCCTCTTTTAAGTATTTTTTTTTTCTTTTCCATTGTTTTTAATTGAAACGTTCGATGATACGGGAAGATCGCGCAGAGAATCGAAGAAGCATCGTCGATACGAGTCCGATACGGGGTCGTAAAACCCATCCTGTCGCGTGTTTTCGTATACATCGATGGTTATAATTAGTCATCGATGGAGGGTCGATTTTCATTGCAACATTTATAGGCGGATAAAGGACCGTTTGGAAATTCAAGTGTCTCTTTCCCTTCGTTTGGCGCACTCGAGGCACAGCGAAAATCGCGAAATCTGGAAACAAAAGTACGTTCCCGTAAGAAGAGGGTATAATATGGATCTCCATTTGAAATAAGCTCAACCCCTGGTTCCCTCCTAGCACCCTCCCAGTGTACCTAGTTTGTTGCGTTTGAATATTCAACGCAAGAATTTTTTTTTCTCTCTCTCTCCTCTCCTTCTTTCTTCCTCCCCGCGTTTGTTTCTTCCTTTTTTTTTGTCTCTCCTTCTCCTTCTTCCTCTCCTTCCCCCTTTCTTTTCTCTCTCTCTCTCTCTCTCTCTTTTTTTATTACCTTTCCTGTGTCCTCTCACCCCTTTCCCCGCTCGCGCGCGCGCCACGGGCAACAGACATCTTTATTCATCGCCGTTCCAAAGATATAATTGAGTAATTATTTATAATATATCTAGAATATGCATGCTTCACTTCTCTGGACGGAATACATTACCGTTCACTACCCCTAAACGTTAACCTCTTGTTATCGTTTGGATTTCTAGCTTGCACAGTATTTAACACAGTGGTTCTCTCTCTCTTTCTCTCTCTCTGTTTCTCTTTCTTTCTCTCCGCGTTTCGCTTTCAGATCGCGCCAACCAGATTTCTCTGTTCCATTCTCTCTATTCCCTTATCCTTGGTTCCTTCGTTTTTTTTTTTTTGTTTTTTTTTTTCTTTTTACCATCGTCGCGAATAAAAGGGGACTCTGTGTTTCGTTAAATTTGCAAAGCCCCCGTTTATCGCGAGAACGAGGGAATCGTGCGCGCGAATGTGCGAATGATTATTAAGGACGAAGCGGGAAGCATGGGTAAATCGAGCGATGCAACTTTGTAGAAGGGGAACGAAGCTCGATCGGTTTTACCCATGTTGTTATCGCAATGTAATATATTACAGGAATGTAATTTCGTTCCTTCTTTTTCAACGTGTAGATGTTTCTAAATGAGATTAGATCGGTAGAATTTGTGTGGAATTTAAAGAAATTTATTCATAGGCAAAGAATTTTATTTACGTTTCCGTGCGACGATACGAAGATGGTAAGAATGATAGAGGTTAAGTTAGATGCGTCTCCCTCTGGTGACGAAAATGAGAAAGAGCCGCTACGATATTTAATTCCTTATAACAGATGAAGGAAGTAATAATATAAAATTATAAAATTAAAATTAAAGATTCTACATGTTTAATTTTCATTTCTCACGAGTTTAAAAAACCTTTATAATAATAAAAAAAAAAAAAAAAAAGAAACTATATCCGATGAGTACAATAGATACATCAGGATATATTTCCTAAATCAGACTCCTCGATTTCCTACGATTTTCTCAACAAGTGAAATAATTTTATAACTTTCGATTGATAAATTATATTTTATAACTCGCAAAAAGTATTATTCGATTCGAATTCTCGACACTCGCAATTTGCACGATCGTTAATCGTAATTCCAAATTTGCACAAATCAAATCTGAAAAGAAAAAGACAAAAAACATTAGTTTCTCTCTTTCCTCACGCTTGAAAGAAACCACGATTCGAGCAACACCAAAGTATAATGAGCGAGAGAATTAATCCTTAAAGTTGTCCCGTAGCATGTAGCTCGTATTGCCTGTTTATGATTGCTGCTTATCAACAAACTTAACGTTCTTCGTGCGAAACGGGCACGGAACATGAAACCCCGTAGAGCGGGAAGCCATAATTTCGCATTAAGCGGTAATCGCAATCGGAGTAAGTAATCGATATATTAGTCGTCCGTTAATTAACGTCCTTGTGATCGCGATATAGACTGGCTGGCCTGTCAACGGGTGAAAATTTACGGGCTCGGGCTACGTGTTAGAAATCAGCACGAGGCATATCCTTTTCGGGTCGAGCATTCCCTGATAACTGGTTTATGCAACAGCATGGAGAAAGGCCTCGCTTCTTTCGCGTAATGGCCGATAAAAACCGGTCAAATCGCGAGAAAATTATTGCCCGGTCAATCACGGTTGGCGACAACTGCGTGCTTAATCGGCTCGACGACGAAAACCGGAGAATGATTTCACGTGCCGTGCCATTGTCCGATTGGTTCTGCGGAGATATAAAAATTAATTGAGGTTTTTTTTTTTTTGTTACCAATTTGAATATCTTGGAATTTTTGTCTTATTGTCTGCATTTTTCTTTTTAATAACTTTTTAGATCCTGCGCTATACATCTTGATCTTTAACGTTCGATGAATAATCTTACGATGAATATAAGAATCATTTTCTTGAATGAATTTTTATTATAAATATTTTCTTATAAGAAAATGAATCTTAGTACATGACACAAATATCTTCTGGGTTGATTTTCGTAAAATCCGAAGTTTTACGATTGTAAATTAACGGGTTTCTTGGTTAAAGAGAAAAACCAGCAATTAAGGAAAGTTTAGCGCGAAGAACATATAGAAAAGGGGTGCTGAAAGCCGGGCTACAACAGGCTCTATTTCATATTTGGAAGAAATTATGGCGCGTCTGTCGCGTGTTTAACCGCAGTTAGTCTACACCGTTTGACCTAACCCACGTCTCATCTAGATCTTTTTCTTTCTTTCCTTATTCTTTATCTCTTCCGCTACAACCTTTCACCTTCCTAATTCCTCCTTCACGTAAATCCTCTTTTCGAAGACGAACGCAAATGCCGAAATGCTAGAAATAAATTTTACTCGCGAAAACTTGAAGAAGAATAATTTGCAATCGTAATCTAATTATAATTCTATTAATAATAAATATTCGTCGTTCTCGAGAACAGTATGTCTACTCGTGAGAAATATCCACGTTTACTCTCGAATGTATCTTTATTATACACATTCACGCAAATTTAATAATTCCATAAAATATAATAACCAGAAATGAATGTCCGTTTATTCCTCGAAATCTATCTATATCCCCTATAGATATGAATCAAAACCAAAATCCATCGATCTTTTCTCAAATCTAAATTTTTCCTATATCCTATTCCTCTTACCAAACAAGCTTTCAATTGGAGACAATTGGAACGAACCCATAACTCTCGAACGCCCTCTAACGAAGGCCCCATAAAACGTCTCGAAAAGCGGTGGTCTCGTCTCGCGCACCAATCCCCATTGATCATTGGAGCAACGGCCGATCGAGCGAGCGGCTCTCTCAACTAGCCTTTCAGAAAAATGCCAAAAGCATCGAACGGAAGAGGTTATATAGGGGGGATGGGATGGGCAGAGAGTGTGTAGGAGGAGGATACGCGCACGTTTGGTATCCGTGAATGACAAGTTGCCGAAAATGGCGTTGGGAATACATCCTGGCAATTACCATTACCCTGGCTGAAGTTGGTCCGGTGGCCTGGGTAGCATAATGCTGTATTTAATGGGCGGCGGTGCAGCCCGTGTGTGACACGATATACGAGGCCGAGTCAACATATATCCTGTCAGATTTTTAAAATGCCCTGATTTACAATGACCATTGTACTGTCCGCCGCATATCTATTGTCGCGCCCCTGCCAACCGATATACCCGACCATCTCTGTCCAACTTGTGGTTGTAAGGTACCTTACGTGCACCTTACGCGAAAGGATCCCCTAACTACGTCACGTGCTCGCCCAGTTTGAGACCGTTTCTGGGAAGAGATCTTGCAGAGATAAGAGAGGGAGTTCGATCGCTCTTGTGGAAATACGCGAACACGATATGCTTGCCGCGAGAAGAGGATTCCTCGTTGGATTAAAGATGAAAAGATGATTATTACTTTTATACGATTTCTTTGAATCGTGTAGTTTTTCTTTTTTTTTAATTGCAAGTTTTGGGGGGAGAACAAATAATTTAGGGATATTAGGAAGTTTTGCAAGAGTGAAAAAATTGTAAGAAAGAAATTTAATTTAAAATAATTTTCTAATAAGAGTTCTTTTGTTATCGGCCTATACATTTAAACAGTATCCTATATCTCGACACGTAAAATCAATTTTTAGAGAAAACGTTTTAAAGAAAAAGATTTACGGAAAAGTTTAAGTAGATTCGGATCGCTTGTCACCAGACTCGATCCATAATTCCTGACTGTTTAAACATTATTATAAAAAAACATTTAAAACGATCCCTATCCATGCCACTAAGTGCTTCAACATACTGGACAAACTTTGCAACAATTCCACGAAAATTTCTCAAATTACAACATAAGAAACGAAACCAATAATCATCATTTAACCGACGACTCCTCGATCGTTGATACTTATATCCAGAGCTCGACTTTCCATTTATCCGATCAGAATCGAGTATACAAAGTCGAGCAAACAAAGAATCCAGGGGACACTCGAGAGTATCGAGAGGGTAGCAATTTAACCGAGGTATCATTACATCAATCCAACATTTGTAATAAAACGTCGCAACACTGCAATTTACCACGAAAACATTCGAGACGGCGATTAAACCGTGCCCGAACAAAACCTTCGGAAACCTTCTCTCGCTCTTTGTTCTTTTCTTTTTCTCTTCTTCTTCTTCTTCTTCTTCTTTTCCTTTTTTTTTCTTTTCTTTTTTTTTCTTTTCTCTCTCTCTCTCCCTTCAAACGTTGCCTACCGGATCTCGAACCATCGAGGAAATATACATCGAGGTCTATATCGAGAATGGAATAATAACGACGCCCTTGAGTTCGACGTATCCACCACTCTTGGTCCGAAAGTAAAAAGTCATCCGCGTTCATATATGTATGCACACTGGCTTCTGTAATTGGCCGATTTTACTCGTCGTAGTCACGCACCGTCGCCCAATGGAACGAAGGAAGACGGTTTAATGAAATCGAAGGCGATATAGTTTGCTTTATGATCTGAGAGATTGTGATACACATACATACGTACAGTATGAGATAAAAGTCTTCCTACGTGATTCTCGACTTATCAAATTAAGGAGAATCCTGTGTTTAATGAAACTTTGCGTGCATATAAAATATACAGAGAAGACGAAAGATTAATCTTCATAATTTTTATGCTTCTTTAACATTACCGTAACTACTGGATTTACATAACGTGTTTACATAATGTGTTTAAGTTTTTTTATACGCAAAGTAGTATTAGTTAGTATTTTAATATACTAATAATATCGCATAAAAAACAATCGCATAATTGTATTTCTGAATAAAAAGCAGCATCAATTTTATTAAAAGCATGTATACACATAAACTCCGGATAAAAGCAAAAAAAATTTGAAACGATCAATTTGATTATTCAATTTGGTAATTCCGTGGTGTAAATTTTAAATTACAAATAATTTTAACCTTCCACCCTTAACTTTGTCTTAAAAAATATTCGAAAGCAAAATTATGATATCAACGCGAGACACCCGTATACAATCCCCATGCACGCGTGTGCAAACGTTCGATCAGAATTTTGAAACTTTGAAGACGAGACGATTCTCCTTACGAGACACTGAGCAAAATACTTTCGGCTCTCACTGTACGTGCACGGTGCAATACGGTGCCCGAATTGATTAACCGCGATTCTCGCCGGACCAAAACCGGCTTAATTAAGTTATCGATTTATTTTCTATACATTGTCCAACCGTGAAGCCAGGGACCGTTGCTACGTCGTGAGGGTAAGTAAACGTTTATGTAGCTCGTCACGTTCGAGCGTGGACGTGGAGGAGGAAGGTTTAACTCAACGTCGACGGGAAAACGATGCTGATGAGATCGAGAGACGAGCGCGGTATACCGTGGAATCTCGATACGGACGTTACGTACGAGGGGGGAGAGGGGGTGGGGAGGGTCTCTTTTTCTCCTCCTCCCCTTATTTAAATCACGGATACGGGTTCACGCGAAGGAACGACGAGGCGATTGGTCGGCGGAGGCGCCTTAGGTGCCCGTTAAGGGAACTTTGATTCGTATTAATTAGCGTCTTCTCGGTGGCGCGATGATTATTCATAGGGAGCGTTGGATATTTAAATCGAGGGACCTGGGTACAAAGGAACGCATTTATTAAAGGTTAGCTCGCGACCGCGAAATTTCTTCTTTCCTTTTTTTTTCCCTGTGGAATTTTTTCGACAGGGTTAAGCAGATTTACCCGGAATTGGAATTTTTCGCTTTTATATTATACACAGAGACGAGTTTTCGTTAGTTTAGGTTTAGAAATTGGTTTCCTTTTTGAAGAATTTTTGAATCTCGATTAGAAATTTTTAACTTGTTTAAGATTTTTAACATCTGTTGAAAAAATATGGGAAATATTCAAAGTATGCAAAGTTAAAATTGCGTACGATTTTTCGAGCAAAAGAATCACCTCGTCTCAGATATTTCTCTTAAAAAAAAAAAAGGAGAGAGAGAGAGAGAGAAAGAAAAAAATGATCGTTCATCAGACGTTAAGAATTAAATTGGAAACAATGATAAAGGTTCATCAAGAGTAACCGTGTACGAAAAATCCGAGAAACGAGAGCGAGATAACAATACCGATCCCGCCGGATCCATCGTTCAACGACAAAGTCTTCTCGTGAGATATTTTTCAGGGTTTATCGAAATCTCGTCTCGCTCACGGTAAATTGCGGATCCATTAAATTAGGCGAGCGTTCGTGGGGTCGTAAATTCGTTCGCTAAGTCGAACAGAGGTCTCGCGCGATGCCACGCGGATTCCTCTCTGAGAGAGAGACAGAGAGAGGGGGGAGGGGAGAGAAAGAGAGAGAGAGAAAAAAAGGAAATCCTCGACTCGGTAGCCGGGGAAGAGAGAGAGAGAGAGAGAGAGAGAGAGACCTAGAAGCGAGGCGAAAAGGCAGCCAAGGCGGTGGAACGTGGCTGATTGTAAGTTATATGCGACGCCGGTTGCTTTATATCCGCGGAGCAACTTTCTGCTCTCGTAAAGTTGCTTCGCCTCCCGTCCCTTTCACCCCCTCGAAAAACGGTGGCCGTCCTTCAAGGCCTGAACACGTCGCCGGTTTTTAACGCTGTGTAGATTACTTGGAATAATTCCTTCTGATCCTTGTACATTCGCCTTGTGTATATCCCCCCTCGCGTATACCCCCCGCCCCCCCCCTCCCTCAAACAAAACATCGTTAGCGTCAACGTAATTACAAGGTGAATAAAACTCGTTGAACGGATAATGAGATTTCTTCTGCCAGTAGTGAAACCCGTAGTGGTAGTAGAATAAACGATGGTGGAAACGATGGTGGCTTTCGACTACTGTCCCCTCCTCCTCCCCCACGAAGACGTGGGAGAAAAGCGCGATACAAAAGAGGGGTCGGGGGAGAGGGGGTGGGGGGTGGTGTTTTGTGATAGTAGCTTTTTCAATCGTGAACGGGAACGGTGTTATGAATTTTCAATGGGAGATATATCGAGTTACGGGCCGGTCGTTGTACATGGGATTCTGAAAATGCGAGGTGAAAGTGAAATATTGGCAAATATTTGAACGGTGTCGACGGATTTATGTATGCATGTATATTAATAATGAAATGAAAATAACAACGTTGATGCGGTTAATATATGTATGTATGTATGTATGTAAATATATAAATATATAGATACATATATATATATATATATATATATATATATATATAGCGTCATTCGATGATTTTACTTTCATGACGCGCGCGTTATTTTAACTTTTATCATCTCGCCCCGTCGTTCACCCCCGATTTAATTTTTTATCCAATTCAATGTTAGGATTATTAAACATTTGTGAAATATTACAATGAAATTATACACGATGAAAACGTATATATATCACTCGCATAACCATAACCATAAAATTATTAACGCGATTTCAATGTATCAGGAAACACGCGCGAAGAGATATTGCCGCAATAGAGCTAACCCCAACCTACAAATTCCGTAATACGTAAATCCGACAACCTAACATCCGTTTCTTCGTCCCAATCCCAAGTATTCTACGATTAATCAAACACTGCTTATTGTGGACAAGTTGTGTCGGCAAAGCGGCCCCTTAATAGGTGACGATTATACTTTGCAAGTTGCATTGCCCCCTCCCCCCGCCCCTTGTCGAGAATCGGGCGGAAATGCACGGAGCGGAGGCGCCGGCGAAGAAGGGACAAGAGGTCGAACGTGTTATTCTTCGGATGACCTGAAACACTTCCTTATACAAACGAAGCGAAGTTGAGGGTACGGCGTTACCCAGATCCTCGGGTCGCTGGCTGATGGCCATAATCTGGGCGGGCCGGTGGCTGAGTTGGCCGCGCGGGGGTTGGGGTTAACTTATAATAACAGAAGTTGCTCGAGAGTTCAGTGACTGGACAGCGCCTAGAAGCTCGGACAGCTACGACAGGGATGAGGGATGGGTCGTCGCCAAGTGTCCGGCCAACAGAATGTGAGCTATAGCACCGGTACAAGACGTGAGACCAGGTCTCACGTGACCACTGGCAAACTAACCGTGGCGTATGCTGCACAAACAGTGTCGAACTTTGGTGCAAATCGTGAATTTAGAACTTCGATATGTCTTGGTGATACTGGCTGGTAAATTGGCCGGTGCGTCGGAACGAATTTCTTCGACGTGGGTGTAGGTATCCACTCGGGTATGGTATCTGGTATTCAAGAATTTGTATGGCACGGTATGTGGATGATTGGTAATTTTCGAATTCGTAAAGTCGATATCTTCGAGAAAGTTTGTCGAGTCGGCGAATAACCTAAAATTATTACGAATGAATTATACTATTAATAAGTAAAATAGTATAATGGACGGGAGTACGTTAGTTTCTGTATTTTAAGGAACTCGAAAGATCTTTGTATTTTTATTCTCGCTTTATTCCACGTAATTCTTTGTAAGATGCCATAGATAAAATAGATCTTTCAAAATTTTCATCAATTCTTATCGGTTCTTATCGTTTTGTAAAATAACAAACTCACGATGCACAACTCGACCGATCCAATGAGATTACCTTGAGAATCTTGTTCCATTCTACATCTCTCACGCGTCTTCTAACGATCACACCAACATCCTCCGGCAGTCGAACCAATTAGTTTCAAAAAAAGAGAAGAAAAATACCAAGCGCCATTACCACATTCGAAGAATCATAATAACTCACGTCAAATGAGCCATCCTAGAGCATAACGCTGATCGCGTTCATGTTTCGCTCTCTTCGAAAGACAAATAGATCGGTAGCCTCGATCCAACTAATCTGATCACCTGAGATTTTGAAGTAAAGCGTCCGCGGGCTACGAGGATCCCTGTGCAACCGAACGCAACGGGTACTCGTTAGAAAATGTCGAATCGATGTTCCTACACGCGCTCTACCATGCTACCTTTGAATCATGGCCTTCATAAACTATCATCGGTAAACAATTAACATTCGTGTTGCGCTGCCCACGCGATATCGCGTTACCACCGACTGCTTAACTCGTCCGATCGCCTCTAACAATTTGCCTAAGGGCTGTTATCTCGTTAAACGGCAATCGAAGGCGTCGACTCGAGGTACCGGCCTGCCTCAAATGATGTCCCTCGATGATGCGATATTAACGCGAAGAGATCTCGCGTCCATCGATCGATCGTATCTAAAAAGAAAATTCGAAGAATCAGTGTAAAGTGTAAAATTATTATTAATTTTCCGTTCGAGTGCTCGATGAGATGAAACCTCGAACGATTCATATCTAAAATTTTCTCCTCCTTCCCCCCCCCCCCTCCTGGTTATCACAAAGAAACAATTTAATTTAAAGATCGTTGCACTTCTGCATAACCGAAAACGTGGTAGCCGAGAAATTTATGGAACGCTTATGGAATAAAGTGGTCATTAAAGTGGAAAGGGAGAGAGGAGGGGTGAAGGGGGGGGGGGAGAGGGGGGTTTCCCAAGTACTTAAACAAAATGAACCGTCGGAAGGAGCAACCCGGTCTCGATCGAAATTACAAGAAGTCAGGAATGGGGAGGGGATTTATGTCGATCGCGTTACTTATACGATCGCAATCATACCCGAGCGAACGAATTGAATATATCGGCCAAGCGGTGGGGAAGATTAATTCTCACATTCCGGATACGCCGATAAATTATTGCAACTATGATGGCAACTAAATTGCATAATGATACACTCGCGTATTAATAATGCATATCGTGCTCTCTCGATGGCGCCCGACGAAAAAACTCGGTTACGAGCCACCGATAACGATTAGAGCGAATTCGTTTCTTTTTTTGTTTCTTTCTTCTTTCTTCGCCCGCCATGTTGATTCGTTGTTAATCCCCCAATTTAAATTAACTTTCCAACGAAATGCACCATATATATATATATATACTATAATGCACATTTGTGTGCACATTTCATCTCCTTCGTAGAAAAATCGTTCTCCCTCTCCCTCGATTCTCATTACCGGCCAGAAAGTTGGACGAATAAGTCGGACGAATTATTCGAGAAATTATATCACACGTCGACAACCGTGTGTTCGCGCGAGAGATCGGTATCGATTATCGCGTATCAATTAGAGAGGACGAATATTAATGAGCGGCGAAGCAACGCAGCGGGCGCAAGCGTGCGATCGAGAAAGCGAACAGGTATCCGCGAGGTATTTGACGAGGGATCTAGAAGTGTCCTCCTGAAGTTGGGGGGAGGGGATGGGCGACTCTGTGAAAGAGAAAGAGAAGGGAAGGAGGAGAAGAGGAGGAGAAAAAGAAAGCAAGAAGTTGATTGAATTTCACCGCGGCCTCGTGTATATCCCCTCCCCCTCCTCCGTATACACACGTGGGTGCTTCCTATCGTGTGCGCGGAAGGGGTCCAAGGGTGTATCGGTGCGCTCGTATTTCGCGATGGAGAAGGCCGGAATTCGCGCGCGTGTGCGTGTATTTTAGAGTCGAGCCGGCGGCATACTTACGCCGGCCACTTTCGATGTGACGGTGTTATAAATGGGAATTGAATCGAACCACCGTCCACGCCTCTTCCCAAGGTTATCGCCCGGTTGAAATCTATAGGGCAGAGATACAATCTAGTAGACACGGTTCGTAAATTCAATTACGCATTAACAAAAATCCGAGCCCGCCGCTATTCAACTTCAGGGGAGCAAGTAGTGGGGGGAGGGGAGGGGGGGGGATAAATTGCTCGCTCGCGAAGATAAGATGAATAGTGACGCGGTATTAATTCCGATTTTCAACCCGGATTCTTAATCCCGATCGGGTGGTGGCTAAATGAACGATACGATTCTTACGGTACAATGTGAGATCATTTTGCCGATACGTCGAAGAAATTGATAAAAAAATGTTATTTCGCACGTGGTAGATAACCGTTTGTGAAAATTCTTTTTTAATTGATTCCATCCCATTCGAGTGTGTGTGTGTATGTGTGTGTATATATATATGTATGATTTTGTAAATAATATGATGTATAGTCGCAATAATGATATGTAGATTGTAACGATTCGATTTAATAGAGAGAGAGAGAGAGAGAGAGAGAGAGAGAGAGAGGGTGATTAAATTGAAGAAATTCCAATTCGATATCCAATTTGTCGATATCGATCGATTTTATTCGAATATTTAGAATTTTTTATATTACGTTTGTTCAAAACTTAATTGCCGGGGGGGGGGGAGGGGAGGGAAGAATTAAATTCGCAAGACGAATGTAAAGGATAAATCACGTTCTGCTGAAAAATTGCAATCGTTGTATAAAAATCATTTCTCTCGTCGATAATTATATCCAGCGGTTGAACGATAATTCAAAAACATCATCACCGTAACAAAATTGCCCTCGAATTCCGTATAAAATCGGAGGCGATTATCTTCAAGCACGGCCCATCCTCCTCGCAGCGCATGAACCGCACACAAGTGATACACCGCGATTGATATAATTTTCACTAAGGGATACATGATAGCAGACGCCAGGAGGCTTATACAGCTATTACACGTTATTTGAATGCGTTACGAGAACGCATAATGAAGTGGCTGCCGGCATTTTATTCGTACGCGCCTTCCTGGCCGGTTTTTCGCGTCACTCGCCGCGCAGCTGGGTAATCATCCGCTTGGCATGATAGGAGTGAGGCTACTGGGCGTGGATAAATCTGTAAGCTCAATAAGGCTAACTGTGATTAAGTGCTTTTGAGGCTGTACAAGACACCTAGCAACGTTGCAACCGCCACCGACATTTATACAGGGTGTTATCCAAGTTCCTAGCGTAAAGGGATAGATTTCTGTATAAATCTGTAGGAGGCGCTGCACGGCGTGGATGAATTTTATCGGAATCCAAATTGAATACTTTATTCTACGTTCTCTGAACTCCTTTATACTCTCGCGTATTATGGATCATCGATTGATTTCGAACGCGAAGAATTAATTTCTTAATTAATTAAATTGAAAACATAAAATCTGTAGAGTTGTTTAATTTTTGTTTTTAATTTAATGTAAAATCGTCTTTTCGTTTTTTCTCGTCTTTTGAAAAAAATCTTAATTGAAATTGTAGTCGATTAAGATTCCGATTAATCGAGATCTTTCTTACTAATTTATCGATCTCGATTCTTTCTAAAAAAAAAAAAACTTTCTTTAATAAAATTATTTAATAGGGAAAATGGTGTTCAGGTTTCGATACATAACTCGTGTATTCATATTCTTCCAGAATATTGCAACGAGCAAAGACCCAAGCGATGGACACGAGTTATCTTCGATTTTTCGATAATCTTTATACAATTTCTCATACGTTTTCACCAGCTTGTTCGTACGTTCGACGAACGAAAATGCGTGTTCGAACGAATGACGCAACGCGTTAAATACCTCCTCGAATTTATCGCTATAATTTATCTGTCAGGTTGTCTTCATACTTTCGAATAACGGTATTTTTAAATAACGATGAATTAACATAATTCGTGAATTTACCGAACCACGGATAAGAAACATGTAAATTAGAGATAAATTTTTACAAGATCATAATCGAAATATTTGCTTAATAAACGTTAACTAAGTTGTTTGGTGCGAGAGCTTGTTTAATAAATCTTGTTTGTTAAATCGCATTTATTCAGATCGGTCGGATAATTTATGGCATGGAGAGAGAAAAATTTTGGGCAGAGGGATAGTTTCACGCTGATTCCAAGGAAATCGAGTTCGAGAATCTTCCGAGTATCCGTGTACGCGGCTAATTACGAGTCCTGATTAATGAGACTGCTTATAAATCATCATTATATTATGTACCGTGGATGGAAATTAACGTCTGGGTATGAATATTTGCTTAGTTGCGCGTATCATACTTACGTCAATCTTACCTCTACCCGTATAATTACTTCCACGCAAATGAAATGATGAAAGAAGTATCCTATAATGTATATTTATTCTTGGGGGTTGTACGAGATATATCATACTCTGTGATTACGAGAGAATTAGATCGAAGATCAAAGAAACCATGTTTGAACAACCCTACTTTTTTTTAACATCAAAAGCAAAAAGATTCGGATATTTCTAATTTTATCTATAGGGTAGTGGTTAATAAATAATATTTCATTTTCCATTTTCGTATAGATTCAACGAGATTACAACTCTACTTTTACCAATATATTGAAATTAAACATGGAATGACAGAATAAGGATACCGCAAATACAATTCACCGATATTTTAAATTAATTTCCAGAAATCGATTCAACGCGTTGAAACATTGCGCGATCTGTATATCAGTAATAATAATCGTCGTCTCTTCGTTAATAATTTTAATAATTCGTTTCATTCTATCGAAGAAACGAACAACAAGTATCCAAGAAGCTTGTAACTAAATTTCCATTAGAATTTCCACGTCGAGTCAGAAATTACATCAGAACAACCATAAATTAAATACGAAAAAAAGAAAAAAGGAAATAAAACTGTAAAAAAAATGTCTACAACCAGAAATCCCATAAAAACTCAGTGACATTAATTAAATAGTCTCTCTCTCTCTCTCTCTCTCTCTCTCTTATCTATACATATATATATACATATATAAAACCGAACCAACGAGAAGCAAGGAGCGCAAGAAAGTCTAACATAATTTTATACCAGCCGAGGAAAGCAAATAGAAACGATTCGTAGAAATGAATCCCGCTCATTAAAAGTACGATTAAAAATGTTACGCGGCAATAAAATCGCGCATCAACGAGCGTGGAAAGCTACACTTCTATCCTCGTTCGTGTAATAACAGCTCCGCAATTGGGAACCCGTCCAAGTGAACCAATTTCGACGTAACACGAAGAAGGTTGCCCTCGACTCGCATAATCGGTACCCCTGCTCTTTGTTGCCCTCCCCCCTCTCTCTTTCTCTCTCTCTCTCTCTCTCTTTCTGGCAAGGTGCACGATGATATCCCACATCTCCTGGCCACCAAACAGATATACCATTACCACGAATAAAATTATGCGCATGCGGACATAGAAGTCGCGCGCTGTAATAAATCATGCTCGTAAAAAGGTAACGCGAAAAGTACGGCCAGCTGTCCTCGGACCACACCTTCAGAAATACGTTCCGTGTCCATTAATAAGTGAAACGCCAGGGCTCGAAGTAGGCCGTGTACTCGACCCGGCTAATTAATTCTCCACGTTGCGCGTCTCGATTTTTTGCAACATTGTTCGCATTATGACGAGTGAGAGTCTTCCTTTCCCTTCTTCCAAACGATAGTAGACGAGTGTCTTCGTTTTTACTTTTATTGTGGATTAAATAAAAAGTAAATTGTGCGAAGAAGAATTGTTTTCTTTTTTCATCATCGTTGTATTATTTAGGACGACGATATTTCAAAAAGTTGGGGCCGAATATCGAATTCTTTTAATAACTGCAACGAAACTCAAATTGTTTCTAAAATAAAAAAAAAAAAAAAGTACAATTTCAAATTTAATTTCGATAACGGTATTCGCAAATTCATTGTGTCGAGATTGAATTAAAATTGCTGTTTAACATCTAAAACGGAACGTTGAAATTAATAATATAATTAACCGTTTTGTCGAATTATAAAAAGAACCACGATTTCTTCCATCATCGCGAAAAAATCGAACGCAGAAGCGAAAGGTTAATAACCGCGCCGCCAATCGGGACAGCCTTTCCGCGATTACGGCAATTGGAAGACGCTATCTCTTCGAACGATCGCTCGAGAGACTTCCACGTTTGCCACATCCATACCGCGAGTCGCGTTCCTCCTCCTATCCCACCTTAATTTTCATCTCCTCCACGACTTGTGCGTAACACGCGATTAACGAGCAACCGAAAAATGCACGGCCCACCGACGCTTAGCATCCCGATTAAATCACCCCCTCTCGTAAACGTCAACAAAATTATCCATTTATGATTTCTGAAAAAAAAGTAAAAGAACGTAGCGTAAGAAAAGGTAGCGAAAAATTAGGAATCGGCAATTAAAATGCATCATCCTGAAAATATCTCACCGATAGCTTAGATGAACGATGCGAGAGCGGTGTGACGGGCCGGGCTGCAACAATGTACGATAATGAAGAATTATCGCCGTATAAGACTCGAATAGGCGATGGGCGACTCGTTAGCGGATCGGGATCGTAAAAATCATCGTGGTTAAGCGCGAAACCGCATACACGCGGGCTCGGCCAATCGGTATCGCGAGGAGAGGAGATACTCGAAGCTCCGCCCGAGTTGTCCGAAAGAAGCTCGTTTTGCTCGTCAAGGGGAGGTCGAGCAGCACCAGGACTCGAGGGACCCATACCTTTTCCTTCCGTAAATCCATACGAACTTGTTTATCGCGATCGGCCGTCAGGCTAAGTCCTCGTTGCCGCGGATTACTCGGAGGATAAAGTGACGTCGATCGGATGCTGCTGATGACTCCGAAATATCGATCGTCCTTCGATCGCGAGACGAAAAATGAGGATGAGGTTTTTCTTTGAATATTTATTCAATTTATTCTTGATTTTTGCCACGATATTTGATGTGATTTAGAGGGAAATTTTGGAAATTTTGAAAGTTATGATTTTTCAGGATGGAAACATTCTTGTGCTTTAAAATTAGTGAAAGAAAAAATTTTGCAGGGAGATGTTTGTCAAGTGCAAATGTTTTGCTCTTAACAAGAGGGTCCAATTCATGAGGTTTTAGAAAAAGTTCAATGACATTACCAATCAATTCTTTAGAATTTAATTCGAGTTCAAAAAGATAAATGAAAGAAAAAAATTTGAATAATACAGGATTGTTTGTTGAAGTGAATTTCAAAATTACTACTGTATAAAAAAGAAAAAAATATGCCTTATCCGTATTTTTCCTATACGCTCCTCTATGAAAGTAGATTTTATTAGATTTATTTGGATCTGGAATGTGTGGAATTGTATGTGAACTATGCGATTGAATTTGTCGAAATGTTTAAAATTCTTCGGATGGAATTCTATCAATTCGCTATTTTTTTTTTTTTGTTTTTCGAATCAAAATAATCGTTGCTATACCGTGATAAATAATTCTTATTCGCTATATCTTTATTACAAGACCTCATAAATACGTTTCACGTAAAATTTTCTTTTACAATTTTATATATCAAATTAAGCATCACATGTGCGTAACCTAAGAACTAGCAGACTTGGCAACTCGAGCACTGATATCCATGAAGAATTTCTACAAAAAGACACTACTCAATCTAAAGAAGAAGAAAAATCTTCGTCCAAATTCAAATGTGAAAATCTATCTACAACCAACAGGCTTACACGAAAATTCCTCTCTAAAGAATATACTTGTACTACACGAGAATACAATGAAAAGAAACTTTTCAAAAAAGTATCAAAGAGGAACAATCAACAAACAAGCAAACTTCGAAACAAACAAAATCGAAACGTTCGCCTGGAATCAGCAGCAAGGCGAACCATCACCATTGCCAAGAATTCCTCTGGCAAGAAATGATTCGACGTGCATAGACCGATTCCTTGCCGGTGAATGCAGAGTAAACGAGGCAAATCGAGCGACGTTGTAACAAAGTTAAACGGTTTCAAAGTCCCTTGAGTGAACCGTCCGTGAGATGTTCACGCTCGCTCCGTATCCAATGTAATCGTTTCCGCGTGTTAACCCTGGCGCACTGAGAAAACGAAAAAGTGTTGATGGGGAGGGGGGGGAGGGAGTACATACGTATATTAGGAGCAATATTTTAGCGGTACTTTTAATTTCGCCTTGATCGTAAACACTTCGACTGGCGCGAAACGGCTCACACGCGCGAGGGAAGGAAGGAAGGAAGGAAGGAAGGAAGGAAGGAAGGAAGGAAGGAAGGAAGGAAGGAAACAGAGAGAAGCTGGACAAGCCGAGAGCTGTGTATTTGCATATTTTAATGAGCCGTTCGAGTGCCGCGGGAGCTGGACGGAGCAGGTAGCCCTCAGTTTACTCTGGCTAACGTCAGCCTCAAATGCCGATGATAATGCGACATGGGGAGGCCTAACGGCGAAAATGCGCTCCTGTCGGTGCTTCAAACAACCACGCTGGAAAATGTATCCTTTCCCTTCTTTTACGCGTGATTTCGCTTTGTTTCTCTCCTCGACTTGATTTATCGGGAGACGAGCTTCTCTCTTTTTCTTTCTTTTAATCTCTCTTCTTTTTTCTCATTCGTGATAATACGAATCGAAGCGTTTGGATTCATTTATCCTTTATAGAATAATCGATTAATTCGCTATTTTTCCATCTAAAGTTCTATTTATCTATACGAGATTTCGTAAAATTTACAATGTTTGTCGTCCCGTTTCCTCGATAATAGGTTTAGAATAAAAATTCCGTTCGAAAGGTTGACAAAATTCAAAGTTTCGATATTTCCTAAATTACTTTGACATATTTCAAAACACGATCGATCTCCGCAACACCCGCGCGAATCAATTTATCTCGCGACGCGCGTTGAAAAGTTTCTCCGTTTCGAAAAAAAAAAAAAAAAGGAAAAAATTATTGCCGTAAACAAGAGAGAGACTTAACCGACGCGAGATAAAGCGATATTCTTCTCGAGCAACATGGACAAGCATTATCGGATTTCGAGGCTGAGGAAAACTCGTAAACGACGGTTTATTCGTCACAGTGATCAAAGAAACACTGCGTTCTCCCTTTCCTCGTCCTATTAATTATGATCCGTGCTCGGTCACCGTTTATTAAACGCGTGAAAACTCGCGCATCACGCGAGAGAAATGCTATTTTCCTGTTGGAAACAGGTCGAAAATGCCTCTACTCGCTCCGACACTCGAACAAATCTCCTCGCGATCTCCTTTAAGACCACCGTTCCTTCTCGATCTGTCCTTTCGTTTTGCATCGTTCTCGGCCCTCTGTCGAGGCCATTCCAAGCCGAAAGGCGTTAATTATAATTAGCAGAGGCGAGATTAGTAATTAACACTTGGGGGTAATCGCGAACGTTGCGTGAAGATACAGCAATCGTGTTTATACGTCTGTGTGTGTTCGTCTCTCTTTCTCTCTCTATGTCTCTGTCCGTTTGTCTCTCCCGCTTCTCTTTGTAGGGCTCCGTGTATGGCGTGGTGGCTGGTTCGTCCGAGTGTGCGAACGCGGATAATAACGCCTGGCTCGAGAAGGCTGGCGAGGCAGGTCGCCCGATTTATAACGCAGATAATAATTGCGAGCCGAACTTAATATTCATGAGCCAATCAGATTTACTCTCGACGGGATTCTCGCAACCTCCGCGGGCCCTTTTCTGAGATTCATTGTTGCACACGTACCGTTGCGACACGCACGAAGGTCGTCTATATAAATATGCTTCCTCCGTGCCCCAAATTTTCCAATTTTCTTCTCGCTTCTAATCGCGATGAATGGATGATTTTTGTAATTACGAAGTAAAAGTGTTTGATGAATTCGTTGAGAAATTTTTATACTGGGAAAAAACTTGGCGGAAATAAAGGATTTTCTCATAAAGAGGAGGAATTTAAAAGATGAGGTTAAATTTTTTTTTCCATGCGGTAGAATTATAGTAGAATTATAAGAAACGTGGGAAAATAGAATAGAGAGAGAGAGAGAGAGAGATTTAAATTCGTCGAGGAGCTTCATAAGTAATTTGCTTACGCTGGATTGTTGCGGAGATTTTGTTCATTGTCTTATCATTTTTAAAGAGGGCGTTATAAAACTTTTTTGTACGATAAAAAAGAAAGAAGAACTTGAGAAAAAAAGAAAGTGATCCTTTAATAGTATTACAATCCGAGGAGGGACAATAAATTACGAAAGGATGGGAGGAAACCTCAATTTGTCATTATTGTTATAAAAATATTTCCACTTTTCAATTCGATTCGAATAAAAAAAAAAAAAAAGAAAAGAACGGAACGAAACGTTCTCGTTAAAGGAAAGTAATCTCGATTTAATAAAAATATTTCCACTCGAGGAATAATGACACGAAAATATCGAAGATAAAAAAAAAAAGAAAAAAGAAACAAAGGAAGTAGAGAATTCGAAAAAAAGTATTTCGATTTTCCTAATCGAACTGAAAACGACCGGACCGAACAACAATGATATAAAAGGAGAACAAAGGAAGGCTTGGATCGTTCCCCGTGGAGAATCGGTTTCAAACTCATTCGTATGCGGGCCGAAAAGCCGTAAGACGTAACGTACGCGTTTCGTTAAAGCGGTACGGGCGAGGGGCACCGAGGGAATTATGCACAATTAACGTCAGTCAACTATACTTATGTTACCGTCGCGTCGCCCGATACTTTATATACACCGTAGTGAATTCCACGAATTTTATCGTACACGGTATATACATCTTCCATAATCATATACGACGACGTTGGCTTTTAAACGTTGGCCGAGCGGAGGATAGGAGAATCCTTGGGACGAAATTAACGACGGCTACCCGGGAACGTGATGGATCTCTCGATCCGATGTATATATACCCTTCCGATTATTGACCATTCGTATCCCGGTTGTTCCATTGTAATTCGACCTGTGCATAACGGCGATTAACTGCCGGCATGCATCAAACCGTTTCGTGCATCGGGTTAAAGTGACTCATCGTAGGTAGGAAATCGGGGTGCATCGATGCACCCGACCTCTTACGTTCGAATCCTCGTTAATATCGTACGCCGTGAATCCAATCAACCGGCATAATAACCGTTTCGTCGTATCCGACAATTCGTCCTGGATCGCGCCGTCACAACGTCTTGCTCGTTTCATGGTTATTTCGTTGGATACTTCTATCTTGGAAAGGAATCGTAGGAATTTTAATGGAACTGTGGATATTTTTTTAAATAGTTTTCAATATCAAATAAATCGAGATAGACGGAACAGAATTAATTGAAAAGCCTGGCAAGACTTGTGTATTTCTTTATTTCCTTCTTCTCCTTTTTACCATTGCTTCGCGTGTCCGTTCGTCAAACATTCTGTGAAGTTTCTTTCGGGTCGTGTTCTTCTAAACTTATACGAAGTATACGATAAGTATACGTGCTCGTTTTCTATTATACCTACTCTTAATCGTTCGAGCGGCTCGAAATTAAAATTCAAATGTATTTAGAAATGTTCGCGATTCGATTTAAATTTGAATAAAGAAGAAAATCGCTTCGACTATGGATTCAAAGTTTATGTAAAGTCTATATCCGTTTATATATTATCATAAATCGGATAAAAAGAAAAATTATTCCAACGTTTCATCTGTTTGGGAATTAATAGTCTCCCCTATCTTGCGTTCTGCGGTTCATCGTCCCAATCCTTTCTTCCCATTTCCCTCGGCGGAACGTTTGCGTGGATTCACGCAACGCAATTCGTCTCCGGCGCCATCCGAAATCGTCGACTATCCTGCCATTCATCTTGCCGGTTTCCTCTTGAACGGTGGAAAATCGAGGGTGACAGGACGATTGCGCGTAACGGCGCTGGCCGGGGAGGGGGAGAGGAAGAGGGCGAGGCGAGCATAAGTTGGACCATTCGAAACACGGCACGGCCACATTTTTTCCTGGCGGTCACGCGCGAAATTAATAACCACAATGAAGGGACTGAATTATTCGCGGCCGGTCGCGCCGCACCGTGGAAAAAAAGTGTCGTCATTTGCACCGCGCGGATGACGTTTTAATCGCGCGCGACTCTCGGATCCGAGTTTTCAACCTCTTTCTCTGTATTCGTCGAAAAAAAAAGAGAGGGAGGGGGAGGGGGATTTAACGCGAAAACTTAAAAAAAGAAAAAAAAAGGAAAAGAAGAAAAAAATTGAACAAGGGCGGAGGGGAGGGAGGGGGAGTATGAGAGCAAGGGACGCAGGCAGGGATGGCAGAGAAACAAAAATAACGGGGTTTCGAAGGGAATAAAAGAAAAGCGCGGGCATTGGGACGGAAGGGAAAAGACAAAGAGAGAGATGGAACAAAAATATGGCGACGATTTTTGCAGGCGGAGGAGGAACAAGCCGCGCGTTTCGAATTTCGACGTTTCGGGACACGGGGCGCGGGGACACGGTTGGCGGAGCAGTTTGGCGGTGGACGCGGCGTTCCGAAATGGCCGGAAGCCCCGGGTGTTTGTAAGTTTCGGCTAATAGAAAAAAATGACGAGGTGCCGGGTGTACCCCCCCGTGTCCATTTCCAGCCATTATTTTTATTCCGGTGCGTTTTACCGGAATGGCCGCGCGCGCTCCACCAGACTAGCCACCTACCTATCCACCACCTACCAACACCGCCATCTATATCTACCGCGATGGCGCGGTTCTATCTCTTTCGTATCCCTCCATCCTCACCATCGCCACCAACGTGCTGGCTCCTCTCTCTTACCATTGCCACTCGCACCCCATCGTCCGCTCGTTGCTTCCTCTTTTCGTCTCTCTCCCTCCCTCTCTCTCTCTCTCTCTCTCTCTCCCCCCTCTTTCCCTTCTCTCGTCCCGTTTCCAACCGGTTCCCTTCACTCGTGTATATGGACGATCGCCGCGCACTTCGATCCGTGTATCTCTGTCTGCCTCGTTCCACCAGATTTACACACTTTTTTTCGCGGCCAACTGTCTGTCATTAGGCGCAGCACGTGGATCGACGTGGGGAAAGAGTGGCACAATAGCGCGCGCGAACGCGCGACCAGCGGCATCAACGGCGCGCGCGAGGAATGGGAGGAGGAGAAGGGGGAGGAGGGGGTCAGTGCCGGTGGTGGACGCGCAGAGGGCGCGCGGCAGGTTGAGGGGGGTGGTTTCGGGAAATGCATTTAACAAGGACAGATAGTGATTTAATTTTAAAAAATTGACGAAACGGCACACGGGCGGGGCTCCAACACAGCCGGTTTTCCCTCTCTCGCTCTTCCTCTCTCTCTCTCTCTCTCCTCCTCCCGTTTCTCCTTTCCGTCCCGCTCTCGCGGTCTCTCCTCGCCACTCTCCGCGTCCCGCCACGGGGGCATTGATTAACTTTCGACAATGTCAAATCGCCGGCAACGCCGCTCTGCCGACGCCGACTACGGCGATGCAACCTGCGTTTTTTAACTCATTTGTCTGCATTTTCGCCGTATCCGCCCGTCGCCTCCAGCCCCTCCGCCTGCCCCCTCCTCCCCTTTTCGATGTCCGTGCACACACGCGCGCGAGCGCGCGTGTATGAACACACGGATACAGACACAGGATGAGGACGGGATCATCGGCGGGGGTTGGAGAGATAGGAGGGGGCGGCGGTCGACGAGGAGAGGATCGGCACCGCGACCGGTTCGAATAACGCGGACAAATTACTACGACGCTAGTGCATTCGTGGCGTGTCGTGCCTAAGCGATCGTCGTGTTGCCCGATTTTAGCCGACTAACGGCCGGCGATTTTGCAGATTTTTTCCAACAAACGATGCGACCCCGTTGTCCCAGGAAAGTTATATCCCTCGCTGGGGGAGTATTTTGTTACGTAGCGCGCATACCGCCATCCTCGTTTCGTTCGATTTCGCGGATTTTTATATATATATATATATGTACATGTATAGAGTACACAAGGTACGATAATAGGGGACGTGGAAGTTTTCTATAAATTTTCATAGAAATCGCCGGTTTTCGAGGCAACGCCGTTGATAGTGGAGGCCACGGCGGGCCTTCCCTCCACCCGTCTCCCTTGCATCGATCCACGGTATCGATTTATAGAGGCGATCGGGTGGCCGGCGACCGCCTAAATATTTATAGAATAAAAAGGCCGCGCTTATTACTTCCACGGGTTTACCGATATCGCCGCGCCTAAATAACATCAAAGAGCGCGGAAAGTAGCGGCCCGTGTGGAGTGTAAATTATTACGTAGGAAACGGGCGGACGGACGGTTCGTGTTGAAGCGGGGAGGGGTTGGGACGATCCGGGGAGGGGGGTGTATCGCTCGAAAAACCGTGACAGAGAGAATCTAAAAACCGGGCAAGTTCTCCGCGAGAACGACGTGTATAGCCGACCGACTAATGAATTAACGCGCGTGTGGTGTGTCCGCTTTGAAAAAGAGCAGCTGAGGCAATAGGAGGCGGCGGAGGCGGCGACTTTCACGTTGCCGCCGCCGCCGCACCGCTGTACAAAATAAAGCGCGATGTTGAATTATAGGATGGCAGGAGAGCGGCTTTTAATGCTAATTTAATTATTTAAGCTTTTTATAAGTCAATTAACGGACGTGGCCCGTGTTGTATTATCGCGTCACGTTGGACGACGTGGCCGGGCCAACTTTTCATCTTTCCACGTTTCGATTTTAAACCGCGGCCGTGTTTACCGATTACCGATACCGCGCGTGTGTGTAGACAGAGAAAGGGACGTCTATGAAATGGTAATTCAGGGGAAAGTTCTTGAAAAGTTCTTCCCCGATCGGGAATTGTTACGACTTCCGGTTGAATTTGATCGGGCGAATGTGAAAGCTTCAAACGCGATGGGAATAAACGGATTAGGCTCGTTATCGAATTGCTGCGTTAAAGTTGCGAAAATTCGTTTACGGAAATAAGTTTCGATTATTAAAATGTGGAATGTAAAAAGCGTGGAGGAGAACGTTCGATTTCCCGCTGTCTACGTCTCCCGATCGAAAAAGACGTTTCTTCGTCGACGAACGCGATCGATTCTTATCTCTATAATAAAATTTAATTCGATGTTCAATCCCCCAGACTTCCTTCATATTACGGATACAGGAATTTTAAATATTATCTACAAATTCGCCACTCGTAAAATTCATCACTCGTTAACTTGATTTGCCTCTCGCTGTCAGTTCCCCTTCGCATTTTCCCTCCGTTCTCTCTCATCCCATTTCTCCCCATCCCCGTCTTTACCCCGTCTTCCCCTTATTTACCACTTATTTATCACGAGTCATATCCGTCCTTCCGCAAAACTTTTTTACACACACTCTGTGTACCCAACTCTGTATCGGGCCGACGATCGCATTAATTAAACAAGAAAAAGCGGCGCGTTACTCTTCGTTTCGCAACGTGTCACAATGTATCCACGTTGTTACATAGCGTAAAACGTTCCACCTGCACACCGACTCATGTTCGCGATTCCGATCTAGAGATCTCAAACCTTCGCTTCGTTCGTGTCGAAAGTTTTCCAAACTATACGCTTTCGAGTCGATTTCGCCCGAAAATGGCGAACGTCTACGGCAAGCGATGGTCGGTCCGAATTATAATAAGTTATTAAGTCCGGCCTGAGGAATCTTAGGGTGGGTCGAGACGAGGTGGTGGCAACGAGATACCCAACGACGTTGGCAAAAGGTCGACGATACAGAAGAAAGGGAGGAGAAGGGGGGATGTTGGTTCGAGGATGATTAAACCCCCCCGAGACGGTAATTTTTCATGTCCGATCATAAATTACCGGGCTGCGCCTGGCCCCGCATGCGAGGTGTACCAGTGTGTTGCGAGTTACGAGAAAAATTTCAGCCGGTATTATAATTAGCTATGTTAATTATGCATTAATTTATTATCCAGCGCAGCGCGACGTTTTAATTATAATCTTGCCAGGGCCGCGGGGGCAGGTTGAAAAGTAGTTTGGTAGTTTCGAGACCGGCGCGCTCGCCCTTCCATCTACTTGCACCCTCTCTACCCTCTCCCTCCTCCTCACGGCCCACCTTGTTACTTTCTCCTTTTTACGACTACCTTTCCACTCCTCCTTGTCCTTCTCCCGTCCTTCTCTCCGTCTACCAACATTCTTCGCTCGGACTTTCGCTCTCTTTCGTCCCTTTCCCTCTTCTCCCTTCCTTCTCTCTTTCCTTCCTTCGCTCTTTGGTCGTCTAATGGTGGTATGATGTTCCTCTTCTTCTCTCTCTCTCTCTCTTTTTTTTCTTTCTTACGACGATCGCGCAAAAATAATTTCATTCGAATGCGCCAAGTTAATTAGGTTCTCCTTCGAGATCGCTTCGATGACCAACTTTGACGGATGAAAAGATTCAAGATGCATTTCTACCCGAGGAAATCTTTTCAGAGTTCTTTTTCTTATCCTTAACTACCGGCTCCTATCGATTGCTCGTCGATCGATCGATGTTTGTTAATTTCGCGGCGACCCTCGTCGATCGTGTTGCGCGGAAACGATTCTGGATATTGTGGCCCAACTTTGTGCAATTCGCCTCGTTAGAGGATGTCGCGATTGCGTGTAAAAATATCGAGTGTACATATTTTGGAATGACGAATAAAATTGTGCGAAGAAGCGACGAAGTTAAAGGAAAATATCTTATAGATATTAGATGTTCGGTTATCCGTCGAGGATTAATTATTCCCTGCTTGGAATAATTAATTATTATTTCAACTTCATAATGCAAAAATTGTGTTCTAATCAATTTCGAATATCAGATTCGAATTTCTTTATTCGATTAATTTATACCACCATCTGTTCCAAAATAGGAAGATATAAAAGTTGAACAAAGTTGAACGGATACTGGGTCAAGCAATTATTAATATTAATTGAAATTTCTCGAATCGAGGATAAATTGTATTATACCTCCAACGATTATAATATATCCTATCTACTTGCTAATCAAACGGTCTTTTTTAAAAAGACTTTCAGAATTCTAAATATCCAATATTTTTATATCGTATCGATTCACTTCTATTTAATAAAATAATTCCAGGAAATATATATACTTTCGCGCAACACTTTTTCGTATCGATATAAATTTAATATCTGTAAAAGATAAAAAAAAAAAAAAAGAAATAAATAAATTTCGTTTGCGACCAAAAAAAAAGAAAAAAGATTATTAAGATCGCTTCACCGATTCACTTCAACGATATCTTATATTGCACAGCCATTATCTTATATTTGAAGAGAAATTAGAAATCAATTCACTCAAGAATCACACATGCATATTCGAGACGTACCGTAATTATTTTACGAAAAATATCTTCGAAGATGTAACATCTTCCACCTCCTACCTAGTTCGAGGACTTTCAACCGTAGCAGTAAAATTGTAGGGGGTGGAACGGGCGAATGAGCGGACGAGAGGGATCGCCGATCCGCGGCCGTGCAAATTGGATTGCAACGTACATAAGTATTCAACAAATGAAAATTGATTTTGATGCGGTGCCATTAATAACCCTTCCCCCTCCCCTCCCAGCTTCGCATTGCCGGGCGTCATTTAATGAATGCAAGAACGCCGAAACCGGTAAAGCGGCATAGTGTATTTGTCATATTAGAGAGAAGTCAGGATAGACACAGCCCCGTTAAAAGCACTTTACTGTTTCGCTAATTCCATTTATTAATGCAATAATATGTGACCAACGGGCCGCTATTTAAATTTTCGCGGCCGGTACACGAGGGGGAGGGAGGGAGAGGGTTGATGCGCTCCCCGCGATTTCCACGCAAGACTTCCGTCCCACGACCGAATTCCGCTCTGTCTTTTTAATCCCCTCTCCTTCCTCTCTCTCTGTTTGTCTGTCTCTCTCGTTTCATCGCCGGTGGTACATCGACGGTTAGCGGAGGGAGTGGAAGTGCTTTCATCGCGCGTTTCGCGCGTTTATCAACCGGATACGTCTGATCGATCGAATAGATGGAATAATGCGGATGATACAACGTTGCTCGCTTAACCGCGACGCGTGCACGCGATGCGTATGGGTAATTTAATTGGTCGCGCCTACGTGGCTCTGTCGCTCGTCAGAGATGGGGATGGCTTCGGTCTTCGTCGACAAGGTACAAGGACGGTTTATGGAGGAAGTGGTACGCGAGTACGCGATCGTTGTCCTGTTAATTGGCCGTGTGTCCCGTGTGTGCATTTCTTGCCGCTCGTGCTAATCGAAAGCTCGATCCTCTATCTCTCTCGTTCTTCCTACACTTCTTCTCGGATCTTTTCGAAAATTATTCGAGAAAGAAGGAAAAATAAATGAACAGTAACAAAATTAAAACGCATCGATGGAAAAGCGACGCAACTCCGCGAGTTTGGCGAATTCGTGGCAAAAAACCGGTGGGAAGGAAGAACAGGTGGGTGTCCTCGACAGCGCCGGCCGAAACAATGCGGTTCTTTCCCAGTTTATCAGCTATTTTTCGAGGGGATGAGCCGCGGACGAGGGGGCGCGGAGTGGTGCACGCACGATATTTAATTTTCGTCCTGTTCCTGCGTAATAACCGGTTGCGTCAGTACTCGAAGCGACGTGAATCCGATTTGCGCCGAGTATCACGACAAAGCGCATCCCCGGGGGCAGGGTCGAGCCCACGGTTAGTAAGAGAGAGAGAGAGAGAGAGAGAGAGGAGAGCTTCGAGGATAATAACGATTTGAGTAGTCGGGACATAATGCTAATTCGCAATTTGCAATTCTTTTTACGCCACCCCACCCACCGTCGCAACCACCACCGATACACGAGCCCCTTGAAAACCAACGTCTCCGTGGCCTGGTCCACGGATGGGGAGGGCCATCCATTGGATTTCTTACCAACTATAACACCCGTACGACGCCTCTTGATTACAAATTGCTTATTATGCCGTGGCGGCGAGGAGTGGTGGGCCCCCGCGCGCTCCTATGCCGATATTCGGATGGTCTGACCGTAATTTTCGATGCATAATTTATAGTCGATTTAATGAGCCGCGAAAAAGGAGTAAAGGGCCGCGGGGACTATTTTTAATTATCCGGCGGACGAGAGAGGGGCGGGACTCCCGATCACCATTCCCTCCTCTCCTTCTCTCGCTCTCCCCCTTCCCGTCCTCGGAGCTTCCAATGCTGCACGGTTTTTTATCCTTCTTCGACTCTTTCGCGACCTCCTCCTCGATCGACGATACTTTATTACCGGGCTGCTGGGTGCAGTTCTTTTCGTCTCGAGTTTCTTTTCACCTTCTTTTCGCTGGAAGGGGGATAAGAGAAGCGAGAAGATTGATATGTTTGATACGAATCGCGCGAAGGAATGTTTCGAGGACGAAACAAAGATTTAACGATTGATGGGTGATTTTAAATTTTGATGGAGTGGTAGATTAATAGATAATGCAGTATTTACGTAACGTTTACAATTCATGAATTAATACGAAATTTATAAAAGATTATGATATTGCAATAGAATTATAATGGAATAAACCTCTTGTGAAAGAGGTAAAGAATACGAGAAGAAATGGATACAATTTATTTATATCTGCAATCCTGATTTATAAATAACAAAATCGACAAAATTATGTTTTATAAAAATCATAAGATTTTGTTTTATTATCTGTAAAGTTAATAAAGCTGGTTAAAAGTTACTTAATATTCAAAAAGCTTGTAAAAAAAAGGAAAAACAATTTACTCGTTGTAAAAATATCCAAATTATCCATCCATCTATTAACAGTTAATATTAAATAAATATAATGGCAATAAATCAAATATAATTTCATTTTAATATTGGAAAAATGTTTGGTTTCTTAATAGAGATAATAATAGTTTAATTATCATAATAATATTTCCAATAACTAATCAATAAAATTTGAATAAATCAACAGAAATTTTATTTTAAGTTATAAAAGGCTTAATAATAAATGAATAGGGAAAAGGGTTATCAAGTACCTGTGGGTGTTAGCCGATAGTCCCCCTCCACTTTATTCACCACCGAAAATCGCCTTAATTAAATTCTCGATCCGTTCGCCTCGAAATCCAAACAATAAATGAGCTCCGTTTTCGACTCGACCTTCCTTATATACACACTTTCGAAAATCGTGTCGCGCTTTGTAATTATTACTTATATGTTATAAGAAAATACTTTACTATTATAACGACACGTGATTTATCAATTTTTATTATTCTAATTTGTTAATTCACTCTTCCAACAATTTATTTATTAAATATAATAATTTGCGAATCAAGGTAATTTATTACAATTAAAAAACTTTCTCCAATAAAATTATTAAATATATTTTTCTACGAGCAAAACGATAAATATTTTTAATTATTAAGAATTTTATTCTATCACAATATTACGATATTTATAATTAAAGAAGAAAAAGAAGGAGAAGAAATTATTGTTTAATAATTACACGTATATATAACAAACACATAACAATTCACATTTAAAATTCAAAATATTAAATCCCCCACACAGTTTTTTTTCCAAAGAACGAACAAACCCCTTTCCAATTCTTCTTCTCTCGATCTTTAAAATTCGCCGATAAATTTCAACGCACACGGATTCCGCCGTGCCGTAAATAGCGAGATAAGGGATTAATCTTGATGGCATGCTCGGATAAAAGCCGGGGATCGTTATACGGGGCTCCCATTTTTCCCGCTTCGATTGACCGAATCGACGAGGGATCTTTCTCCGTGCGTTTGCGTTTGTTCCTCCCCCTCCCCCCGTTGAATTCGAATTTGCGCGCGCGTTAAATTTCGATTCGCGTGAATTTTCGCCATGTTTATCGAACAGCGGGGATCCATCCGCCTTCGATCCCCACGAGCATTCCTACCTGTTTGACTTGGCGCCACCCGACATATTTAAAGTCGCCGTTTGCAAGGCGTGATGAAAAAACAAGCGTGCAAATTCCCTGCACAGCGTAAAGGGTAAATACCGCGCGCGCATTATGAATTCTCTTTTCCCGTTAAACCATCCCCGGCCAACGCACACCTGTCACGGATCGTTCTTACGATCCTGGCGAATGTAACTGCGCGAGTTAAATGTTGGCGCGAGTTGAAAGTGCGTGCAAATATTTTCAACTTCGAAGGGAAGAGATTCTTTTCTATTTTCTTTTTTTTCACGTGGAAATTTGGAAAATTATATTTTTCTCGAGTTTTCGAATTTCGTTTTCGTCGACGATTGCCACGCAAAAGTTCACGTTGAGACTAACGCGACAAACAACGAACGAGCAACGGTTTCATTGATTCATTTTCTGGGTGTTTGGTTGGGTGTTTTATAACATCTCTATTGTTAAGAAAGAAAATTGTTTGTTTGGAACGGTAAATATAAAAGGAAAATGAAAAACAAATCAGAAAAATAACAATGATAACATATTTCTTTTTTTTTTTTGCGCGCGCGCGAAATCGATTAATCTTCGAATCGATGAAAATTGAAGAATTGGCGAAGTACAATTTGTCAAAAAAAATATCGAAGATATTGGCGTACGATTGAAATGAAAACTTATCACGATTCACAGAGAAGGAAAAGCGATATTAAATATTTCGAATTCAATCGATCACGTAAGGGGGTCAACACGTTCACCGATGATTGGATTTTCATTACCCGTTTTACGTATTATATTAACAATTAATTTTCGAGCAATATAAATATATCTCTACATAGTGAAACATGCGCGCGCGCGCGCATGTTTTTTTCCCGAAAATTCGTGATGTTTAATTTGCGTCCCGCATCCAGACTCGGAATTACACGCATATCATAAAAGTACGTGTCTATCATAAAAGTATCTCGGGTCAGAGACGTATGCAATGAACGCGTTAAAATTTGCACATTATTCCTGCATTTTATTAAACTATATACAGACATGTCTCGTTTACCGTGATCGTTTAAAAAGAAAAAAGAAAAAAAAACAGAAAAATATCCTTACCGTTCACGAGAGAAAGAGGAAAAAGAAAACATTAAGAAAACAAATTATCGAATAATAATCATATTGAAGATTATCGATCACGATATCCGTTTCAAGATCTCTCGCGATAAATATTTTCCCCTAGAAAAATATCAATCCATCCACCGAACACCGATACCTCAAACCCTCTCCCACTCCCACGATATTAATAACAACGATCTAACAACGATCCATCCCGCCCTAATAAATCTTCGAATTTCGAATATCGAAACAAACATGAGAACCCGCCAAATATCCCTCCCCCTAACCCCTCCTCGTTGTTCAAGCCCGGCAACGAGCGACACGTATGACGGAAACGGTTCCGAAAGAAAAATACGGTTACCGAGTTCCGTTCTAACCCCCCTCCCCTCTCCATCGCCCACCCTTTTTCTCCGCAAACCTCTCCGCAGAGAAATCTCCTCTGTTACAACGCACACGTCGCGGCGACTAATATACTATACCTAATAACTATTTCCACATCTGGCGGGCAATAACGTCGCAGAAACGGAACACGTACTACGTGCGCGGCCAACCCCTTCCTTTTTCCCCGACACTATTTTGCAATCCTCCTCTCGCTTCCTCCGTCACCCTCTCCTCCGCCGCCTTCTACACGCCGCACACGCACGCACGCACACGCGTGCGTTGGCCGTACCTATCAATCGTGTTTCGGGGGGGGAGGAGGAGGACGCATTTTTTTCTCCTCCACCACGGGCGGACCTCCGGAACGTGAGGCGGAATGAAAATAGAAGTGCAGTAACGCCGACAAAAAAATGATGGAAGCCCGGGGCCGTGCGCCGGCATTTGGACGAGCGGGAGGACGGGTGTGGTGACGAGGCGAGGAGAACGCTGGAGGTGAGAGCGGATGCGGGTTACCTATGCTTCGCCCTCCTATTTTCGCGCCAACTTCTTAACGCGTTGATCGTTGATCTCTAAGAAGTTGTTGCGCGAAAAAATTTGAGGAGAAGGTACGGGCGACCTCTCCGCCGCGTGTGCTCGAGAAAGATGGTTTACGCCTCGCACAATTCGAGTTGCTTTGACGGTATTTATCGAAAAAAAAGAATTGATGAGAAAAGCAAAATATCGATGCTACGTTTCCGGAGAAAGATGCTCGGTAACTCGAATCGTAACTCGTCATGTCGTACGACACGCGGCATCTTGTGCAGAGGGATTATAGTCGGCCGTAGCAGCGAAAGGGTTAAAGTGTTGTTCTACGAATTCGGTCCATCTAACATTCAATAAAATTGATACCAATCACTCGGCGACACTTGTCCGTTACATCCACGTCGCGAACAACGGACGGCAAATAGAGAAAGATATTCCTCCAATTTCCTTTTCTCGTGGAAAAACAAGCAAGTCGATGAACCCGTTCGAATCATCGATCACCGGTGGCGGTGAAAACCTTTCTCGCCGGGGAACGTCTGTCACGGATCCATTCTCTCGCGTACAGGTGCGTACGGAGAAAGGCCAAAAAGACAGGGAGGGGGAGGGGGGAACGGAAAGAAAAATAGAAGTCGTTAACGTTGGAAACAGAAGTTTCAGGAAAAGACATAAAGCGGCGGTGTCCGCGCGCGTCCACGCGAAACGATTCAACCCCCTACGGTATCGCTTTCTTTCGCTCAAATTCACACGCCCCTCGCAGGCTGTTGCTGCAAGAACACCGTTTCCACGCGTGTCGCCTGTTTTAACGGCAAATGCGTTTGTCCCGATGCATCAACCACTTCTGTCCACCGATCCATCCTCGCCATACCCGCTTCTCTTCATTCCCTCCTCTACCTTCTCTCGTTCATCCTCGTCCGACCAGCCGACTTGTTTTCCCGGCACGAGCATAGTGGTACAATAGTGGAAGAGGGCCGCGTGTCCGGCCGCGGAGATGAGAGTAACTGGCATCGGGCTGCATCGTTCCTCCACCTCCTTCAACCTCATCCCTCCCTGGATTTCCCTACTCTTCCCTCCTCTGTCCTCTGCCATAGCTCCGTCTCACTCTCTCTCTCTCTCTCTCTCTCTCTCTCTCTCTCTCTCTCTCTCTCTCTCTCTCTCTCTCTCTCCCTCCCTCCGCGTGCTTTTTTAATGCTAAATGTAGCCTTTTGTTTGCACGGGTGTATGGGAGATTCGGGCGAGGCGACCGGCCGGCGAGGACTTTTTTCAAATGCTAAACGCGCGCTTCGTGCCCACCCGTCTCCATGTGTGCCATCAACTACGTGTGGCATCTACAGGGTCGTACCGAACGAGAAAGTTGACCGTCGGCGTGACGCGTCGCGACACACCGGCCCGGGACACTGCCGATCCTACTGCTCTTCTTCTTACTCTTCAGATCGATAGATTCGTTACGCGGATTTGTTGGGTCGATCTTTTTCACTTTTAGATTCGGGAAAACGCAGTGACGATGAGATATCGTCTCGCGATCGAATAGAATCTTGAGATAAAAATATTGGAAAATTGTTAAAATTGGAAGATAAGTGATTAGTCGAGAGAAAGCAAGAATATCTCTTCGTACAGTTATTCCACAAAGTATGGGCATCGTTAACTTAAACGTTCGTTATATATTATATATATATAATATAGTCAATGTACATATAATATAGTCAAGTGCATCGAATCTCGCAGGAATCTTCAGATCCCAAATATTAACCGATCTTAATGAAATCGAAACTTCCAACAAACGGTAACACCATCAACAATTTGCCAAGAAATACTTTACCGAATACCTTCCGAGCACCATCCCAAAACGCGTTCTTCTTCTTCCACCCTCCCTTCCTCCTCCTCGATATGGCGAATATTACCGATACGCTATTTTCCTGCCTTCGACCTCGTACAAGCGCCATCGAAGAGACGAAGAATCGGGTAGGAAAGAGCGTGGATCGGCGTATCGAGAAGCCACCGGGTACGTAGAAAGCTATAATGCCAGCGAGGCATCGTGGCGGTTCAGTTCGGTTCGGTTGTGTGTAGGTCTGTTTTTCGCGCAGCGACCGTCCGCGTTCTTTTGTGCCGCCCGTTATTGGTATTGGTTAGTGTCCGTTTCATCCGCGAGTCGGCGCTGGTGTGTGAGGGTGTAATATTTTTTACTCTTTCCGAACAGCCACCCCTACACCCGGACCCCCTTCGCCGCTCGCCGTTAGCCCGAGTCACGGATGGGAGAAGGGAGGTTTAGCCCCCTCGCCCCTTGCCCCCGAAATGGCTCCACGAAAGCGTCGCATTCGTATGCGTGGCTTCGATGGGTATTGATATATTATTCCCAATAGTTGGCGCTCCTTCTCCCTTCCTCTCCTTGCACTCGGCCACGCGCCCTCCTCTTCCAATCCAACCCCTCTTCCTTCGACCAATTCATCCGCCCTCCCTTCGCCTCTCTCTCTCTCTCTCTCTCTCCCTCTCTCTTTTTTTTGGTCAGCACTCCGCGTTTTTTTCAATTATAATTCTTTTTCGTATCCAATCAATCATTAGTATTTCCATTGTCCTTCGGTATTTTCATTTGGCGTCGCGCTTCGAGCGAGACGAAACGAGGGCGATGGCGCGCGGGATAAACGAAGAGGGGGGACACTCGATGGGCAGAGGGGGGTCGAAGTTTCGACGTGGGGCAAAGGGGGTCTCGGTCGGTTGGTTGTTTCAGCTAGCCCGTTTTCCGTGGCCCCCTTCTCGCTCGCCATCCTCGAGCCTCGTACACGTACGTTCCTGGTATAACGATGGCGTCGTCAGCGACGATTCGTTAATGCGATTGAATATTAATTCTCACTTTGTCGACGCCTCTCCACTTTTCCCGGTTATTTTCTTTTTTTTTTTTTCGTTTCCTTCTTTTTTCTTCCTTTCTTTCGTTCTTTTTTTTTTTTTTTTGTTTTCCTTCTTCCTTTCTTCCTTTCTTTCTTCCTTTCTCGGGATCGCACGTCGATCTGTCGTCCTCCTCCCTTCTTCTCCTCTCTCTTACACCTTTCCTCGACGTTTCCCTTTCTCTCTGTCTCTCTCCCTCTCTCTATCTCTCTTTCACTCGGTTCGTCTCTGTTCGATCCTCCCTTTCCCTGCTTTCTGCACGCGATGCGGACTCGTCCGCCGCCGGACGAACACCGCGGATGACGTATACCCGTCACCGCTGACACATCTCATTGACGGCTGAAATAATAGATGGCTCGCTTCCTCGGATCGCTATAGCCTCGCGTTAACGATGTATGCAATCCTTTTTTGTCTATCGAAAAACGTTAATACCCGCGCTAAGGACCCGCGAGAAAATGTTTGATACGATGATGATCAAGAGGCGGCGATAGGGAGGAGAGAGGGGTGGATGGATCCGGATGAACCGATGGAAGATAAACTTGTACGTTTCGTCGCGGATTTTCGCGCGGCGGTGGGCGAGCGTGGGCGGTGGAGAAGAATCTAACGTGCGATTTGTCGTGAAATATTACGGCCCCTCGTCGGAGAAATATGCGGTCCTGTTTGGTGAAAAATGTGATCGTATGGCTGGGAAGATTTAAGGGTGAAATAATAATCCCGCTCGCGCATAAAACGTATCGAGTACGTAGTGTGTTTCAAACTAATATTTGGACTGTTTTAAAACTTTGTATTAATTCGCAAAGTTGTCGATTTCTTTTATTTTATTTTTTTTTTTTTTTGACTTCAGTTTTCGGTTTTCGATTTTTTAAGGTAACAGAATCTTAAACTCGATGGATTAACGAATTTGATATATTTTTTCGAATGAGATGAGAATCGAATTAACTGAACTTTCGAAAAAGTTTTTTAAAAAGTCTCTTTCGAGTCCGGGAATACTCTATCTTCAAACGTGAACGAAACGAGTCGTGACGATCGCTTGAAGCGCGTTCAAAAGAGCAAGAGAAAAAAAGAAGGTGGGAACAAAAGGCGGTACGTGGTAAGCAAGCGAGCAAACGGACAATTATTTTCGCTCGAACAGTGGAAAAGAAAACGAGAACGAGGGAAAAATCAAACGGCACACTCGAAGGCCACCGGTAGCTTCGTGTTATTCGAGACATACGCGTTAAGTAGAGATCCGTGGTTGTATACGGCAGAAAATAACGAGTCGAAAAGTGTAACGGACTGTTTCAAATGCGGTCTCGCGTTATCAGCCCTCCCTTTAGCACCTGAAAATTGCCTCGCGCTTTTTCCACGCGCGACGCACTTAATAAAACATGCTCGCGCTCCTCCCGCCCTTCGGACCTCGCTCATCCTCCGCAACCTCCCTTTCTCGGCTCCTCTCTCACACGCACACTCTCGAATCGAACACACTCCTAAATCGAGCATAACACGTACGTGTAACACGTATTTAACACAAATTCACGTTTTACACGGCTTCTGTTTTCCTTTCCCTTTCCCTCTTCTTTTTCCCTTGGTCACGCTTCAACACCTTTCCACCGCCCTCTTCTCCTCTCTCTTTCGAGTTTTTGCACCGCATCGGGAACCAGTCTCTTTATCTTCCTTTCCTTCTTCCCCTCCCCTCGTACGTACACGCTCTGTCCTCGTTCTTCGCAAAAAAAAGAGGAGGGAGGAAGGGTTGTTTCCGTAGATCGCTCTCCTCCTCTTCCCATCTACCGTGCGCCACCGTACCAAGGCTCTTGCCACCCTCTTGCCCACCGTGCCACGATGCAAAAGTTTCCAACTGCTCCAGCGACAGCCAAATAAATGTCCTACTCCTACTCCTTGCTCCCCGACACTTCGCCCTCGCTCGCTACACTCGGCTAATTCGGCACGCGTACACCGGTAAAACTTCGTAAACGGCCACCCCCGTTGGGGAATGTTTGGAGATTGGACAATTGGTTCGGATTTTATTTCCGTTTCTCTTTCGTTTCTAAGGGGTGGGATCACGCTCGTCGCACACACACACCTCGGACAACCCCTTCGAGGTGACTCTTGCCATTCGAATAATTGAAATTCTTCTCGCGTGAAAATCTGTTGTACCGTTTCAAACCGGAATATGGGTTACGATCGAGGACAGTTTGTTACCCGTTTCTTCTTTCCTCCTTTCCCTTCCTCGACTCGTTTCGATCGATCGATCTTATTCGACGAAGAATATCGTTGTCTCGTCTCGAAAAGCGCGCTCTAAAAAATCTCCAAAACGTTTAAAATCATCGGAAATCGCGCGATTCGATCGAAAACGAAAACGTGGGAACAGAAACGAAAAAGCGACGCCGTTAATTCCGGCAAGAAGACAGCGGACGGCGACGTTCCCATTAGCCGTATCAACTTTATTCAATAAAATCGTTCTCCCTTTCGCTGTCATAGCGGGGCGTTGCATGCACGCGACAGTCGCCGGTGTGCTCACGGCCGTGTGTACACACGGAGGAAAGGAAAGGGTATAGCACGGCGCTGGTGCAAGAGGAGTGCCGCGGCTACGTTGTTCTCGGCCGATGGGCGTGGACAAACGAGCGGAAAAATGGCGGGGTTTGGAAATGAGATTTGCTGGTAAACCGACAATTTATCGTAGGTATCTGCAAAAGCATCTCTTGACGTTCCTCTGACCAGAGTTATAATTAATACGCTCTCGTCACAGAGCGGCCGACCAATATTCCGTCGCGCCCACACAACCTTGTGCCGCCCGCGCGCGAGCGCGTGTATATATATATATACACACACACACACACACGTGTACAACGCGCACACAAACACGTTACGTGTACCCGGTTCGTTTGTACGAATGGAAGAGAGAAAGATCGAGCTGGGAACGCGCATACACCGATTTATACGTGAAGCGCGGTCGCGCGTTCTGCCTCGCGCGCGGACTCGGCGCGTAACTGGTTGTTGATTAAGTTTGAATGACTGATGCCGCAAAAACACATTAAAACTTGAATGAGTACAGATGAAAATTTAGTCGCTAGGAATCAAGAGACCGCAGAGGCAAATGGCCTGGCAGCCGCACATACGCGCGGACTAAACCGCTTTCCTCTGCCCCTCTTCTTCCTCCTCCGGATCGGCCGCGTCTCTCTGACCCCCGATCATCGGGATCCGTTATGGCCAGGACGAAATATAACAACGCGAAAAACACTCCGCGATTGCTATATACCGGCCCGGCCGAGACACTCGCCCTCGGTTGACCACTGTGTAACGGAAACAACTTGCACCGATGATTTTCACTCGTGATTCCTCGATCTGCTATCCCCCTCTCTCTCGCTCTCTCTCGCTATACCGTGCATGCCCCGTAGATGAATCGTTCACAGCGGGTTTTGCTACAAGTTTTGTTTTTTTTTTCTTTTTTTTTTTTTTCCCTCTTGATGGAAAAGTGTGATGTGACAATTTATGGTATTTTCTTGAATCCTTTTTTTGGGGGGTTGGGCGAAAAAGATGATAAAGGGGGTTTTTGGATTGATGAATTTGCGAGAGAGAGAGAGAGAGAGAGTTGGTAAGTGTTTACTTGCTTTAATTTTTGCGCTTTGCGAGATTTTCGTGTCTTGATCGATGATGTCTTGATTATTAAAGATTCACAGGTAAGAAGGGATCATATTGAGAGGTCTTTAAATTTCTAATGTTTATAATTATAATTTTGGAGATTTTTTTCATACGATTGTCGATTACTCGGTGTTCAAAGTGAAGAAAATTTGTTAAGAAGATCGCGATGATGAGGAGTATCGGGATAAGGAACGTGTCCTCGTTTCTCTTTTCTTCTCATTTTCGTCTCATATTACAGGCTCGCGTAACTATTTTCTGTTGCTCTGAAATTAGTTTACTTACAGAGAGTAATTGCTCCACCGAAGCGAGCTTATCGAGTCCTATCGACGATCGAGTTTGAAGAATCGATTTCGATCGTTGAAAATGGATCGTGCACCCTTTCTTATTACGTTCTTCAGCTTCTTCCAGTTGGCAACTTGTAGATTGCAGTATCGACAACCGCCTGAATAAATCACACGGACTATCTCTTAAACAACGATAAAATTTAGAGTCTCTCCTTCACAGAGTCATCCACGGTATTCCTCCCGTTCCTCAAGCTCTAACGTCGCAGTTAATTATTCACTCCCGTTCCCCGATAAAAAAAAAAAAAAAGAAGCAAAAAATAAATCCTTTCCTTCTCCCTCGATAACTTTCAATAATTGGAGAAATTTACTCGAAACTCGTTCCTCGACGTTTATACCCACATTCTCATCGTTCCTCGTCCAAAGGAACACCATTTTTAACCTTCTCCGGGAAGAGGGGAAACCGCCAAATCGGGGAGAAACTCGAGAAACTGGAGATGGAGGTTGCAACGAACGATCCATCTCGTCCTCCATCTCGTCCTCCTTCGATTGTCATAAAACAATTGGCCGGGAGAGATTATCGCGATCGATAGCCTCGTAAATACTTCAAAGATCGATCGGAAATCGCAAATCCAGTTTACCGACCGATGGGAATGGGAATGGGCATCCATCAATGCGCGGCCAATAGTAAAACGGCCGATTAGGGTGGGGAGTGGGCAAGTGGAGGAGAGAAAAGGTATCGGTTAGCCATCGGAGCTGATCGTTTCCGTAATAAAAATCGTCAACCAGATCGTAGCTCACGCACCGATACCACGCCGCCGCGCCACACTCCCAATCACCCAATCAGCTCCGTTCCCATCGTTTAATGTATTCAAATGTAAGCGGTAGCAGTGTTTATGTCTTGACATTGCAAATTGTGCCGGCTAGCCCATAACTTATAGTAATTGCTCCGCGCCGTAGTAATTATTTATACACGTGATACGCCGTATAGATGTTATACCATCTTTTACTCTCTCTCTCATTCACTCTCTCTCTCTCTCTCTCTCTCTCTCTCTCTCTCTCTCTCTCTCTCTTCCGCTCCCCCATTCTCTTTCCCTCTTTCGCATACACGCGTCTCTCTTCTTCGAGGATGGTTATTCCAACCACGGGGTATCTGTATCTCGGATGCTATAATTGTGAAGCGTGAATATCGAGAGGGGGAGGGGGCTACGTCTCGCGATATTAATCTCGGTGCAGCGCGCCGACGAATCGGCGACTTCGATGCCTCGCGCCACAGACAAGACGGAATCCGGTGCGCGAAAGGAAAAAGTGGCTGCTCGGTGGTTATTCTATTTTTGTTATATGTTGCAAGTGAGGAATGGAAAATTTCTCGATGATCGTGAAGTTAGAAGATGATGTGAGATTAGATGTTAATTAATTGATAGTTGGATTTATTCCATTTTTTCGATAGTTTAACAAATGACTTGTGGAGAATTTAATGCGTCGATGGAAATTGATTGAATATGATTGAAAGTTTCTTCTTGCGAGAAAGAAATTGTTGTAGGAATATGTCGAAGGAAAGAAACTCGAGGCGTTTTTGAAGTAGAAATGATGATTCGTTTTAAACGGATCTTTTTGGAAAAAGATATATTAAAATTCGAGTTTTTCTTCTTATTATAATATTCTTGCGATGATCTAATCATATTCGTTAAAGAAAATTATATTATAATATCGATAAAATTAGTGCGTGATTTACATAATCACTTTGTTTCTAAAAATTGTAATAAATATTAGATCGTGTCAGTTTAAAGTTTGTATATTATGTGGAAGAATCGATTTTTTTTATTCTTGTGTTTTACTTTTAAATGATACTTTTAAATAATAAAAAAGAATATTTTTTTAAATTAAAAAAAGACTATTTTTGTAATAAATAATAATAAATAATGTAATAAAATCAAATATTTTTTTATTTATCGATTTCAATTCCCGTATATGTAATGTTGAAAAACTAAAATTATTCATAACGCAATAATTATAATATATTACCTTGCGAAACAGGTATAGAACAGCCAGCAATCTTAAAACATTTTATAGCGTATGTGTAAATATCAATTTTAGAGAAATTCTATCTTCAAACTTTATTACGTTATTCATTAACGAAAGAACAATAATAAATATTGACTTTAAAATAAATTTTAAAATAAATTATATATTCACATTAATAAAAGAATATTAGAAATTTTTCGAAATAAGAAGAAGTTTATCAACTTCTTCGAGAAGTATAAACGGGGATATAAACGGGAGTGCATTTTGTTCCCGATACTACCGTGGTGCCATCTCGTTCGACGGAATGGAACTCGCATTCGTGAAAAAAAAAATCGCGTCAATTTTTTCGAAAACACGTCCATCCTTTTCCAACCGTTAACCACATATAATCGATATACCTGGAAAAATTTCATCCCTGCTTAGAAATAAGAAAAATAAGCCGTGATATAGGCAGAACACGTGACCCACGTATCGATATAGACTCGAAGGAAATTACCGTGTTCCCCTATTTCGTTGCCATAAATCTAGGCCGAAATTAAGAATTTCAGCGACTAGAAGGGAAGACGAGCTCGTTCGTCCGGGCAAGCGCTAAGGGCATTCAACAAATTTCACGGTGTCTGTCGATAAATCAGTTTAAGCATTCAGTCGATGAGAAAGGGGGTGGTTTTGCGGTGTAACAGGTGGTTGAAATTCTCATTCGCCGCGCCTTTTTACTCCTTTATCGGCAAAAAAGGAAAGAATAAGTTCCAGTTTATGAATCGGAGCGCGTTTAACGCTTCTTAAAAGGATAAAGCTGCCCCGACGGCTTTTTCAACGAGGGAAATTGCTCAGCCTTTTACGAGACTGCGGGACATATCGATGGTGAGACCAACCTCAGACCATTTTTTTTTTCCCCTTTTTTCTTCTTATCCTTTTACCTTCTCCGCATCTAATGAAATTTATATATCATCAGCGGAAATTCGTTTCCTTGCGGCGATTTTTATCGGTCTTTATCCATCGACAGACGGGACAGACAAGGGACGGAAGAGGGAAAAAAATATGAGAGAGAAAAAAATTCGTTATTGGTGAACATGAAATTTATCACAAACTGGCGACAATTAACTTAATTTATAAACGACGGGATTGGAATTTCCATCCATGTTTTAACGGAAAACATCACTCTTACAAAAGATTCTTATAATTAAGGATGAAAATTATAATAATTATTAAATAAGATCGAGGATTATTTACAGGATTATTCACAATGAAAACTTATTGTATAACGGTACAAGTTAAAGCTTGAAAGTCTTCGTATGCGAGGATACAGAGTTGTGTGTTTCCTATTTTCTCCGAGTCTTTACGACTTTACATTGAATTCAATCTTATCGTTTTCTTTCGTTAAATATTATATTAATTTAATTACTTATATCAAGTAATTTTAACACTATATTAAATTACTATATCTGACGAAAGACTTACAATTAATACAATTTATGATTCTTAATTTTAACACATGCATGATAAAAGATTAATTTTAATTATCTTTTAAAAATGAACAATATCTTTCCTAAGGCACAATTTTCTCAATTCAAAGAATGATCAATGACCGTTAGAGATCGTCCATTTTTGTAAAACTAAGATACAACTTACATTTGTAATACTTATTTGTACTGAACAATGTTTCTTATTCTTCCATACATTCGCGTTCACTTAAAAAAAGAAGAGAAAAAAAGAGGAAGAAAAGATAGAAGAAACGTTTAAATCACCAAGGCCTCCACATATCGGCATTGGTGCCAGAAGAACCAGCGATAGCTGCAAATTTGATAGGATTAGGATTAGAATTTCTATTAGCGGAACAAGTCGGTCTGCCGGACAAATCCTGCACGGAAATCGGCTGATCTTCCTCGGATTTTAGATGACCATTAGAAGAATTCATGGTAGAACTGATAGCTTCTTGATACCTAGCTTTCTTATCTGAGATTGCTAGAAGACCATCCGAATTGTGTCTCTTGATAGCTTCTTTCCTTGGCGGCAAGGAACCGGTACAATTATACGTCTTATCGGTGATCACAGAAAGAGGTTGTCTCAAATTCTGCATTCCATTGCTGTTCAACGACTCGGAAGAGTCAGCGATCTCTTTTCTGTAACCAATATCCGATTTGCTTTCCAAGAAAGTTGACACTGGCGATTTGCTATCGCTGGTCGAGCTAATCTGCGGCTTCTGCGTCTCTGGGGAGGAAGAGAAACTCTTAGACGAAGCTGGACTCTGACCGGGAACTTTAAACTGACGTTCCTGATGATTAGGCGAGTTTGCTTGAGGATAATGCTCAGATTGATGACTTTCTTCGCCGTAACTGGACGTAGACGTTGATGGGCTCAGTAGAGGGCTTTGCGGCCTATGGATGGACGTGAAAGCAGAAGAGCGGGTGATTTTTGAAATTGACTCGGGGGCCGGTGGAAAGAAAGGGAAATTCGCCGAGATGGTAGCCGATTGTGGCACCAAAAGTGCTAATTCTCCGGTAGGCAGCCTGCTAGGTATCAATTGAACGCCGTTTGGTATTTGTATCCTCGCACTTCCATTATTATTCTCGTCGCCATTCTGGAAATCGCTCTGGAAACCGACCTTCACCTCCGGATAGAGCCGTTCCGGCATGTAGGGCACGTAGTGGCTGTAGAATGGCGCCATTTGCTGCAGATTACTAACACAGTTGTTCAAATGTGATACCAGTCGTTGCTTCACAACAGGGTCGACGTTCTCGAGGTGGCTGACGTACCGCGATACTTCGGTAGCACATTCAGAAAATCCGGAACGGAATTTCGTTAGCACCGCCGGATCGGTAGCGACCGCCGTGCTCAATTGTTGACGCTGTACCGCCTGTAAATGCTTCACCGTCATCTCGAGGATATCGGCCTTCTCGAGTTTCGAATGCCTGGCCGGCTGTAAAAAAAAGAATATTACGCGTTAATAATTCATTATTCGTATCGCGTGAATATTTTCTTCAATTAAATTCAATTTCCTATCATTACATTTCGGATTTTTATTAATTTTTTCGTATAATACGATAGGGTAAAAAATGATCCTAGAACTCTATCGGCAATACAGGAAATTTATATATGTTGTTCGACGAGAAATGGAGATCTGTTTTATCGACGCCTGTCCTATCGACAACCGGCTATATCGGTAACAACTAGAGAAGAAACAAAGTACAGAATGGAAAGATCATTTCCAACTTGTCCAATGCATAGCAATCATAGCAACTGGTTGCCCGAAGGTATTACGTGTACCGATTGCTCATCTAAGAAGTCCGTGATGCTTCAGTAACGCCCATGTAATTGACTTGATACGAACCTGTTACCCTAATAACAGGCTATCAACTTCGGTAGCTAGTGTAGGACAATTTTGTAGTTAGCCTAAGGCCGCGTGTGTTACATTCTAAGAGAGTTTTTTCGTTATTTCCTATCGCGTAATTCCTCAGTCACTTTTACCGCATATAAATCGTTTTTTAAACGATCGAGATGAAACCACTTACGGCGAATGACGTTCATATAAATTAGAAACTGCATGCGTTTCTTCTCGAAGCAAAACAGTTGGAAACAAAAGAAAAGAAAAGAAACCGTCGTGGGAATTTCTTAAAAATTGTGAAAGTGTCTCGAAAAACCTTTTTTTTTTTCTTTTCCATGCTACAGAGCACAACACCAGCCCTTTCAATATTCCTCGAATTGCCACCAGCTTTTAAAGGATCGATCGCTCAATACCGATGCAGTTCTACAACTTGGAAATTCTATTGTGCCCTTTCTGCACCACGATCCTCATCCCAGGATCAGCCGAGTGCTCGCATTTTTATGGTAAACTAGCGGTCACCTTTAAAATAGGCGTGGGAGTCGAAGAAGAGATCGCTTACACAGCCCATTGAAACTCTTCTCTTCCCCTATTCTCCCTTGAACGAGCTACTATTCGAATGGGAACAATTTCACAAACAAGATCGAGCCTATATTCGAAACAACAAATTGCACCAATTATTTTTTATTGCAAAAATATATTATTGTTTCCTTCACTATTCAAACAAATTCTCATACAAAAATTTCACTATGTAAGATTCCATTATTATAATAATCACAAAGAATAATTTTTTAACATCTAGAATTACATGCATTAATTCTTCTAGTAAAATAATATTTGTTTAATCAAAATTAAAAATATAAAAAATATTCTGATTTCAAAGAAATCATTCATTCTTTCAAATAAAAAAATTTGAAACGCTCGCGATGTGTTTCGAAAACTGTCAAACTAAATTCAGATCTGCTCGTTCGATCTCATCCCTGGTAAACATCTTATTAACATCGATGAGGAGAAGAAGAGAATCGATGTGGAAATCGGTTTTTCCCGTACACGAATTCGACACCGGAGAAAGGACGAAACACCTGCTAAAAGAGCAACTGAAAAGGCAAAGGCGTCGAGAACACTCACTTTTTTCCTCCCCTCACGATTTTCTTTTTTACGCCGATCGCCTCCGTCCTCGCGAAGCTGGGATCCTTAAAAGATGATACGGTCAACAAAGGAAGGCTGCAACCCGAGATGAGATTTTTTTTTTTTTTCCCCCTCTTCATAATAATTATTTTCGAGGTTCCCACGAACGCGGGGGGCGTTTCGTACGGACGAACGGGACGGACATTGGAGCGAGCAGGTAGCGGAAGTCATTTGGACGTGGAGGAGAGAACGGTGAGAGCGTCTCTCTCGTTATGGCCCTGTCTGAGAAATCAATCTCGATGGATCGAGTTACGCGACGAAGAATGGTCAGGCATCGAATGCTCGGAGGAAATCTCGCAATTTTGCATTGAAAATCTATCTTTCTGCCACTTTCAAATTATTATTACTACTCTTATTATTTTTTATTCGTCGCATTGAATTAAAATTTGAAGCTTTTTCAAATATATCTTTTAGTCGTATAGATTTTTTGAGACTTTTTTAATTCTTAAAGAAGTCAATTTATAATCGCTTGCTTATCAATCCAAACTTTATTAATTAGCGATTATTATAATTAGCAAAAAGGCACAAATGTTTTTTAGTAATATATTTAGTGATATAATCTTAAAAGCTACATCACTTTCTATATCTTTAATATTCGAAATTCGAAAGTTTTTAAAATTTTTCCATATTTTGACCATTAAAGAAGGATCGAGACTTCTTTTTCAATATTTTCAATATCTTCTTGACTCAACGAATTTTTCGCTTCTCAAATATACTAGCAAATATATTAAAATTGTCCAGTTGAGCTTGTTCAAAATTCGAAACCGACATAATTAAAATCTGGTTAAAGCGGAATGTGGCCAACACCGGTCGGGCCAACATCGTCGAGTGCCATTCTGGAGTCTCCAACGGAGATTACGGTGTTGGTAGAGGACATCCACCATCCGTTCCCACGGCGAGGCATCTAAAACGCTAAAACAAAACCTGTCCACCTCCCGCTACCGCTAGATCCCCGATTCTATACCTATCCACGATTAAAAAATCAAATGATGTCGCGCAAGAGGAAGGCGGCGAGAGAAAAAGGAGATGGCCTGATCAAACACTTCTAGCCAACATCCGCTGCTGCGGCCTCTTCCTATCAGTTTAATTAGAAGATCGACTCTTGACCTTTATGCCAACAGTACCGAAACAATCTCGACCGGTTCATGCCCCATATAACTCATCTGACGATTATTATTTCGACCAATTTCAATTGTCACTTGAGAACACTGCTCCGTGTTTGCGAATCGTCATACGAAACGGAATTGGCCAAAGAAATTTCAATTTCGTGACGAATTATTAATAAGAGTCCCTGCGCTCTGATATTCACTGATCCTATTCTGCTGATTCAACGTTCCATATTTTACGAACCATATTCCTCGACTATTTTTAGCCGCTCTCGTATAATTCGTATTTTCGTGAATTCATTCATCAGAAACGTAACTTATCTCAGAGATAAGTTTCATAAAAGAAAACCAAGCAATTCGAGGGAGAAATAACAAAAGAAATCAAAGAATAACATCGACAGGGCAAATAGTCAACGATTTCGTTCCGAAACGTATCAAAAATCATGGGGGGGAGAATCGCGATATCCATCAATGAAATCTCCATCACTCGAGAAAAAAAAAAAAATCTCTTGTTTCGTTCCGGTTGACAAGAGAGGTTGCGCATATTTTCGCGTTATCTCCTGCAAACCCGTATCACGTCACCAGATAAAGTCGTGCACCGGTCACGTTTCGCGCGACACGTTTCGGACGCCGGTGACAATGTGGATACCGTGAGCATTTGACTGTAATCACGCGTGTAGACGCTCTCCCCCTCTCCCTCCCCCCTCCTCTCTCATCGTCCCTGGCGAAGAATTCCTCGTCGTTTCGAGATTAAGCGATTAAAACACTTTGTGTTCGCGATCACGCGACGTGTAATTGGCTCGATCGATGCCGCGAAAATCACTGTTATCGAGGGTCTGATAAATGAGGCACGACAGATGGACAATCTATGCTACTCACGTCTTTTTTCATCGCCTCGAGTATCAGGCTCTTCAGCTCGTCCAGGCATTGATTTATCCGTGCACGCCTCCTCTTCTCCATGATCGGCTTGTTGCTCTGCAATTGGGGAATTATTTCGGTTATGGGACGCGTATTCCTTTAGACTTCGATCGGTCGGTTTCGAAGCGTATACGAGTGATTTGTTTGATTGGGATTGGCGCGAGAATTTGCTTGTTTGGTCGAGGCGAAAGAATGAGAGAAAATGAAAATTTAAAATAAATGGATGTTCGCTTTGGTCGACTTGCAAAGCTAGTTTTTGTTAATAGTTTGACATTGTAAAAATAGACACAGTTTGTCTCGCTATATCATCTGTTTTAAATAAATTGGCAAAACGTATCTATTTTTAGATAAATAAAAAAAAAAAAAAAATGTTGAAAAAGGAACGGGCAATTATTCTCGAATTTTTAGCACTGAACATATCCATCCGAAAAAAGATAACGATGAAAAATTCTGCAGTGACACTATCGACTAAATCTCCGCGTTTTACGCATCCATCCTCCACGATTCCACGGCCTTAGAAAAAAAAAAAAAAAAAAAAAACAAAAAATCCAAACTAATTTTTACCCTGCGCAACTCCGCCTTGGTCATTCCTGACTGCGTATGAGATTCAAGCTCCTCCTCGCTGCCTGACATCTTGTAATTATAATAATCCACCATTGATGCACTCTTCGAGTAGTCGATCGAATCACTATAACGTATCACACCACACAACACGAACAAACGATTTCCAACACGTGTCTGAATCGTCTTTTATTTATTTATTTATTTTTTTTTTCTCTCTTCTCCAAGATCCTATAATCCAAAATCCCGCGTGAACTTTGGGAATCAAAGTTGCGATGCTGCACTTTTCGAATTCGAATTTTCGTTCGTTGCGTTCGCACGAGTGATTTTTCACGTATTCCCACCTCTCATCGTTGAAACGAGCGAAACTTGGTAGAAGTTTGCGGTGAAAGGGGATGATCGCCGGCTACCGGCGACGTCCCTCTTGGGGTGTGGAGGGTAACTGTTTGACGTTTTCGATTTCGAAGACCGCATGCCGATGCACTCACCGTGTCTAGAGTGGGGTGAAGTGCGTTCTGGAGTGGGGTTCCGGGATAGAATCGTAGTAGAGGGGAGGTCCTCGGGTCCTCCTGAGACCTGTTGATGTGTGGGAATTCACGCCGTCCCCTGGGACACGGCGATATAGTCTCCTTCGAAATTTGAGTCTCTCTCCTTTGGTGCTCCTTTCATCGTCTTACACGCACCTCTTTTCCTCGATGGGAGACGCGAAGGAGAAAAAAAAATTTGGAGAAAGATGAGTAGTAGTGCTACGTGTCGTTCTACGTGAACTCTGCACGAACTTTTATATTGGACAAGGGATTTTCTTGGATAAACGTGGTGATTTTTAGTTTTAGAAAATAGAAATTTAAAATGGATAGAGAGAACAAAGAATCTTAATGGAGATTGAAAATAAATTAAATAATGAAAGAATAAATAAAATTTTCGTACGTATAAAATATCGAGGGAAGAATATTAGAATTGTTTATTTTCTTTATAGAATATACAAAGAATCTGAAACAACGTATATATAATCTACATAAAAAAATCTCGTTTCATAATTACAATAATATATAATTAAAAGTAATTAACGTTACGGTACTGTATAGTAATTTCATAGTCGTTTTATATAAGACAATAATAATAGTTAGATAACAAATACAACGTACTATAATGTTGATAGTATCGATGAAATGTATCCTGATAAATCTTTTATTATCACAAGCAAGGCCAATTGCGAATATCTACCATTATCTCGTATCTCTAAGAAAAATATATATATATATATAAATCTACCAGAAAAATTAAAAAAGATTTCTCTTATTTTTTACCATATCAAAAAAAAAAATCTTACAATTTATTCGTTCCAAATTTTAATAAATTAACCAGAAAATTCCCAAATTTTTTCTTAAATCTTTTATAAATTTATATACCATGATCTCCACACGTCCACGTCCAATCTCAATTCTTATCAGCGAAAACTTCGAGATCCCACCGACGCAAATTTTTTTTTTTTTTTTTTTGCACGCAAGTTTCCGCCGCCTGAAGTAATCGCGCACGATATCGCGTTTTCCCATGGGGTTGCGTGCACACACCGCGGCGTTCCTCCACGCAGGGTCGTTGCGTAAAAGAAAGAGTTCATTGATGAGGCCGGCGTGCAACAGCATTCGCGGTGCACGGCCCCGTCGAGTAAACACTGTTTAACGTTTCAGAAGAATTCCCACACAGGGGCCCCCATCGTCCCGTATATGCATCGTTGCCGTCGTATCGCGTTGCGCGCGCCAGCCACACTTATGACGCACGAACACACACGTCCGGCACACGGTACGGTTCCCTCTTTCTCCCTCCTCCTCCCTCCTTCATAGTCTTGCGCACGCCATTACACGATCGAGATAGTTTCTTGCAAATCCTTTTGTGTACAACGATATTACTTTTCTCTCTCTTTTTCTTTCTCTCTCTTTTTTAATTTGATTTCAGTTTGGAAATTTATATATCATTTGAATATTTGAATATCAGGTTCTCCATATCTATGCGCAATACTTTCTTTTGTAATTTGTTTTTTGACCGTGTATTGCAGAATTGTTGAAAACATGAATTGACGTGCTCGAATAAAAAATTAAACAAAGTATGGTGTATGGTGAATAAATAGTTGTGAGAGTTTTTAGTGTTTTTTAAAAAAAATATTTTTTAAAATCAAAACCATTGGTATTGGAAGCAAGAGAGTATTGTATATGTTAATGTAATAGAATAGAATGTTTTCGATGTAGATGTTATATCAAGTTATTATAAATAAATTATGAAATATAAATTGTAAATGATTGTAAAATTTGATTACATACGGGAAATGGAAAGTTTTCTTAACCCTCTCAATACGTTTTTTCTCTACCTTTTTGAAATTTCGATCTTTTATAATACATGATAATATGATACAGAAATAATAAACTAAAATTTATTTCGTTGACTCATAACTCTTATACTCGAGTGCAAACATAAAAATATAAATAATCACAAAATATTAGATAGAATAAAATTGCTCGCAATATGTTTACAAAAAAAAACAAAAAAAAATTAATCAGTTTAAAATAAATAATTTTATTCGGTGAAATATTTATTTTAATTTTATTTTATTAAACTTTTTTCAAATATTTGTATATTTATTTATATCATAGAATCCATGTTATTTCTAATAAAGGTTCGCAAAATTTTTACACAAATTCTCTACGAGATTTAACATGCAAACACTAAATCTCGTCAATAAATTAAAAACTGTAAAACTACAAAAAGGAAAGGAAACATCGTTGCCTTACGAGGATCGTCTATGATGAAACGGCAAAACGTGTAGACACCATAGATCGCAATAAACGAGGAATGTTCGTTTTGTTGACAAAATCAGTTACAGACCATTTCAAGAGGCAATGGCTGCCGCAATAAACAGATAAACCTTTATGATCCGCGATTATTGTACCGGAAAACTTTTACTTTTACAGAGCTCAGGACTGACGGCTAACTAGTGCCGATTTTACACAGTGTAAACGTCCCTTCGACCGATGATTTATTTCGTTTTCTTCCGGTCAGGTAGACCTTCATGATTTTGGAATAAAGACGGATTTAGTCATTCCTTAAACAATAATAATGGTCGATGTTAAAAAAAGTTTGTAAAAACTTTGGAACTTTTGACAAATTTTAAAAAGATCAAGTTTCTTTCATGTATTTGTACACAATTAATAAGATTTCTTTTTAATCGAATAATTTCTGTCTTCTGGACGAATCTTTATTCACGTTTCATATTGAAACGTACGAAATCGAGACTAGTGACGTGAAAATAAAATTTTTACCATTCAGATTTAATTGTTTCGACATAAATATTTTACGTATATACGTATATATTTTTCAGATTAAAAGTCCATTTTATCGAGAAATTGCGTTTTATTTTCACGCGTAAAATCAGCCTGTTACCTACGAAATAAACAAAAACTTCGTTTCGAGAGTTGAGCTAAAACCAAAACATATATTTCAAATAAAATTTTCTCGCGGTTGAGCATTTTCGACTGAACCCGCATCACAATTTTCCACGACACTGATCACCGGCAATGGGAAGCGGACAAATTTCCAGCTCACTAATCGGCGTGATATTTGTCGAAAAATTAAATTTGCACGCCACGGACTCAACACGCTTTTCATTATTCGATATTTGGCCGAATTTCACAGATTGCGCCCGTGTTTATCGCGATCCAACATAACTGGATTAAAGTTCCAATATTTTATCTTGAAAAACAACCCATATAATTACAATAAATAGCGATAGAAAGATTAGATAATATACGACGAAGGAAAATTTTCTAATTCTAAAATAAAAAAAAATAGAAAAAAAAAATATTAAATATCACGATCTACGATCTCATGATAGCCCAATTGAATTAATAGTCTAATTTTTACGATATTCGTGTCCTTTAAGTAGATAATAATAATATATATCTATTTTTTTTTTTTTTTGCACGAGTGATTCTTTCCTTTGTCATCGCTCGAAATTCGTTATTGTAAGCTATTATTGTTTCTTGAATCAATTATCGAGCCCATATATATATATATATCATAATCTCCAAACGTGACACGATAAGTAGGCAAGCTACGATTACGGTTAAAATAATTTTCTGTCACGTGATTTCGTCACAATATGCGTGCACGCCGCGATAACTCCGCGATAAATCGAGTTCTTGAAACCAGCTGTGCCCTTGCTCCACCAACTTCCGTGTTAACATTACTCTTTACGCCACTACGAGTGAGTGCGTGGCAGATGCACGAAATCACGCGATTCGAGATCTTTTTCACTCTGTTAATCGAATAATGATCAAGATCAAACCCAGGCGAACGAATCGTCGAACGAATAAAGGATGACGTTTCCTCGAAGAGAAACGAAGGAAGGGGTGGTCCGCCCCTTCGTTTCTCTTAGCTTTGCCGCTCATCGACTCGAATTATTTTACTGATCGACGGATAAAAAGGGGTGTGTGCGCGCATTAAACTTTGGATGGTTTGTGAATTTCGTGGGGTAATTATTGTATTATTGTATTATAGCTATAGGTCGATTGTTATCGAGTTTGGTCTTGGTCGAATATTGTTAGACTCGACCAAAGTCGAGTGCATTTTTGTTTTCTCGACTCGGCCACGTGAATTCACGTGACATAGAATTCTAGATTGAATGGAGATCAATCCTGAGAGATGTGTGTTCAAAGGATTTGTATTTGACTGATCTTTGTTCCTTGTAAATATTTTCTAATATAATTAAAAATATGAAATATCGTAAAAATATACTTTGTGTCTTAAGATATTAAAAATTAGATGAATTCGATAAATTTTTGAAAAAAATCTATTCTACCGATATATAAATATAAATTTCACTACCAAAAAATCTTATCTTGAGGCAAAATTTTCTGGAGCAAGATTCGATCCTCTGACAAATTTGTCATATTCAGGAAAAAGAATTTTATTTCGATTTTATTTATATATATACCTAACATCAGTAAATGCATAATGTGCCACGTTAAACTGCAGCTTTGTCCCTGAGACTGGTATATTATTGCATAGCCATGAAGGACCCCTGAGTTACAAGAGGGCCGAGGCAAAGAGAGGTTGGGCCCCTTCTTGCTTCTGCATCTGCAAACTCCGGACTCGGAAGTTTCGACGAGGGTAGACTGGCTTCCACAATGAAACAGGCCGCGACCTTGAATTTTCTTTTTAATTTTTATCGTTCCTTCAGTCACGAATTACCGTTTACGGTTCGTACTGACTGTTCTCATTCTCATTTCTTATCAGAAGACTGTACTTATCGTTCGAAACGTGTACATGAAATAGCCATGATGCAAATGTTCCGCATTTTTCTTTTCAACGAAAGGAAAAAAATATTAACAATATTTAATCTCCCATCTAAAAAAAAAAATATATATATATATAAATTACAACGATCGCAAGAATTTTCAAGACCAAGCACCGCCAATCAGAAAATTCTCTCGCGAGATATTTCCATTCCCATGATCCACAATTTCCCATAAATATTTCAGACTAGCTGTCATAACGGGAGGTTCAGATCGGTCAGATGTCACGACCTTCTCATTAACCCCAAGAGGCTGCTTAATAAAATAGAAAGAGAGAGAGGCTCGAGTGGTTCGCTTGACCACAAACCTCTTGAGGAAGATCGAGAAGGAGAGTCTAAATTTGGAACGCCCACCCTCTGCTGCCGAGGATCGATCCTGGCATACACCTGCACCCGACGAGGTGATCCGACAGGAAGGAAACATCGTACCCCTAGAATCTTGAAATCTTCGTTTCCGCTGGTTAAAATCTTAGTAGTAGTAGTGGTAATAGTCTGACAGGGAATCGGGCTAATCGATTTTCTTCCTCGGCTCGATTCCACACCGGTTGCCCCCAAATTAATTTAGTCTCGCACGATTAATCTTGCGGACGTATTATTTACGATCGTCTTACGGGCTCGGTGTAAATTGGGTATAAAGGGTGTGAAAGTATCGGGATGTGAAACGTATGGAGATTGGGTGAAACCGAGAATTGCGAAAAAAGGAGGGCTTTTTGCGCACGGAGGGTGTACAGTTTCGTAGTGTGAGAAAGGATGTTAAGATGAGAAAATTGTAAAGAATACTGTGAATCTTATTCCATAAAAAAATATCGAGCGAATAAAAGTAAGCAAGTAAGGTTGATTTAAGTTTAAGTAGCTGCAAGCGGAACAAAGATTTTATCGAAAAACAATTTTTTAATTTTCTCAGTTATAGAAATTATTCCTTCCAATTTTTTAAAAAGAAATTTATTTAATGGCGAAATATTATTTTTGAAAATTTAAAAAATTTTAAAGGATTAATTTTTAAAGAAAAGATTTAAAAAATGTTAAAAATTAGTATATTCGATATATTATTTATGTTAAATTAGAACTTTTTACTCAGGTTGAATTATTTCATTGCACGCACAATAAGCATAAACGTATTTTAATTGTGGCACGAAAGCGGCATGTCTATCTACCAGAAATGCTAGATCGGTTCGAAAAAAAAAAAAAAAAAAAAAGAAAAATGCACGCGTGGGGTCGTTTTTAGCCGACATCTGTGGTGGATTGTCGTCACAGGGAAACGCCTAGATTGTGGAACACAGGAAAAATATAACTCGTTTCCGTGAGAGTTCAATGAAAAAAATGTCTCGTTCGCGTAGCATACGGTGCCATTTATAATAGGTAGGGGGTATTTGTTTCAAGTTTGTTTCGAGTTGGGGTAAAATTCCCATGAATTCTCTTGCATTAAAAAAAAATCAGCTGTCCGTTTGTTTTACATATGCTACCAAACATTTCTTCTCACAACTAAAACTCTTCTGGATTCTTTAAAATTATTTCTTCTCTCTCGTAATTTCCCAATACCTTTCTTTGTCCTTTATCGCAACACAATGAATGCTACGAAGATTTTTTTTTTCGATGGCATGGTGTCATTCGATTCGCCTGAAAGTAATTCGAAGATCCATCGAACAATGCTAAAAATCCCGATCGTAAATCGAGAGAAGAACCCCATTCAGCCAAATTGGGTCAGTGTGCCGCGCCGCTGGGAATCGGGTCGTGTGCTGGACACACGCAAGGAAAACGATTACAATAGCGAATTCGGCCAGGTAATGTACCTCTTAAAACGCGCTACAGCCATTCTTATATTAAACCAATCCCATGTTGAACAGCCACACGTGTCAAAGATTTCATTTCACAACATTAAAAAAAAAAAAAAAATTCCTTCGCATTTTCGTATCTATGAAACGAAAAATACTTATCTCATCTAACAAAACATGATTATTATTATTATTAATTTTCGTAACTTTCATTAAAGACGAAAAATTATCATTATCATCAAGTTGTTCGGATTTACCAATCAACCAATACGTCCAAAATACATTATAGAAATTTATCATCACGTATGCCCAATCCTTCGTTCAACCAATATCTTCCCCACCTATCTTCCACACCTCAAAGCAACTGAGCATCCCGAGTTCTCAACGAGATCATCCACGGAGAAAAAGTCTCTCTTCTAGCAGTTGCATCTACACGCTTACCCCTTTCGAGGTGCGCGTAGCCACCCCATTCTTACGGTACCCTCCCTCCTTTTTCCGGAGAATGCTCAGCCCGGCTCGCAGAAGTTCGTGGCCGGCCCGCTCCTTCGGCTCAGACCTGATGGCTCACCTGGCCCGAGTTCCCACGTTTCTGCGATTCGCGTTTCGCTTCACCCTTTTCGCCTTATATTCCGTCGCTGTTGGTCCTTGGTCGTCGTCGGTGGATATCCCCCATAATGCCGCGGAAAAAAGAGGGGGGAGGGGTGGGTTCCATTTCGGTGGTGAAATGAACGGAGAGAAGGAGAGGGGGAGAATAAAGAGGAGCGAAGCAGGAGAAGAGGGAAGGAAGAAGGGAGAAGGTGGAAAAAGAAGAAAAGAAAACGAGGCGTGCCTCGTGCATCCATTATGGGGCCCTGACCGCTACGAAGGTGCGCGTGGCTGACACACGAGGGACCCGCGATAGGGAGGCCGCCGTTTTATTGGCGAGGGAAAAAGAAAACGGTGGTAAGTCGGGCCAGGCCGAGTCGAGCAGGTATGTATTTGCATAGAAAGGCTGAAATTTCGTGTCGTGTCTCCCGTGAGACGCGGCGGCGTTAACTGTTTCCCTTCGAGAATCGTGGGAGGCCCTTGTGGGAATTATAAGGATTGCGTGGATGTGTAAGAGTGGCGATTACGGCACAATGTCGTTTCGCTTTTATTGTTTTATACGTTATGTTCACGGCTGTGCGAGCTTGAGCGGGTTTGATTCGAGACCTCCATTGATTTGAGAATGAACCCGAGGATTGTGTGTGCGTGGAAACTTATGTGAAATTGATAATTAAAAATAATTAGTTGAAAAGGTGGTACGAAATTGGGTGGAGATTTTGGAAATGAAAATGAAAAGTTAAATTTGATGTTGGAGTGTAAACTTGCGATGAATGAATCATCGTGAATCATGGTAGCACGATGAATTCGGGATTAAGAATTCTTGCGATTGTTGTGAGCATAGTAACTCAATCTTTTCAACACATCCGGCGGTAACCGGGGCCCAAACAACCGAGGTGAACGGTATTAAGAATCTGTTCACGAGTCCGTTAAAATCATTGGGCGGCCGATCTTTAGGAAACACGATCTGTTTAGTCTTCGCTGCTTGGAAATGAACCCCCGTGGCTCTTTCGTGGGACCAGGGGCAGGCGGCCGCTCGTTCCAACGATAATCCGCGTGCAACTGGTTAGTGGATTGTTTTCGTATTGTTCCGTTAATTGCCTTCGATTCCAGGAATATTACGACTCGTGGTGGGGTTAAGTCACCCTTTCCTGTGCCGGGAATCTGAACCGGAAACGAGCGTCTGAGTTACGTCTTTACTATTTTAAGATGAACCTTGATCTTGAAAAGAAATAGGACATAGTCTGTTTTCTAACGCAGAATGATTAATGAACACGTAGGGGGAAAATTTTGTAAGTAAGTTTATTTTTGTCGATTTCACGAGTGAAAGATTTGAGAACCGTAATATACCACCTTTAACAATACAAGTTTACAAGAATGAATAATATTTGTGAAAAGATTGATAGAAATAATATCGTGATAATAACATTTACAATAAAAAATCTAAACAACTTCTTCTTTCTTTTTTTTTTATTCTCCAAGAACACGATTGCGAAATCCAATCTCCCAAATCTATTTCTCGTCCTAAAATCATCGATCCTAAAATTCCGATAAAACGACGGATTCGAAGAAAGATTCATCGGCCGATTGCGCAAGCGGGAGACAAAGAGGGGGCGAAAGGGTCACGATGGGCCCACTTTCGAAGCCGTTTGTCGTCTGCCGCGATTCCAACGAGGTCGAGTCGCAACCTCACGGCAGGTTGGCGCATCACCAACGACCTGGTCGCAGGGAGAGCTACGTGCGCAATCTTGCTCCTCGTGGCGGCGCTCCTAGCGGCCTAGGCGCCTTTAGAGAGAGAAAGCGAGCTGGTGAGAACACAGCGCGCCATGCGTTCCCACCATCCTCCTCGGCAGCCTTCGGCCACCTCTTCGGGCGTGTTCGGCTCCCGATATCGGCGCCTGGGCCCCTTCGATGGGCCCACTCGTGGTCCGTGGCCTTTTGTCGCTGAAAATTGGCAGCTCCGTCGGGGTCCCTGTTTGCTCAACCAAATGACCACGATCGAGATGTTGCAACGAAGTTTGCCAATAAACTGGACGATGATTCTTGAATGTAGGAGGGGTTAATTCGAGCCGAAAGAATTGGGGGTGGATGTTGTTTTAGGATTAGAACGGGCCTTTTGAAGAAGCGTGGGTTTGGAATAAAATTGACTTGTTTGTGATGTTGTAGGTATTGGATATGTCTTTTTAAAATGTAATAGGTTTTATGGGCCTCATTTTTTTACACCTTTGCATGAAAGGTTTTGATGCTGGAAGTTTTGTTTTGTATTAAATTATTATATCTTATTGTAGAAATATCTTTAGAAATGAAATGTTCGTCCCTTTTATAGTTGTACTAGACATTTTATGATAGCATAGAATTTCTTTCGATATTTTTTTGAGTATCGCTTTATTTCTTCGGGAATATTTTTGGAGATCGTTTTCTATCATTCATAATAACGATTCCAGAGAGATTGTTGTAGATATACTGTTATGTACATAGCTTTAGGATTTAAATCTGAAACAATACATCGGTCTTATTGAGAGAAACTGTTTACTAGCTTCATATCATAATTCATGTACAAGCTGAGTACCAGATTATCCTTCTCCATTAAATAACTGCTTTATTTTCCAAACAAATACTAAATATTCCTAATCTGAATCCCAAGTAATCCCAATGTAAACTTAAAAATACACAAATATATACCTACATTGTCTTCTCTATTATCAATTGGCCTACGAAATTTTCCAAAATTTCACAAAACAATAGAAAGTACATCCTCCATGAAAATACAATCGTTTCCTTTCCAATTAAAATTTTTATTTAAGCAAAGGCTCGTGGAAAAATTGCAGGTCGTGGATTATAGAAAGAATTATATCCAATTTCTAATTTTTCTTTTTTGAAATTTCGAGGCGTGAAGGGAACGGTCGAGGCCGCAATTAAAAAACGTATATATTGTCGTTCCTCGTACGAGCATCTGCTGTCCACGATGTTGTAACGTTTCAACAATAGCTCGTTCGAAAGGTGATCGAAGTGGCCCATTCCTCGAAAAGCAGCTCTATGCAAATTTTCCAGGACGTCCCATCGGGCACCACGACACCTCCGGTGAAATTTGTACGCAAGTAAACCGGCTATTAGAGGCGAAGAAATCACCTCTGCTTGTCTCGTTGCGAGAACAGAGGTATTGTCTAGGTTTTAGTTTATGCGAGAAGGCTTGTTTGAAGAAGAAAAAAGAAAAAAAAAAAAAAATAAAAGAAGCACGTGAGGCTCTTTGGATTAGGTCTCAGCAGCAGCTCTATTTCGGAACTGTGCAGTATTCGATGTTGTGCAAGCTTCTTTTGAGCTTGGAGGTCTAATTGGAACGGAGAGTTGTGGTAGGGAATATTAATAAAATAGGCAGAGTATCGTCTTTTCTGTAGTATAAAACATTTCTATTTCCAGATACTATATAAAATATTTTTTAGAATTTAGAACGAAATGGTTTTAATTATTTTTTAATCTATGATTCGAAACTTTGAATGAAAAATTTTAAAACTGCGTATTACCGATGCAAGGTTTAAAAGAATTTATATTTCATTCTTGCAATATTCCTCTCGACACGTAAGAGGAATGCGAAGTCATTGATGATACGTTGCATTATATGGAGCAGATATATTCTTATCCAGTAATAATAGGCCAGACGTTTACAAATTATTGATTCGCTGAAAGCAGCTGGTGCTAAAGAAAATTTTAAAAAAATTTAAATCACCTTAAATTTTATATTTGTTTCGATCTTTAAAACTCTTCAGATATTATATGTAACTTTGACCATAAATATTCTTTGATCAAATGATTAAAAAAAAAAAAAAAAAGAAAAATCTTAAACTCGACCATCACCTCCTACTTCCTCCTACGTCCAAACCTCTCCAAACCACCCCAACAAAAGTCAATCGTAGCGCATGGATCATTTCATGGATGCACTCGTCCTTATATCGTTGCTTCTTATTCCGACCCGTAGAGAAATCCCTTCACGACATTCGTGTAAGAAGGGTGGGCAGCCTTCTTGGATCCCTAACGTTAAAGGGACCGCAAACCGTGAGGCAAAGGAGGGCACATGGGACAATGGGTTGCGCAAAATACCACTTTTCTTCCCTCGGTGAAGTGAAAGAAAGGGGAGTCTGGCACGCGACCAACGTCACCTGCCCGTTCTTCACGGCCTACCGAAGTCCTTGTATCGATTTTCTTCCACGCAGCTGCGACGTTCGCCGCTTTCTTCCCGCCGATTACCGGACCGAGACGATTCCGTGCCGTTATCTCTGTTTCCTAAACGACATATGGCAGAAACGTTTGAGATTTCTAACGAGGTTCCGTGGGATTTCTCGAGGTGATTTCGCGTTGCCTTTTACTAGAAATCCGGAGGAGACGTTTCCGTGCACCTGCCGCCACTTGTTACGATTCGAAACGAAGTTTGCTTCCTAGCTCGTTTTTGGGGTTGAAACTTTTCTTTCCTCCTTGGATTTTTATCTTACGGTTTTGTATGGATGTAAAGATAAGTTGGATATTTATTACGTGTTAAAAAGATTGTTTAAGACAAAGATATGAACATTTTCTTTTATCAGCAAGTTAGCAACAGAATATATTCCTTTCAGAATAATTTAGAAGAATAATTTCTTGAATCTTTATCTTGTAATTTACTGATTGAATATGAACGATAATTCAAAATTTAAATTTTGAACTCGAAGTTAAAATGGAATAATTCCAAACTTTCTGTTTCCTCGTCATTAAAAAAGATTCGTCGAATCAAAGTCTTTCCATCCAAACAAAAAAAAAAAAAAAAGAAATAAGAGGAAAGAAATAAAGAAGGTATCTATTGAAAATAATCCCCTTCGCAATAATCGTTCCTTTTGATCGATTTTCGGGGCCGCCACGCGAAGTCACACGAAGGAATCTCAGCTCAGAAGCTGATAAATGCCCGAAAAATTCCAGGTGTAAGTGACACCGGGCCAAAAGAGGGACGCGTGCCGTTTTCCCACGTGTGCACCCCTCGCGTGCGTAATTCCACTTCATTCTCCTTGCAGGGATCTCCCCTATTCCTCCTTCTTCTTCTTCTCCTCCTTTAGGCCCGTGATTTCTTCCCCTATTCGATCAGCTCACCCCGCAGATGCTCGAGATTATTCGTGGCTCCCTCCTCTCCCCCTTCCCCGTGGCGGTCGACGTCACGCCGCATGACGTGTGCATCGCGTGACGTCACGAGCATGTGCCACGAAAACCCTGGTGACGTAGGAAACAAGGGACACGAGGTAATTTCTTTACTTTTCTTTCTTTCTTCTCGTTGCCCTCTTTATTCTCGTCCCCCAAAATTCTCGATGATCCCTGGGGGTCGTGGGATCGTGAAATTTGCAGATGCAACGTAGCTAGGACAGATGCAAACGAGCACGTGTGATACATACAAGTATTCCTAGCAAGGAAACGTGTGGCTATCGAAATATTTAGGGATCTACTTGCAAACACGGACGTGCAGAGAACGAGTTTGGATCGTTCCGCTTTACGGGATCTTCTGTATTTTTTGAAGAATTTTTAATGCGAAAGAGCGTTAGGGATTGGGAGGTATGAAATAAGAAGATGAGAGTTAAAATACAGAGAATTGTTGATATCGACGAAGATATTTTCAATAATTTTGTCGTACCAAGGAAACGAAAAAATAATTTTACGAGGATATTAGCTTGTGCTCGAGGCATATACTGGGCAGGTTTACTGTAAAACTGTTACCTGATTCTACGTACCTTTGTATTTTTCAAGAGTAGGTTAATCTTCCTCGACAGTTAGAATAGGTACAATAGCTGGCAGAGCGGACTTGTTATTGTTAAATTTAGGATTATGCAAAATATTCCGGAATATCCTGCAGTTTGCTTAACTGGGACATACATTTGCATCTGAAGACCCGTGCTCTCTTTCTTCGGTCAATAATTAAGTGCTCTTTCCTATTATAATTCTGTTCTCTAAGAGAATGAAATTAACGAGCTTAACTGTTCAGTGATAAATTAAAATTTATTTTTATTCTAATAATTTAAAGTCTTATCGAAGGAGAGAGGATGAAAGTTTTCAATATCATAAAAAAATTCATAAAAAAAAAACGAGATCTTCGATCATTAAAGTGTTATTCGTATGTCATTACATCGAAATTGTTCGCTATGAGAATCCAGGTGTTTCCACCACACGACATGTGCATGATTGCGAAGCTATATATATGGGAAACCCTCGTTCCTCGTTCCGATACATACTTTGTTTCTGCTCGTATTAATCAACCCACATAAACGTTTTATCGTTTTTTCAATAGAAAAAAAAAAATTTTCTTCAAAGTATATCAATTCTGTATATTTTTTTAAAGTTGCAAATTTATTAAAAAAATTAAAAATTTATTTAAAGAGTTCAATTTTACTAACGCAATAAAAGATACAATCTCGAATCGAACGATTAAACATAAATTTCTGTAAATATAATGGAAAAGTTAAAAATTTTCGTAATGTACTTGCTGTTTCAATGAAATGCATTCAAAGGTTCAAAGGATAACTGGGAAAAATGCACTTTTGTAATAGCAGATAGAATGATGCGGCTTTAATTTATATTTAACAAGAAATAATTATGCATTTACACATGACATGCGTTGGACCACCGTGAGAATGCGCGATGAGTTATCAGCATAATTCCCATGGATGCTTCAACACCTGGCAGAATGCAGCCAGAGGTAGAAAAAGTTTTGTCCTTAAAAATGCCAAGATCCGGTCACAATGATACTCTGCAACGTGTTCGTATAAACAATAATTGTCTGTTAATAACGTCCGGCGGTAACGCACATGGCAAATAGTTTAACTCTTTCTGACAGATGTTAGTAGATGATCTTCGTTTCAAAGAGACATGTTACGTGTTGTGCATGATCATTTGTTTAAAATTATAACGATACAATAGATGAATCAAATTTGAATTTAAGTATAAGTAAAAATTAAAGAATATGATTATTATAGTTTGTAAATAAAATAAATAATATTAATTATTAAAATTGCAAAGAAGAAGCACGAATGTGAATTCGAATGATCTTTTTCCTCACAAGATTTTGATGTGTAAGATTTACGTATTCGCGTTATATAAAACTTAATTCTCTTAAGATTTTTTATTTAATAGGTCAAACAATGACAAAGTTAATCAGATATTGGAACTATCCCTTAAGCGCGTAAATCTTGAAGAACAACTGTAGTTAAGGAGAACATGTAATAGCAAGAGGTAGGTAGAGTAAATATTGAAGAATCAACGCCATCTTCAGACTATTGCAAATGAAACATATAAGATAAGGAGAGTAAATAATAGAAGAGGGATAGAAATAGGAATAGAAAAATTGATTACCAACATTCTTTTGTGAGTGCCAAAAATATTTTTCCAAATGCAGGTAAGGTAGAGTAGGAATTAAATCAGCACCATCTCTTGAGTACTTTTGGAAAGATGTTTTAATACTCGCAAGATGGCACTAATGGCTAATGTCCTAAATCTATCTCTATCCTTCTTCTATTATCTTCTCTCTTTATCCATGTATGTTATATTTGCGATACTCTAGAGATGGCGCTACTTTCATAATTTTTTTATTTTTCTTACTTATTCTTGCTGGCGCATGATCATGGATAATTAAATTTTCATCGTTTCTTTTTTAAAATTACAATGTTTCTTATTTTTAATGTAAAAAAATATAGATATTATTATGTAATTGTAAATTCTTGCCTACTGTCGGCATGAATGTGCATCATGAAAGTTGAAACGTATTCTAATAGATGTCGAATATCGTTTCAGTGGTTCTCATTTAGGAGATATTTATATGTTTCAATTTTTTCCCAACATTTATAAAGATTCAACAACAGTTTCACACCGGAAACATCTCTTTTTATAACACATACAAAGCATTATTTTAAAAACGCGTTAGGTAAGAAATAATTCTTTTCACATTGTGGAACAAACAGTTTCCGGAATGCAGTTTAAGAAAAAGAAATCCTGTTATGCAATACAGTTAGGTCCTTATGAAATTCTCCATCTGCTGTGATGCCGTAAGCAATCGAAATCAATACCATTCTATTGCGACATATGTACAGGAAGCAGACGTTTCTTAAAAATATCCATTTAACGATGTAGTTACTCGTTCAACTCCTATTATTATTTTAAAATAATTTTCATTCACTATAATAATTAAACAATATTTTCACTCATCACAGGGATTCTTTAATGAATTCTACAAAAGCTGTAACAGTTCTTTTTACTTAAAATAAAATGATCACCAAAACTAAACCAAGAGAAACGTTTCTTCTTCTTTGTCAACGATGATCAAAGACCATTGCTATTCATTCACCGCAATGGCATGATTTCAATAGGTACGATTCACCTACCATCTCGTCATAATCCCGCTGTTTTTACGACGATTAAAATAACTTTATCATCTTGAAATTATACGCCAAGTATTTGCACGATTTGTTTTCTCTGAAAGTACAAAGTAACCAGACGCGTGTGTGGTCGAAAAATTAAACACATAATAACCTGCATCCTCGTGGATATCCATCGCACTTAGCCACACTCGTGGCCCTCCTTTTTTTTTATAACATGCTACGAACGCCCGCAGCGCTCTCCTCGTTAGCCCAATTTTACGATCTAACTCCAACAACCGTTATTTTTTGTAATTCCGTGGCCAATTACGCCACTATAGTTTCGATGCTCTAAAACTCCGCCGGCCAGGGTAATTACATCGGTTGCAATTTTATGGACAACGACTATACGGTACAACGTGTCTCTCCCACTCTCCTCGTTCCACCGGATTGCCAAAATTGATTGTAATAACCGAGAGAAATTAGGAATGGTATGGTATTATGTTGTAATTCGCGGAAATAGGGCTGAAAAAAAAATACCCTATCATTGGCGGCACGCTTTATGATCTCGCAAATGGATCTTCGTATTTTATATATATTTTTTTTGATCTCCATTTTAACTATTATTTTAGTCTAATTTTTAGCGCAATTATATTTCGTTTAAATTTAATTTTTTTTTTTTTTCTATTAATTTTAGATATTTAGAAAAATATATTCATGGAAAAAGAAAATATTATTATGATATATATATTATATTTATGAATTCTTCATTATAGAAAGTTCGTGGGAGTTATTAAGGAATTCGTTTATTTGATTATTCACATGTTCAAAGTCTTCTCCTTGAAGTTCAACTTCAACGGCATTCATTAGTCAAATGGACCGGTACAAGGAAAATTAATAGGATATACAAGGCGTCCAATTAGACCTTCTGGTTTCAGCAAAAGAGGAGGTCCTTAATTGCTTTTAGAGACATGATGAACTACCCGTCTTTTCGAGAATCTATGAACCAGCGAATAAAGGATTTCTACTTAAAATCCGATAACCATTCATTGTAAACCCGTTGAGCGTCTTCTCTCGAATTTTTTAAATTAAACTTAAACTCGTATCATAAATAAGTAATATTTATCAAATAACCATAATCATAAAATTCTCAAAATCAATTTGCAAATAATAATAAGATTCCACGAAAAAATTTTTGCATGTTACAACCTCCCTCTCTGAAATTCAATTTCTCCAATGTGCACACCTTCCATTCGAGGTTATAAATCAAAATCGAGGTAGCAAGGTATTGTAATACTTGCCTGCAATACTTTGACGAAAGAACAGTGAATACACGAGTGCAATTAATGCGACTCATAACGATTGCGTGTTTAACAAGTTCGCCTTAATTGCAGGACGCACTGGCGTGCCTCACCCTCGTCGTTCCTCGAGAGGATCGCACGGGACGAGCGCGTGGGACTCGTTCTTTAGGATCGGAACACGTGGTAGGCATCGGTTCACGAACGAATCCGAGAATTACCGAGCGCTCACGACGAGAGAAACGCACGATCCACGTGTGGAGAGCGTGCCACGCGTGTACGAGTATTTGCTGGTGGGGGTGCGGCACAATGGATCGAAATGGTAGGGGGATCCATTGCATTCCAACGAACGGCCACTGGACTTCGATGCAGTTCCGTGGCGGCCTCTTGAGGAAGTCGAGGGAAGCGTAACATTTTGCTTCGTTTTTCGGCCGCAGAGAGGTTTACTGTGGACATTGGATCGTTGTTTCAATAGAAGAGAAGAAATAGAATAAAATGTTCTTACCTTATTTTATTTATTTCATTCTTTTTTTATCGCTTTGTACAATTATTTACAGAAAAATTATTTCATCTAAAATTTCTTCATTGTTGCGACAAGCATCGCAAGTATCGGCGGAAAAACAGAGGCGGTTGCGACAGTCTCACTGAGAAGGCACGTAGCAAACAAAATGACCCAACTCGCTTTTTCCCGTAGTAAAAGTTAATTCGATCTTTTTGCTGCGTGGCCTTGCCATGTGTCCAGGTATTTTGATGAGCGAGGCCTCGATGGAGCCTTGCAGGGAATCGTAATTTGAATTAACCGCGAAAGCCGAGACTAATTGCTCTAAAGAGCAAAACCACGAAGCTGTGTGCACGAGCCGACGAAATTTCGATGGTTTTACAAGAAAGCATCTTACCGCTATCCAAATACCATAAAAATCCACAAAATTCGTCCCTTTTTTATCACGTGTCGTCATTTTATACCATTTCGTACCGACATCTAGAGAAACTTAATGCGAATCGCTATTATATCAAATATAACATGGCTATCTTTATCGTTATATTTTTACAATTTTATAATTTACTACGTTCTTTATAATTTCAATAATTTTCGATTCGATACTTCCGGAACATTTTCAACTCTCTTCAAACTTACAAATCAAAAAGCCCTTCATTCTCCACCAGATCCTCCCAAAAAATACACAACAAACAGTCGTTCGTAATTCATTCACAATCGATATCCGCTCTCTATTCCCATTCACATCCAAAATATCATACATCCTTTCAAACTCAGCCCTCTAAAATACGAGTTCGAATTTATCGAGAGGGAATTATAATCCGCTCGTTCACGATGCATTACGAGATCGCCGATCGTTTATGAATATCTACGAGCACGGTATGAATATCGACGACCATCGTGGAATACGAAATCGATCGGTCGGCATTTCCTCACTCGCACAGTCGAAGTCTCCACCTTTCCTCCACAAAGAGAGAAGAAGAAAAAGAGGAGGGGGGGGGGGAAGAAAGAAAAAAGAAGAAAGATAAATATGAAAGAAAAGATCTAAAGATCTAATCGCAGACCGGTGACGTGAGTTACGTGGGTAACCGTTGTCGGCGAGAGACAAAAGTGAGGCTGGTTGCTCGGCTTCGGGAGCCCCATGCCGCACGATCGGCAACACCCTTGCGCGTCGTATCGCCCGATTCCATCATATACTTATACACCTCGCAGGTTTAAGGCTTCGCGTTTGAAGATCCGCTCGTTGCGCGTTCTTCATCACGATACATTCCTCGTCATAAGCGTCATCTACGTTCCGGGCACGTAACACACGCGCGACACTTTTCGAACCGTGGCCACCGTGAGAACTTGGATCGATACTTTGGGTTGATATTGGTGAATCCCAATTGATTCGCGGCTCGGTGGGAAAAACGGTAGATTCCGTGGAAATTTGGAAGTATAATAAGCGCGGAGAGAGGAGCACGGGAGTCGCTACGAATGTTTATGAGCGGTTTCAGGCATTGAAACGGTTTGTACAAATATGACGTTATTGAATAGAGATAAAAAAAAAAAAAGAAGAAAAAAGAATTGGGTGTTTATTTAGGATAAGTGGAAATTTGGTTTTGATATGTTTTTGAGTAATTCAGAACGGAAATTATTCGAATTGTTTTGAATACGTAGGGAAATTGATGAAATTTGAATGAATTTGAATAAGAAAAGATTTTTTTCTATCGTGTTCTGGAAAGTCAATGAAATTTATACTGTATATAAATTTGTACAATACTTCTTTCGAATTGAATTTCATACGGTAAAAATTATATATTAGGACAGATAGAACGTGGATCAATGCAGATATATTTTTGGTTTATTAACTTCTCGTTTCTTCTAATGTTTCTTAATATAATTTATTTGATTTCGGAAGACCAAATGAAGTTTATAACTAAAAACGAAATGGTTCACAATGCAGCTTTGACCGAGCATCGATTTAATTAACATTCTAATTAATTCGTGAAAGTTTGTTAGGATCCACGAAAGGATATAATTACGTCACTCTCTTGATGAGTTTCTCGAAATTACACATGGCTGGGGCCATTTTTTCTTTCCGAGAAAGGCTAATATTTTTACACTTCCAGCAAAAGGGTTAATTACGAGGGTCAAGAAGAGTTTCTTTCTCTTTCCTTCTCTCTCTCTTTCTCTCTCGAAAAGAAGATACGCATAGCCGGTTTCGCTTTTTGATTTTGCCGATTTTAACTGGGAAGATAGATGAGCCAATTATCGAATCGACGAAATTTCACACCGCGGACGAAAATTCATTAGGGAAGTCCCTGAGCATAAATAAATTCGTACACTCTTCCACGCCCATTTCGTATATAAAGGCAGGTGTGGGCGAGGTTCCTTGCCCATGGATCACGCCGCTCTCGACATGGATTTAGAATTTTCGGGAATCCCTTTGAAGGGAAAGACTTTCGCTGGAATTCTCGAGGAATTCTCGAGGACGATGATCGATTATACGGTAAGAACACGGAGAGAATGTGAAATGGATGATTTAAATAACGAAACGAGAACGGTTTGGTAAAACGATGATTCCTTTGACTCGATGAGCATATGTTGAACGAATATCAAAGAATGTGGATAAAAGATCGAAATCGGATTATACGAGGAAACGATATTGAATATTTAAAACTTGCAAAACAAACAAAGAAATGTTTGCATATCGAGGAAAAAATTTATTTAACGAAATTAGAGGATGTATCTTTCGATATGACTTTCCTCGAAACTAAATAGGCCAAGACATTCCACGTAACCGAAGAGGCGTCTTCCCCTTATCCCTTTTGATTCTTTTTCCCCCGGCAAGGAAGATAGCGAAAAGGCGGGTTCCTTTTTTTTTTTTTTTTTATCTCATGAGCCGGGCTTCATGAGCGGTACACTCGTAAATTCATCTTTTAAACCCTCACAGCAACGTCTTCTCGCTGAGTCGGAGACTTCTTAGAGGCCGTCGGGACTCATTTATTATTCAGATTTATAGCCAGACTCGAACTGACTCCCACAGATCGGCAGGTCTTTGCGAAAGTCTCGAGTGGCCGCGAGGCCCTTGAAGAGAGAAGAAACCTTGGAAATTCGACGTTTTGCATACGACACGATCTTGCCTCGATTCGAATGAAAGCGGCGTATAACAAGCGTCGGACCTTTGTGCCCGCCTTTCGCAGCATCTCGCTGATCCTCCCTGAACAAACAATCCCTGATATCTTATATCCACCCCGGTTACAATTTCCAGCATACCGGGAGGCCAGCGTGTCCTCCAATACCGAGAAACCTTAAACGAACCCTGGCAGAAGATCAATCGGAGTCCACTAAAAACCAAACTCGTTAAAAGTTGGTGCCCAACCAGTGTCCTCTAATCACCGCAATGAAACCCCCCCCCCCTCCTCCAACCTCGCCTCTTTCCTCCCCCGGAGTAAAATGGCCGGGCCAATAAAAATAATTAAACAATCGCGAGCAAGGAGCGGTGACAGCCGGCCGGGATTCCTCGGCATCCGAGCGTTTTACGTGGTTTGGGCGGCGAGTTTGGGTCCGGTCTAAGGAGGAGAGGGAGAGATCGGCCAGCGTGCGCGAGGAATCGGGGGAGAAAGAGAGAGGGAGAGAGAGAGAGAGAGAGAGAGTAGGAGGGAAGAGAGAGGCAAAAGCGGCGAATGGATAGACAGACGGACACGAGGCAGACAGTATCGGATTGATCTCACCGAGTGAACCCAATTACCCACCGAACGGCCAGATTTATTGTTGAGACGAGGCCCTGACTGAGGGCTCCTGATGGCCCGATGGTGGCAGCCACTCTTTACGAACGAGTCGGTCTCCTCGAGAGATGCACACAGGATCCGACGTAGTCCACCTCTCGAAGGGTGTCGTGTCGCTTTACTCACCCAATTATCAGAGGGGTCTGACAACGGGCTAAGCCTTGCGCTCCTGTAGCTACCGTATGAAACCAGAGTTCTCTAGCGAGCCGAGTGGGCGCCAACTGATTCGATCTTCGATGGGGACGGGCCACGAATGGATCATAAACAATATATAATTGACATGATTTATCGTCACCGGCCTGGCCATCTTCGCGGTCACGCGAACAGTGATCCGATTCGTTATCTCGTCAACCGCGATGATACCTTCCTCTGATACCGATTCGCCAGGGAGGAGAGTTTTAGTCTGTTGATATCTAGTTGGTGGAGAGATATAGTCCGTTCCGGATCGAGATCACTTTTGATCGAGAGTCGATAGGCGTTTGCGTAACTGTAATTATAGTTGAGATGTAAGAGCGTAGTTCGTGGGAACGTAGGGCGTGTCTTTAACGTTGGATTAATTTGTTGCGGTGGTAACGGTCGGCCGGATAATTGGTGAGAAGTTGAACGGTTAGGTAAATGCTACCGTTAATGGGATGTTGATTTTTAGACAAGTCTGATCGATTGATAAGATAGTGGAGTTGTACGAAGCGAGTCGGTAGGTTGTTCAAGCTCGATGGTAGAGTATCGTGCTAATTGCAATTTGAAAACTTGTATTGGATTTGTCTTTTCTTTTTTTTTTTTTTTTTCTTAAGAAATGATATTCCAATCCTGTGAAATTTGACGATTATTTGATAATACTGTGGACTTTCGTTATTATTCAAACTTTTAAACGGAATCCACGTGTGTGTACGTACATTATCCCGAAATCAAAAATATCAAGAGACATCCTCGTAACTGGGACTCGGAGCGGCCAGCATCCAGCTTGGCTGAAAATCGGCCGTTTCCGCGTCGTCAAAAGTGGCGTTCGGCATGACAAGCGAGAGTTATGCAGATCGACGACAAAGGGGTGCCCGTTTGGCGAACGGCAGCAGCTGGCTGTCAGAGAGGGCGGGCATACTTTAGTCGAATGGGACGAAAGTAGAAGGATCCAGGGTCTTTGCGAGCCGCCGCCGCGGCTGCTGTCTCCGAAGCACCGCCGCGATGCTAACTGACGCCTTAGAGGCCGCTGATTGAAGTATTTATTGCCCCTAGCTTCGCCTGCCTCGCCTTTATGCCCGTGTAATGATCCACTTTTGCATCCAGCCCTTATCTACGCAGCCTTCTGTGTGGCAATCTCCACCACCGTTCACTCGAACCTCTCTCCAACTCGCGCCCATTCTTCTTATTTTCCCGGATTACGAGCAAAGCTTTTTAATTTCTTTATCCGCCGAGAAACTCGAGAGACTTCTTGCCACGGATCATTTGCTGGGAATGGAAATTGTAACGGGGCTGGCGTGCTCTGGTCTCGACGAAAAAAGGTGTGTGTGTGTGGAGTGTACCAACGATTGTGCGATCTTCTCCGCTCCGCTACTTCTTGCGGGCAGAAATATGCGGTAGAATTTTTTCTTCTTTTTCTTTTTTTTCTTTTTTTACCAACAATTGAACGAAGAATTCGCGATAATTGTCGTTCCTTTAGACGACGGGATGATTTATATAGAAAGACGAAGAATTTTCTCTTATATAAATAGTTTCAAGAGTCGGAAAAATCTATATATCGAAAATTAATAACTCGATTCTTCTTCCATAAATCGAAATAAAATTCTGACGAATCTTCTGGCTCGATTTATTAAAAGTGGATAAAATATATACAAGTTTCGTACATCCTCTTTATTTATTTATCGTCAACTTTTCCACCCCGATTAAATTGCTCGTGTTTCAATCGATTCGAGAGCGAAGACACGTCCTAAACACCGCCATACAGTCGCGAGAACCTGTTCAATCAACGATAATCAAGATCCACGAGATTCGAAACAATTACACGTCTGGCGCTGCTTATTACTCGCTCGGGAAGCGTGTCACGCGCGGCTCGTTCCTCCTCGTAAACAGCCTCCATCGAGCGCTCTCCCTACCGATATTATTGAAACCCGTCTACGAAACCCGCCAGCCAGAAGGTTAAAAGAATATTGAAAGAATATATTGAAAAAAAGAAAAAAGGAAAGAAAAGGGGAAGAGAAAAATTAAAAGAAATACGAGACGAAGGAAGTAAGGGATCGTAAATCAACTGCGCTTACGCGAGGCGGCGGTTTCGCGTATAGAGAAGGCAAGAAGTCGAAACTGAAACGTCGAAAGAGTCTGGCAGTCCTATAATTATATTATTACCCGCTGCGTAGCTCATGACTGCGGAGGCCAATTTGTCTTCGGCCGCAACGAGTCCGTGCAATTTGTGATTTATCACTGTCCCCCTCCCTCTCCCTCCTAGGCCTCGCGCCTTTTCCTCTCTCGACCGACGCGCCGCGAAACCGTATAATTTCTGCCGCGTTGCGCGGATTCGGATCCGCTCGACAGACGCACGAAACGGGCGATACGAGCGGCAAGAGAGCTTGCTTAAATGGGTTATGGCCGATGAACGATCTCTGCCAATCGCAGAGTCGTGACCTCTATCTTAACTGGGTATCCACGCTTGTAGAAATCGTAGGAGAAATTTTTAATGGAAGATTAAGTATTTGAAAAGGTTTGCAACGTGAATTGTTTGTAAATGATATACATATAAATCTAGTAACTTAGGAAGAAGCGATACTTTTTTGAGTTTTCTGAGCAAAATGTAGCGATTAGTTAGAGTGGCCAGTAATGGTCAGTCGACAGTGGTCAATCGATAGACCATGTGAATTTAGGTTAGGTTAATCAGATAAATCATATTAAGGACATTTTTATAAAACTTTCCTTAAAAATGGGTGATTTTAATGATATAGCACGTGTATACTAAAAATGTGATAAGTATTTTTGTAATTAATATAACTTATTTTGAAATTTTTAAAGTGCCGGAACGTTAAAATTTGTTCAAAATTTTGCTCATAATTTTTCAAAATATTAGCGTTTCAATTAACGGATCTTTTGATTGTCGTGTATTTCACTTTTTTTTTTTTACAAAATCCATTAGCATTATTATTCCAAGAAACTTCTTCATTTCCATTGATCCACTTTAATGCGTGTTTCAAAATTTTACATTTATATCCATCATGATATCTATAAGCTTTTAAATTAACTTCTGTGATGTATTCAACGGTAAGAAAAAAACACTAATAAATACATGTTACAATAGAACAAATGTAAAAATGCGCCACTGTCGTAAATAATATCGAGATTCGGACAAAGGCTAATCTAGAAACAAAAAGCGACAAATCTAAGAGCAAGATGCGCCAAAACTTTATTCGTCCCGATAAAAAAAAATCACCCGATATCGAAATAAAAGAGTGTTTCGCGCACAAACCCTTACCGTCAAAATGTTTCAGCCGTTTCAGACGATCGGTTTAATGACACCCGGAGAGCGTAAGATGAAGAACGGTCGCGCGGGACGGGCGAATCACACGTTGCCGCTAGATGATAAATCGCGGCGCAGCACTCGGTCCACCACGCGATAATTAAAATCGGTCGATTATAAGTGCATTTGGCCGCGATAATAGTCGGTCTGCCCGCGAATTCGGCCTCGAAATAGCCTACGTCTCAATTAGAGAGTTCTCCCAGGTTTCGTGGGCCCCAGGTTTCGACGGGGTCCCTCTCCTTTAATTGGCCGCGCGCAGTTTCAAACCTTGGAGGAGGAATGCAAAGAGAGGTCCGCTCGCTTTCAAGGAAGGAGAAAAGAGCAATTACCGTGGAATTAGACCGCGGCAATTTCAGTGTGCGAATTACGCGAAAGAAATCCACATTTCTCGTCCCCGTCCACGCTCGGGGAGGAATGCAAGCGTCGAGGAGAGTCGAGCTGAGCTCGCGGTCGGGGCGAAGGAGAAAATGGTTGAAAAGTTGGGAGGCGAGGAACCTCTTCCCGGGACGGTTGATTAACGTTCCTCGAGGAGATCGACCATTGCTTCCATGAATACAGATGGCAAAATGAAAAGTTCGCCCGCAACAGCTGGTGTCCCACGGGCACGAATTAAATCAATTACGCATCCCCCGTGTTTTACCGCGATTTCGTTCCCCGAACTACTTTTCCCTAGGAGGAGGACTTAACTAGGGGATCGTACGTCCGTTCTTATAACTTTCGCGTCGTTCAATTTTTTCCTTTTTTAGGTTTCTTCTTTTGTTTTTGCAGGCTGCGGTTGAATTTTATATCTTTATCATTTTATTTTATTTACTCTTCACGTTCTTGCAATGCGAGCAATCGATGAAACATTATTTTGTTCGTTTTCATACGTTTCAATGGATCACCTCGTGACCGATGAATGGGAAAAACGATTCTTGAGATAGTTATTTGGACACAGAAGGAGACGCATAGAGTTTCGGGGGGGAATGAGGAAATTGGATCATTTTGGGATCGAAGCGGGCGTTGGTAAATTGAAAGTTTGCAGAAACTTTGAGGAAGTTTTTTCCGTTTCGTTGAAGATGCAAATGTTAAAACGAGGATTGATTTTCTATCGAGGATGAAAATTACTCTCTGTTTCTTCTCTCTTTCTTTTTTTTTTACAATAATATTTCGATCTCGTTGAACGAACGAGTCCAATTTCCTCATCCTCTTTGAGACTGCCCTCCTGAGATCGTCCAAAGAAGAATCTCCATCTCAAGAATCGTTTTTCCCATTCATCGGTCACGACGAATTATCAATTTCGTCGGTGCAAATTAAATTTTCACGTGACGGTGTCTCCGGCCCCGGTCATTAAAAGCGAATTTAGCCGGGGAGGCCCGGTGAAAAGCAGGGCGTAATGGCGCGTGGTCGAAAAAAAGGATCGTGGGAGGGGGGAAGGGAAGGGAGGGAAAAAAGCGGGGGCACAGAGAGGCTGGCGCGCGAACCCGACAATGAGATTTGCATTTTTATGCACGGGTGTCGTCCGAAATTTCGTGGTGGCGCGGGTTTTTAGACGGCGGGCTGCCGCTTTTCGGGCACGCGACGAAAAACCACGGTCATTTTAAATTCATTAGACGATTCCGAAGTGGTCCATCCAAGCGGTGGAAGGAAGGGACAAAGAGTTGGAGCGGCGATTTACCGCCGCTTTCCGGCCCGCACGCCGTCGTTCTTTGTAATTATTTTCCTTGTCTTGTTCCTTTCGGTGGAGGATCAAAGCGTGCACGGCGCGAAGTTTTTGAATGGAGCGGCCCGCGTAATGGGTCTAAAATTCGCCCGTGATTACCCGTGCAAATTGAAAAAAATTTCAATTTGCACGAGAAAGAGTCGCGGGAATGAATCCACGCCGCGCGGCGCTCGGCTTCGAGTCGGAAACTGTGCTCATCGCCAGCGTGTAATTTGTCGATAGTCGACAAAGTAATAATCGAGAGAATTAACGAACGATCGTAAAGATTCGATTTCTAATCCTTAATCTTTAGAAGATTGTGAAAAATTTCCAAGATCGATAATAAATGTATAATTACGAGAAGAATATATACTCTGCCCTCTTTTTTGTGAATCAATTCTAGCGTGTGCGCGACACGATTCTTTTTGCTTCAAGTCTCGTGGAACGGGCGATGAATCGAGACGAGCGGTTTAAGCTTGATCGATCCTCGACCCGTCCCGTGAAATTTGCACAGGATCGACTTTTTCGACAACCGTCGCGATTGTTCGCTGCGTCTAAGTGTCTAACAAGCGGAAGATTCGAGGAGGGAGGCCCCCTCCGTTTCGCTACGTTCCCCCGAGTTAATTAATTCGCGTAATAAGGGCGGGCAACCGTGTGCACGTCCGCTTAATTAGGTAACGATCCGATCTATCTTGAAGTTGAATACGATTTTCGATCAATCTCCGGCCAAGCCTAATTATCGCAATCGGCAGATGTAAAGTTATCTTTGGCATCTAGGAATCTCGCGGTTCACGTGGTGTATACGTGTATATCCGTTGCGTGGAGAGATCTGCGCTCCTGCTTCGAGTTAATTTAATCTGCTGGGAACAGGGAGATCGAATCGTCATGGCCGATTTATATCTCTCAGATCGCTATCGACGATATTTACTTTCATCTGTCTCAATCGAAACGGACCGGTTAATTGTGCTAAAATTGAATTAAACGGAATCGACCTTACGAACGTTAATTAAGGATCCGGGTTCTGGGAAGCCGAGCAGATCCTTTTGTGTACCCTCTTTCTCGGAATTTAGCGTTCAACGAAAACGTGTCGGGCATTTGCGAACAGCCACGAGATAAGAAAAGTTTGTATCTTTTCAGTAATAAGAAATTTTGACATACGTTTATATATGTTATATATATATATTTGTTATAAAAAACAAATTATTAATTATAGAATACGTTCACTGGAACGAATTTCACGTGAAATTTGTTATCGAGGCGTCGAATTTTAATATCATATTTAATAATTACGATAATTTCTCACTTTCATCTTTCGTATTCTTAAATACATCATAAAGATACAGCGAATAAACGTTGACCAATTTCGGTAAATGGCGGGGATATTAAGGCTCGATTAAGAGTCATAAATCACGCTCGTGTCTGGAAACGAAATTCAGTGCGTCCTCGGGAACTCGAGAAAGTCTGAAAGACGCCATTTGCATTTGTCGATATGGAATAAAATATCAGGAAATATCGCGGGTTTTATTAACAACCATTGCGATGGTCTTCCACCAGGAGGGAAGAACCAGTTGTACCTGTCACTACCTACCGGTTCGGCCTCTACACCAAAAAACGTTTTGCAACGTAAATTGCCTTCGAGTCTCTGCGCTGCTTCTCGATAAAGTATCGCGTGGCCAAAGGTTCGATGGCGCATTACCAGGCAACAAACCAACCCTCTTGTATCTCGTTGCAATCTAGCGATGGGCATTCGATGCGATTTCCACGGAATTTTCAATCAAATTTATCGACCCTCCAGCCCCACGCTCGAGAGGGAATAAAGTATCGATCGTTTCTCAGAGATGAAGAAAGATTTTAAAAGAGTGTAAGGGAGAGTGGATCTCGTGCACCTGCGTGGACTCGGATTTTTTCGTATCTCGATAGCTTCCATTTTGCGGGAAGGAAAAGTTTATTGAAATTTACTTTATGCTTATTTATTATTGATTGAATTTTATTACTTTTCTGAATCTTCTCCTCCAATGATTGACCGTAAAATGGTTGACAACAATTTAAATCCACGCAGCAAAAGTATTTTAAAAACTCTGTAACGAAGATTTACTTTCTTTCTCTGCATTTTTATTCTCGTTCTTTAATACATTTAATAATTTCGCTTTTAAATGATATATATATATAACGTTAATAATTTTCAACTAGGTTCATCTTCGTACGAATTATTTCTCGTAACTTCAGAGACTATTTGCAGAATTACTTCCATCTCATCCTAGTTTACGATCGACAAAAATAAATATAAAATAAAATAAAAAGGAGAGACATTACTATTTCCACGATATACAAAATTTGACTCGAATCTCAGCGCATCTTGTTCCCATCGCTAGATCCAATACAAACCGACCCGTGTTTTCTACAGGATCTCATCGTTAGAAGGATGTTACGAGAAAGAAAGCGAAACCGCATTACCGAGGGAAAAAGAAGAGAGAGAAGAGAGAGAGAGAGAGAGAGAGAGAGAGAGAGAGGTAAAAGGGGATTATAGAGTGTGTGAGAAGGATTGCCAGAGATGGTGGGTTCACGGGTGACCTTTGACCCGCACGGTAACTCACCGCCCACGTTGCACCTGCTTCGCCGGCTATCGCGCTGCTTTATTGGTTTATCTCGACTGGCTCGAGGGGTTTATGAACTCCTACAGGGTGAGATTTTACGCGAACCTCGGCCTCCGTGTACCACCTTCTGGGAACTGGTTATATGTAGGTCTTAACCCTTTTATTTCCTTCTTATTTCTCGCCGTTTTTACGGCTAGCCTACCGAGATATCCCTCGTTGAATTACGCCACGCTGATAATGAACCTCGAAGACCACCCTATTAGTAGACAAGCCTAGCCTGTAATTAAGTATATGCCCGTCGAGGTTCCCCACTTTCGTATAATTGCTATAGAAAATGGTTTCATTAGCAGTAGTAATTTTAATTTCGTTTAATTGAATATCTTTGATCATTCACTTATCCCACCTTTCTTGGGAGAATTTCTATTAACAAGAATGTTATTTTATGATAAATAAAGACCAATTATTAAGTGCTTTTTTCATTCATAATTAAAAGATGATTGAATTGTAGAGATGTTTATAATCGTCTAATAATATTTTAGAATTTTTCCTCGTTATAATTCTTATAATTTTTTTTATTTAAATAATTTCCTTGCAACGAATACACGAAATTTTAATTATAACGTTTTCTCTACGAAAACAAACGATTATAATATTTTTCACTTATAACACGAGCCAATTTTCGAACGACATTCTTATTCGATAAATTTTCCATAAAATGTATCCATTTGTTAAAATTTTAATTATCAGAGAGAGACAAAGGAACAACGATCAATGAGCGTATCGATACACGCGCAAGATTGTTATAATTGGATCGTTAAATATTTTTGTTCGCATAAACGCGTATTATATCTTAAAGATTTCAGATATCCGATTGCGAATGTTCATCCCGCCGTGCGATCTTATTTATCTGAGACTTATTAGCACTAAATTTTTACTTTAAAGGGGGGAGATAGCGGCACGGGGGTACCACACACGATGCAAAATCGAAATTATCCTGGATCGTTAGTAATTAGTCGTGCGATATATTGTGTAGGCTACTACCGAAACGCATTTTACCGAATTCTTTTCGATAGAAATGGAATGTGGCCGACGAATTTTTATTGATATCGGTGGAATTAATTGTGGGGTCGTGCGTATGCGTATTAAGAAGACACGTTGGAAATATGCGAATTCGACGTTGTAATTTATCTTCTTACGTGGGGATGCTAATTAAAATTTGTTGTGCTTTTTTGATTTTAATTTTTGTTAATTATTAGTACGATGATCAATAATTCCTTTTTCGATTTAATTTAGTTTATTATATCCGTTACGAAATATATTTAGATTGTTAATTTAATTTAATTTAATTTTTTTTAGAATATGTTTATGGTAAGAAATTAAATGAACATTTTTAAGCGTTTAAATATTAAAAGATTAAATTTACAACATTTCTCAAATCGTAGGGAAGATATCAGTAAAACGGTAAGAATTACAAAAAGTAACATTTAAAATCGTTAAAAGAGTAACAAAACTTTTTCAGACTTAGGTGAATCTCTAAGATTCTTGAGATTTCAAGATCTTCCCGACTCGAGAAAGTTGGAAAGAAAAAAAAAGAAAGATTGTAATAAAAGCAATAAAAAGATAGAAAGTTAAGGTTACGTGTTCAAGTTGGTTGAAAGTGTGGAGTAATCTCGAGCACGATCGTGATCCACTCGTTTGATTTCAGTGAAAAATACTTGGCCGCCATTATCGCAACCCTCCTGCTCGTCCCCTCGCGAAAGACGAATCGAAGAGGTCTGTTCCTTCCGACGATAACCATGAAGATAACAACGATCTTGGCAAAAGTATTTACGCGAACCATGCACAAACTGGATTGGTTTCGGTCTTGTCTCCGATAAGGGAAACACACCACAAATGGTACAGTGTATCTGAAATTATTTCTTTTATTGCTGTTGTTTAAATTATTGAGAAGTATTGGAAGGATCCTTCCATTTTCCATCCCGCTTTAAATTATTCCATTCGTTCCAATAATGGAAAACAATGATTCCACGATTTTTTAAATTTTCTTTTACAAAATTTTTCCTCGATATATATATATAATAAATATTATATTCCAGAAATCAAAAGGATACAGAGATGATTCTCGACTTGAAAAAATATCACATCGATATTTCCATGCAAACCAAATTTTGTTACACGTATACGTTGCATCGTTTAAAAAGAATGACAAAGTAATTACACATTCCAGAAATGGAGGGGTGCGAATTATAATCGGCGCCATAACGATATGAAACGTATCGCGCCACGAAAATTGCCAGTAAGGCCGCGAAATGTACACACACGATGGACCACACAGAATATACCACCTGCAGTACGACTTTTGCACGTGATACGTAACGCGAGCGTCGCTCCCTCCCCCCACGGCATAATTCGCGGCTTCCGGGCGAATGGACGACCGCTCTGAGTAAGGCATTATCGAATTTTAGATTCGACTCAGACCAGCCCTTCGCCCGCAGTGTACAAGTTCGCGTTTATAAATATTTAACGTGTCGATCCGTGTTCCATTTCACCCTGGAACACGATCAATAATCTTTGATAGGTGTCTATTTACGAAAATCTATGGGGATTTCAACTATTTTTGTTTCAACGAAATTATATGAAATTTCTAGGGAGGTTTCTACATCTACCTTTTCGAATTTTTAAAATTGGCCAAGATAGGATCTGTTGGATCATTTTTTACGCACACTTTAAACATATTTTCTCTCGTATTTTAAAATTAATAATTTTTCACGTTTGGTAGTGTAAGAAATTTACCTTATATCTTTTTCGTTCGAAAAAATAATTTGAATCGTTTCTTCCATAAAAATAAATAGACGAAAATTCATTCCAAATACCGATCTTACTTTAACTTCGTACACACAAACACACACACGCGCGCGCGCGCGTCTCTAAATTCTCTACAGACACAGCCTACAAGCGATCTCACCGTAGTGAACGAATATTTTAATCCGACAGCCGTGCAAATCCCGAATATACAGTCCAACATTCCCCTCTTCCAATCGGAGTCCTTGGACGACTCGCAATTAACGCGATGATCGTAGATCAACGAATTTTTCCACTCGACGAAAAATGATCGACTACTCCTCGATCGTAATTAACGTCGCCCGGCTTAATAGAGACAGCATTTTAATTAACGTATTATATTAAACTGGCGATCGAGCGAAGGTGACGGGTGGGGAAGGGCCCCGGAGGATCGAAAGTGCCGATGAGATTGACCCGTCAAACAGGTGATGGCCGATGCTGCACGATGGCCGCGTGTCGGCATTTTTGCAGACGCCCACCGCCGGCTATGCCTCCGCTCTTCCTATCTCGCCATCGGCCGAGCAAAATTGTATCGGCCATCATTTCCCGTTACCACCGTTTCGGTCCCCATTCGGTTTCAGGACATTATTATCATCGATGCAACCACCCCTCTCCTCGTCCGTGGATAGTATCGTCCAAACCGATCACCTGTTCGCCGCGAGATATAATAATAATGGAGGATCGATGAAGGCCGTTATCGATCGGAAAGAGACTTCGTAAAGAGCGGGGGGGATCGATGGAGAATCGCGGTTAATGGTTTAATTGAAACACGGAGAGAAAAAGAGAGAGAAGAAGAGAGAGAGAGAGAGAGAGAGGGGGGATGTGTTACTCGTATAAGGGATCCTTGAATGGAGAGAGGGGGATGGATACTCGTATCCTTGTTGTTGAAGCGGTCTTTCGGGATGATGGAGTGCACGAGAGTGGTTATCGAGCGTGTAATACAACGATGCTGTAGCGATAAGTTTCAATTTTCGTGTTTTCTAAAAATTTACAACGATTTAATATAATTATTGAGATCGGTGAAAAAAAGGCATACATCGCAAAAAGTGGATTTTCTCATCTTCTTGCTTTTCTCTTCCCCGTTCTTCTAGAAAATTTCTAGAAGAATATTTGAGATAAACGATGAACGATATTCTCATACGCGAATTCCGTGAAAAAACGAAATTCTTCCGCAGAGCAGAGTTGTTCCATTGAAGTAAGACGTTTTCGAGAATAATGGAGAAGTTATTGCGCGCGATGAGCCACGGGCATAATTGAAAGAAGCGATTTTTCGACGTTGGCCCACCACTTCATTAAGTTGAACGCGGGACCGAAGATTATCGATTTCGTTCGGTACCGGTATCGGGCGACGGGATCGTGATTCCTATCGGTCGGTTCACCGGCTTCGAGATCGACCTCCCAAACAGCTGGATGGAGGGGCAAAACGATCTCAACATAATGAAATAACCATAAACATGGTTGCACCATTATCGAATCATCTTCTTCGGTGGCCGTTTTCGTTGGGCACGAAAAGAGGGTTTTAATTTCCGATTTTTCTACGAGGTTTTCGTGGCCACGATATCACGAACGTAGAGTAAATCTTCAGAAATCGCGGATCGTTTTATTGTTCGATCGAAAGAATTAGAAGAATATGACTGGTCGATCTGCTGTGAAATTCGAAAGTCATTGTTTACATTTGATAAGATTGTTCCTTTTTAATGAATTAATTCGTGAGAGCGTTCTTTGGAGAATGATTTTACGTACGTTGAAAATATTTTAAGATATTAAATAGAATTTATATCGGGATTTAAATAAATAAAAGTATTGAAATAATTGAAATGAAAGGATGAAATTGAAGAAAAACAATCTCGATTCGAAGATGTTAAATATTTAATACTTATAGGTATCGGGTTTATGTGCACAATCTGTATACTGGAACATTATAATAAGGGGGCGAACCGGAATGGGCGCAGGAATCGCTGCCTTCGCAAATAAGAAGAAGAAACAACTTCGTTTCGCCTGATGCGAGCGCGAACCGGTGGCTTATAATTGTTTATTCGCCCACATTGAAATACGGGGTAATTTCGAATGTCGTTAAAGGCTATTAAGCGGAATAAATATAGCGGACCAGATACACATTCTTCCATCTTCCCCGTGGAGCGACGCCGTAAATCTACGTTTATAGAATCGTAATGAAGACTTTTTTTTTTTTTTTACTCTTTTATTCGAGAAATCTTTCAAAATTCATCGGTAGTTATTGTTTTACGTTATCAATTTTCAATGATCGTATTTGTATGAAAATAAATAATTTATTAGGTTAGATGCAAAAGTAAAAAATGAAATTGTATAATTTATTACATATTTATAAAATAATAAACGATATAATATTTTAAAAATTAATTATCAACCAATTTTAAAAAGCATCATCGGATAGATATCGATTTTTCCCTTTTTTTCATTATACATAATTGCTCAATTCAATCCTCAAACGAATTTCTTATCTATTTTAATGCTTTCGTATAGTACAAATTTGTGACTAAGAATCTAAGCTATAACACAACTAACTTCAAACTTTCAATCTTTCCTTACATAACAGAAACTTCCCATAAAATCTAAAAACATAACACCTAACTCTCAAACTCTCAATCTCTTCTTATACAATAGAAATTTATGGCAAAATTTAATCTACATCTAATCTTAAGTTTTCGATCTCTTCTCCAGCGTTTTCTTTAGCGCTGATTTTTATCACAGTGTTCTATCGAAACCCTTAATTTAAGCATCGCTAAAATTGTCGCATTTGTAAAACATAAATGCTGCACAAAGAGACGAATAGCATATTAACAATGCTAGCTTTCTTCCTATATTTTTCCAGACTTCGTGAAATTAAATATAACCGTTGATTCGCCATTTTCGAACCCTCTTAAGCTTCTCCTTTTTCCTGGATCCGATGTATATCTCCGATCTACGACACTGTAGATCTTCGTTTCTAGTTATTGGCTGTTCACGAAGATCGCCTTTCGCGCGAATCAGCCGTATATAAATTACCAGAACATAGAAATATGTTTGCTAGAAAACCATGAGATGGCGCGACGGTGTTAAGGGTTGAACCATGAACACTTTTTGCGGAGAATATAAATTCAATTAAGTTGAGAAAACTCGAATATATACGGTGTTTAACGATTATTCGACATGGATATGTAACTTGGAACGATTAGTGATAGATGGAATTGATAATAAATGCGAATATTAGTAGCAAATTATTGAAAACTCGTTTTGAATTAACTTCAGATTATTGCAATCCAATTAGTGATAATTTTAAATTCTATTTCTTTTTTTAAGTTCTGAAGATTTCGTCTTATCAAAGTTTTAAAACAAAAGAAATTTAATAAATGAAAATTCGATAAAGAAATAATCATGCAGAGTGTCCCGAAAATATGAGAATATCTTTCTTTTTAGCATTTCCTCTACTCCTTTATCAATTCCTTCTCCTTTTCTTTTTTATCATTCTTTCTGTCCTCCATCAAATATGTATTATTATCCTCCATTTGTTAGAAAAGTTTTATATTTCTCCTTTTATATTACAATTTGACGTTATCCATTTCAAATGACGAATAAATCTGACTTATTCGTTCTACTCGAATAGTCATATCGTATTATTATTGAAATTCGATATAATTTTTTACCGATAAAAGAAATATTTGTTACATTCAACAGATTTTCTTCAACACATGTCGTTTGGACTTGTTCATGTTCGAATACCGGCATCTATCCAACAATATCGAGAGCTTAACTACTCTATGTTCTCCATTGACCAATATTTTTTAATAACTCATTAACAAAGACGTAACAAAAATTTTTGCAAAGAAAAATATTGCTTGAAGTTACATCAGAAATCTCTAGTTAATCGGTGTTTCCACATTTTTTGGGACATCTTGTATATAAGATTGATGAAGATCGAAAATGTTTATGCAAATTTAATTATTATGAACAATTAAAGAAATATTGAATTGAAAAAGAAAAATCTGTTTCACTGGAATATCACTATAATATATTGCGTTCGATTATATTAACGTTTCTTGGATGGATTCTTTGAAGGGAGAAAATTTTTATGAATTTGACGGGGATCGTGCGTTGTACGAAGTATCGTGGCAAGAATTTAGTATGCTGGAAGGGCTGTATGTTTAGAGGTAAGTACCATCTGCTTGTGCTTTGAGGTATGATGTAAGGAATTGAATATTTATGCTGCGTTGTATACGCGCACTGAAGACTTTCGAGGGAATGCTTCTATGTTTTACATAAAATTTTGCTTTGACAATTTAAATATTCCTTAAAAATTCTTGTAATCCGACAATTTTATATTCTTAATCGAATTAAAAATTTCCTTTTCATCGAATTTATACAGAATAATTACCAAATAATTGGATTTTTAATCATTGAATTGTTTAACGATACAGAGTAAGTAAGTTCTCTCTTTCTCTTTTTTTTTCTTTTTTTACGGAACCGAGGATAATTAGATTTTTAATCATTGAATTATATGACGACACACAGAAAATTTTTCTTTCCTTTTTTTTAAATCACACGAAGATAACTTATACATAAAAATAATTAGATTTTTAGATTATTAAATTATATAGCTCGTGTATGTATAAAATTTATAACCAAAATAATTAGATTTTAGATCAGTGAATTATATTTTTTTATCGCATCGAATTTCTTTCAAATATTTTTAAGTTTATTTTTCAATCATACATGCATATATTTTTTTCTTCACGTTTTCGTAATAGAATTGAAAACAAATTACATTTCCAATTTCTCTGCAATTACAAATTCCCTTTCGTTACAAAGTTCACCTTCAAAAATCTTTTCGAACCACTTTTAATCTTTCTTAACTCGAGGATCGTATAACGCACTGTTCCAATTAAACATTTAATAAGCTTCCAGTAGTACGAAATATCGTAATCAGCTTTGGAGGCAATAATCTCCAAAAGTTTCATTAAACTTAATAACTTTAATTTCACGGAGGATTCGTACTTTTGAAATTACACGTTGCCCCGAGGAAATTCGATTGTGGGTTGTTCAAAATAATTCGATCAATTCCCCTTACTATGACCTGTTATTAGCGATCTTTATGGATTGGCACGGATTGTAATTAGGTCTTTATCGATGATTACACTGGCACGCGGATTTTTATGGTTTCCATTCGGCGGATGATTGGGCATAGATTGGTAGGTGAATATGGCGCAGGTATAGGTGCTAAATGGTTTCGATGGTTTATCGAAACAAAATTTCTCCCGATAATTATTGGCCAGAGTCAGGACCAGATATCGTTAATGTCCAATAAATTAAACAGAACCATTCTAACGAGCATTACAAACCACTAAACACATTGTTCTTAATAAACACCTGACCGCGAATGAATTTCGAATAGTTCCATAAATATTTGCCACGATTGGTTATTTAATCGAACTCGAATAAATTTCTCGGCTAATCGTAACAATTGTTTATTTATTTATACATCCGAATGAGAATTTACACGGTGATATGATTTTTGATCCTTTAAATTTTTTACTCTTCCCTCCTTTTTTTTTTTTAATTTTAATTTGTCACGATATTAAAACAATATTTTTTCTGCTCTCCTGTAAACAGATGAAAATTCAAATTTGACTTCGATTTTTTCTGTTTTCAAAAATCATAGTACAGTACGTTGAAAGATTATGCATTAAAAGTAATTCGAATTTAAACGACTATGTAAAATTTTTCTTCTCGAAGACATTACGAGAAAGAAAGAAAGAAAGAAAGAAAGAAAGAAAGAAAGAAAGAAAGAAAGAAAGAAAGAAAGAAAGAAAGAAAGAAAGAAAGAATAATTGCATTATTAAAACAACGAGGATACATTAGTTAAGGTCCGTTATTCAACACGGTAGAAAGAAAGAATTTCACTCACGCGAGCTGGCATCAATATCGAGCTATCAAGTCGGAACAAGTCCACCGTCCTTTTTCATCCTGTTGCCGCAAATTGATTCCGTGCGGTGGCGATATTTCATACCGTGTCGCGTTCTTCATCTGTCATTCTCGCCGTTCTCTTACGAACATGAATCACGGCCTCTGAAAAGGGAGAATCATTTCACTGGCAACATATGAGCGTTGCTGGTCGCCCCTACTAATGAATGAACGGAAGCTACACGCGCGGACCGGACTATCCTGGATCCCAAGATGGCAGATAAGATTCAATTACAAGGGAAAAAACTACGAGACGAATAAAAGAAGCCTTTTGAAACGTATTCACTTTGTATTCTCGTCAAAAGGATCATTTCTTAGGATTTGATAAGTGGTATCTAAGATAGAATTCGAGTGTGAAGATTTCGCAAAGTTTTTTTTTTTTTAATAAAGATAAAAGACATTCAGGATTATTATTGTTAACGCGAGAGAGAATAATTCGAAAAATACTATTGGAGATTGCTGAAATTTAAAGTAAATATTAAATTTGATACGTAAAAATTGTATAAAAAAAAAAATTATTCCCGATGATATTTCGTGACACGAAAATAATAGTAATAATCCTTCACATTCACAATTACCTTAAAGAGTTGACAATGAGAATTACTTTCACATTCGTATTGTTATTCATTGTATTGCCTTGGGAGAATGTCTGCAACAATCTTATCAAGATATCGTATAAATTTAAGAAACGCTATTTAAAAGAAGTCAGGGTAAAGGAGGGCGGCTATTTCTTATTGAAAATCTGAGAATGTCAATGCAGTTTGACATGGCCGAATACATAAATCGTTTTCTTGCCTGGTTTCACTTTGAAGATAACGAGTATGAGAGAAACAGGTTCTGTAAGCGGGTTGTACGCGGGCTGCCGGGCGTTACACAGTGAAGACAGCGATGATCGTGTGATAACGCACTACCTGGTCTTACGTCTCGAAGAATCGTTGTGGCAAGCACAGTTTATATTCGCCATTTCCTTTGGATCGCGTATCGTCACGCGTAAAAGAAAGAAGAGCAATAACTAAGTGATTCAGAAATTGTTGAACGATAGTATCATAAAATTCGATTTTCCAATCAATAAATTTAAAAACAGGAGATTCCAATCAATCAATTGTGCTTCTTTAAAAATTGAAAAATAAAATTTTCAATGATATGATTGTACGAGAGGTATGACACCCGAAAGATGTCATTGCTTCAAAATTAAAATACACTTCGTCGAAATCTACACCCAACAGTTTTCGTCCAATCATCTTTTCAACACATCTTTCAATAATACATTTCGATAATAATACATTTCATTTGAAAAAGAAAAGAAAAGGGGGGCGCGATTTTCAAAGCAGAATACGCGATCCCACTTATAACAGGATCAAATATCCCAATAAATATCATATCGATGACAGAAAGGAATTTACGATAAACCAGCGCTCATCGTAAAAAATTAATAGGTCAATTGACAGCTTCGGATCAACGTGATTCCAATTCGCAAAATCTACAACCATCCCCTCCACGTCTAACCCTGTATTCCATCATCGAATCCACCACCAACCAATCACAGTCTATCCCATTCCCCGAAAGGAATCCCTTCTCTCTTCCCTTTCTCTCGTCAATCTTCCCTACACTCTCATTCATAAAAATTAATTAGAATCGAACGATCGAAACGGGAGGGATCGAACGTCGTAGGAATATCAAGCAACCCGTGGATCGAATCTAATCTAGGAATGGAGAGATCGACGGGGTCCTAAGGTTGGAACCGGTCGCCAAGGATGCCCGTCCCCGTCACGAGCTGGCCCATTTTTCAAAATCGTAATTGCATTTTTTATCCTGCTCTCGCTCCTCATCTCGTGCTCCCTATCTCTGCGTGTTGCTGCCGTTGCTGCCAGTTCTGCGCGGGCCCTATGGGCCGGGAGGCAGGCATCCATATTCATGCGGAATAAGGTGCAATTAAACTCCGCGAGGTGTCAGCCACGGAGGAGGGCATTAATCACGGAACAAAGCCACATTTGACGCGCTAACCGCCACGGATACCATTACACATGGACCGCGTAATAAGCCTGCATCACGATGGAACGATAATTTCTTTGGTAGATTCGTAACGAGACGATCGGTCGGGGAACGCTGCTTCAACATTTCGTCCTTGCTCCTTTTTAACCTTCTCTGTCACTTAAGATTCTGTTTAACTGTCTTTCTTTCTTTTTTTTTTTTCTTTCAAAGGATGTTCGGGGATGATAAAGTCGCAGGTGTGAACGAGTTATTGTTACGATCTTTTTGAAGAGAGGCGAAATGTATATGGAAGTTTTAAGAGAGGTTGAAATGGGAATTAAAAAACGGAGTGGAGAACGATTTGTATTGTATTGTGTGTGTGTGTTTTTTTTTTTTAATCCAATTTTAATTCATCGAGAATGTAACAGGATCTTCTTCTACAGATCCTTTCGTGTATTTCACGTCTATTATTATGGAAAGTCGTGGGAGAAAATGAAACTAGAAACGCGAATAAAAATTAAAATTTCCATTAGATCTTTACATTCGTTCTACAAAAGGAACTTATTTGCTCAATACTTTACTGTGTATAAAAGAGACGTAAAGAGAAAGAGAAACACAAAGCTGCTCACTTTCATCCCTTAAAAGAAATAACTTCATTCCACGTACATTACACATCTATATATACATATATATAAACCGATCGAAATAAAAATAAAAAAATTTCCTTAAAGCAGCTTCTTGTACAACATCCCTCGAAAGAAATAAATCTGGTCTCACATGATACATCCTGCTTACATCGACCCGCGAAGAGAGGCCGATCGCTCGAAATTACACGAAATCCCGTTCCTCTCGTATGTCCCAATTTTCAACCCCGGTACACGTTCCATGAAAATTTCATAAGGCGATTCAAGCGGCGATCCCTTGTTTCACGCTTGTTCCCGCTGCTTTTAATTTTTTGTTTTCCTCGGGTTTCTTGGGGGACCCGCGACATAATATTCGGGCCGATGTAAAAATACTTGGCAAACGGTTGAACAAATTATACCGCAGGTGGGCCCGGGGAGGGAAAGTAAATGTCTACATTTACACACTCGCGGCCCATGCAAATTGCCAGCTGAATTTATTACTTATAAATGTGAGATTATTCGCCGGTGATTCATCTTTATTATAAGACGCGCGGCGCGCCGGGGTTGCCGGCTTAATTCCTTTTCACCGTATTTTTGCCCCGTGATTGATAATCGGCCCAACGCAGCCGACGTGTCGGCGACGAGAACCTCGATCGTTATTAAAAGAAACGAAAATCGACGAGGATTTACATCGGTCGTGCGGTGCGCAACGGGTTAACCACTCGGCCAGATGAACCGCGATCAGGCTAACTTCAAATCGGCCAATGATTTAGGAGGATCCCGCGATTTATCCTCCACGTTATCGTACCCTTCCATCGAAATTACTCCTTCAGCCTTGGGGATCAACAATGTCTTTCTCGATGGGATCGGAATAATTTTTTAGGGTGAAGGAGGGGTAGAAATATTTCGTTGCTTTTTCTTCGTTTCGAGATAAAAATAAAAATGAAACGTAGGATTTTTCTTTTAACTAGTATTATAACGTACAGAAAGATCGATTCTAGTAGTTTGCATATAAAATTTGCGTTTTGTTTTAAAATTGATCCCCGTAAAAATGTCGAATATATGAAGAGATTATACGTGTTACGTTTGATTCAATTTATTAAGGAAATTATTAATCAGCTAGAATTCACGAGTTCTGTATTCATTTTATAATAATTATAAAATTCTTATTAATGTTTTCGATTAGAGAAAAATAATGTCTATCTGATATCGTAATTCTCTAATCTTTTCTTCATTGAAATAATTTGGATTGAGTTAGAAACACATTCAAAATCAATCATCTAATAAAACAATTTCAAGCATCTATTTTAATCAGGTGTTATTCAGATCGATTTCAGACGAAGCGAGATGAGCGTTTGATTCTTGGATATTTTTTGTTTACAAGAGAATTTCATGTTTATCGCGAATAACGAGAAATGCAAAGGAACCGCGTGAAAAAAAGAGATTGGCCCGCACAACGAACCTTGCTAATTATTTCAACCGGACTTTCTCATTCGGACAGCTGGCAATTAAACGTCTCTCGTCAACCGGCTAAATTGTACACTTTTCCACGTGTTTTTATTTCTCTACCTGACTATAGAGAGCCATATGATTAATTAGCGAGCCTGCGAGAGACGACAGACTGTGATTAGGGGTACGTCGAGGCTGGTAACAATCACAAATTATGCTCTTTTCTTTTTTTCAACCGCCAAAAAAATCTTTCCAAAAAGATCTTTCAATATTTATATTCAAGATAACACAAATCTGCAAAGATTCAATGAGAGTTTTTGTTAATTTTACGAATCAAATTCGAAAAATGGAATCAGAGTCGAATTTATCTCATATACGAGAGAAAGAAAGAAGAACATTCGTCTGGACAAGTGATTTCGATGAATTTCAGTTCAAAGATTCCATTTTCAAAAATTAGGTCAAGTAAGCGATGAATTCCAAAGGGGATGGCATCGATGTTGACACGTTCGAATTCCAATTCGAAGGATTGGAAATCGTCTCGCCCATTTTGGAAAGTCATTCTGGACCGTTGCACTTTCCTCGTCCACCTCACCTTTCGAAGGGAAAGGAAGAAAACGTAAATCACGATCCATCGACTCTGTCGGCGGGACGCGGTGGGGAGTTTGATCCTGCGAAAGGACACATCTCTCTGAGAGGTGTGATCCCTCGTAATAGCGTGTCAACGATACGCGAAACGTTACGAATCAATTTGTACGGGGAGTCTAGAGAAGAGACTCTCTTCAAGCATCGAAATAAGGGGCGAGGCTGTGGAAGTAGTGGAAAGGTGGAGGGGGGAGGAAAAAGGTTGTCTCGAATGGCCGTGGGACAGGAGGAGTGACTTGCGTGGAATTCATCGCTTCGACGGGGATCGTAATAAAAAGGAAATGCTGAATGTCATGCCAGGATCGTTCCACGAACTTGCGATTTTCGAGGGGCGGTGATGGAGATTAGCATGAATGCGGTGTTAACGGGTGGTTATTCCTTGCGATGGACGAATCGGTGGAATAATGGTGCCTGATGCGGCGTAATAACACGTTCCTTCCTTTTAACCGCTGGAATAAATTTGTTGAAACGATTTTCTGAACAAACTTGCCGGGACACGATTGGTTACGTTCGCCTGAAATCAAGAGATACAAGCCTTGTATGGGAGGAGTAACTCTGATTTTCTAATATCAAGCTTAGTGAAATATGTTGCATTCGTTTGTTATTAAAAATAAAAGGGTTAATATTGAACGAAGGGACAGGAATTCGCATCGATCGATGCCTAGTATTTTAAAAATCCAACTTTCACTCCCGTATTCTTCTGTCGATTAAAAAAATTCATACCGCTTGGCATCCGGATTTCAAATTTCTCGTTTCATCCAGCAAAAGTGTTACGTAAAATTCCGTAACAGTGGATCGCCGGCAGCGATGATGATCGAGAAGAGAGGGAAGCAGTTCGTGGAACGAAGTAGTGGAAGGAAGCAGACATCTCGTCGCTCGTAAACAACAAATCCTTTTCAAGAAGTGGCGCATCTGCCGGCTCGTTATCTAATGGCGGCTCATGCTGGCCGATAATTGAGCCCGCTGCCACCCGAGGCGAGGCTCGAATAGACGCTCCCTTATTAGGCTGGATGCTGCGTAGTCCGCGGTAGCCGGCCCACGAATCGGCGTTATGTATCGATTCTTGATTAAAATCCACCCTCGGGCTGCCACCTCATTACGCCTTCCTCCCCAAGTGACTTCCAACTTCTTGCAAGTGGCGGATCGACACACCGTACTTCCCATCTTCGAAGGATGAAAAATTGGCGTTAAGCGGACGAAAGATTGGCTGCCATTGTGGCTGCAATTTCGTTACTCGCCGAGGAAACGAATGCAGAAAGCAGGTGCAACGCGATACGGTGTTGTACATTCGAGCTTGGGTTCATCTTTCGAGCGCCCGATCTTTAAGAGATGAGGTTTCTTCTTCGATTCACTTTTATTATCGACTCTCCTCGATTGAAATCTTTCCGACGGATGATAGAGATTGGGAAGAAGAATCGTTTTATACCATAAACTGGAAAATTGTAATTGGATTTTCAATACGAATTGACGACGAAAACAATTCCTGCTCGAAAATTATTTGATATTAACCAAGTATCTTTTGATATATCCGAAAAGATGGATATAATTAATTACGAAATTCATGTTGAAACTCTTCCATCTGATAAATTTTACAATCGAAAGAATTGACGATGAATTGACAAATGACCGAGGAAAGTTCGTGCAAACATCGTTCGAGTTCCTCGATAATGCCGCCCCTCGAAAGTCCGACAAGTTTCGTAACAGCACTCCGGAAATCCAGCGCAATGCCAACTTCGATTAATCCTGAATTATCCGAACCACTTCCTCGAGGACTGAATCTTGGAACGATGCTAATTGGAGTGAGCTATCGTGAATTATCGACCATCCAGAACAGTTTCAATCCGTCCCAACGATCCGTGGCAATTCATCGAATTGTGCTCGTCGAACGAACGAACAACGCTTCTTAACAACTGCTCTCCGCATGGACTCGACCGGCACAAAGAGAATTGTTTCCTCGATCATCCCAACCTTATCCAATTACGATATCACCGTGTACATTTCGATGTCGCATGTCGATTGGTAGTAACTATACCGCGTGATCGCGTGAGTTATCGGAGTTGTAATTCTCCCTTCGAGGTGGCCGTGTGCATAGAAAGCGGCTGTCGCGATAAATATGCGCGACTCGCGCTCGAGTTGTATTCGCGGAGGGAAACGTTGGATACGAGCCAACTCGAGCTGGCTGAACGAGCACGGTTCTAGGGTTTATGAAGTACGTTAAAATATGTACGTTTCGCGTGTAAATTATAACTCCTTTTTTTCCCCCCCCTTTCTTTTTTTGGATGGGAAGAGACGAGGTGGAATGAATACCCGTGAGAAACTTTGAACTCTTTCGTATCGCAATTCGACAATATCAAGAGTGGATATTAGTAAAGAAAAAAATAATACGTTTTGTCGGTGATGATTGAATTTTATATTTTAATAACAATTATTTATTGATTCCATCTAAACGATTTTGAAAATATAGTAAAAAAATTTCACTTCGCGTGGAACGATACGTATTACGCGATATAAAACCGCTATAATAATCGTGTAAATACCATTATCAAGATCGGATGGAGAAAGAAAAGGAAAGAAAGAAAAGAAATTTAACCCAATTCCCCAGAAAGCTAAAAGTCCCGAAGGGATTCAAGGTTATAAAATTTCACGATCGATTTTTCAACGCTAAACTAAAAAAAAAAGTATATCCTGAATATACGAGAGGGGAGTTTCTATATAAAATTAAATATTTCGCGAAAGTTTCGCGAAAGAAAAAAGAAAAAAAAGAACTGCAGAAGAGAAAAGAAAGGAAGCAGCGAAACGAGCAACAATGGAACTCCCACGAAAACTTTCACTCGGGAGAGCGACGACGATCCCGTAGCATCTTTATGGCGAACACTTAGCATGTCCATGGGGCTGTTGAATAAGGGAACGGATGGAAATACACGGACGCGCGTAAATAATGCAAAACAAGGAACGGACGAAAAATTGACGGTCTGGTTTCATAGCGGGGATCGGTATTCGCCGATTTTTCATACAATATCCCATTTTCGAGAGCGGTCGTCTGCATATAAGATGATATCGAGGCGCTCCACCAACCCTCGGGGAATCGGGCAGGGATCGTGTCAATAAATCGGATGGCGTGCGCGCGGGCCCAAACAGGCCCATCGTTTGCACGGGGAAACGATTCCAATAAGAGAACGCTCGGTTGAATGATCGGCGATGCATCGGTGGCTCGGAGGCACCGATCGGGAACGCGAGATGGCCAGTCACGCATTTCGATGATTTAGCTACGGGTTTCAGGAAGCGTTTTGCAGCTTCTCTAATCTAAAGTTACGAAACAACGCTTCGGGATCCGCGAGAGAGCGGATCTTTACCCTCTCCTGTTGAAAGTTCCGGTATCGATCGGATTTCCAGTTTAGACGATCGAGTGCATGAGAATGACAATAAATATAGTCGAGTGAACCTTTCTTTCAAAATGTGTAAGAATATTCCAAACGTTTTAAAATTATCAAAATCCTGATAAAGTACGAGGCTTTTTTAGAAGTTTTTAGGCATATCATTTGGTTGCGTCACAATCCGACCTCGAAGTTGTTATTTTCATTTCGGATTAAAATTTTCGACTCTTTCTCGAATACGAATCCTCCGACCAAATATCATCCCTTCCGTTTCGAGCCGTGTTTCTCTCTTTCCCCTCGAATCTTTCAAGAAAGTAAGACATCGAACGAACGTTGGAAAAAAATGTTGTACAAGATCTCGATACCCGAAATCGGAATCGTTGCGATGTGTTGGCAAATAACACGGCAAGATCTACAAGGGGGAAATGTGGCGATAACGATGTCATCGAGTTTTTGCGTACAACGAGTCATTAGAATGGTGGTGGGGAATTTCGAGCGCGGTAATAATCTAATAAATCGGCGGGGAAGACATGGGGTTCGGGATGTTAGCGGGCCGCTGCATTCCCGATTCGATGTTTACGAGGCCCGCCGCTCGAAATTTATGAAAATTATTCGCGGCTACCTCGATTTCGCGTATTCATGCATCCGATCTCTCTCCGTCTCGCTCTCGTTTGTCTCGATCTCGAGGAAGAAGGCGACATCCGGCCGGACCTCGTGCTCCCATTGTTCTGCCCGCGACATGTCCAAATTTCCATACGCGGAGGTTATCCAATAAAGTCGGGACGGAGGATTATTCCTCCGCTGATCTTCGCTCCACTTCGATCCCGGAAGTTTCTACGCTCACCCGCGTTCTGCCTTTTGTCGAACGTTCCGCGTCTTGTTTTCAGGATCAGGCTGTCGCGCGCACGCGTGGAGTGCAGGTTTCACGAAAAACGGCAGAGATGGCACTGTTGTTTGAAACTGTTGATGTTAGATGTTTGAATCGCGCGGGTATATATGTTAATGGCACCAATTGCGTGGCATTTTCGTGGGAAGGATCTGAAGAGATTCGAGCGGAAGATTTGTTGGAAATTGTTTCTGATTTTGCAATCTGCGCTTTCCAGAGATAAATATCGATTCGATTAAATTAAAACGAACGGTTGGAGTTAATAAAGTTTAATGTTAATTTTTGAAGTTTGAAAAATGCGAGTGATCAAAAGAAAGAATCGGTATTTTCTTATATGGATCTGACTTACAAGGATTTGCGTGTAGGAGATTAAATTTCTCGGGAATATTAGGAGGTTAGGTTATTTTAAAATGAAAGAAGAAACGTTCGTGAGTTAATAGAGAGTGAATTGTCAGAAAATCGATGAATTATTCACCGCGTGTTTTTTTCCATTCCAGAAACGATGCGAAGTATCGAGCTACGTTTAAAAAAAATATTATTTCAGTTTTATGCGCCGCATTTACTTTCTTCCTGTTTACTTTACACGTGCAAACACGTGGAATGGATTCTCGGTGAACGGAAGAGAGAAATAAAAAGGGGGATCGAATGGACCGAGTGTGTTTCCATCGAGATAAACGCGAGCATTGCGGTGACTATCGTCTCCCTTGGCTGACCATGTTCTTCATATCCCACGGGTCTCGCTGCTATCGGCGTTTCTTCATCCGTGACCGGAAATATACTTCTTGCCATGTAAAAAACCAGATGTGGAGAGCCGTATATCGACCACAGCCTCATCACACTTATTGTAGTCCAGCGGGTGTTCCTATAATTTCACCTGCTTTAATTCCGTCTGCCGTTTCTATAATCGAAAGGGTATCGAAATAACGCTCTAAAATACGCGAATCTAAAAATAAATAAAAAAAAAAAAACGTTCTGGTAAAAATAATAACTGATTTTCGAGAAATCATTATTCTCACGATCGTTCCTTTTGCCAAATTTGCAACGAAGAAACGACAAAACAAAATATAAATTGTTCGAAATTGTTTCAAGTAAAAATCATTACTTTTCTTTACTTTCGAATAATCAAGATTCTAATACAATTTCCATTATATCACATTAATCCAATAAATCAATAAATATATCATCGAATATCTAAATTATTGGTTTCTCCAAAATAATCCCCATTCATTCGGAGCCACGAATTCCAAGACGTCGTTGCCACGAATCCCATCTCCTTCCCAGAAACTAATCACTCGAACAAGCCACGGTATATACTCTTTCCGGACGTCAAACCCGTACAATTTCAACTTGTGATTCAGCTCTCCGCAATCTAGCGTTGGCAAGGGTCGTGCTCGAGCAGCCATCGAAACTTCGGAAACTCGAACGGACAGGGGCTCGAGTTCACAGATAATTCAGCGTGAAACAGCCACTTTCGAGAGCGGCCGACTGTCAACGTTCCAGGAAAACGATCCCTCGAACGAGCCATCCGTGGATAAAGAAAGACAGCGAGCGAAAGAGAGAAAGAAAAAGAGGGAGAGAGAAATAAAGAAAGTTCGATTCCGTGGACAATCAGGCTCGGTCCAAAAGACTCTTGTTTCCTTCTTTCCATGTTTTTTTCCTCGTGATTCACGCGCTTCGATCGTACGCCACTTTTATTCGCGGAGGAGATAGCGCTAATGGCGCCCGCTGAGTTACGCGCTTCCACGGCCGCCGGATGCTCGGTTAACCTGCGCAGCTACCACCTGCTGCGAGTAACTTGCACTGGACGCGTTCCTAAATCCCAGAAATGGCGCGCGTAGGATTGCTTTTCCCCTCCTCGTTTTCGATGCCTCTCATCCTCCCCCTTTCTCTCCATCCTCGCCTTCCCTTTCCTTTTCTTTTTCTTTTTTTTTTCTTTCCTTCGGATTTTAACATGCGAGGTTTCGGGCGAGGCTGCGTGGGCTGCGTGTGGTGGTTAATGGAAACGATGTGTTTGAATCGAGCGCGCGATTGTAATTAGGGGAGGTCTCCTCCTCCTCCTATAATTGAGATCGGGTTTTGAAAAGGGTTTTGGGGTTTTCGAAGAGATTGTTTATGGGGAAAGATTTGGTCGATTTTGCGGATAATTGTATCGCAATATATCTTTGCTTTCGAATAAATGTGCTCGTTAAAACAATGTTTAACTTTCGTCGAAAAGTTGCTTCTTCTTGTTTTCTTTTGTCTCTCCTTTAGTCTCTAAGCTAGTCTCTCGAGCGAAGTTCGATCCCTCTTCGAAGGCCAATTAAGGCCGGTTTCCACGCCATTTCTCTCCCTCCCCTTGCCCGGCTCCAATAAATTCCTTTTTATATCGATCGTTGTTAAACGCGGCCGGTTCAAAAATTTTATTTCCCCTTATTACTTATTCCCGGATCCCGATGGCGCAAACGTATTCTCCTCGACGCTAATTAAACGAGGTCTTGGAATAAATGCGGCGTATCCATCGATGCGCATTTTCCCCAGGGAATCAATCAGAAACGGTTGCGCGGACGGATGGATGGAGGTCGATGTCATTGGTTTGACGGACGACGTTAATCGAGGGAACGCACGGTTAATTCGGTGGATTCAATTTTCGATTCTGCCTCGATCGAGATCGAGATCATTGCGACGAGATTTTCAACGACTCGATTAATCGCGGTTGCTATCGATCGTGGAAAGTTTCTTCTTCTCGAAACTCGTCGAAGTTAAATCGATGTGCAAATTGGTTGATAAATTTCGATGTGTAAAGCGAAAGTAAGAAAAAATTTCCTGGAAAGAAAGAATAATAACGAACGATAAAAAAATACAAATTCCAACGTCACAAAAGAGAAAAAAATAACGTCAACCTCGTATTCAAATAATTCCCATTTACCCCGATTCATTATGCGTATAAACTCACTAATGACTCGATCGATCAAACTCAACGTTACAAAATTTCCCCTCTATAATTATTAATTAACCAAGTCCAACGATTTCTCGATCTCGGAATGCTTTCCCACGGGAGGCAATCAGAGGCGGGCAAAAATCTGGATTTATAGCCAGTAGGTGGCGCAGGGACATCGTCGAAGGACACGAAGGAGACGGTGACGCGTAAGAAGCGGAACGAAAAGGTGCATAGATAAAAGGGATTGAAAAGGAGAGGATGGCGCCGATGGAATTTGAACAAATCGAAAAAAATCGACGCGAAGAAGAAGAAGAAGAAGAAGAAGGAGAGGGAAGAAAAAAAAAGTAAAAAGATAAGAGAAGACGAAGAAACAGAAAGAAAGGCAGTTCTCCCCCTGTTCCCACAATGGACACAAACGCCAGAGGTAATTACTTCGCGGCTGCACCGAAAGGATAATTTTTTGCCTGCGTGCTAAGTGTGTTCCTTAATTGAATTTAAGGTTATTTAATATGCTTTTAACCTGCTATCTGGGCCCCCCTTACATACTCCTGGAATACGAGGAGGAACCGATCGATCGAAGTAGCCGGTCCTTGGTACCCTCCATTCCCCTCCCCCGTTCGAACCACCGTGCAAACGCTTTTCCCTTCCTTCGTCGGCGGTCCGTCTCACCGGCGAAACGTCACCCATAAACCTGCTACAGTCCTGAATTATGTCGGGGCCTTATCGAAAATACGGGGCTTAATTTCTGCCCGCCGTCGTTTCGATTACAAAGCGAGAGGCTCTCGGCTCGCCGAGGGAGAGATTTAATTGATGCGAACAGCCGACCGATTGTCTCTTCCTGGCCTGGCGTTGTGTTCGCCTCGAGATGTTGTAAATCCTCGAGAAATTAACGATTCAGCGCCAGATCGTGATCGTTTCAGCGGTTGTCCCTTTATTTGAGAAAGATCGAGCTCGGCCGGTGCTCGAGTGTGGGTGGGAGTTCGAGTAGCTTTTCGAGCGATGGAATCTTTGGAAATTTTATTCCAGTGGATTCATTATACGATGCATCAAAAAAAAAAAAAAAAGAAGAAGGAGAAGAAGGAGAAAGTTATGACGATTATGATGATTGGATTGGACCAAATCGAGATTAGTAGAGTAGATTATAATAGAGATGAATTCTTTTTTTCTTTTTTTCTTGATACTATTTTCAAAGTTGTAGGGAATACAAAGTTTCAATGCATCAATATTTGAATGAATTGACGATATTTCCACCATCGAATATTTGAGGCATTCAAGGAGCGTTTAAAAGGGCAGGATTTTACGCTTTCAACGCCCTCTTAATTTCTTATATATTCAAAATCTTCGAAGGTTCAAAGATTTGTCAATGCCTTCATTCAGATATCTTAATAAACACCATGTGTTGAAATTGCATCAGAATTTATAATCTTCCAACATTCCATCTTTCGTACAATAAAATTTCCTCACGCTAATATATCACGTCCACTCTCTACAGAATTAAACACAAATAATTTCAGAATCCGATTAAATTAATTATCCTCAATTAACCTCGATTTCACCGATCTCCCCTAAACCCAATCAGACCGTAAACGGAGTTTATTAAAAAGGGTATAGAAAGGAGATGGTCACGGGGACCATTTACAGCCGGTGAACTCGATTTCAAATCGAGCCCGCTTATTATTTCGGAGAGATCCCGGTGTCGGACCTTTTCGTAAGCCGACGTGGTGTCAATCAGCTTGACACGAGCCACATGCAAGCCAGTCACGATCGTTAAATCGGGCAAACACGGTGTGTTGCTCGAACGAGGAGCGAGCTTCTCGAGCGTTAATTGTTGCAATCATTCTTCGGCCAGTGGTTAATACCTTTAAGGAAACTCTCGTGGGGACTCACGAGCGAAACACGAAGGTCGGTTCGAAAAAACGAAGATCGAAACGATTCAAATTCGAAGAGTGCAACCTCGTTAAAGATGCAGCGCATTGTGTTGCGTTACTGGAAATCGATTTTTACGCTCTTCCAACTGGAGAAATTTTTTTATCTGATCTGCTGCGGTCGGGATGGAATGGACTTGTGACGTTCGAATATAACGTAAATGGGGTTCGTTGTGGGGGTTTCGTGTCAAATTGACAAGTCGATTCGTGTATTCAATGCGTGATACGTTTGGAATTTCTTTTCTTTTCTTTTCTTTTCTTTTTTTTTTTTTATTTATGCGCTTCGTTGCATATTTTTTTCCTTTTCTCCAAGAGAATTTTGACGAGAGATTCATGTAAATTTTTATGATCGATATGGTATTATACTTGTCACGTATTCAAAAGCAATTATAGACTATTATAAATTTAAATCAGATATTAAATAATAATAGTATAAATTACAATTGGTAATTTTTGATTAATATTAATATCGTATACAAATCTGTCTGATTCAGGATTTTATTAATAAATTTATGTTGTAATGTTAAATTTTTAATACATTCGTATTTTCATTAATCGCTATATTTGTGATCGTTCAAATAATTGAAAAAAAGAAATCTCCAAGAGTGTCAATGTGAACGAGATTGGTGACTGTAATTTGCTTTGATTTTTAGATAAAGGAAAAGTAGAAAATTTCGACACGGTCTGCAGGAATAGAGCGCTCGAAGTATCGTGTTTCTCGTTGAATCTAATTTATTCCGACAGACGAACAGTCAAAGATTTCTAGATTCTACCTGCGAGACTCTTTCTTTTTTTTTTTTAAATTGCCAAGACAGAAAGATTTCTTTTCGGAGAGGAGAAGTTATTACCAACCAGCGGGGCGTCCGACTATTTCGTGTTATCTAGCTTCGAATAACAATTATACGCCGAGTAATTATATTTTCCCCAATATGATCCCGGCTCCACGAAAGATTGACAGCTATCATTTGTCTGTTTGAAACGACGCGAATAATTAACAGTCGATCGGTTGAGGCTTAATTAAAGGATCGATTGGTTCATACATGAGGCGATCATCAACGTCAGTTTGCTAATTTTAAAATTGGAAATCGATATTTTCGTGAATTATTTTCTTTTTCTTTTGTCCTCGTAATTTAAAATTACGCATGCAGAAGTTAATTATAATTTTTATAATCTGGAATAAGAGATGAGATGTTTCAAATGATACATAAATATAAATAACGTATAAATATTTCATACATTTACACTTCATTTTGAATTCACACGTATTTAACATCATAAAAGACATTAATTTTAATTAAAAATAATCCAGGTGGTCCAAAAATAAATATTTTACGCGATAAAAATTACAAGTAGCAGCAAAACCTAGTAGCAAAACCGCAATGAATATTACGTTTGCGAACAAAGAAATATTTATTAACCCATAATTCGACTGGTGGACGAAATAAAATAATGAAACAACACGTGCTATTCACAATGAAGCAATCCTACGCTTCCTCCTCGGGAAACAAGGGGAAAATTTACAACGAATCGTATGCTCGATTCAAAAGGACGAGATAATTTCGCTGCGACAGTCGTGAAAAATGTTTTCCGCGAAGAGATAGTGTAAAAAACCATTTATAATATAAATGTAAATATCACGTTCATCTTTTCATTAATTCACGGCAATTTACACATCACAACAACGTTGCACATCTCGACGAGATATTCCAAATGTGTTGCTGCAAATATTGATCCAACGCTTCCTATTCCTAAACTCGTCGCTGCATCATCGTCGAGATGCATCGGTTACCGGTTGAGGATAACTGAAGGAGGCACGCGTCTCGCAGGAAGCGTCTCACGCAATAAAACAAAAGCCAAAGAATTATTCGGATGCCGAACAATTTCTCATGCGGTCACAATGGGAAGGGTTGAATGGTTGTACAATGGTAATACAAGGCACGAGGCTAGTTTACACGTAGATAATTCAACCGAGATAGGGATCTACCATCGTTGATTAATTATGGAAAGTCGAGGGATGTGATGTTCGTTCGAAATTGTGTATCCGTGTCTAGGATACCTTTCTTTGGATTTTTTTTCAGATTCTTTATGGTTGATTTGTGATATTTTTAAATAGAATGTCCGTTTTCTTCTTTTTCTTTCGTTTTTCTTTCTTTTTTTTTTTTTTTGAATATTTCTTTTTTTCTTAGGTCTTTTAATATTTCAATGATTTTAAATAACAATTCGAAATTGTAAATATTATAAAAGCTTGTATTTGATAACTTTTTTGAAAACCACGTACATTGAATTATTTGAAATTACATAAATTTTTTCCAGAATATATTCACCCTTTAAACAATTCCCTCGATACGTTATAAAAAATTAGTTTTCGTATTTCATCGGAAATAATTTTAACGTGCAAATTAACTTTTTCACAATTGGTCATGGAATTGGATTTTTATTTTCTAAAAAATTTTTTCACTGTTTGCCGTAAAGAAATTTTCAAAAATCCACGTGATTCTGTAATTATTTTGTAATTAACCCCGCACGCAGGTGTTTTTAAATGTGCGAGGATGTTTTTAAGCGGTGTCCTCGTTTCATCAAGAACCAACATATCTTTTATAAAAATGTCCACCCCGTTATTTGTAATTATCTTCCAGCGTCGTTGATCGCTGGAAGCAACGTGGAACGCAGCGATGCGACGTCTCATCACAAGGTCTACACCAATTATGCAAATTTTATGATCAATTAAGCTTCTCATTTCTCTTTTTTTCCTTCTTCGCACGAAAGATTATCACCATTCTTCATATATCTGTTGTTTTCTTATTGAATTCACAACATCTATTTACTTCGAGAACCTTTAATATCCATTTTTCCCTTATCATTTTGATTTCATCATTCATTTAAATATTCCTTGATATATTTATCAATTTATGGAGCAATTTTATTTGCTCGGTTTTGATCACATAAATAATACAGTTAAAATTACACATATATAAAAATAAATTACAAATATATCAAGTCAATATAAATCGTCGACTCTATTTCAAAAATATTCATGAATATTATAAAATATAAAAAAAATATTATATAAATCTGTATTAATTTTTTTTAATATAACCATGAATATAACCATGAAATATGAATTTTAATTATTTCCATTCGATATCGATGCGTGTTAATATTTTTTCCCATATCATCGCAATAATTTCTACCTTTCTCCGTGTTCGACTTGCCTCGATATCGAATCCTGGCATAATCCTCTTCGCGCATTCCGGCTCAGGTATATCGGCCGACAAAAAGTAATATGTTTTAGTTTCTCTTTTCTCTCGTGACACCGGGGGGTTCCATTGTGAAGTGACGTTTGTGTACAAAATACGATATTGACACGTTTCAGAGACGGTCATTAAGAACGATTGTTGGCGGTACGTATCGCGGACTAACGCTTCATCGTGATGTTCCGACACGTTCCAAGGAGATCAGTTTCGAAGGATTTCGTGAAATCGGCATACCGTGCTTCCCGCCTCGTTATCGCGCACTCGCCAAGTGAATGGCACCTCGATTCAGTCACGTTTCCAACATAAATCCAGCCTTTTCCTGGATCCGCTGTTGATTCAGGAGATAGTCACCTTGCGTGTAGAACACCTGAGGCGATTCAACGATCGGCCTGAAGCTAATTCAGACATCAATCTTTGGATGTTGCCGATTCTTCCTTTCAGATCTAGATGACATTTAGATTGACACGTTCAAAACAGAATTTTCTACGTTCTTATCGTCTCATTCGGAACAGAAAATTCTTCTTATCATTGTACTCATTGTTCTAATTATTTTTCTCAGCAATTAAAAATTCTCATTAACCACATATGTGAAATATCGATAGCTCTCAAATTAACGAAAAAAATCTCTCGCTAAACATCACTATTTTTCTTATACTTTAGAATAAGTGAAAATTCCACTCGATTAACATCATGCTACTATTCAACGATCCATTCCTCGATTCAAACCATCGCAAAATTTCAAATGTGCAGTGATTAAAAGCTCGCAATTAAGCTGGAAGCATCCTCGAAGAAATATCCGGATATTATTTGGTGGAGTTTTAATAATTGGAGCACGTGGAACGCGATACGACATCACGCGGTGAAGGCAAGTACGTGAGCGTGGCCGAGCAACATGCCGCGTACACTACTTAAATCTGAGGAAGCCCGAGGGAAGAGGTACGGGAAAGGAAAAGGCTCGGTGAAGGCGGCGCAATTACAGGCAGCGGGTTTTAATGGACCCACCGGGAAATATTCTGCCCGTTCTTGCCGTGCCACACGTACCTACGCTCTGTTCGGACAAGACAATTAAAATTAATCGTCCTTCTTGTTACCGTATCTACCCTGATCGCTTGAAAATATTTCGTCTCCCCTTGTTCTCCAACTGTTCCGCGAATCCACTCTTTTTGCGGCAACGCTTTGCGGAGGAAGGACGCGCGCTAACAGTCACAACAGTGTGCCAATTTTTCTGCTTTCTTTTCTTCTTGAAATTTTGAGAAATAATTGAGAATGGATTGTTAGAAAGAGTTTATTCACAAAATTCTGCGATCAACGGGGAGAGGAACGGCTAATTTCGAAGAAAATTAACAAATTTTAATCGAATATTTGAAGAGTGTGAAAGTAAAAGTATTAAAGTTTCGGGCAATGGTAGTTAATAGTTACGTGGCGCTAGTGTCGCGTCGTCTATCGTTCTATGACGAATAGCGTTCCATGACTTGCATATAAGTGCTTTTTCGGCTTGTATATAATTCTTTCGTGGCTGTTTAAATTTCTGATCACTTTCCTCCCCTCGTGTTACGAAATTACACGGTAATTTTAAACTTCCTTCGACTTTCTTTTCACTTTCCTCGAGTGTATATAAAATATTTCGGGCAATAAATTTGATAAACGATAAGCTGCTCGAGACGCGTAACAGTGAGGAGTTAATAAGGGCAGAATCAATGTCGAGAATCCGATTAAACGCACGAAACAGATTCCGCTCTGACCGAATCTCATCAATTTACTTTCCTCGCGGTGGATAGGTGTGCTCGTAATTACCAGCCACTTAATTAAAAGTGAAATTTCCTGATCACCTGTTGATCGTCGACTCGTTTTGGCTTTGCACAAGCACGGAGGAATACACGGACGTAACACGATTACGAACAATTTATAAAATCCAACTTAATTCCAAGCAAATCGCGCCACTCTCTCGCATTTAATTCCTCGTAATTGCGTGCTGCACTTTTCGCGTTATTCATTCGTGAATTTCTTCTTCGAAGGCAAGAGTTTATAAGTCGAAAAATGATTTCAAAATTTTATGCAAGATATTCATGAAATCGTATGAGAAGTTTATCTTCCATATTTTTCCAATATCGAATAACAGTTCATGAAATGTGTATATTGTCGTGCATGTGTTAGACTGATCATTTGATTTTATTCTATTTTATTATGAGATATAATAATATTTCGTAATAATTCTAAATTGTATATAATGAATTCAATTTTAAAGACCATTTGAGGGAATATTAAGACATTATTAGTGCAGCATACGTATATGTATGATAATACATATATTCAAGAGCGCATAACTCGTTTCGTAAAAGCGATGTGTTAAATTTCAACCAAGTTATGACATTACAAAATTCATTTCATTGTACATTTCAAAATTCAGAATAACATCGGTCTGTATTATTCCCATCCCCTACCATAAATTTACATTTCCAGCTATCCCAGAATGTTTCCTGTCGCGGTTCAAGCGAAAATTTTGATTAAATTTCACCGCAAAAACGGTTCAATTCAATTTTCACGAGTTTTTTTTAATAAAATGTTTGATACAACAATTAATTCTCAGCTTGTCATGCTTTTCTTCATTCTCGAGAATGGAAACTTGCGCGATTTGCAACGATTCAAACTTTCAACTATTATCAACAACACAATAATTAATTTTCAAGAAGATACAGTTAGGCACAGTAATTACTCGATGTTATTCAACGTGTTAAAAAATGAAAAATATCGCAAATCTAGGTCCTTCTTCTTCTTCTTCTTCTTCTTCTTCTTCTTCTGTTTGCAGCATTAAAGTGTTGCAAGACCTGCTCTCGTACCAAGAATCGTCCACTCTAAGGTTTGTGCAAACTCTCGCGAGCACGGCTAGAAATAAGGTTGCAACAGAGTTGCGAAACAAGGCGATTAACGATCGAAGATCGGCGATCGAGTTAGATCATGGGAATCGGAGCGTTGGTTGCAGGCGTCAAATGCATCTGCATGGTCGAGCACGTCTGCCTCGTAAATTTCATCGACCAATACCGCGGGAAATTCAGTAATGAGATGTCGATTACTTTTTACAGTCGTCGAATCGGCACAACTGACGCAATTCGATCCCGTATTCCGGCGTTGTCAAGCGAAGAAGCTGGGGCCTCGATAGATCCGCAAGATAGAAACGGTGAAAGGAGAGGCTTGCGTCTTTCGTATAAACGAATTTTTATCATGCTACGTATCTATCGACTATAGAATTCGTTCTTTACACGACACGAGGAGAGGCGAAATTAACGGTGCAAGGGTCTGCAAGTAATCACTGGCTTCGATCATTCGATGATTGCTGTTGCATAATAATTACTGCAATTGCGAATTTTTTTTTTCGACGTGTAAATACGAGTAATCAACGACGAGAAGGAAAAGGAAATATCGTCTATTGATGGTAAAATTTTTAAAGTATAAAATATTAACGAGCATGGTGAAATCGATTAAATAAACAAAACTTTTTTTAATGTAATAATTATGTTATTCGATCATTTTTAATGAAATGATTTTAAAAATTAGGATTTAGTAAAAGATATTTTATAAGAATATTTCACATGCACGTATTTCTGAAGAATATAAAGAAAATCTTACTATATTTCAGGATAAAACAAGTGGGATCTTTCATCTGTTTTAGACAAGGCAGCAGACAAGATTGAGAGACAATTCGGAGAAGAGGGAGGGTGTCACGTTTTCTAACGAAATTCTAACGATTGATTTGCCTGATAAGAGAGCGATTCCATGGAAGTTCGCGCCGCGATAAATCACTGTCGAGGTAAGTAGAGGGCGGTAATCGACGTCCAGGCAAAACCCGTGGCGCGCTCTATCCGCCAATAAAACGCGCGGTAATTGGTCCTTAATAATCTCGTCATGACTTGGGATTGCGAACCGCGATCGCTGTATACTCGCCACAGCGCTCTGTTATTATCCGCGACGATTTAATTACAAAATTAATGCGCCCTATTAACCGAGTAAGCACGGCCAGGACCATTGATCCCAGAACGAAGGGTGGAAAGAGGGAGGACAGGGTAATTTCAGTGTATCCTATGACTGAGTTCTTGTGTTCTTGGAAAATTACACCCGAAAACACAGGATGGCCGAATGCGATGATCATTGGACGTGAAGCCGTGTACGTATTATGGTAGAAGGTATAATTATTAACCAAGTGATAATATTGATGAATTGATAAGTCACAAATTGTAAAAGGATGAAATTCTTTTACAACTTTCAGCAATTTGATCCTCTTGTATTACAGTTATCGATCAACAATTTTATAATTTTAAGCAATTTATATGCAAATGTGTTTTGTCATGATCGCGATTTTATTTATTTTTAATTTGTTGTGTAATATATATATTTTATAATTTAATAATATTCGATATGAAATCAAGTATATGTATTTTTTGTAATAGTTATTAATCAAATGATAATGTTAATGACTTGATAAATTTTCGTGTCACATTCTCGCTCCTTTATTTTCTTATTGCTCTTACTCGAAATCTGTTATTTATCGAATAACATATTTTCGATGAGATATAATTTTTATTCATCACGAATGAATTTTCTTGTACCATATTTTATCTTATTTATCACCTTTTGGCGAACGAGTAATTTTTAACGAGTTAAAAAAATATTCAACGAAAATTTAACAATCCAGACACGTTTTATCCCAAGTTCGATTATACTCGTATGTTTGTACTTGTATATTTCAAACTTCTCGTCTCTCGATGTTTCGCTTCGAAACAAGATATCTCGCGTTTGATCAAATTCAATTTAATTTCGAATAACAAATTTTAAAAAAATGTAGTTCGAATGATACGTGTTATCGAGAAATGGAGATAAAATATTGGTTTTGCCAAAAACTAACACGATATAAAAAAATAAAACACCTGTACAACAATTGTTACAGGATTAAAAATGAAGAGTAAAATTCATATCGAGTTTCGAGTAAAAAAAATAAACAAAGAGAGATAACGATTTATCTCTCTATATATGTAAAATCCATCGTTTCAATTGTTTGCGAGCGAAAGATCGCTGCTAAACAAATTTACAATTTGTCTTGGTACGCAACCAAGGTTCCATGTTATGATCAACGCTCGATAATCGATACAATGTAAATTCGATAATTACGTAAGTGCACGTAATTGTACAGCTGTAATGATTCCGCTGTGCCATCGATTTTAATTAATTACGGCCGATTTATCTTGGCGTGAATTACTACGTGCCGATTACAAAACGAAGTATCGTCGCGTGTAAAAGGGGTGGGTATCGTTTGACGATCGCCACAGGTGATATTGGTCCGCTTAATTTCATCGATGATACGTTAATACAATTCAAAAGAAACAATTAAAAAAATCTCTCGTATATATAAACGTCGTGATTTCAAAATTGAATAAAATAATTTTTCGACGAGACTTAATTATGGACTTAATTATGCATTAAATGTGAATAATTCATGTGAATGATGTAAATATACCTGCGTGTGAGAATTACTTTACAACAAGATAAAGAGGATTAAAGGTTTAAATAATATTGTAACATTTCAAATATAGAAGGAACAATGTTTTATCTTCTAAATTATAACTTATAATTTAAGATCAGCGAAGAAATCACAATTTGCAAAATATCTACTTCACCTGAACAATATTTTAAATATTTAACCATATATGCTAATAATTATCCGAGAATCTTGTCTAAATTTTTCAATTTTCAAAACTGGTTAAAAAGTTGAGAACACAAACGATTTAATAAAAAAAAAAAAAAAAGCATAAGAAATTATAGATTAAAAGGAGGCAAAATGATATATCGAGCAAAATCTTTGGTAAATACGACATGTCCATAAGAGATAAAAGTGGAGGGCTGTTAATTAATTAAACGATGCAACTCCGCCCATAACTGCTACCGACGAGGTAGCAAAAAAAAATTAATAATCAATTTTTAGGAGCTGGAATGTTTTTTCGGCTAGAACGGTTCCGCCGAAAAAAAGGCAGATAAGATAATGAATTATTCATGCATATGTCCGTTTCGCGTGTTCTTACGGTCGACCACCGGCGTGCGCTGCTCCTCGAAATCGCGGTTGCACCGGACCACCCTGAAAACCGTATTAGGTTTAATACACCACGCAAAATCACGCTTATAATGACCGGATAGGATTGGTTATTACGTGTCCAATGCTTTTGCCGACGAATCGCGACCAAGAGTCCGGCTAACACGGAGAACGTGTGGAACGGCATAACATTCGTGATCCTTTCTCTCGCGAAGATCGATCGTTTTCTTTGATTCGAAGGATTTATCGAGGGAGATCCACTTCCTCCGCGGAGGAATGGAACGATCTCCGTGATAAACCTCGGCGGGGCTCGAGGTCCAATTCGAAATGGTTTCCACTTTCGTTCGAGTCGGCGGGACAAAGTTAAATTGAGTTTGGAACCGCGGATGAACATCAGATCTGTCCAAATAATTCAGAAAATCTCGCACTCAGCTATCTTCTTTTATCTTTTCGTAGAGATGGTACGTTTTTGCCGTCGAATTATATATCCACTTGCCAAATACGGCTTTGCTCCCAAGTTTTTAAACGGCTGTCCTCAGATGTTCCTTCTTTTCGCTCCCTTTTATTTCTCATCTCGAAATTTAAATATCTTTATATCTTTTCAATTCATTATTGCATCAAATCTATTTGTTAATAAAAATACTTGGTGATTAAAATTGTTAATTGTTGAAATAAAATAACGTTTTGCTATATAAAAATCTACGCATCTAACGAAATCTACGAGTCTCAACTAAATAGAAAATAATAGAAAAAATTGTTAAATCTAAGATGTAAAATTTGAATGGCTCTAGAAATTGCTCGAAACGAATATAAGATCAACTGTCCTATCGAAAAACGTTTATCTGGAAAAAAGTTTTTAGATGGGATTAAAAACGTTATTTCACACATTGTCTCTCAGAAAATTTTCCTTGCATGTCAACGAAGAGCGGGCAGGTGTTCCTGTCGGTTCCGTTCACGGTCGTCGCGTGGCAGAAGCAGGGGTCGAGGCGAGACCAAAGCGAACTCGAAGCATGACCAACTCTCTGTCTCCATTTTTCTTTCCCTTTCTTTGTCCTTCGTCAGGGAAGATCGAGGGAAGATCCTTCTCGTTCCCTCTTCTTCTTTCTCTCACGGGCCACGGTAAGAAGTCGTCTTCCTTGTTTCAGCTTCTCCTAGCGACCTCTCTCCTCTTTCGCCTGGGTTCGTGCGCGCTGCTCTCTGTCGCGGCGAGTGCCCCGCTCCCTCTCTTCTCTCGTTCTCCGGAGGAACGAGAACTGCCATTAGAAGCACTCCGTTCCATGTAATTTGACCACGGACAATGTGGACCACACGAAGCGCGATTCTTACCTACGGTGCGCAGAGGTTCTCACAACAATTGCTTCCTCGCCTTTAATATTCGATGCTCCATTGTTCGAGCTAATTGTAATCAAAAGTTTGGTTGCAGATCAATTTTGGAATTTCTCTTAATCGTTTGAAACTGTAGTCGTGCTAATTTTATCACAACTCTGCAAGAAGTTACGAAAGAAGTTCCTCGGTTGTGAGAACATATTTTAATCTTAGTCTTCGTTACGTAAGAGATTGCTACATACCTGAATTTATTCGTGATTCTACGAAAAAAAAAAAAAAAAAGAAGAAGAATTTTCCATAAGTATTTCTAGAAAAAAATATGCAAATACATAAATACGATACGGAGTCGAAAAGCTTGAAATCACGAGTCCCTTGATATTCACCGAAATAAATTTTGAATCTTGTTATTCAATCCCGATTTTTTTTTAAATGCGCATATATAATTCAGAAGGAACTCTGTTCGAAATACAGCGTACTCTTAATTACGCCATAGAAATCCGCAGCATGTTCGAAGCGGAGGATCGGTAAATCTTCGATAAATCGATGATATTACGTCATATTGGTTGCACATCGAGGACAGCTCGGATTCTTTTCACGTCCCGTTGCGAGGCAGGTGCGCACAATCATAAAGCTTGCGTTCGATAAAACGTTTCGCGACCGCCTCATGCCTTGCATTATTACCACATTAACCGCGTGATGCATCGCCGGTTGCGAATGTACCCTCATTATCGTTCGATACTTTGAAAATCTTGATTCCGTGAAATTACGATGCGCGAGATGTGTTTTTTGTGCAAACGTGCCGTTGTCGGGAATCGACGAGGCATCAACGTTATCGATGACGGAAATTAATCGTGAGTTATTTAATTACGCGAGGAATCGAATTCTTATTAGAGCTTGATCGAATTGAAATTTATTCGAGCGTCAGAACGAATTGAATTTGAGAATTTTCATTGAAAATGAATAATTGAATTTGAGAATAATCTGAGAATTTTAATCGAAAATGAATAATTTTGAATTTGAGAATAATCTGAGAATTTTAATCGAAAATGAATAATTTTGAATTTGAGAATAATCTGAGAATTTTAATCGAAAATGAATAATTGAATTTGAGAATAATTTTTTGTAAGGGGATACGGTGGAATTGTCGTGAAACGATTTCTTGAAACCTTGGTCGAATGTTAAACAAATTGTTGAACACTGTGGTTTATCGTGATTGAGGGGTATAGAGTAATTATTATGGTTTAATAAAGCGGTTGGACAGATTGATTTTCGTACGTTTGAGCATCACTGAAGACAGATGCTGCTTCTCTATGCAGAGCAAAATCTTTCTTTCCTTGGTGTTCACCGCCTCGTCTTTGAAACGTGGATCCACGCGCGCGCATATAATTATAAGACGATTATCATCGTTCTCCTCGTCACCAGCAGGATCTTGGCCCTCATCCACCATCGAGAACGTTCCAAAGCATCTGCAGAATTGCCTATTCATTATATTCGGGCGCGACCGAGGGCATTATACGAATCGTGTCCCATTGCTAATGAATCATAATTTAATAGTAATCAAGTGACAGGAAAATGTCTTATTCTTTGTAAAGATTTGTAAGGACTTTTTGTTAATAAATGAAGGCATAACGAATGTCCTGTATTTAAAAAAAAAAAAAATGATAGATAATGAAAATTTCGTTAAATTAAATTAAGAGAAATATTTTCATTTTTAGAAAGATCTTTGAAAACTTTTTTTTTAAAAAACGATCAATCTGTTTCTTAAAAATTCTGAATAAATATATTTAATCATCGATTATTTCTTTTTTTTTTTTTTTTTTTTTTGTCAAATTTATATACCTATGGAATAACGCTGAAGCGATTATTATTCAATTATACGATACTCGAAAAGAAATAACATCTCTGAATATGGAATGATGATGAAAAATATACGACACGGTTTGCTGAATCATTACTGAATTCATTGTGTGACACGATTTTGACAGATGCAAGATATTCACTCCTTATAAATGCATGAATTGCTTTCATAAGATACTTTAATAAATTGTTAAATAAGATCCGATGGCGTCATTCTCCTTGAGATAAAAATTGCAAATCGCTTATTGATGAACGAACGTTGTTAAATTACGTAGAAGAAGATGAAAAAAAAAAGAATTTTGGATAATAGAATTTTCTTGATGTTAAGATAAGTGCAGGAAACAGTTTATCGAATTTGTTGCTAATTCTATAGGACACAATATTGAAGCCATCTGCTATCGAGTCTCTTCATTAAAGGAATCATTTTATGCAGGATGATGATACAATAATGAGAGGCGCCATTCTTTGATAGAGGTGTGATTGCAATCAGTTGCAACAATGTTACGATTAATGAAGATATTGGCGAATCATTAGTCGAACATAGAAGGTGTTAAACATGCGAGTAAACATTTCAATCAACTTTTAATTAGTTACTTCGACAACATCAGAGATTCTCGTTTTATGACGTTGTATTCATTAATCATAAATTATTCTTTAGTATTGAAAAATTCACAGGAATTTAAAATACTATAAAAGTTTGAAAATTTTTAGAATGTTGAAAATTGAAAAATTATCATATATAAATAAATTTTATTCGTATTTTTAACATTGGAAAAATTCAATAAATTCGATAAAATTGAAACAAAATTGGCAAAAATAAAATTATTATTTAAAAATAATTTCTATTAAAACAAAATGAATCATAAAATTGAATTGTTGCAGAATGATACTCGAGAAAGTATAAATTTCAAGCGCATACGAATTTCACGGTGTAAAGATCAATCTAAATACAAAATCTTCGAAAAATCAGAAAATTGCACGAGTCGAGAGAAGTATTATATATATATATGGCATACGAAAATAATTCATTTGCATACTTTCAACTGCCACACTGTAATAAAATATTCTTAAAGGACGACCATCGCTGAACACATGTTTCTATAGGCTCTTAATTGGCGAAATAAGCCTTGCATAATCAACTCAAGCCCTAATTGGAATTATAGGGATATCAGATTTGGATAATTAAGAAAGGACACTCGATTACATTACGCGCAAATTGTTAAAATTCGCGAAAAAAATGGTTAAACTTCCTTGCAACTAACTAACTAATGATTTAAAGAAATTTTTCTCTTACAGATATTACAGATTACCACGATGAAGACGAAATGTATTTACGTAACAGCTGCATCACACCAACAAACTAATTTCTACTTTCCAAATGTTTCTTTTTAAGCTACTAGTCATTTCTCTCCCGATTATTAATTATTATCAATTCTTCAAACTGTTTACACAAACGCATCTCGTTCGCGATAGCAATGAAAGACGCGCGCCGACAATTTTTTATTGGCCATAAGGTTCTGCGAAACAATTCCACGGCATGGTTCTCGTGAAAAGAAACCGTGAATCGCGAGGACCTTGCGCTCACAGAGTCACGTTCGTCCGTGGTGGGGTCAGGACCCCGGTCAGGACCACAGATTACGACGAGGCATGCTCAGCGGGGAATGCCATTACATTCGCGATCGCCGATCTTTATGATTCCATCCAGCCAAAAAAGTCGGGCCAATTTTAAAACCAACGATGCTCATTGAAAGTTGTGAATCGCGCCACGATCAAAATGGGACAACAACTTATGAAAAGAAACTGTCTTATTTGATGGGCCACGTAAAATTTCTAATCAAAACACCTTTTTCGTCATTTTTTAATTAATCGTGTGGTTTTCTTGCGTTATAGTTAGCTTGTCAAATGATAATCGATCAATGATTTAAAAAGAAGACGCTTCTTCGTTTAGAAAAAGATACTCGCTCTTTTTCAGAATTATTCAATAATGTAGTTGTACTACTGCGACATTGCTACTGCAGGCATCGAAGTCTCTGAGGAGACTATTCGTTCAAACATTTTGCTTCTCGAATTTCGAAATCGTAACCTTAGTTTCTACTTACATTTCACACTTTGTACACTCTTTGTACTAATTATTCTTCATAAATAATCACATAATCCAGTAGTCCAGTAATCGAAATCTGTATATTTCAAAATTTCATTCATCAAAAGCTGACAAATTTCTTCAACTTCCACTAGAGTTATTTTCCTACGAAATTTTCCACAAATATTCCATACTCCAATTCTCGAAAATTTGATCCGTTCAGGTGTTAACGTGCATGGCCAAAAGGAATTCGTTCCCCGGCGACAGTTCGTTTCGTTGTAGAAGCCGGGTCCAGGGTCACAGGTCATCCGTTATACGACTGACTCTTAATTGGGTTTGCGCTACGCAGACGAGCGAAAGTTAATCTGGGACGCGTTTACGATCGCAAAAAACTATCGACTGAAATTGGAGACGCGCCTATTAGTCCGTACGGTGTGTCTAGCGATAGTCGACGGGATATTGGCGGCCTCCGATCAAAAGCGAAAGGATTGTAAAGGGAGATGTGATTTTTTTTTTCTTCTTTTTCCCTTCGTCATACAAGCAACTGGCCTTGTTGTTGGAATGAGTTTTTAGCGTAAGATTCGTCTCGGTGATAATCCCTTAACGGCTACTGGTTATTGCTCGACATATAGGGAGTCCGAGACGGTAGGTCAAGGTAATCCAATACCTTCCAAGCCACGTTCCTTCGTAGATTATGCCATTACTTTGCCTTCCATGGTATTCTCGATCGTGTTTCATCGTATGGAGACCCGGTGACTTCATTTGCTTCGTTCGAGGGAAGAAGCGTAAGCAGAAGCGTGTAAGAAGATTGAAAAAGCGTTAAACGAAACCGATATTTTTTCTCTCTCTCTCTCTTTTTTTTTTCGTTTCAGAAAGATTGAAATGATAAGTACGTGAGAAGTATAGCGTTATTTCTTTTCTTATGCTATCTAAGTGAATTCGATTGTTATTAGTATCGAGTGAATCTCTTCGAGATAATAATTTTAAGAATATTTTATCGATTATCGTTCTTATTTATGAGATCGAAACCCCGCCGCTCTTCTAGCGAATCTAATAATTAATCTCCAATTTTCAATCAAGGGATTTCCAACAGATGATGAAAAATATTATCAAGGGAGAATGGAATGGAACGAAAGTGACGTTTTCGATCACGGTGTCTGAGTTACGAGGATTCCTCGAACAACTCTTGGAAGCATTGTGCGGCTGGAAACGCCTCGCCACGCTTTAACGCGCGCAACACAACTACTTTTGGGTACCCGCCACTTTCCTAGCCACATAACTCCTAACCCTTGGCACCGGTTACGCCTATGCCAACTGGCTTTACGCCGAGAAATTACGATTCGAGAGAGGAGCAGGTATGCCATTTCACCTCCGGGACTATGGCCACGCCGATTAGTTGTCACCATAAAGCACGGGAACGCTTTGTTTGGGCCCCGTTCTAATTTCCCAACGCTCGTGAAAACACATCGTTTACGTCACATAACTCAGAGGTTGGAGGGAACAATAGTGGAATTTTATTCGTGGTAACAATTGTGGAGATTATTGGAAAATAATCTGCGGCAGATGTATTATATCCCTCGGCTGGAGAAAGTTTCTTTTTCTGTTGAAGGAAAGTCGATTTCTCGCGAAGAGTTATTCCCCTCCTTGTGTTTTATGCTTTATGGTTTCGGTGTGGGTGAGCATGTGAAATGGAATTTCGCGTGAAGAAATAAATTTAGGGATCTCGTGCGGCCAGAGTACGGCCTGTGGGAATGAAATTGCTTTTTAATTTCAAGGGAACGTGGATCTCGGGTAGAATAAAATTTCGGATTTCGCATAAATAACTCGTGAATGATCGTAGGATTATTCTTTTTTACGTTCGAGAAATGTAACGGGGGGAAGGGGGGGGGGGATAAATTGGAAAACTATTTTTGCAAAAATGAGCCGATAGCCCCGTTATGACAGAAACCACAGAATCATTAGGGTGATTAGGAACCGGGATCAAAGGGAACGACGAGAGTTCGATCGAAGATTAAAAACTCTCGATAAAGAGGGCCCGCTTAAACCGTGTCTAACGCGAAACTATTAAGCCACCAATTTTTGAAATTAAAAATTCCTTATTCGACGGCGTTCGAAAGAGTGAAATGTTCTTCTCGGCTGGTATACATTCACAGTGGGGGATCGCTTAAGATGAGAACACGAGGAGATGGCTTAGAGCACGATCTTCGGACGAGATACAGGGGTGAAGATCGATCGATCTTAAATTAAAGATTCGCGATAAAGTCACGAATCTAGGCACGAGTATTCGATGCAGCGAAATCTTTCTCAAACTATCACCTTTTATACGGTTCAAGCGGTATCCTTCCAATAACAACGTCCCAAACCAAATCCAATAACAAAAACATATAATTTATTGTTCTTTACATGTCCATAAATTTTACAAGGAATGCCGTGATTCGTTAGAGAGATTAGTAGGAGTTCTACGCCAGGCACAAGAAAGAAAAAAAAAGAAGAAGCGTTCCTAGACTGAAGCGACTCTATCGCGAATTTCTGATTCGATCGAGGCCGGCCTCCACCACCCAGTTTTCGTCTCTAGGATCGAAACAAGTATCGGGGTCCTCTCGTTTCGTGCGAAGGGCGAGCGCTTGTTGGAGCGCGGACATCAAAGGGCTCCCTCGAAGCGACCTGTCTGTAATTACAGACACGAGGCGTGGCCCCGTGGAAGAACAATAGGGCCGCTCTTTATCTCCCCTCTCCAACCCAGACGCGATGGGATCAGCGCGGTCTTCGGCTCCTCTGCGATCCCATCTAAACCGCCGCGGAATATCGATCGGCTATCGATCGTCGATAAGACGATTTTAGGCGCTAAGGAGTTTCCATTCGGACGGCATACGTTAAGCCCATACGGCCCTAACTCACCAGTCCGGGGGGAGGATTTGTCGGGCCCGAAACGACTCGGATGGAATATTCGATGCGAATGCTGCCTCTGTGTTGCTACCGTTCTGGAATATCAGGAGGAGATTCGAGGAGGATTTTTTACCAGGAGGATAATGTCGCTAAAAGTGTTTTGCACGCGGTAAAATTATATTTAAATATTCGAACACACCTACTTTTTCCCGCTATATATCGTGGAAAAATTTTACTTGCGGCTAATTTAATCGGCAAAAAACCCGATGCATTTCAAGTCTCGGATTACACTTTGTGCAATCACTGTTCAAAATCTGCAATATTTAATAAATCGTGGCATGGAATCGTGGTGCAACGCAAAAACAAGAATCTCATCATCGATCGTTTAGATCGTATCGAAAGATAGACGTAATGGGCATAATGCAATGCTCGTAAGTACTTACGGGCCTGACACTTGGCGAACGCCTAAATATATGCCTGGCTGACTAATTAATGATGCCGGCTAAAAAAAGAAAAGAAAAGAAAAGAAGAACCATGAAACCGTCCGATCCAACCTGCGCCATGCTTCGTATCGCGGTCAATTTAGATAGCCATCGAGTGAATCGAAAATTGGAACGGGGATGAGGGCAAGGATTCAGCGTAATAATTAATGAATCTGATAATTCCGTCCAATTTTTCTCACATTTATCTCGTATTTTCCTTCATTTCATCGTTGCAAAGAATATTCGAATAATTTTAATTTCGAAAAAAAAAAAAAAAAGAAAAATTCGATTCTCATGGAGAATGATCGCGGTATCGAGTCATGTGTTCGATTGACTGATCCAATCGAATGGAAGAGCGAGCAAGGAAGAAAGTGCAATATAATATCGTGTATCTTCATCGATGAGATGGAGACAGGAAATGGCGATCGATCGGGTGAAAATGAGATGGTCGGGCAGTGATCGATCGAGAAATTTGCCTTTTGTTTTTGATACATCAGATACGTAATCGATATCTTCTTCCCATCAAAATTGCTCATGCTCGTTAATCAACATGTCAGGATATTTAATACGTAATTGCGAACCAACGAAAGTTGCGGCCTCCGAATAAGTTAATTTTCGAGAACCAATTAAACCTTGCTTGCTCGATTTCTTATCCAATTGCGTTCCTTACTTGTTAAAGTATATCTTCTTACTTTACGGGGGAAAATTATTCTCCTATACTCTACTAATTTTCTCAAAATGTAATTTCAAGTCTCACCATTTCTGTCCAACACTTCGTTTTTCGTCATCGAATCCCTAAATTACACGAAAAACCAGCCAAACCACCACCAACCTACCCAAACTTCCATCCACAGTTTCCCACGAGACAAATTAATTTCTCTTATCTCCGTGCAAGAATAGAATTATTCCCTCGACCTCGGACGAGAACTTCACAAATCAAGCTCCAAACCAAGCTAACAAAAACTTTAATATCAAAACTCGGCGTGGAAGCAAAATCGAGATCCTCTCCTTCCCCCTCCTCCCCAACAATGCTCCCCAACTTTCAATCTCGTCCGGTTGAATTAACGCGGGTGCACCGGCACCGGGGCATCTCGTGCCTAATTAAAATTAGCAGAACAATGCGGTCCGAAATAATAAGAGACGATCTCTTTATACTCGCGAGGGAGGAGGAGGAGGTGGGGGGGGGGGAGAAGGGCGCGAAACCGCGAGTCACGGTTAGAAATTGGCGGGGGGAAAGGAGGAGGAGAAAAGGAAGAATGGACAATAACACCGTTACACGGCGCGCATGAAGACGTCGATGGGTCACGATCACGCGTGAAAAATATTAATCCAGGGTGACGTGGACCCTTGGTAACTGGCGTCGTGTCTGTCAATCACGTCCCCGCCCTTTCGTCCTCGAGGAGGCAAAGACGTTGCCCATGCGCCCGCTAATAAGCGGTTGCGTCAACCGGAGAAGCCACCGGTGGGCAGATCGTGGAACGATAGTATTTTCGGCGATTCCGCCTCTGAAAGATAAGAAGAAGACACGGAAAGTGGGGTGTGTAGCACGTCGAGAATGGCGGCTACCGAGAGGAATACCACGGGAAGAGATGGCGATCGGCGCGATATCTCGCGAGCGGGGAGAAAGATTTTGATCGATTATCGGGCAGGGAGATGATGAATGGGGACGAGTCTCATTGGCCATCTTGTCCGTTCCCTTTGATCGATGTCGATCGCGAGGGATTAAGAGGGGAGGGGAAGGAGAAGAAGCGGCGGAACGAGTATGGTTTTTCGACCTTGCCTCGCCAACGCGATTAATTTTTCTTGCGTATCGGTCGTCGTGGTTTTTTTGAGGGAGAGGAGAAGGGGGGAGGGAGAGGCCGATGGGGAGCAAGATCGATGGATAAAGTTTTTAAATGGGATCTTTTGCGGGATTATTTGATTTCGATCGAGTTCTTTTTTCTTTTTCCTTTTTTTTTTCTTTTTTTTTTTTTAGTGATTTAAAATTATAATTTATCGGAAGCGTTAAATGTTATCGAGCGTTATGGAGCTCGTTTTTGCCTCAACTTTTGAATTTATTTCTTTAACGTTTCGACGAATTTAAGAGTAATTTTAAATCGATTACAAGAGGGTTACAAGAAATCGTTGAAAGAAATATTCTGTATCGGTAATGGGATGTGTCGGTAAATATTCAATTATATTATGAGCTTGGGATGATTTTTGAACGAGATTGCATGCTCTACAGCAGCAGTGTTTCACAGTGCATGTCTCGTTCAACGCTCGACATCACGCAAGATGACTTCGTTTTTCAGTCGTAAAAGATACAAGATTGCCAATAAGCTACACCTGCCTGCCTTTTTTTTAGACGATCTGCATTTACCAAATCCTTCGAGCTCGTTTTAACACTTATACCCCGATCTTTATATCGTTATGAAAATGTTAACAAAATTTAGCTTAAGCAATTCCTCTCCATTATTTCTTACCAATATATCGAATGTTCACACCTCAACACCTTTAAGGAAAATATAATCGCGTAAGATATACTTCTTCCTATACTTAAGACCTCATCTCATTTTATCAACAATAAAAATAATTTAACACTAAGCACAATATATCGTAAAATTCAAAGTCAAATCTATCTCTCATCCGATCCTTCAAAGCTTCTCAAAGAAGCTTCCTCGACCACTTCCAAGAACGTTTCCAGCTACCGTTGCCCTCTCGAATGTCGGAGCGTGGCAAAGAGAAAAGTAGAAACTCGGTGGCACGAAATGGTCTACCCACGTAGAGGTGGTTTCGTAATAACGGCTAAGTAGGATCTTTATATTCCTAGCCGTGAGGCAGAGGCCGATGGAAGCGGCACGGAAGAGAAGAGACGCGGCGAGACGCGTACGAAAGAGGAAAAGGGCTGGGCCAGAAGAAGGTAGGTAGTTAGGTAGGTAGACGGAGCAAGAACGAACGAAACGGGCGAAAAGGGACCGAGAGAACGAGCAGCCAAAGTGAGTCTCATTTTAATTAGCATCAGCTGGTGCGACGTGTACTTAACAACCACGGCATGGAGCCGCGAGCGCGCCTCTGTCGTCTTTCTTTCTCTTCACCCTCGCGGCGCACACAGGCTGGAATTCCTCGCGAGATGTTTTATTCAGGGACACCGCGGGCCCCTGCCAGGGCAGGAACGAGCTGCTGCCCTTCCATCCGCCGTTTAAATGCGCCGGCTCAAGTAGCCGCTACCGCAATTTGCATACAATCCACGCTACAATTCGGCCCGAGAAAGAGAAAAGGGGCACCCACCAGCCCTTATATACGAAACAACGTTCGGACCCCTATCCGTCGAGATATAACGCGGGACCGTTCGTGAATCCGGTCATTTCGGCGGACGCGTGCTGCGCCAATTACCGTGATGGTGAAAATCACGGGGTTTTGGGGTACGCCGGTTGTCGGGGAGGGCAATTGGCTCGTTCGAAGGAAAGGGTGCCTTCTCATCGCCTCGATGAGAGAGGATCGAGGAAGAGCGGCGCGTAAAATTCAATGCGACAGAAGAGAGATTTTGAAGGATTAAATTCTGCGAAGTTGATTAAGTTAAAAAGGTGATTAGTAAATGAAAGGTGTAGTAAACTGTTAGAAACTTTTAACCATTAAAAGATTCTACCGTCGTAATTTAAAGTTACAGAAATTTGTCTCGATCCTTTACAATTGAAACGCGAAAAATAAAATAATAATTTTAATGTCCGAATATTAATGTGAGCGTATACACACGTGTATACGGAGTGAGAAATTTTTTGGAACGCCAAAAAATTAAAAACTAATGTAGGCTCGCTTAATTTCTTTTTAATAGTCGAAAGAAAGACGGGTGAACACGAGTGTAACGCGATCAGTCAGCGTGCTTAACTTCCGAATTGTAGATATTCCCCTAAGGAGGAATAAACCCTTCGTAGAAAATCAGGTTCGAGCCGGGAGCGACTCGATTTGCGGTCTTGCTACCGTTTCATAATTACAATCACTCACTTCGAATCCAACGGTGGATCTTTCCGTTTCGATTCGTTGTATCGTGAACCATTTCGTTTCATTGAGATTCTTTCGTCTTCCCTTCTTCTTTTTCTTCGAATTACGATATACACCTCCCCCCGTTAAACTTGACAAGATCGTGCTCCCCTAAAAGCTTCCCGCTAAGTCTAATCAGTCCACCAGTCAAAATGACCCCCGGTGAAATGACGAGGAGAGAAGTGGGATAAGACGTTGCACGCTACTTATGCATTATTCATTCGTGCAATGCAGCCTGAAGGGGACTCGGTCAGAATTGGATTTTGATGAATTTAATCTCGAATTTGCTCTGGGCTCTGTGCACCTTGGAACGGGATTAATAAGTTCTTTCGTTGTAATCTTGCCTGACCACGTGTCCCATACTTTCCCCGTTTCCTGGTAAATTCATTTTCAAAGATTTCTCATGCATTATAAAATTATTTCCAGAGATTTTCCATTTACAAATTTTCAAAGATTCTTTTTTATATTTGTGGGATATTTATGGGATACTAATATATTCGTTGAATACCTTTGGATTTTAAAGACCAAAAAAAACATAAAAATTTATGTACAAAATCGAAGCGTATTTGTGAAGTTATCGTTAATTTAACTCGACGTTGGAAGAAACGAGATGCGCCACGCCATATTGCGGCGATGGAGCGAAATAATTCTATCTCTGTCACTCTGCCGTGATCTGTTGTCTCATTCAATGTAAAAATCTACGGAATATAGATGTGCCATAATATTTCAAGAATGAATCAAATATCTATTTGAACTTAATTTTTTTAACCATGTTCGTAAACATCCGCATTTATCAAAATAAATCTTATCAAGACATAGAATTTATGCGTCGAATAATTGTCCAACAATATCTTCTTACAGAATATCCAATAACGATGAAGAACAATTACGAGACAAACTCCGCCAATTTTCCCTAATCGAGACGATAAAACTTTTAAATTAACTTTTAAAATCTCATCGAGATTCTATCAAGAGATAAAAACGAATTAAGGTGTCGTTTAATATCCGACACAACTTTTACGCGCTCCACCAGATTTAAAGATACCACTCGTAATCACTGATAATTATCGAATACCAACAAACACTTTCCTCTCGCCTGTACACAATGGCCAACGGCACAAAAGATGAATGACGATTACGAAGACAAGCTCCACCAGAAGCACGATTCCACCAGATAAGACTCTCCTCCGCGTGTATCGCGAGTTTAAAGGAATTTTTTAATTAATCCCGAGGAAGGTACGAAGGGCCAGTTACGGTCTTGCAGCATCACGAGCCGATCGAGAGCAGCCTGTAAAGGGCCTGGTGAAACGTATTGGTTGGTCCGGCAGTGTAGGCGGAGAGGCCCTGGTCGGTGAAACGAAAAGGACGAGGAGGAGGAAGAATCGAACGGGTGGGTAGTCGAAGAAGAGGATGGAGGAAGAAACGGAGAGGAGATGGTGGGATGGTTGAACGGAGAGGCTTAATTAATGAGACGTACGCGGCAGCTGCAGATACCGAGATGCATTGTAAATACACCGTGGCCAGAAAAACTATTGTCCCCGAACGAGATTTATAACTGTCCCAATTACACTCGCGTCGGCCTGTACAATTTTTTTCGTTGGACCCCCTTTTTGCATGGAGCCCGTGGCTCGATAACGTTCCAACGTCTGCACGATCTCGATCTCGTTATAGGCGAGCACACGCCAGACAACTAAATGTCCAAGCCCTCCCTGATGATGTTGCACGTTCGAAAGGTAAAAAGACTCGTAAAACAGACTCACCCACGCGAGGTAAACGAGAGAGAGAGAGAGAGAGGAGGATCATTTCCATTCGACGTTTTATCAATCGTCGCGAGGGTGCAAGGTGAAGTAATAATCGGCTAGCAATTTGTTCTTGCGGTATTGGCTGACGACGAGAGACGAGTTTCAACAGGTGTCGAGCGGCTGGCCTGGGATTTAAATATCGCGAAATATAATGGGGCCGAGGATTGATGGACGTTGCGTGCACGAAATAGGCTGCTCGCAAATCGGCGGCTCGTGAAACGGTCTCGTTTAGGATTTCGAGGTCTGTTGCTGACGTGTCTAGTGGCCAGGAAAAGTATTTGCACGTAATTGATTTTACGCGTTCCATTTTATGCGGTGGTTTTAACGCGCGTTGTCGAACTATTTTGAAAATGCAAAATTACAAATTATTGTTTAAATTTCATTCTAACGCGATAGAATTTTTTAAATTCTTTCATTCGAAAAGATAAATAAATCGATCGAAAACAACAGAATTGAATTTCGCAGAATTGACTACAACTTCGCGGAAAATACGGAGAGAAAAATAATTTGCTCTCCTCAAAGTGTTCTCATAATTGTCACGAAGATGACAAACTCACGCGAAATTGGGTCAAATGGATAACCGTGCAAATCATTCAGAAGCGAGCGACAATGTTGAAGCCGGAACTAGTTAACTCGAGGAACGAATTTCAGTTTCGCCAAACTCCGCTTCCTTTCAACGTGTGCTTCGCGCGTTAACACAAACAACGGTTAAATTACGTTTCAGTTAAATGTACAAACCGCACGCTTGACTTCGCCAAGGTTGAAATACTATTATTACGTGGAAGTGTAAACGTTGCTGGCAAACATATACGCATAATTACGCTAATTATGACCCTAAATACCTCTCCACCCTCTCTCTCTCTCTCTCTCGACGAGCTAGCTATGTCCACGAAATTCCCGGCCATCGCCACGTAGGATAATTCCACGTCATTTTATAAAGCTTGTTTGAATTGTTCGCGACAGCTGTGGCTACGTGCGAACAGGATTTTCGTGAAACGGCAATAATCTCGTTGACTACTCTCGGCGGTAGCTCCTGTCAGAGAATAATGACGGCTTTAAACACTGGTAAGCGATAGGCCCTTGGACACGATAATGCCGTGGCATTAGCATCTTTATGTGACACCGCATGGCGTGGACGCAGGTTGCTTGCTGATTTTATCGCGAGGGTTTCGCGCCGGTCATTTTACACGCGCGACAGCGTGTAACGCTGTGCACCTCCTGTCAATAAGAGAGGCGGAAAGAGGAGAATCGACATTTGTACGCCTCGATCGGCCTTCTAGTTTTTCTCGCTCCGCCTCCTTTGCCTCGCTCGTACCGCCAGGAATTTTAATGCGCCCGATCTTGTGTTTAAACAAGGCGCGCTCGAGGTGCACTTTACACGAGCGTTACAAGAGGTTAGGATTGCTCGTTCTTCTCTAAGAGGATCGTAAAGTGGTGCCGTCACTCGCGATAAGTTTGACGCGGATTACAATAACGATCGGTGTGGTCATCGATTTATAGTCGTATGCAGATCAAGCTTTTTTCAACTATTACGCTCGAACCAATTCTATCGTCCGAGCTCTATATTTCTCTCGACAAGAGTTGCGCCGCGTGGCTTCGACACGAACAATACGACGGATAAAAAAGGATAGAAGGTTGAGGGAGAAGCGGATAGGGCGAGGACACGGCGGTGGAGCCGAGGTGATGTCAAACCGGGAGGGTATAAAAAAAGTATCGTATTTTATCGCGAGTTATGATTGCCAGAGCAAAGAAAATGGAGGCGCAATTTATCGGGACCAGCGCACGGCTGTCGAAGCTAAATCATTTTTGCCCCCATCTCGTTTGCCGCTGTTCTTTGCACAGCTGGACGTGAGAACCAGCATGCGAAATCATTGAATACATTCTCGCGTATACGAAGGATAAATTACACGTCCCGATTTTATGCTTTATGCTTATCGATTAACGTAATTTCAATATTCAATACGTCTCCCTCCTACTTTTATTCGTTCGATTCGCTTTTCTGCTTTTATCCTCCTTTTATTCCCACTTTGTAACGAGAGAGAAACGAACAAAAAATGTATCCTTCTTCTCGATCTTCCGTGTACACAAAACGGGGTATGCAATCCGGTTCCGATAGATGGCGTCTCGGTTTCAGCTTCACGCTTCAGGTGGCGTGATTCCGGCCTAATGAAGTATCGCGCTCCGTTTATTGCACAGGTGTCGCGCTTCCGTGCGATGAAAAATGTATGAAAGCGAAAGTGCCGGGATCATTTTTTTTTTTTTTTTTTTTTCATCCTCGAAGCGCGCAATTTCGAAAAATATTGCAAGGAGGGGAGTGTATCTAACTAGAGATGCAAAATATGCACACGCGCTTATTGAATACCGCGACATCGCTCGAGTATCATTAGCACGAGCCAACCGTGTAATCTGCATAATAGAATTAGACATAATTAAACGCGAGCGGCGCTTTGAAAATTGTTGCAAAATTATTCCGAGTAATAGAGCGTAATAGGCCCCTCCCCTCTACCCCCCCACTTTTGTCGCGTTAAGAAGAAGAAAAATATCGAAATTTCCTGCGGAACGTGCCCGAAATTGTCCACCTTTCTTATACATAATGCAACGAGGATTATCGTCTGGACCTGGGTGTATAATAAAATTTCTGGTGTAAGAGAAGCCGAGGCTCAGTGGTCCATTGTCGAAGAGTACACAGATATATATATATTCTCTTTGGAACGAAGGGTTAGCGTGTCTCGCAAAACGTCGGTTAATTGGTGAAAGTATAAAGGCCGTGGTAGTCGAGAAACCTGTTGTTACACGGGAGGATTATTATTTACAGCGTCGTCGATGTGATTCCTTGTAAAGTAGAAGCCTCGAAAAAGCAATAGCCAATGGAATGCCAGGCGGTGAACAGGCGGCAGCTGGCCGATGCACCGCCAAAGTGCTCCCGTTATTGATTTACGTTGATAGCTTCTTGGATCCTGGTGTACGCGGGATACCGCTCTTCTCCTCCCCCGTGCATCCCTTGCGCACGCTTGCGCGCACCGAGGCCAGTGTAAACAGTGCGTAAAATTACTTTTTCAGCCGTTGCTACGCGCGTCCACGCTGCCGTTTCGAGACGGTGAATCGTTCCCAACCAAATTACCATCGCGCGCGTTTTAGAGCGTGCGCCGATTATCCTGATATTTTTATTAGCCGCAACGCGTAATATAAGTCGGTTGTTGTTGTTGTTGTAGCAGAACAAGCTTCGAGATGACGATCTTTGAAACGTTAATTGTTCGCTTCTGTGTTCACTGCGATACTCTTCTTTGTTCTCTACGGTATTTAAGAAAGAGAGAGGAAGAGATTTATATTAAATTTTAACTCAACCATTGCTCGTTGATTAATACTAATCATCTTTTGTATCTGTAATATAAGTAAATTGAATTAACTTTTAGATTGATTATAAGATATACATGTGTACTTACCTACTGCTATAATTAATTACAGCATAATTGAAATTCCGTAATTGGAGGATATTGTTCGTTGATCCTCCGGCTCTGGCAAGTATCCTTCTCCACATTTTCTCCAGAATTGTATGAAAACGAATTTCACAAAGAAGAAAAAGGAAAGAGGAAAAAAGAAGAATCGACGAACGAAGATGGTCGAAAAAACAAGGGAACAAATTTCACGCGAAAGGTGTACCCGGCCATCGATATCAATTTGTAGCCAACGCGTGTAATCAGGGGAAAGAGGGGGGGAAAATCGGGAGCAAACCGGAATTCACCCTGTGTGTGTTCGATTCACGTCGTGTGTTACCCGCCACCGTGAATCCGCTTCACCGCCTCGAACCGATACTTTATGCGGACGACACAGAGAAAGAAAGAGAGAGAGAAAGAGAGAGAGAGAGAGAAAGAGAGAGAGAGACGTCGCCCCTGTTACCGGATTTTTCGAGTTCCAGCTAATTACGCGTTGTAAACACCGGCTCAGGGGGGAGGAGGGGGGAAATTTATGTTGCGCCTCCGAGGGGGATGCACCTTTCGATGGTCGTCCAACTTTGAGGCCAACTTCAGGTGCGCAATTACGCAACGTTTCCGGCGAAACGTCGCCAGCAGGGGAACGCAGCACTGCTCCTCTCGTAAGCCGATGGTTACGTCTTCATGCACTCGAATTTCGCTCGGCCCGAAATTTTCGAAATTAGCCCGACCCCACCGCGAGATTTCGTGTATTTACGAATGGAATTAAACGGAATATCCAGTATCCGGGTGTTGCACCCGAGGCATTTAAGGCTGAATGTTCGCGATACACGAGATGGAAGATTGTTGTGCAAATAAGAGAAGAGTTGGATACATACTCGTCCCGGAAAATTACACGTTTCTGGCCAGGGTTTTATTTCGAGGGTATATACGACGAGAGTACACGTGTGTAGAGGGTAGAAACTTGGAGGAGAAGGGGATTTCACGAGAATTCGTTCTCACAAAATTGGGTGGAGAAGTTGAGAGCGTTCGAGAGCGATTCGGGCATCTTGCAGCATTATTTCTTTCTTCGATCGATTTTTATTTATATTTTATTTTTATCATTGGAATGATATGTCTTATACCACTTTTCACTTCTACCATACGTGTCCATATATTTTGAAAAATTATATCCAGAATGATTTCGTTCGGAGGAATCACATTCGCATGCAGATGCGATGTCTTGTTTGGGAGTGGAAATTCGACAACAGTGATGAATAATGAGTAATTTGAAGCGGTGAACAAGCGTGTATTTCAGAAATGCGACGTTGAAATGCGAGATTCCAACGGGTCGGAGCGAGGGAATCGTAAAGATCGAGGCCGGTGCCGAAGTTATGCGAAAAGGCGAAGCGAACGTTCATATATCACGCGGGTTTAAATTAGATCACATAATAAATTCTTCCCTCCCGGCTGCATTGGTAGCAGCATTCTGTATGCATAGGGTAGCCAACATCTTGCCAGGTTACTTGTTGCAGGTTCTCGCTCCGGGCACCGACATACCACCTTTGATTCCATGAAGAACAGCCCCGCTTTCCGATATCGGAAAGCCTTTTGCGGTATCAACGTTCGATATAATGATTATAGACCCTCCACTGATTTATTTATGATTTATTTAGTCGGACGCCGATACCGGTTGGAAACGTTATTCTATACTCACTTATCCTGATATTATCCGAATACGAATGCGTCCAATCGAATATTTCATGGACAAAAGTTGGAATTCGCAAGTTTAGAGATTCATATACGTACGAGAGAAGGAAAATAAAAAAAAAAGAAGGGAATTAAATTTTACAATTCATCGAGGTTAGGCGTGTAAATTTAGAGATATTTTTGAGATAGCTGTTCAAAAAATTAGAGTATTATTCGTTGTTAACGAAAGGAAATTATGGAATTGAAAAAATTTGAAGGATTTGAAAAAAGAAGATGGAATCGTGTAATCATCAGTGATTTGATATACAAACTTGATGATATGTAAAAAGGAAATTCAAGAAAATTAAACCCTAACCTTTAATATCGAAAATTTCAATACGAAAGAAGATCCAATACGAAAGAGAATTTAGAACGGTAACACCTGGTTTCTTCTTCTTCGCACACGGCCCGATTTCCATTCTCGAAACTCTGCGCAGATTCGTGACCACGTGTCCCGAAAACGATTATTTCGACGAAGGAGAAGAATGCGTGGAACGATGGTTGGGCCCCATTGTTCGGCGGACAATCGGCTGCTCGCCGAGTAAATTGGCAAAGTGATAATTTGCGGGTCACGATTAAGACGTGGCACTGTAAATCGTTGTCGTGGCACGTCACGTGGTGCGTGACCGATCGGCCATTAAGCTAACATCCGGCTCACGCGAGAGGTGGCGGGTTAATTTGCGAGTCGTGTTCCTCCTAAAAATTATTTCCAACCTACTCGACTTTTTCGCACGCATGCCTCGCCGCCCATCGTTTTCACGAACGATTTCCGCAATTTCAGTGACCCATTTAAAAAGAAGAAAAAAAAAAAAAGAACCAACGATGAAATCTCGCGAAAAATATCGATCCTGCGCGCACGCTTTAAAAAACGATTTTAAGGATCGTTCATACTCGTTTTTTATCGGATACATTTAAGAGGCTCCCGAGGATATTTGCCATAGGGTGATCGTAAAATTTCAATTACGCCACGGAACGAAGGTAAATTTGCACAGAACGAATTGGATAACTCGTGACACACGTACGTTTTTCTCTTTCGTGATAATTTTAAAATTGTGTGCTTCGAAATTCTCCGATATATATTATTTTTATCAGAACGTTGAACGTTTTACGCTTTTAAGAAAAATTCGAAATGTGCGAAATGCAAATATTGAATTTCGTTACGTTCAATTTTGTTTCCTGTAATATTTTTAGAATTTAAACTTTTAAGGGATACAAATTTTGCGTTATAACGTTTGAGTTGAAAGTTTGAAAATGATGGACAGGCATGGTCGTGTAAAAAAGTCACGAAAGCACGTGCGTGACACGAGAGAAAAAGAGAGACTGGAGGCGAGTTTACATCAAAAGTATCGCCGCCTCTTTGAACCAAGATCGCCAAGTTGTGCCGTGACATCTGGCACACGGCAACCTCGTTTGTCTCGTTATAAATCGGCGAAATTGGATAATCTGCCCAACTTTCGCGCCGCGCCTTCATCTACCGCGCTAAAAAATTTTACATTCCACAATTTACCGTATATCTCTTCCCTCCCTGGAGGCTGGAAACAAAGCAGAAACGTAGAAACGTGGAATAATTAAAGGATCTACGCGGTGAAATTGTGACAATTTTACGAGTCCCTTTCTCTATTCCCGAACTATTTTAAAATTCATCGTAGCTCGTGGCAAACGGAATTAATTTCTACCACGAATTGAACGCGAGAAGAAAGAAATTGCACGGAGGAATATTTTATAAGTCTCGTTACTGTTTTCGAAATTTTCGATTCCTTTTACCAAAAATATTCGAAGAAACATCTTGGCTAACGTTAACAATGAACGATCAAAAATTTAAATTTAAACATTTTAATTACAATTTAATTTTTAATTTCCTCCATCCAAAGTTCAAGCTCGCTTCAATTTCACGACAAATGTTCAAAGATTCAAAAAACATCGTTACATTTTTCAATTTTTCTTCCTCGCACGAAGAATTCAAAGAAGAACTCAGCTTGCCCCCTAAATTTCGCGGCAAATTTTCGTTCAAAGAATCGTGATAAAGAATATCACCATTCCCTTCCAATTCCATTCATCGAATAAACAATTCGAAGACACGTTCGCTCACAAATTTTCCCAGACGTTATCCAATTTTCAATTTGCTCGTTGGAAAATTACAAAGCGCGTCTCTACCTTACTCCGCGACGAGAGCTACGCCACTGGTACGCCGTGGCGTAGAGGATTCACCTGGCAATTTACGCCTCATTATACAGGGTTACGCTAACAAGGCGCGCGGCCTGGAGAGGAAGGTGGCGCGCGTTCACGTTGAAATTGCGGACACAAGGCCCACGATGACTCCGTAAACTGTCCGGCACGAGAGGACGTCGCACGTTCGCGGCAAGATACGGCCGCGTATGGCCGCGATTAATTCGTCAGGTTATGGGGGTCCCCGCCTCTTTTATTCGCTCCAACATTGGAGAGGAGCGTGTGGATGAGTTCACGCTGCGACGAACGACACACCGAAATTGCTCGACACGAGAACAGGCTGTGCGACGTTATGGGCACGCAATCTGCAAACAAGAAATTTCGGCCACGCTCCAAGCAGTTTTCGAGCTCGCCTTTCTCCGCGCACCTTTCTCGTTTTATTTCCAGCCATCGGATTACTTCGATAGGTGGAACAATCGTAGAGGGCCAATTTTGAATAAAGTAATGTAAAGTCTTTCCTCGTTGCTGTAAAGCGGATATTATCGTATCTCGAAAATCCATATCATTCTATTCTAATCAAAATAAAAAAATTAAAAATTCAAATACCACTTCGTATATAGCTCTCCTTCTCTCTCGACTTTCCCCGAAATTTCACCGAGAACTCGACTCTAAAACCCCACATTGCCGCGAATCCAATCTCCTTCCATCTCGATTCCGGCCCACGCCCGTTATCGTTCTCGATACATTTCTGCTTATTCGAAACGGTGCGCGCGGAGTTCTGCGTAGAGTTTCGCGTTTGGAACGCGACGGGTCGATTCGGGTTGAACTTTTCGCGAGAAGGCAACTCTTCAAAAGTCACGACTCGGTCCGGTGAACACGAGTGGGCAGCGAGTCGAGTCCGGTCGAATCGCAGGCGGGTGGCCTGTGGACGTGACTTTATGCGATGCAATGCTCTCCCCCTCTTTGTCTCTCTGTCTCCGTTGGCGAGAGAGCGAATACAATAGAGTGGCATCCTCTCGAGGGCACGAAAGGGAACCAACGTTTTTTCTCCTCCGGCCTGCTGTTCGCGATTGATGATCGCGATTCAATTCCGAGAAGATCGGACGCGTGGGGGATCTGTTAAATGTGATTGATAATCGCCGTTTGTTCGCGGTTATCAGAGACATCGTTACGATTCCGCCCCGTTCAGCCAAATGTAACAATGGTAATTGGAATCGTGTCGATCCTTGTCCAATTTCAATCGTACTGTATAAATTCGTTTCGAATATATATATATAAATATAACAATAAGTGCAAGCTGATTAAAATAATCGAGATGGAGTCGGTAATGGAAAAGGTTCCATACTATTCTCGCTATGATTTCTAGAATCTATTAATACTATGACTTGTCAATTGTTGTAATCGTGCTGTATACGTGAAATTCGTTTGAAATATATATACATAGTATAACAATAAGTGCAAGCTGATTAAAATAATCGAGATGGAGTCGGTAATGGAAAAGATTCCATACTATTCTCGCTATGATTTCTAGAATCTATCGATACTATTGTAAATTGTTGTAATATACGTGCTATAAGTGCAAGCTGATTATGGAGATGAAAGATTCCGTGCTATCCTCTCCATAATTTCTAAAATTTATCAATGACTTGTAAATCGTCGTAAAAAGCAAATCGTAAACATAAACAAAAATTCCTCCTCCACTTCGAAATCGACTCACTATTAACTGATCGTCCAAAGTCGCATTAATCAAAAGTCTGATCCCCTAAAAAAAGTGAGAAGAAGAAGTTTGCATCTGTTTCAAAGAAGAAATTTCACGATTAAAACCGCTTCCTACCGCTTGCTTCGAAAAGGCATCAACCCTTACACAGGTTGGAACAAATTTCATCGAACGCGATATGATCGGGCCCCCATTAACAGAGTGGCTGAGTTTGGCTCGGATTTACGCCCCCGGACAGTCGTGTCGTTCTCGGAAGTCGGGTCCCCTCGTCCCAATTAAGGGAAGCCACGGGACGAATCGAGGTGGAATCTCGAGGCACAACAGCTCTGGGAATCGCGATTGTCACGGCACAAGCGCTCTACGTGACGCTTGTGGATCGGAATCGTGCACGATTATTTTTCTGATGGCGTGGACGCGTGAAAATCGGCTCGAATCGATTTCGATTGCTCGCAAGGACGGAAACCACCGCGTTGGTGGTCGATGAGTGTCGATGAGAAGAACGATGGAACGAACGAAAGAGGAGAGGTTCGTTCGTTTGGAATTTTGGCCGGAAAATCGTGATCTAAAGATAAAATTGAATCGATAATTCTCTGTGTGAGGAGAAGTGGAGAAGGGAAATGGAAGGATAAGTTTATCGTGGATATTTAGGTCGAGGAACGGGTAGATTCTATTGAAAAGATAAGAATCTTGTTCGATGATTAATTGGAAGGAGCGCTTCGAATTGTTTAGAATATTTTTAAGAGTCCTACGTTGAATATTTATAAGATTCTACCTTAGATTCTATCTTTGAAAGTTTGTTACGAAGAGCAAAAATTGATAAATTTGATGGAGTATATACATACATATACATATACTTCTTTCTGAGTTGAATATGACAATCTCAAATGAATATGACATAAATAGAAAAAGATTGACCGAAATGAATTCATCCTTCGAAGAACGTTTCTCGTCTCTCACTCGATTGACACTTCAATTACCAAAGCAGAAATTTGCATCTTTCCACCGATAAATCATCCCCATCCCCTGCGGTCAAATTTTCAAATTAACAAACGATGAACCGATCGCAATTATCGTGATTAAATAGCCGCGCGAAAAACTCGTTCCATGCTCGATCCCATGCAAGAGCGAAAATGTCCCCTATCGCGATACAACTCACCGTTGGTGTTACGAGAAACACCGTGTTTGATCCATTTCGACGACGACGACGTGGGATGATTTGTGGCGCGACGATTCCTCGTTTTCTAATGCCGCGGCCCCGGACTCGGGCGATAAATTAACGGCGATACAGGCAGCGATAAACGCGAGAACTCGATCGCCCCGCGAGAATGAATCGCAAGCGCGTGTTCCTCGTGGAAAACGAAGAAGGATGGGGCGCAGGTGTAAACGGCGATAGGCGTAGGAAACTGGAGAACTTGGCGCGAAATTCGTCTGTAAATCTTTCAGCCATCATTGGAGGCATTCCAATATCGATATCCGCAATTATAACGCGGAGACGGAAGAAGTGACACTCGGTCAGTCGTTGACACTCTATCTGGGAGGAGAACGAGGGGGGGAGGAGGTTGGTGTAAGCGTAACTCGTGAATGGACGAGTTAATTTGGAGAAGTGTTGGAAGATTAATTGCATCCCCCCTTCCTTGTGTATTGTTGTACAGCAGGAAGAGTTGGAAGCAATACCGGTTCTTTTGTAAAGGGTGAAAGGAGGAAGAAAACCTGTCTTGTTCTTTTTTCTATAATTATAATTGCATTCCAAGATCTATGATCGATAATTTTCCCGATCGAGAGCAATATAAATTATTCCATCTCTTATTTGAATAACAAATTTAATTTAGTTAATCATAATAATTGATTATAATCAAAACACTGTCGAGACAGATACAATATATATATATGTATATATACACACCTATAAAAAATGATTCATAAACGGCATCAAGAAATAATTTCCTAACTGCATAATCGATAAATTTGGTATAGGGAGTGAGAGAGAGAAAAATGTTCTTTTGCTCCACCCTTATTGGCCACCGAGTAAAACGGCAGAGGGTAGGATTTGCCGAAATAAAAAGGGGGCATCTGTGAAATCTGAAATTATGCAGATCGCCGCCCGTAACCCGGAATTTTGATGGCTATGTGCTCCAGATTAATATTAATTTAATTCCTTACTCGCGGCTATAAGGGCAGCCGGACGTTCGCTCTTGCACGTTCAAAGGGATTCCTTTCTTTTTTACAACCAGACTAATGATTAAGAGCGTGGAACTCGGGCATGCCTCGCTTCTGTTATTACGGCTCGGTTCGTGTACGATTGTCTTACCTCTTCAAAATGTTCTCCCTTGATCACGAACGGGGTTATTAAAATTTTATCCGGGGGTGTCTATCGCGTGGTTGTAATTAAAACGTACCTACGTCAACGATCATTTTAGATTACAAAGAGTATACGGCTTTTCGAGAACGGAGCAGATTGGGTGAATGAGATGTAAAGCAAAGTTTTTTATTAGATCATATCCAAGAGGATAAGATCGAGTTTTCATTCTTTTGAATATTCATTGCTTCAAGGAAGATCGTATTTCTGACATTCCATTCCACCCGAGATTCTAGATATGTACGAATTTTAATCTCCTTCGAGCCTCGATGTAAAATCGAGCTCTCATTGTTAGCGTTAATTTATAGTAGTAGTATTTTTAATTTTTGTTCTGGGAGAGTTAATTCCATAGGTTGTCAAAAGTATAATTAGTCAAGGAACTTACGAGTGTCGTAATTGAGTTATAAGAGGCTTATTGCTTTCAGTTCATTTGGTCTTCGTTAAGAGAAGGGAAAAAGGGAGAGAGTTAAGAGAGAAAGAAAGAGAGAATTACGCTTCTTAAATGCAAAGCTGCGCCTGAATGCTGTTCGCCTGTTCAACAGCGATGTATTTCGTGAAACGAGACGGACATTTTTATCGAACTTCCACGTTTCACGTTCTGAAATACTAATCTCAAAACATGCTTCTCACTTTTCCTGCAATTTGTTATGCACTTCTATATGATATACGTATCTAATTTTGCTAACCTAACCTAACATAACCTAACCCTCCTAATCTTCTTAAACCATATATTACTACTACTAGCTAGATATGCAGGGAGGATTTAAAATTAAGTACAAAAACAATAACTATACAAAAAATAAATAATAATATCTTATTCGTATTGTCGGTTCATATTATTGCGTTTATTTCATGAAACGATTAAACTACTTGCATTCTGTTCACACGATTGACCTATACTACTTTCTTTCTTTGACAAATTTTCACCTCATTGTAGTCACAACACGTTAATATCGAAACATTATTACGACATTTGGAGGAAACAGCTTCGATACCACCCAAAACCTCTCAGCTCCTCATCATCGAAGGAATGGAGCCCATGGTTCCTCCGTTTCCTTTAATTAAAAGCAAATCGGTACCCCTTCATTATCCCCGATAATCAAGACGGCTCGGTAATTAAACAAACCCGCGTTCCCTTCCCTCGTTCTATAGTCCGGTTTAATGGCCGGTGTATCTGATTGGTCGAAAGCGTGAAAGTGCGTATGCACGTCGACGAGCCGGTGCGATATCTGCAACGTGACAGTGAACGTTTTCTCCGCGTGTGACCCCACAGCACGCACCTGCCTGACCTCTGCCCGACCGACCACGTGCACTCGCCTTGCTAACGCGATGCACGCTGCCCACGCGCCTCCACGCAACGCTTATGCAATTTCTGGAATCTCTTCTGGAGAGCGTACAAAACGCGTCGCATTTCGATACTCTGTGGTGGAATGGCGATAAAACGCGCGAGGATCGAGACGATCCGCTTCATACTCGCGGATAAATCGCGCATATAATTTGATAGAATCGTGATAATGGAGATTGGAGGAAAGAGTGTGTGGATAATTCGAGATTAATCGATAAGCGAGTAAAGAAATTTTGTATAATTGAATGAAATTTCTGGTAAATTATAAAATGATCGAGAAAATATTCTGTTGTTTCTTCTATACGTTGTAATTGCAACAGTGAGTTTTAAAGTAAGGATGGAATTCTGATAATTTTCCCCTCCCTTTCAAGTTCCAAGAGCGGGGAATTATTTTCGTATCGATTACTTTAATAATAAATTGGAAAATTAAAAAAATAATCTGTTCAAAAAATGTTCCAGTGCAAACCGTACTGGATCCATTCTTGGCTGTGAAATCGGTAAACACAGTAATAGCAGCGGAGGATAATATAGCTGCAAACGCAGAAAAGTGTAAAAGTACATTGGCAAGAGATCGAGATCCTTATTCGAAAGGAACAATTTTCACCCGTGATTACTCGCAGATTATCCGATCGAAAGTTCGTTCCTTCTTACCCCTGGAGCACCTCTTCCCGATCGATCGGCCACCGATGAAAATTAGGGCGGAGTGCGGAGAGGCCCCGAGGTGGGGTCAGAAATTCAGAAATAGTCGATCCCGCGTGATTACAGGTTCGATTAAAGCGGCGGTCGGTCGAAGAGGAATGATGGTATTACCTGCGTGGCTCGTAAAAATCATGGAAACCGAGGGGATTCCCTGGGCATGGGCAAACAGCAGACTTTATGGTGATTGAAATTTTACGGAACATGCCCGACCACGAAGTGTAAATCTCGGCGCGAAGGCGATATTATTAAACGTTTCGTTGTAATTAACAGAGTGGGGAGCGGAAGGATTAGGAAATCTTAATTAAAATTTTATGCCCGTTAATTTTCATTTCAATTTTGGCCGCGCGTGACGGAGAATCAGCGTGACTGCCACCATCGACGATCCGTCCTTTTCTTTTTTTCAAAACCTTACCTCGTTTTTGTTTCAAATACAAAAAAAAAAAAAAAAAAAAAAGAAAAAGGAAGAGAAAAGAGAAAAAAGAATTGTGTTCGTTACGGTGATAAAATCGTCGAGCGACTTTAATATATATAGCTTATCTGTAGAAATTTGTAAATCTTTGTAAAAAAAAAAAAGAAAAAATTAAAATTACGATTTAATCCTTAATTTGTTTTTTGAATCAAAATATTTTTTCCACGTTATACGCTACTCGAATCTTTACTAACTTGTGCAACGTTTGATACCAGATATCGTAGAAATATTGTACACAATCTCTTTTCCATCGTGACTTTGCTGTTAACAGAGAAATCGAACCTGTGTATACGTGTGAGTAAGTACTTATCGAAGATACGTCTCATAAATTCCCTTTCAACTAGATAACATCGATTAAAAGCTTACAGCCACCTGGATCTTATCGGTCGCGTGAACACATGGACCTGTTATAAGGTGTCTTTCAATCAGGAATCTCTGATATCCAAATAATTCTTATTAGAATCTGTGTTCCAAGTGCTGATTCTTGTGAACCTCGTACTTTATAAAAGTTCCAAAGTTTGGCGATAGAGGGCCACCCTCGGAGCCTGCAACCGGTTGCGCGTGAAAGCGTTCGTGTTCTCGTATCTCGAGTTCACGAACGAAATAAAATCACAAGTTGAATATTACTTCAATACTTTCGACGCAATTTCGCATCAAAAATTCAATTTCATTTTATATTCACTTTTTATCTTTAACAAATAAAGATAATCACATTACACTTTATAAACTGGGGAAAAAAAAAATAAAAAAACGTAAAGTATTAGTTGTGACATTAAACAAATCAAATAACTCTCTTCAATTCGCAAAAACACTCAACATACGCGATCCAATAATCACGAATCCCTCTCAGTTGTTCCCCAACTCGAACTCGAATCGCAATTCCTGTCAAAATTCCTCCTCGGTTTTTTTTCACCCGATCCAGCACCGCGTTAAAACATTCAAACGTCTAATAACACAACCCGTGCCACGTTCATTCCCATCGATACATTCAACGCCGTCTAACTTTATTACGTCTCGCAATTTTCTGCGGTCTGGTCGACCCACTTCCACGCAATTTCACGTGGAAAGCTTTTCGTTATTGCCTCGTCTCGCACGATACAACGCGACACGCCACGGAGAGGTTCGATTTACAGCAACGATTACACGTATCCGACTCTGATATCTGAGGGAGCCATCGAAAGCCGGCGCGGAACGAATCGTGCATCGATGTGCACTTGTGATTCCCGAACCTGGTTTCACCTGGCCCGGCGACCTGTTGACCCTCCACGTCAAGTACGTCGGGGCCCGGCCCCGCACCACGAAAATGAGAGAAGGCATGATTTATAATGGTGTAATGGGATCGCGAGATGATACGGCTGTTATTGTTGCGCCGCGAGGCATTATTGCGATGCCTGACCTCGGCCTGCCTTCCCGCGATCTCGGTATCGGTGTTTCCTCGAGAAAAGTCCATCTTGATTGCGCGATGGAAAAGTGATACGCATTGAGGAGAGGGTTAGTGGTTAAGTGGAATTGATAGGAGGGAATAATGCGATAATGCGATAAAGTTTTGTCGATAAAAGGAAATTGAAATTAGGATTTGAGGATTCGTCGTTTCAAATGTTGTGTGTATGTGGTTAAAGTCAGTGACAACATGAATTTGAAATAGAAATTTCTAAATGTTTCAAAATAAACAATATTTGTTTCTCAGAAATTTATAAGTAAAAAGAGTTCAAGTAAGAATGAATTGGAAATTAAAAATTCCATATTTAACGAACATTTCATTTATGAAGTTTCAAAATGTAAAATGAAGATTATAAACAGAGGGGGAAAGCAAAGCTGGATAATTATTTAGCGATCGAGACTAACGTTTTGGTCAAGCATTAAAATTGTCTCCAGAAAGCTTATGTAAATATCTACTTAAGTACCACATAAATAACTCTCGTTTGATAAAGCGTGGTTACTTGACAAAAGTAAAAGTAATAACAACACCGTGGTTACACGCGATCTCGCCAATTACTTATCAATCACCGGAAGATCCACTCGACGCTTCGGCATTCTCATCGAGATTCCATCTTTGAAGTATTCAATATCTATCGATGAGGAATCGCGACGAAGCGCCTAAGAAAGGCACGAGAGGCGACCTCGGTTATTACCATAATTACGCGCTATGTACAATTAAGCGTACTCATCGTGATAATCATGATCACTATCATCGTCAGAAGCAACGGCGGCATCATCATCATCATTATCGTCGGGAGGCACCTCTCACCGGAGTGGGTTGCATTTAAAAAAAAAAGGAAAAAAAAAAAAAAAAGCCGCGGCCAGGGACTATAATTTCCCGAATAATTCATAAAATAATGCCCGGTGTAATTGAAATACTTTCGCGTGTGCTTGCGCGTTTAATAAATTAACCGTTGACTGTAATTTCAACGATAATTTCACCGGCAAACTGTACGCGATCCTGAATCGATAAGCAGCCTACCGAGCCACCGAACCGTCCACAGCTATTAAAGTGAATAAATCAATCAGATCCACCAGCCTTCCGAATTGATCGAAAGATTGTCGCTCTTCGATCGAGAGTCGTCACCGGTTAACTTAACGTCCACTTTTACGAAAGAGATTCGTATCTGATCATAGTATTCTTAAAAGTGCGATGATACACGTAAAGATTTCGATATGCTTGGGAAAGATTTTTTAATTAATCACGTGTCGATAGAATGTCTGAAATCAAATGGCAAAATCGAACGAGCGGTGAAAGTACAGTGAATATTCGAACGTGAGACATTTTATTGTACATTTTATTTTGCAAAATTAAAATCTGAATGATATCAAAAATATTTCTTGATATCATACTTTTGAATATTGTATCGCGATAATGAATTAATTAATCAATCCTTCGAATATTTTTCTTGATCTTCATATATTCAGATTATTTAAATATATTCATAGGATGTCTTTTGAAGAATCAATTCTTCAAAAGAGGCCAAAAGGAACGTAAAATTGGTTTATAAAAATGTCGATTGAAATTTATTTACCATGTTATAAGCAGTTTAAATTTGCGAGATAGATGGAGCGAGACAGAGATAGAATGAGACAGCGCGTATCTTCGCCACATCGCCGCGAAGCGGCGCGCTATGTCATTCTATCTCCGTCTCGTTTCATCTAACGCGAACTTCGTTCGCTCATAACTCAATAAATAAGTCTCAACCGGCGGTATTTTTCCATACCAACTTTTACGTTCGTTTTAGCCCGAAGAATCGACTCTCGAAATATGTTTCATGAATATATTAACGTGCAATTTCAATTTTGCCATTTAATATACTACAAAGAGAAGGATAAAACGTAAGTTTAATCGCGCGACATACAATTTCCATTTACGAAACTCGATCGACTCTCTTCCATTTCGATCGTGACGATCGTTTTCGGGAAAAGGAAAAAGGAGGCGCAGAATCGATCTCACGGTATCTGCCTTGGCATTATTCATTGTCTGCAATTGGTAAAAATTACCTCTCTGTGTTTCTTCTCGACGAAGTCGCATGTAGGTTTTTCAGAGGAGTACACGTTCCACTTTTATCCTCACCGGGACGCGAAATCACCGTGAAGCAGCTGCGACTTCAACGTTTCGGATAGAAGATGTATCATGTCTCTTTCACTTGAGTCGTAAGTTTGCAATTCTCATTTCGAATTTCTTGTCATTTTTGGAGGATGATCGTGAAACTCTCGAGAGTTTTCTTTCGAGATCAATGTCGATTGGCGCTTTTTCGTCCCCTTTCCGCTATGCTGAGCAATGTTCCGCGTCGAAAACATCGGGTGCCCGATCGCCATTCAAGGATTTCATAAATAACCATTATTGTCCCGTTTGGGAGGACGTTTAAGAAAGCGATCCGTTAAATTCCTTCGAGGTAAAAGAAATGGGGAATCATAATTTCGGGACTGGATTCGGGGATATGTCATTTTTGGGAAGAGGTCCTCGAAAAATTGAAACGACAGAAGGACGGTTGTCGAAACGATCGAGCGTGATGAATCGGAATTTATCTTATTTTCCGACGTGGAATCATTGTTCTCGAATGGGATATTTGTGAGAAATAAATTTGAAGGCATCCCTTCAAAATTATTATCTCGTTTTAAACTTCCCTTTCAAAAAATTATTACCAAATATACACGATAATTTTTCCTACATAGACTTCTCAAATCTTCCTCAAAATTTCCAATAAATCGCAATAAATTTAAAGAGAGGAGAAATCCTACAACTTTTTAAAATCATTCTCTTGATTGACTCCTTGATCGTCCAAAGTAATTTATTGGTGTACAAGAGCGTATAACAATCGTAACAATCGTTTCAAATTTCTTCCTCGAAACTTTCATTCACAACAAGATTCCTTGTTCCAACGTCCCTTGCTCATCAATATATACAACAGACCGTTCCCTGTTCGTAAAGTCGAAAACACATCTCGCAACGGGCGAAATTTATTCGACGTCGGCCGTCAACGCTTAAACGATGTTCGCGGCCGATAACGCGCAACGGCGGCGGTTTTAAAACACGAGGCGATTGTCAATAACGAATCTCCATTGCGTGTCACCGCGAGACGGCAATGAGGAAGTCGTCTGAGCCGCTCGGCTAAGTTCACACGGGCGTAAATTTACGGCCGACCCGAATGGAAGAGGCGAGAATCGCGGACGACGGAGGCGCGAAACCGCATATGGCTACTTTTTCTTCCATCTCTCCCGTTGGACCGCCTCGTAAATGTCGATGTTCAATCCGGTAGGGTCCCTCGACTCCGTCATTCCGCCATTACACGCGCCTGTATTCGCAGGAAACGTAAATCGTCACAATGTTGTAGTTGTCTCGAAAGTATTTCATCGAGTAAACGGTGATAACGCGCGAGGATTTAACTTCGTGGAATTTTTCAGACTTGGATATGTTTCTCTTTCTTTCTTTCTTTTTTCTTTTATCTTTTGTCAACAGTGTGAGAATTTCTCAATGAGAATAATGATTTTTTTTTTCTTTCTTCCTTTCGTGAAGATACTTTCGAATCACGGGACGATATTGGACCGTATCCGTAAGGAAACGATCTTAAAAATATTTCAAATGCGATGACGTGCGAAGAAATGACATTTAACTTTATATAATTTTTCAAACGAGAATATATATTTTTTCCTTTTTGCAACCAGTGTGAGAATTATTGCAAAAGTATTACGTAAGCTGCATTTAAATGAAAGGTATGAGGTTGGAGTAATAAGTAATACACTGCATATGTTACCTGGAGGGTAGAGAGTACTAATTAAAATTGCTACGTGTTTTCGAACGAAAGGTTAAACTGATTAAATTAATTATTCGTTACGTATGTGAAGGACGTTCTACAAGCAAAAGGATACATTATTGATCCTTAAAAATGAGAAGGATACTGGTTTGTAATCCAGAATGTTAAAATTGTTAGTAAAACTTTCGTCACGTTCGAAATATGTTCCATTTTCATTTTACAAAATTCCACATCCATCAATCTCGCGCCGCAATTTTGATTTTGATTTATATCAGTAACAGGTATGGAATACAATCATATCAATCCCTTCAATTTCATTCTACTTTCAATCTCCTTCTCCCCAATTTCTTCTTTCTTCAATCCAACTTCACTTCCTAAAATCTCCTAATCCATCCGTCCATCTTCATCGAAAGATTCAGCAATTCAACGAAACATCTAAACACTGACATTTGACTTTCATCCTTTGGCAATCTTCTTCAAACACACTATCTCCTTCCTTTCCATCCTTCAATCCAACCTCCCCCAACATCTCCCCTCTTCGTCCTCACTCCCTCCTCCCCTCATTCACCTCACATTCTTCTCAACAATTTCATTTCCTTCCCCTCCTTCAATTTCCTCGTCCTCCAACAAATCTCCTCTCCTTCGCCCCTCATCTTCCTTCTTCCTCGAGCTTACCCCTTTTCTCTGTCGGCGTGCACCAAGGGTACGGTAGAATACGTGATTACCAACAGCCTCCGTGGCAGCAGACATTGCGCAGGGGTTAGGGGTCGTCCCGCCTCGGCTTACCGGCCAGGCTGCGAGTAATTGCAGCTGACTGCGATCCCGGGAAACCGCAGACGAAAAATTGAGCGAGAGAGCCACGTGAACCGGCTCGTACACGCCACACTTTCCACACGCACTCACCTCGGTCGTCGAGGCAGGCTGGAATCTCTTTGGATCTTGGATTATCTCATCGCGGCAATTGCATAAACGAGATAGGGAGCGTTCCAGATAAATGTCGAATCATTTTTCAATATATTATCTTATTCGCCCGACGCGAATAAATGATGTTTGACGGCTCCTCCAAATTCTTCCTTCGATTTTTCCTTCTTATTTTTTTTTTTTTTTTTTGGTGAAAGTAGTTTCGTTTCACCTCTCTTCTTTTGTAATTGATTTATCGAATTAACGTAACATCGAAGGAATGCATATATGCATGTATATATTTCGTACAAGGAGGATGATTGAATTTTCGCAAGACTTTCGTTGCATCTGTTTCTCGTGTCTTGTCGTACGGGTCGTTGGTCCTTAATTTTCGCGCGTTACAATGTATAAATCCGTCGTCCGAGGCAGGATCGTAAAGTGTTAAAGAAATTCGAGGTTTGCACTTCATTTCTCTTTGTCAGAGACCGTTGTTCGTGTAACCGTGTAATTTTCTGAATTGCGGTTACGGCACGAGGACACACGAATTTTTCCTTCTTTTTTTTTTTTTTTTTTTTCGTTGACACGCGTGGTAAGGCTCGACAGTGTGTGTGCGCGCGTCGGTAAATTGTTGGCTATTATTGAAATTTGCGAGTGGGGAGGGCGGGTGGAATTTTTTGGATCGATTTTGATTATTCAATGGAATATCAGTTAATAAAGTTACACGCGCGAAGAATTCTCGCCCCTCCGAGCGGACACCTGCGTCATCCATGCCCCCTATTTACCATGTATCAGGTGATGGTAAACTCGGCACCGTTTTACCCAAACCGGTCATTTTCCCCTCGGCTAAAGTACGATGCAAATCTATTAAAATTTCTGAACCGAATATATACATGTGTATACTGCAACGGTGATCGTGTATCGCGGTTAGCAATGAAGAAAAAGAGATAGAAGGAATTGTTGCACAATCGTGCGTTTAAATAGTTCTTGATGTAGCTGAATATTTCACGCTATTTTAATTATATTTTGCACGATATTTATTAAAAATAAATTTGTGTAGAATGATTATTTATCGATATTTTTATTCTTTAAATTATCGAAAGAGTGAGGTAACTCAATTATATATAACTGCATATAATGCACGATTCATTATAAAATTATTCATGAAGAATAATCTGTGAATCACCTAAGCATGGTTCCAATATTGAGACTAATCCATTCACGGTGAAAAATTTATGCTCAGTCTCGTTACTACGATCAATTACTTTAAAAAGGAACATATTCACATAAAGATTGACACAACTTATTTTCATTTAACATCTCCTAAAAATTTCCTTCACTTTCTAATAAACGAAATACCTCTCGAGAGATCGAAACCGATACGATTTCATTTTCATCGAATCGCTAGCCTACTTCGAAGAGGATCGAGCAAGTAACCGGCCAACTCTTGAAGAGAGTTCATAAATCTAGGACGATGCGAATATGCAAACCAGATCATCGATATAACGAAAGCGGGACGGAGCAAGTATCAACCAGGCACAAATATCCCATGAACTCTCGCGTTACACATCTCCAAGCCATAAATACTTATCTCTAAGCGCGCACCTGTCAGCTATTCATCGCCGCCCGGAAATTGATCCGTTCGTAATTCAACGTTCAACAACGAGCAACGGAAAATCGGCGGTAATAATGAGCATTTATAAATAACGATCGTTCCCATAGATCGTGCACGATATCGTAATCAAGTAATCCGCGTGCATCGTATCGCCCACAGCGATATCGCGACGGTTGCCCGGCAAAGTTGCCGAAGATTCACCGAGAATATCAAGATATCGATTCGTATCGATGGATATCTGCCCACGTACACCCTATATCCGGCGTGAGTTCTAAGTCCCGTTGCCCTTATCGATTATCCATCATTTCCGCGCCGTAGGCTCATCTGGGTCAGAGGTTAATGCAAAATCAACCCGATTTGTGCCGCTCAGCTGTCTGTTCGTTGTTTTATGGGATTAACGGGGGTGGATACGAAAGCGCGTTGGATACGAATTCGAGTGATTCGATGGCTTTTGGACAGATTCTTCTCTGGTTTTTTCATTATTCGAGAGAATTTTGAATATCGGTTTGAGAGATAAGTTGGGTATATTTTGCATGGAATAATTTTTGTTTCTTCCTTAAAAAAAAAGATTTGTAGATTCGTTTCGTCGTCTTATTATTCCTCGATGACTAGGCGTAGAGAAATATTGTGAAAACACGTTTTGAAAATATGAAAATTGGAAGGCGGCGGATTGTAAATACAGGCAGGTTCGTTCCACGTTCGGCAAGCATGGTCCTCTTTGATTCGATTGTCCCTCGTGCATTAGAACCGACAACAAGGATGACAATGGCCTTACGGGAATATTTGCAAATGCACGGCGTGATTCCATTGTCGGCTCGAGGTAGGCTCGTGGATTCAACGTGGATACATGGAAACCAGAGTTTTGAAACGCGTGACGACACTCGTATAATGGCTCGCTAACGACTCGACATCTGTCGTGTAGTTATTCGAGGCAAATGACGCTTCGACGCCTTCCCGCAGAGAGAGAGAGAGAGAGAGAGGATCCAACGGCCAACTTTCCAACCGTTCATCCATCGTTCTACTCGAGTTTCTTTGCTATTCCATCGAATACTAGAAATTAATTAAAAAAAAAAAAAGAAGAAGAAGAAGAAAGAAGTTTGTTAATTTTCTCCATTTTCCATAAAATACGTGAAATGGTATGAGGAAACATCTTCAATATATTAATATTGATTCTCCTTTTTTTCTTTACCAAATAACACCTAAATTAAACCAGCAAATTTATAAAATTATTATTACAAAATTTAACGTTTAAGCAAAAATATATATATATATAAATACGTTTCAAAGCTAACGTTGAAAAATACAGGGGCATCGTACCGTTTCATTTCGCCCGTCAAATACGGTGAAAGCGAGATCGAGTCGAGTTCGCAACGAGGCCGATACGAAGCGGCCATTACCGGTGCCGGTAACGCGAGAAGGTTGGTAAATCGCGATTGATATGCAAATCCGTCGCATCATTAGTGGGCCGAGGAGAAGAAGCGGCGAGGAGGTGTGACCATTGCGGGGAAGAGGATTTCAAAGGGTGCGCTCCTTTCCGCGCATTCACTCTCGAAAAGGAGGAGAGAACGGGAACGGTGATCAGTCGTCGTTAAAGTGAAAAATTATGCCTCGCTACGATCATCTTCTCTCCTTCCCGGATTCGAATTCAAACGGTTGCATCTGCATGGATGGTCAGCTGCGAGGGGTCAAGCCAATTAGAGGCCAGTTGGTGAGAAAGCGGTGACGGAAAAAGGGTGGGTGAAGTGGAATTCCTGCGGCTCGATTATGCTGGTACGTAAATAGAGTGACGTAATTGAAGCTCCGATGACACACGTGAATTTAACGGGAGGAAACGGGTTCCACTCGTTCTCGAGGATGATTCTACTTTCGATGCAAACTCGTTCACGATTTAATACTTCGATACATCGGAGATATTAGAGTACGGATCGTTATTCCATCGAATGACTATTTTAATTAACACATTGTTGACCGTTAACTAGTGATACATTTTTTTCTCAGTGCAATTGTTGGTTAGCATAGCTCAAGCTGTGTCTCTCGCTTATAATATCCGTCAGGGTGCGCCTTTTGTTGTAAAAGAAATTTCAACAATGACGAATCTTTCAATGAATTATACGTGGATGTTTTATCTGATTGTCCAAGTGATTTTGAATTAAATTGTAGTGACTTGGAAAATGATACCGTATCAGAAGATAGTGAATCTGATATTAGGCCACCAAAATATCAAAAAAGGAATATAACAGAATCACATGGTGACGATGAATCAGAAGAAGAGTGGAACGAACGTGATATCACACCAAACTTAGAGAATTATTTAAATATTCCTGGTCCAACTATTGAACTTGGTGATGCACTATAATAATTTACAGTCCGTCTTTCATAGAATTTATTAAAGTTTATTTATATTGTTTTATTTTCAATTAAAAATAATAGTCGATGACATAAATTCTTAGTAAAATTGCCGGTCAACAATGTGTTAATATTATCCATTCAACGATGATTTGTCGATTGAAAATTTAAGCAATAAGGAAATTCTGAAACTGTACACACGTCACTTTTCGAACAATGTGACTTATATTGGCTCTTTCGTTTAAGAATAACCGTTAGAATAATAATTACACGGATATTATTTAATTCTTAATTACAAAAGTTGTTGACATTCGTTGCAACGGTCGTTTTATACATAAATTTTTCTTCGCGTTCGAGAACAAAGGCTATACGGCCCAGTAGTCGCGGCTGACTTGAAATAATTATCATCAAGTTCAAGTCCAATTAATACAAGTACGTACAACTTCATTCCGTATCCGAAACGAGGCGGTTACGACGAGAAAAGAACAAACGTACTTCTGGTATTTAGCGTGAAGAATGGCGCGCGTCAGCATGATGGATAAACTCGGTTTCCCGGCGTACTTTATCGTAAATGGCGTACGGAATATTGCAGAGGCGAAAACACAGATGGCCGTTGCAAAACTAGCTCCTAAGTAAGAGATTCCGTGGGAATAATTAAGAACATTTATTTCCAAGCGGGAACCATCGTTGGTAATACACCGCATTGCTGCGAAAACTTGAACATTTCTCGTTACGAAATATGTTCAGAAGAAAACGAGTGGAAATTATTTGGAGCTAAACAATATCTTCGTTTTTCGACTTTTCTTTTTTTCATTTCATTTCTTTCCACGATATATAAATTTCCACGGTGATATCGTTTACCACTACCAAGATTTTCTCGAAAATAATCATCCCTATCTTTTTGAAATTAATATCCAAATGTATTAATGTCAAGGAGATAAAAGTTAAGTAGGTTGGCATTTATTCAACCCGTTCCATTATACGATAAGTTTCTCGTCTCGCTACGCAAATAATCACGGCGATCGAGCAACGATACGATCGTTATATGCCGCTATTAAAACGAGAGGAACAAGGTATGGACGATTATCTTTCACCACGTTACGCGGCAACTTGTTAACATCAATATCGTCTAAGGTTCGTTCGTAAGGAGCCAGTTGGATTTTATGCGTACGTCAACAACGACGTTTCGAGGGAGGAAAAAGTCAAAGTACGTACTCTTTTCGACGAGTCGAAACGTTCTATCTCCCCCGTCATTATGCTAATCCCGCATTTTAAATTTCATGCTCGGTTATGCGACCTACTTCACGGAGACCTGTCATTTCCCCCGCGGGTATCCTGACAGGATAATGAACCATCCTCCGGTTTACGTTCAGCGAAACGAGGAAAAACCAGTTGATACGTTGGCATCGCGGATCGTTGGATTTCATGGGAGGATAAATTAAATTCTCTTCATCGAATGAAAATTTTTCGTGTTATTTTCCTTTTTCCTTTTCTTTTTTCAAGGTAAAAAATATCTCGTTCCCGCAAAGTTTGTGCAAAGAGCGAAATTGTTTTAAAATTACTTCACGGTGGTAGGAGAAATTTCCGCGAAGCTTCTAAACGAATTTTACGAAAGAAATTAAAATGATACTGAAAAAGCGAACTTTTTCTGTGTAAAATTTTTTTCAACAAATCTAATTGAAAATTTTCTGGAAATTTATTATTCCAATCGAATATAACGTTTAGAAATTTTAATTCGAAACGACTCGTTGAATTTCCAGAATTTAGAAAAAAATTCCATCGTCCATTTATATATATATAAATATATATATAAATTCACAACTTCCGTTTCCTCGATCAAAAAATCCTCTCGAATAGACCATCTCGTCGAGATCGGTTCGCAGAAAAATGCGCATCGGGGTGGGACCCAGGAGGAAAAAAAATTTCAAACCAAGAAGGCAAGGAAAAAAAAAAAAAAGAAAAAAAGAGGAAGAAAAAAAAAAGGAAATAAAAGAGGAGAAGGAATTCTCGAGGTGCGCCTCGAATCAAATCGTTCTTACGATCTCTTCCGAGATTCCCCCGGGGAACAATGGGAAAAGCCATTGAAAAGGCAGTCTGGCTCTCCTCCTGGTGAATGAAACGCTCGCGCAATGGATCTCGAAATTCCCGATATCCTTCGAACGTCCACGAGCACGTCGAAGGTTGGGGGTGGCGGAGAGGGAAGGAAAAAGAGAAGAAGAAAAAAATTAGACAGAAATGACCGGATGTGGATAATCCCTCCACGGTTACCCACGACTCGTGGCCGAAGAAAACGAGACGAAGTTGAAAAAGAGAAGAAAGAGAGAGAAAAAGAGAGGGGAGCAATTGGAAGAAGAGAGGAAAGGATGTCGGTGAAAAATGGACGATGCACGTTTCGCAGAGCAGAGAAGAGATACGACGCCGAGATCCGGCCGACGCCTAATCCTGTTTTGAAAACTCGGTCTCGCATGACCGTGACAAACTCGACACCTACAGATAGTTTATGGCGATGGCCCCTATCCTTGTGCAACGTTGCGCCTCTCGCCATTATCTCACGCAGCCTGTCTCGAAAAGTTTCTCGCCTCGTGGAGTGGGCAGCGGCCGGGCAGCGGTATCACGGCCGAATCTTGCGCGTTCCTCTTTCTCGCGTTCATTAATTGGCCGGGTTATCTTTGGACGCTGATCGAATCTCAAGGGTGAGCGTTCAATAAGACGCCACGATATCGGTCGTCCATTTTTTAACGGAGCCCTTTTATTCGCCCCGTTATTAATCTTCCTTTGTGCGAGCGGTCGGATTTGATAAATACCTTTGGCGGATTTTCGTGTATCTCGATGGAGCCCTGTCTGTGTGTGTGTGCGCGCGCGCGCGCGTGCATGCTTGGAGAGAGTATCACTGGTGTTCATTTGCCGGTGGGCAATTAATTAGAGGCATGTCGTTGGGAAGATGATGATGATGGTTTATGTAGATGTTTGTTAATTTCCAGAGATCCGTGGTGGAAATTTATGGCGAAGAGTTTAATGAATGAGAGTGTGAATTTATTTGAAATAAAATGAAAATTTTTGGAAAAATAGCTTGAAAAATATTGCGAAAGAGCGACATCTAAGATAAAATCACATGGAACAACCATTTTTGATAAAGATCCTCAAGTTTATTCGTATTTAATTAACTATTAATTAACCAATGAAAAGACTATGGCTCAAATGGATAAATAAATAAGAATAAATAGATAAGAATAATTCGATTCGATTGAAATTTAATCTTAGCTCCACGTTCCAAAATATGGTTTCCCATTTAGAACAAATCACCCGAATAAACCTAATCCTTCCCTCGAACGCGAATTTATATCCACCATTAAACGATATCTCTCGGCCCTAACAATACCGCGATAAGCTCCCTGAAATTCAACCGGGCGAGAGCCGCCGCCAGTGGTCAGGAATTCGTGCAATGGCGCGCGAATTTCGGCCGATCCCTCGATCCGACGAGAAGAAAATTGAATCCGTGGCTTAGAAACGAGCAGCTGGACGGTTTATACCGCGGCCGTCCGTCACGTCGCGTCGCGCAGTTTATACGAGAGACGAAGAGAGTTTCTCCTCTTGGAAATCTGTCTAGTCGCGTGGCAAGTCGCGGGCGTTGCCCGGTGCACGCCTTTCAAAGATCCTATCGTCCGTGTCTGACGTATCCCTCGTCTCGTTTCGCCAGGCTAATTAACTTCATGCCAAGCGAAATCAGAAACTCCCTCCTATTACGAGAAGAGGGGAGAGAGCACGATTTTCGGGAGAAACGTTTACGAGGAATTGTAGAATTCGTGTTTTTTTGCGAGAAAGACTCGTTAAACAGATTGGAGGAGTGATTCCCGATACGTGAAGACACGTGTTCTTTCGTTACGCGATGAAGTCTCGAGTTGCGGAGACTGTGGCTCCATCTGAATTTATTGAAACGAGATATTTTCTACTAACCTCTCCGTGGATTTGTTACGAATTTTTGAAACGGTGAATTTATATTTCATTGCGATTCATATATTCCAATTACTTTAAAAATTAAATAAAAAAGTACACGAGAAATGTTAAAAGTTTGATAAATGCTTCGTTCCTCTATCGTCAAACGCTCGTCAACCTAACCTAATCCCGCGACAATCCCCGACATTGTTCCCGATCCACCAGACATACCCATATTTATATACCTATCGTTTCTCCTCAGAAACAAACCTCCTCTCTCGTATTTCCGTGGCCCATAACTCTTGAGTGTGGGGATCGGCGTGCGTGGAAACTGACGTGCTACCAAGGAAACGAAGGTCCGCGGTGATAAATCAGCGGATTCGTTAGCGGAATCTTCCTGAATCCATTTGTCCCGGGAGCCCGGTGTCAGCCCAACTAGATCCCGCTGTTTCGACAACACGGTGTCGTGTTCGAGCGGCCGACCTCGCCGTCTCTCTCCCTTACCTCTCACTCGCTCACCAACGTTTCCTCCCTCCCGTGACCGGTGCTACGCGCATCTGCACGCTTCATTGAACATTCCGCGCGCGAAACATTGTGCAACCAGCGCCGCTCAGCTAGAGCAGAACTGCATCGATATTTATGGATCTCTCCCGTGTACACCGAAAGTGTATGGCCGCGATTTTTTCCCCTAACCTCAGGAAAACGGAACGATTTGCGGCGCGCGACTGCCTCGTGATCCGTCCGCTTCGCCTATCCGTTAATTAAATTTATCGCTCTCGTGGCGGCTCGCTTTTTCTTCATTTTCACGAGACGATGTCGATGACGTGTGTCTTGTAAGGAGTCTCATGAGAGAAATGAGAATTTTGAATAGATAACGTGTATTGTTGATCTTCTATCTGAACCGAGTCGAAACGGAGGATTGTTCGATGTCATTTGTTCGATAACCGATCGAAGAATATGGATATTGTTATAAATATACGTAAATTATATGTAAATTATCTCTCGTTGAAAATTTATACTATTATAATGAATATTCCACCCGCGTGTGCCGCAGGAGACCGAAAGCTGGTCAGAGAATGAAACGATCGGCAACAATTTGCATCTGTTCATGGTCCACGCTTTCGCCTATCCGTTAATTAAATTTATTGGTCGCATGGCGGCTGACCTTTCGCCTGCTTCCACCGGACGCGTGTCCCGTACACGTACACGTACCAGCATACTATACACGTAAGCGGCAATCATAAATTTCTGGATGCTTGATTTATCGGTTTACCCGATCGCGGCGTTGATCCCGCGCGTAGGTGTCTCCATACGCCGCGAGGGAATGATTAACGCTCGATGGACGCGATTAAGCGGTTGTTGTACAACGGAATCCGCGAAAGCTTGGAATTGATTGTCGTCGAGATTCGCTTCAGCTTGGAATAATTCGCCTTCGCTTCTCGTGGATTCTCGACTTTGGATAAAATCGTCCTTAAAATATCGTGACAATTGTTCGAAAGTTCGAATGGTAATGATATGTTTAAATAGCAATTAAAAATTTGTCGAAATGTTGTGCTTGATTTTCAGTAAAAAAAAAAAAAAGAATCGAAGAATTCGTTGTAACCAAATATACGGATAACTGATAGTACGTATAATTCTTTAAATTCTTTAATTTCTATAAATTGGATCGAGAGGCTCCATTATCGCCACGAGAGTGAAAAGAGAAAAATCTAGGGAAAGTGATAAATTTTTACCGACAGCTTCCGGCCGAGGAGGGGAATATATATCGAACAACTTTTCTGTTCTAAATTTAATAAACCGGGGCAAAAAAATCCTGAAAGCCCCCGTAAAAAAGCGGCGCACAATGGCGCTCGAAATCGAGTTTCGAGCTCTCGTAAATTGCACGTTTGACTGGATTCGAAGGGCACGGGGTCACGTGTCGCTCTCGAACCAAGGAGAAGGACATTTTTATTCCTCCTCCCTCACCTTTCACCTTTTCTAAACCTCCACCTTCCTCCCCCTCCACCCCCCTCCTCCTTCTCCTCGCGTGAATGCACGCGTGAATGCGGTCTACGCGTTGGATTTCACGTGGATCGCGCCCCTCCACCGACTCACCTCCAGCCTGGATTTATCGGCCGGGAAAAAGGCTCACAGGGATATTCTCGTAATCCTTTGCTTGTGGACCACGTTGCCGGCCCCTTTGATGCGTGGGCGTGGGCCACGCAAATCGAATCGGTCGCCGTCTCATCACGTTCCATCCAAATCACACCCATTCCTCGTAACCGAGTCTGATTATAATTTATGCCCCTCTCTCTCTCGTCTCTGTCGGCTTCCGTCGTCTTCTCATCTACACTTTCGACCATTAAAAAGAAAATAAGAGATTTGAAATAATTACACGAAGGTGACGGCCTTTTATTAGAGGCTAGCAATCCGTTCGAGAAAAAATTTTTTCGAAACAATATCATGCAATTTTCTGATGCTTGATGAAGTAGATGAAGTAGATAAGTATCATTTGATCAAATTTTAAGAAAAATTGGAGGGAAAGGCGTATTCAAAAAAGTTTTCTGCGCCTCTAACTTCTTAACTTCGAAATTTTATGCTCCAACGACGGTCGATTCGATTTCTATCGAATTATTATTTCGTTTCGATTCACATTTGTGTCATTAATGCAACTACAATTGAACTTACGATGATAAAAATTAAAGCAGGATCGTTCTAACCGGCGATGTTTCGTAACCGTGTACACGGTTAATTCCTATGGCGTACACGGTGTTATGAATAGCGAGAACGTGTGCAATGAATCGTGCAGCGCGTGCAACTCGTGGAAAGGATATTCTATAGAAATCTGGGTTATTCCGCGCATCCGACGTTGATTATAATTTATTCCGGTCCCGGGCAGAAATGCTTCCGTCGTCGGCGAAATAGTCTCTATCTTCGAGATCGTGTTGCAATATATCATAGGTCGTGATTTCATTCGTGTTCAGGATATGAATTTCTGCTATGATTCACCCAGATGTATCGTACGTCTTTCCTGAACCGGACTCTTCACTAAATACTATTTTCTTCTGCGATTTTTCAACGTTTCGTTGATTATCGAACATTCCTCACATTGAAATTTTAAAAAAAATTAATAACCCAAGTTTAAAGAGTCCAAATATCTCGATTTATCAGGTATTCTTTGTACGATTGATAAAATTAAAATTAAATTGTATTATTACGAGATACTTACTTCGGTAAAACAACAATTGAGAGAGACGTTTTTAACAGACATTTCTTTTCGCACAATTCTCCAAACTTGGAGACGCAGAAGTGCAGAAAGGAGGAATACACATGGGGGCCACCTTCCGCGACCTACGAATTTACGAACATCCTGGAACTACCGCTGGATCCTCCCTTCCCCTTTCTCGACATGTATCGCATCCAGACCGACACGAATACGAACATTTCGCTGTCGACACGCCACGGGCATGTTTTCTCAGCTGGTGCCCTAACTCTCGATCTCCAACGATCCTCCCTATCCCGTGCACCTTAGCCAGATCCTGGTGGATCCTTTCAAGACACGGTCGGCTACCCACAAAGGATCTGCCCTTTCATACGCACGTTATTATACTCTTTACAGAATATCCGTTCCACCTTCTCCCTCGTTCGAATAAGTAGAGGAACGAGAGAAGAAGAGGTAGAAGAGATGGAAGAAAAAAGGAAGACACTCTCTCTCTCTCTCTCTCTTTCGGGTAACCAAGGCTTGCGTGTTGGTGTTTTACGTCGTGTGTACGTACATATACGCCCACGCTTTGTGAAGATCGAGAGCTGGAGGGCAGGGTGGACGTTTCGACGAAAGCCTCGAGATTTTCTCGTTTAATTTGTTGTTATAGCTGCTTGAGACGCGAGGATCGGCCCATCCCCCTCGATCCTCAAACATTCATTATGTTTTTTTGTAACACATCCACCAACGCGACTGGAATTGCGGCTTTTACGCGCCACCCTGCTCGCTCCTCTGGAGATCTGTATTTCGCCTGTTGTGTACCCGTTGTGTACGAGTAACCGTCTTTATTAATGGAATGGGAAGAAAGAGGGATGGATTAGAGGGATGGTTGTGCACGAGGCTTCGAAATGTGAACGATATATTGAGGAACAGATATGAAATAAGATATTAATTTCGTAATATTGAAGATAGATTTCGTAGAATTATTATTTATTACGTTATTATTTTAGAAATGCAAGGAAGACGAAATTTGTGAGAAAAATAATCTTATAATAGATGCGTATTATTTCGCATATATTTCCACATAAAAATCTGTTCATCGTGTTTAATCGCATAACACACTATAATTCTACAATTTATAATTTATCGTTATAAATTTTGTGTCACGAAAAATTGAACCTTTTCACAAAATAAATATATACATATATATATAAACGTAATGCGATAAATCCATACTCACGATATTGCATGACATATTTTTCAATATGCATTAAGAACGATATGACGATATAGAACAGATAGAAATTGCATCGACGAAACTCAATTGAGCAATTGATCGTATCTTATCGACGACTGCGTCACGGTTTGCATCTGATGCGATTAGGAGGCGGTATTATCGCGGTCCATTAGCGATTGTTTGTTAAGAAAGAGCAAGTCAATCTTCCACGTTCGATGAATCGTGATGAATGCAGCTCAGACAACCTCGAAAATCTAGTGAACCGTTTACAGGGCCTACAGGCGGATCCCTTCTGTCCGATTTGCCATTTTCCTCCTCCTCCCCTCCTCTGCTGCCTGTGTCAGCCCGCGCTGTTAGCTTCTCCAGACGAGGATTGGCAAAATCCAAACCCTTGGATTCCAAGGAGAGGGAGAAGGAGAGAAAAACGATTTTCGTGTACTTCCCTCTGAAAAAATTATTCTTCGATAAGGATAGGTCGTTAATATCTTCCTACACGATCCGTAAACGTGCTGAGGAAAACGTGACGAGCTTCTCTGGAAGGAAACACTGGTCCCATGCATTCCAAAAGAAGAGGATTTCTATCTCTCACCGCGGTTTTAAAATCTTCTTCCGATATCGTGCCATCGCGATCCACGTCCAATTTTTTTATTAACAAATCTATCAAATCCTGCGCAAACGACAAATGTATTAGCAAAATATAAATCTAAGCACTTTCTTTTTTTTTTTTTTTTTTTTTTTTTTTCATTCATCGCACAATAGAATCTCAGAAATTGATATGAGAATTAAAGACAAACTTTTTTCAAATTTAAATTAAGATAGAAATGTGATATAGGTTGTCACCTTCACGGCTTCGTCTGGGTTTTCATCGTTCTGCAGTTTAATTAAACAACCGCGCATCATGGGAAATATGTGCTCTTTTTTTAATTTGTGAGTTCTCAGATGATCGTACGTCTATTAAATTAGAAAGAATAGTGTAAAGAAAGAAAGGATTAACTAAAGGAACAATTAAAAACATGAAGAAACAAAATGGTTACTTGATAAGCAAAATGAATCTTCTCCTCTATAGTTCCGCGAAGAATCACCGAAAGACCTTCGATCCAGTTGTCACAATGTATCTATTTATTAAATTGTTCTTTGCGATAATCGATCGATTTAACCATTATCCTCGATTAAAGGTTAACATTTCATAAAATTGAACGTTACCTGTAAAGCATTTCGTTTGTCGATTACTGAGAACATTTTGTCGACCAATATATGGCGAATATTTTCCGTGAAATCGAAACCAGCATGGAACAAATCTCGAAATAGTATTCTGCTTATGGGACCTAATATCTGAACGCATTTTCGATGAATAATTGCCAACGCTGTCGAAGAGTAAATCGAATTAAGGAATAAGTACAAAGAAACGACGGTGGTAAATTTCTAACCTTCCACTTCTCTGTAATTGAAATGCGTGTTCCGTGCCAATCTTTTAAACTTATTTACGTTTTTTGTTCTAAATACGATCTCCGCTAGGGTATCATTTAACATATCAACCGCCTGTTCCGCCGGCATTTTGATTAGTTTTTCTTATACTTACAAATTTTGAATATAAAAAATTGTAATTTTGAAAGTTAAAGAAAAATGTTTGTCCCTTGAATGATGTCGCGTATCTTTAAATTCGATTCTTTAAAAAAAAAAAAAATCGATATATACTTCTACTTTTCAAATTTAATTGTTTCGTGTATTTTGACGATGTTAACGCAGGTTGGATTTATAGTATTGACAGATTTATTTGCAATATTAAATTTTGTATTCGTTATTAATATCAAATTTGATTGAAATACAAAGAATTCATCGTATCTTCCATCGGCCCATTAGCTCAGTTGGTTAGAGCGTCGTGCTAATAACGCGAAGGTCGCGGGTTCGATCCCCTCATGGGCCAGTATTCTTTTTTGCAATTTTCCTTGCAACGATCTAATATCAAATTAAAAGACAATTTCACTTATATTCATATTATACGATACTTTCGAATATATTTACGGAAAAAGTTATTTATAAATATCGAATTTTACCGCAATAATTTCTCCTTCGGTTTGTTCTTCCTTATTACTGTGTTATTGTCACATACGCTTACCATTGTATTTCGTGTTTCATTATTTATAACCAACAATTTTCATTATATTTATTCAAATTTCAAAGATTTATATTGCAATATATCTTTTACGCGTTACGCAATTCCACAATCTCGTAAAAATGATAAGAGAGACGTTACGAAAAACGTTCGTCGCGATAACACGTTCCAGTACAAGCAGATGCAAAACAGATTCGTTTAATCGCTTTTCTCGAAGAAACTCGTAAAAAAGATTACGTGTAAATAAAACAGTTTCGGGCAGGATTTGTCGCGAAAATAATTCACAATAAGAAGAAGGTCATAAAAGATTCTCACGCGCGTCCCATAAAATGGAAGCGAGAAATAAAACGAAACGATGGTTCCGATCGTCATAAAGAAAGGCGCCGATAAAATGTCGTATATCCGAGTATATCTAATGACATCATTTAGAGGTGGCGTGTAATAAACAAGGCACAAAGCCACGGGGATTTCGTGTGAAAACGTGGAAACGGCTGAAAGATCAACCCCGCAAGGGTGAGCACGAGGCGTTCTGAGACCATTGGTCACGTGGAAGCGGACAAGGTGACTGGAATACCGTATGGGAATTCGTGGTCCGGTTAAGGAATAAAAACAGGAGTGGAATACGAAGTTTTTTGGCCTTTTCTCATACGAATTGTCGCATGATTTCGAGGAACCAGAACGAAAAAAGAGATTCTTCTAAGGGATTAAGGATGTACAATGCAGAGTTATTATATTACAGGTTATTTTATACTAAAATCAGACATATATATATTCTACGAATTTCTGTTAACTTCATTCGAGAAATAAAACAAATCTCGAAAAATGAGAAGAAAAAAAGAAAGAAGCGAATTGAAACGAAAATAGGAATATTCGCTTCCAACTTCTCCGAAGACAAACCGACAAACGTATCTTTCCACAGTACGCGTCCGTTTTTCACCAATTTCTCTTTAACTATTCCCAAATTCCGAATCTCTTCTAAAATTCACTTAACCGAACTTCCGGGAAGCGAAGCAAAGACGCGACGTCGGAAACGGGCAGGCATGATCGAGCATACTCGCGAGGCATTTCAATGATCCGAGCCGACCCCTGTCACCGTTAAGCACTCAATCAAGGCCCCGGCCAGGGGCTTCGAGCGAAACAATGCTCGTGCACGAACGAAATCTCCGGCACGGCGTGGGCGTCGCGCTTGATGATATGCAACCGCGACTGATCCGCGCGACGACGGCCGAGAGAAGGAGGAGGAGGAGGAGAGAGCAAGAAGTTCCCTCCGCGCTCGACCCCCTGTAATCACGGCCTCATTAGTCCTCCGCCGGCGGATAAATTACCGCGATGGTGGAAGGGAGCCGCATTGTTTCGCGTAAGTGGGCATCGTGGGGTTGGATCGGTTTCGTGAAAGGCGGCGTTGGTAGGCAGCGTTGGATCGGGCAATCACGAGAGAAAAGAGGAAGGAAGACGCGACCGTGGAGCGAATTCCTCGTGTCTTCTCGGGCTTGAAACCCGAACGACCGTAATCTCGGGCTATCTAACGTTGTAAACGTAGCGAGGTGATGATTTGCGACCTCCCCGCAGCGAACGTGGCTCGAAGGAAGAAACGCTGCAACATCCTTTCACTCTTTCTCTCTCTCTCTCTCTCTCCCTTTTCTCTTTCTCCCTACCCATCGACCCCTTTAGATTCAATTTCGCGGGGCGTCAGCCCGCTGACGCGACGTCCGCCCACCTTGCTGCGGGACGTTGATGTACGATACGGTGCACCGGGTCCGACGCGTGAAACTTGGGGGAGAATCGCGCGAGCGTGAATTGTTTTTTCGACCCGTGAAACGGTTTGCAAAGTAACCGTGGAGTAACTTTCTTTCTTTTCCTTTCTTCGAAAGTGGTTGGCAGGAGATTGAAGAGAATGAGGGGACGGGATGGAGATGAAGCGTCGTTTTCGAAGTGTTTAACCGGTTGGAAATTTTTGATGATCGTGAATTTGGGAATTTGGATTGGAAGTGAGTAATCACGTAGAGATTGGATTTACGATGAAACATATGTATATTGCTTATAGTCTAAAGCATGTCGTTATTTGTTATTACGGGTGATGTAATCGAAACATTATTTTGTGAAAATATAATCCGTATAAATATTGAATTTAATAAGTAATATTTCACGAGATTCTGAAACTATTGACCGTTCTCTGAATCAGATCATAGGTTTCATTTGCTTTCTCGTTCGCTCGTTTATTGCCTCCGTTCACAGTCGACCTATTTGCCCAAACGTTCACCGGAGCGTATCGATCTTCTCAAAAATTTCGCCTTCATCTCTCAAATGTTTGATCGAACAGCGTTGCTCTCTCGAGATAGTAGTGCTAGGAATACTATCTGAACCGACGAGCGTACACTCTGGCGCGCTAATTAAGACACGGACAGGCTAGCAAGAGTCGCAATAGAGTAGCTCTAACCGTGAGAAAGACGCATCCCCGTGTATGTTTTATAATTTACATTTCACAAGGTGCACGGGAGCGAAACACGTCCACGATCGTACGCGCTTGAAGCTTGATTTCCACCAGTGGCTCGAGGAAAGCCAAGACATTTAAGTGGAAATCACGTTTAGAAAGTTGTTCTAACGCGCGTTTTCTACCGCAAAGAACTACATTTTGATGGTGATTTGGAAAAAGGATTGGCATTCGGACTTTTAGCGATTGATGAAAATTGTTGAATTTTTTTATCGAAACAATTGCATTCCATGCACGAGCGAAATGGAACCTGTATAATTAGTATAATTGTGAATTTTTACGTAGCTGAAATTTGTTCAAATATTCAACTAATATACAAGAAGCATGTGATGATTTAATAATCAAATAGGATCAAAAATAAAACTTGGAATTTTCATGTAAAAAGAGTAAGAAAAAAATTAAAAATATTATCGTCAAAATCTACTCAAGAGACGGAGCAAACCATGCCGTTGAATTCATTTTTTGTTTTATCCCGATATCTCAATCGATTGCTGAGATATAACGATTCAAAGTTTTCGCAATGCTTAACATAGCACGACCTATATTTTTTCCTGGAACTAGTACTCAGTCATACTTATATCACGTAAGTATCACGTTTATCGTCACGTCTGATACTTGTTTAGAATACGAGTGAGAGGTCCTAGTAAGTGGCAAAGATGGAAATAGTAAATCATTAAAAATTACTCTTTTCTTTACACGACGATATCTCGAGAACCGGAACTCGTATCGAGACAAATGAAAAAACGTTTCAAAGGGTAAAGTTCCACGCTTCTAACGATCGTTGATTGATCGATATAAAGTTACAATCCTCAGAATTATAGAGCTTCAAAGTTTTCCTAATTTTAATAGGATTTAATCGGATTCGAGACGAATGATAAAAAATTATTTTCTCTTTACACGACGATATCTTCAGAATCGAAAATCGTATCGAAATATTTTAAAGAGAAAAGTTCTATGCTTCTAACGATCTTTTACTCATTGATCGAGAATTATTATTTTTCTCAGTTATATATTATATTTAAATAGTTAGAGCGATCGCGCCATGAATAACAAAAAAATTAACTGTCTGTTTCTCTTTTTTTAATATCATTATCCAAAATCCAATATTGCGAAATTTGATCGGTGATCGAATTTCAATTCTCGATAAACTGAAAACTATGTAAATACGAAGTTATCTCAATCAATATTTTATTCTAATCTACATCTAAACGATCCATAATATATAATTATGAAATTATTATTCATTCCGCGAGGATGATACAACAGGATGCATCTATTTTTTCGAAAAACAAATTGTCGAAAAAGAAAAATAAAAAAAAATAAAAATAATAATAATAAGAAACCGATATCCCTCGAAGCTACACCTTCTCGCCATAAACTCCCCTCCACTTTCCACCTTAACCAATCACTCCCGAGCGAATCATTAACAAGGTTCGAATTAATTAGAAATTCAAATCGCGACGTAACCCTCATAAAGAAAGCAGATACGGCCACGCTCGAATAAATGGGGAGAGGGGAGGGAAAAAAATGGAAGAAAATGGAAGATCGCGCTCAACAACCACGCGGCACGTTTTTATAAGCGTGGTGATTCCGGGGCGCGCGAGGCCTCGTCATTTACAAGCGGCTCAAGCAAGGCTCCATCATAAATTTGGCTTCCTATCGCCGGCCGGGATCGTATTTATCTAACAAATAATTATTCCCGATTATCTCGCGGGCTGATGCATGCGTTGGCAAACAGAGATCAAAGATACGGTCGGCCGACATCACCGTGGGCCTTTGTTTAACGCTTGAGCCAAACCGAAAGGCACCGGTCAACAATTTTCGCCTTTATTTACGACGTGGCGCTGCCTCGCCACGCAGCCAACCTCGCGCGGCCACACCACGCTCGCGTGGGTGTTGATGCAAGGGTTGACCGCCTATTACCAACGGTCGCCTTCGGGGTAGTTGGACTACCCTTGATGCCCGCTGCAATCAAATTTTAGAGTTATTGCCGTGCGACTGAACGAACGAGAGGCTCGTTTCGCTCGTGTCGTTCCGAGAGGATTTGCCCCTTTCCTCGCGAATGAATCGAGATATTTATTTGACGCTAAGACGCTATCGTCTTTGGTCGCTTTGGCTACCGGTGGAATTTGGGCAACGATGAATTTATTGCAGCAGAGAAATGCGGGCGAGAACGAAACATTTTTGGCATTTTTGGTCGTGGCAAATGATGGACGGATATTTGAGATGAAAGAAGATTTGAGATTAATCGAGGAGCTTAAGTAAGTAGTTGTTCTTATATATATATGAGATGATATTATTGAACAGGAAATTTGGACAGATATTTTTCTTTGGAGAATATTGGTGGGCGAAATGTTTTTTAGGAACAAGTGTTGTCTCTGAAGAGAAGAAAGAAAAAAAGAATGGAGATCGAACAAGGATTTCCTCGATGTTGGAGAAGATTGATTAATTGCTTCAGGAAGCGGTCCGTGAAATGTTTCCTTAGGCATTCTGTAAAAACAGACCTGTAGCCCGTGTTAAATTCATCAGCGAGAATTCATCCTTCTTAATGACCCACACTTTGCTCGCTCGAAAAACGGGAAATGATTAATAACCATCGAAGTTTAATTGCTAAGACTTCGGTTGTTACAGCTGCCACGTGTTTTCACAATTGTCACATATATCCTCTCACGTGCATTTTCAATTATTTAGTTTCCATTTTTTTATATTACAGTCGAGTACGATTAAAAAAAACTTTTATGTGAAAAGTAATTATTGTTTAAAGAGAAGATCCAGACATTTTTAAAATTGCCCTGTTCATTCCTGTTTTCTTTCTTTTATCATTTCTATACGCACTCGCCCTCTACTTATTCTGACAAGAAATAGAAGGTATACTTAATAAGATTTTAGTATAGTAATATATCATTCCATCAACATTTTACATTTACTAAAGCAATCCTTTATCATAATCTGGAATCAATATCAATTATTTTTAATAATAATTGTCTTCAATGATTTATCTAATTGTACCAGAGAATGTAAAAGAAGAAAACAATAATAAGAAACTGGATAAAGAAATATATCCAAAAATAAATCCAGATCACGAAGAGAACATTTATTTGTTCTTTTGTATCGGACGGGGATATAAATCGTTAAAATGACTAAGAATGTGATCGGAAAGAAAGTTTCGGTAAGCCCTCGAGAAGCAAAGAGGAAAGCTCAAGGTTGCCACAAAATGTGGAACCGGGTGTCTCGCGTGTCGTGAATTGTTGTGTAACAACATCGTAGTAAGTTGTACGACAAATGTCGAACGAAGGCTCGAACTAAGTGAACCGTGAATCGATGGGATCACGGGCTGGCAATCTACCCCCGTCAGGGATTCTTCTTCTCGTTCCCGCGTTTCCCTCCATTGTGAATGGAACACCTTTCGGACCTCATACCGGGACATTGTGCAATTTTTACCGAGAGAGAGAAAGAGAGACGGCCGAGGAAAAACGAAGGCCCGTTTTCTGCGCCCTGAATGCGTGGGTGGCGGAGTCACACGCCGCTGGAAAACTCGAAATCCGGTCTAATAGGGCGAACCGACGTTACAACACGGCTCGTTAAATTTTTCGAACGCTCGTTTGGGTCGCGAAAAATATTTTTGTATTTGGATATCTCTTTAGAAAAATATTCGCGATTCATATACGTAGAAATTCTGTGAATTTCTTCTTTTCTGAGAAGACAATCAATTTGATGTCGATGATCCTTTAATGGATTTAAATAAAAGCTTCACACGTTAAGAATTATTGATATTATTAAGAGAAAAATATAATAATTCAAATATTTTGAAACTAAGAAAGCGAGGATAAATAAAATGTAAGAATGTATCGTGTAATAATAGTTAATAACGTGGCGCTAGTATCGCCATAATCTCTGGATAACCTTCGTAGCAAATTGGGAAAAATCGGATTTATATATAATACCAAATTTAGCTGTACATAAATCTGCGTCTATATATCATAAATACAACAAACCGCCTCTATTACATCGAGATTGTATTAAAAAGGTGTCGAGAACGTGGATAAACTGCTGACAATTTCCGGTGTATTTATAAACGCGTTCAACCCTTCTTATAAATGGGCCAAGGGAGATCGGACAAATGGGGTGGTCGATGTCTGGTGTCTCGAATAACAGTCGACAAGCTTCGTTCATGGAAAACCGTCATCCCCTATCAACGCGTTGGTAAGACTGAAAAATCGTGTTGGATTTATCATCGGTGTCTTTTGACACGACTAAATCAAGCGTGTTCCTCTCCAAGAGACGATGGACGTTCGAACTCGGCTTGCGTCGAAGTAATGGCGTGAATTCGAATATCGTTGCGCGCTGGGGAAACTTTTAATACACTGAATTCAAAGAATAAATTACCCAAGTCATGAAGAAAAACGAAGAAATTATTCTGGGAATCTTTTTAAAGCACCCTGATGATGTGCAACGTGGTTTTTCGTTTATGAACTTGTAAATATTGGCCTACGATCCGTTCATTGGAGAATATTTTAATTTAGGAGAGAAAAATTTCTGAAAATCTTTCTGGAAATTTTCGAATGAAACTCTGTTTAAAAATCTTTGAAAAATTAAATTAAATTTAATTATTTAAATATATCTTTTTAATGTTACTTAAATTTAGATTATTTGATTATTTTTATATGTTTGTTATTTGGAGCAAGAATCCTAAATTCTAAGAGCAAAGGTCTTAAACCCATCGCGTCATAATAATCCTGTTAGAAGACGCTTCGCTGGCCAGAATACACCCCGCTGAGAGAAGAAAGAAGGGGCCATCTCCGAACCAACCAATCTCAACCCACGTCGAAACCAACTCGATTTATCGAAAAAATAGCTTCTACCTCGTTCCAAGCAAGTTAACCTATTGCAACATGGCCGTGCAATATGCCCCGAAAAAGCAAACAAAAGTCTTCAGTCTCCTCTGAACTTTAAAATTCATCATATTATTTTTTCTCAAACTCGCAGATTCTTAGCAAATTATTAATATTTCTCCCTGTTTTGACTATCTACCTTCACTTTTCACTACACTCGTATCACCAGTTACCAAACTTTTTGATCCTCTCATCACAAACTGCCTTCCTGATGAAAAAAGCACCGAGGAAAACTGATTCGAAGTCTCTTCCATGCTTTCCCTATCCCCGAACAAAAACCGGACTCGCACAAAACCCGAATTCCGCTCTGTTCTATGTCTATGCACTCGCGGGGACGACTCGAACAGCTTAAGCTGGAGAGCGATACACGTCGTGTGGGAATAATTCGCGCTTTTGTGACCGCGTAAAGAACGAGTTTGGCAGACGTCCCTGGACAAAAGGCATCTCTCTCTCTCTCTCTCTCTCTCTCCCCTGTCCGATCCAGGGTCCGGCGAATAATCCTTTCGTAGTAAATTACACTTTAAAGGAGGCTTTCGCGAAGATCGGCCACGAGTCGGCATTAAATCCCTTATACCCCCGGTATTGTGGAATTTGCTTGTAAACAAGATTTAGGGATTTGTCGGGCGTAGCACGAAAATATGATAAGCCCTTTCCTTCGCCTCCTCATCTTTGTCCCTCCTTCAACCCCCTCGCCGCATAACCCTCCTTCCCTCCCCTCCGACTCGCGCCGTCGTGTTTATGAAACGTAAAACCGTGAAAAAGCTCGCAAAGAGGATTTCGAACACTTTTTGACCATCGGGATCCGAGTAAAGATTGGCCTGGCGAATGCGCGGTGGACAGTTTCGTTGCGCGTTCTGCCCTTTACGGTGTAATGTCCCGCGGAACGCGATATTTTTAATCCACTTTTTTCTTCTTTTACCGAATATCAAGTACACACCAAGGATCCAGGAAACTTAATATTCCATCGAGGCTCTCGTGTTCCGCCGATTCCACGTATTATTTCCACGAAAGAAGAAGGGGAGAAGGGATTATCCCGTGGACGGCTATACACTTTTTAATCGCCCGCGCCCCGGTAACCGGATCGCGCCGATAGATCGAGGTTTATCGATCTTAAATTACCGATACACCGGGAATTGGGTCGCGCACTACCCTTTCTTTATTCTTCTTCTTCTTTTTTTGGCTCCCACGCACGTCCTGGCCCCTCGTCGCTTTTCGCCTTTCGGCTGAACTGACGGTCGATCCATTAAGGATTACTACCCCTCCTCTGACGACCGGGGGAATCTCGATTAATCACCGTGTGGAGAGGAAGAAGGCTTTGACAGTTTGGTGTACAGCTACTTTTTCTATCGGTTTCCACGATGACCTGTGGAAACCTCGCTTCTATTTATACGGATGTACGCATATGTCTACAGGCGTCTGGAATCGATTTTTCCAAAAATCCCTCGAATGAATCAATCCCTAGCAGAGAATTTAATCTCGCGTCGTCACGAGAATCAATTTAACCTCTCGTCAATCTACGTTCCGCGCCAGACACAACAAGACACATTCGTAACGATATCAAACAATACAATACAGCGTTATCTGGTTACGGAACGAAGGATACACAGTGCAGAAACCGTTAATAATAACAAGGTAGAGCTCGTTACGAGGCCAGTGTATTAATCGACGTGAGCACGACGTGGTGTTCTTCACGAGGAAAACAGGGCTACGAAGTTGGGTAAAGTGGGGCCACGTAATCGAAGGTGGCGACCTCTATCAAAATCTGATCCTCGGTATATTCGATAATTCGTGTAATTGCGAGTTTCCGTGGGCCGGAAGTACGAAAATTGATGGTTGGCCGAACGGTCGAACAGGCACGAAATCGATGCACGGGACCAGGACCTTTGCCACGAGGACTATTAATCAAAATACACGCGGGTCCACGTGACCGGCTCCTTAATTAAACCTATGCACACAAGCGTAATTAAAAAACACTGTGTAGCGAATAGAATGGAAAGAGTTCGTTGGGCAAATAATTTATACTGGAAAGTGTATTCGCTGCTAAGTGTATTCTCGCGCTAACGAGAATCGATTTCCTGATAATTAAAGGAGGAGGTATCGGTAGTCCGTTGGTCAGAGGTTCATTTGCAATATTTCATAAGCGGACGTTTCCACGTTGTCACGTTGCGAACATGTGAAGCGATCGTAGCGTGCGATCTGTTTAGCGTCAGATGGGTGCTTTCGAAGTTGCGGAGTGGACTGGTCTTGGAACTGGTCGCTCGTGAATCTTCGCGGAAAATTTGTGGTACGTAACAAGGGAAATTAACCGAGTAAATTATTTCCTGGAAACTTTATTGTACGCAGCGATGCAAAATGTATTTGCGCGTATCCTTTATTATGTAATAAATTTTTCACGTTTTTCACATCTCATTTTCTATAAAAGCAAACAGTTTGACTAATCATTTCCAAGAATTCTCGCGAAACGCGAATCAAATAATCGCTATAACAGAAAGAAATATATTACAATATATTGATATTTATCGAAAAAATCGTAACGTGTTTTAGAAAGAACGATAAATCTTTGGATTTATTTCCAAGGATTTATTCTCGAAATGAATTTAAGATTGGCAACGTGAAAGACGGAGCAACAACGTTATTTACATATCGAGAACACGATCTTCCCGTTCCCTCATCAATGTCTCAGGTACGCGATCATCGAAGCAGCCTCGATACGCCGCACTCGTCACTTCTGAATTTACCAATCAACTTATCGTAGGGCCGATCGTTTAATTGACGTTACCAGGAGAAAGTGTTAATCTGGCGGTGTTAAACAGATGTCCACCCGATACGCATCTTTAATTTCGCCTCTGGTCCGGTTTTAATTGGACACGATGAGATACGCTTGTGGTCTCGTTATACTTGAACGGGTTCACTTTGTTAAATATCGTTGCCCGTTCCATTGTTTCAACGGTAATAATATCGTATCTGATAATAGTTCGACTCGAGATCACGTAGAGAGCCAGATCTCTCTCTCTCTCTTCCTCCCCTTCACCATTTTCTCCCGTTACGCCTAATCAAATCGCTTTGTCGATAGAAAGTGTCAAGTAAAAGGAAGGAGAAAGCGTTGCCATCGGTTTTGCATCCGTTCTTGCATTGTCATTACTACGCCCACGTGGAACCGATCGTGAAATTGTAACGGTTTCATCTGTGTACCGTGTGTTTTGAGAAGAAATTTGATAATTTTTTTACGATTGGAACGAAAGAAGTTTGAAGAAAATCATTTACTCGATTGTTCGTTTATGCTTCTAATTTGTAAAAATTTCAAACTCTTTGATTGAAATATTCTATTTGGTAATTTAATATATTTTAAATATATCTTTCAAGTATTATATTTAAAATTTATCAAAATATTTTCATCATTTCTAAAAATTGTAGATACAGGTATAATTCACTGCAAATATTTCGAATACCTTAAGATAAAATTCATTATCCACACGATATATTGTTTTACTTTCATCGTCACTTTGTAACCAGATAGAGAACACGGAATAAATTTATCAAAGTGAAATGGTTTCAGGTTATAGTTTCAATTTAAATAGCATTTTAAGTAAGTAACCGAAAAAAAGAAAGAAATACTTTTGAAACAGGAAACATAAATTCGCGTATGCACTTAAGGCAGGAACGTAGATTCGTAATTTTGATTGCATCAAGAAAATTATACGATTTTTATTTCGGTTGATCGAGAATCTCTGATGCAACGTGAAAGTATGGGCGAAACCGAGCATCCATATTCCTTTATTGGCCACGTCGAACGGTACTAAACAATAATAATTCTCAATCTCGAAGTGTACGAATGTTTTATAATGAACTTTATATAACAATATTCGAAAGAATATAGGCAAGGAAAGAAACGAAGATTATTTTAAACGAATTGATATCGATCGAGAAGGGGGCACGGCAATCAGAAAATCCATCAAAAATCAATCAAGGAAATCGGTGATCACTATTATTACTTTTCAGCGAACGTTGATAGGTTCAAGGGATCGTTGTTCATTCTATAATTCCGTTACTCAAATTAGAATCAGTTACGAATGAGGAGTAAACGATTATAGAATACCATGTAACAAATGAAAATAATAATAAATTATTGCTTCTTCCATAATCTCTCTTTAAATTTAAATTGATAATATTTTACTTTTTTATATATTATTAATAAGTTCACAAAATTTCTTTTCATAATTTCTTAATTATTATATGTTTTCTTTTCATTCTTATCTTTTTATTCCATTATTTTTTCTGAAAATTTTTTACTCTCTAGAGTTAAATTTGAGGGAGAGAACAATCGCTTCTATTATTCATTTTTTCGCAGAAAAGGCCGAAAATGGTGAAGGGATCGCGTGCCATGCGTCATAAAAGCTGAAAAACAAGGAAATGGTGCATGATTTTAAAAAAAAAAAAAAAAATAGAAAGGTAAGCCGATTGTGCACGGTTTCACGGAGAGAGATCGTCGATAAATACGGAGCAGCAGTTTTGCAGCTTTCAAAATAGGATCCGATGAATCTTTTTCATTCGAGCATCAATATAGAAAATGTAATAAGCAGAATTTCTTTGTAGCTGTTTTTAAGTATCCCATTGAAAAACTCTCGAGGCACCATTGTGTTTTCCATAAGCGAAGGAACAATGAGAGATATTCTTATGAAAATCTTCGATGGCCACTTGATGATCGCACAGTTGTTTCGAAAAACGAATAAGCTTAAAGAAAATTTGATTCTCGTTGATTTTCGTTTATATTTTCTTTTGTTTTTGTATTTTCCTGTCCGTGTGTGAAGAAAATCGAATGGAACGAGATCGATGTTCAATATCAACTTTACGAAAAAGACGTCCTAATCCGCAATTGAATTTTAATTCGAGATTTAAGCTCGCTTTGCAAGTTTCGAACTCGATTCAAACTCGAATTTAAATTTAAAATTCTGATTCGATCGGAACTTGAAATTTCGCTTTGAAATTTAAATTTTATGCTTAGCATCTAACAAATTTCTAATTTACTTCAAACTCCCCTATTATTTCCTTACACAAAATTTCCTCAAAAATAAAATCATATTTTATTATCATACTCGAAGAAACACGAAGAATCGAATTGTTCAAAATATTTTCAAAAGTTGAAAATAAATACTCGATCATTCGCATCGAGCACACTAAATCAAAATTTTATCCTTCTTCCACAAAACCTAACAATTAATCCACAAATTTAAATCTACTCGTTCAAAACGTTCACTTCCCAAAACTTCCTCAAAACATCATTAAACTATCTTCTAAACTATCTCCAAAGTACGCACCATTAAAACCAATTCTCCCACGGACTCCTCTTCCTTCTCCTCCTCCTCACGCTGAAACGTGCCAAATCAACACAACACGAACGAACTCCCCGTATCTCTCCAATATCCCCCCGTTTCCCCTCCCGTTCCATGTTCAGCGCTTCCTCACAATGCGCCACAGTTCCAGATATCGATCGTTAATAGGAAATTCGTTCAATTAAACTGGCTAGAATTCCAATCGCAGCGGTCGCAAGGGGTCATCGCAAAGAGGAGTTCTCGTGCACGAGGAGAGTTCTCCCGCGGAGCGAAACGTCATGGAGGGGAGAGGACGTTATTTCTATTCCACGGAGAAACTGGTTCTCCGCCACGTTGGAAGAGGAGAGCGCGCGCCGCGCGTGCCACTCGCGTGTGTCACGTGTCCCTACGGTGAGGTGAGAGGCGAAGAGGTAACAGGTAAGCGAGGCGAGGCTGGAACCGCAGGTAAATACACTTCTTCGTCGCGGGGACGCTCGTAAATCCGTACGGTGTACCGCGAATTATTGCGAAATTAACGGCGAGGCTCGAGCCCGTGGCGCACGTGTTGCGCGAAAAAGAAAAAGGAAAAAGAAGGGAGAGAGAGAGAGAGAGAGAGAGAAAAATTCAGGCGCACGATTATGCGTGGCTGGTACAGATAAGCGGCGTGTTTTATCGCTCGACTGTTTGCTTCTGATTATTTGGTATATGTGTTACCAGTTGGTGTTTATCATCGAGGATACGATTGAACGTACCGTACGGGAGTTTGGGAGTTTCGTGATTCGAAGAATGCGGTTTTTTCTGTTGGGTCGTTGTTCATCGTTGCGGATACGATATTTTTTGGAAAATATAAAAACGATCTTTTTCGATGAAATGCCTTTTTTCGTTGTATTCTTTTTTTTAATGATTTTTTTTTTATGATTCGTCGCGATCGTGTCTGATGGATGAAGGAATTTTATGTACATTCGTTATAAATTTTTTTGTTGGAAAGTAATATTGTAGTTTCTTTTTTTTCTTTCTTTGATTTTTTTGATATTTTTGGTGGAATTTTTTTGCATCGAGAAATAAACAAAAAATAAGTATTATTTTTATATTTATCTGTGAAAGTTTTGTTATATTGATATAATGTGGGTAAATGAATGTAGATTTTATATAGAGGAAACGATAAATAAATTTTAAATATATTTGTAATTATCCTAACTTTTTTACGATTTTTTATTTTGTATCTATTGAGAAGAGATGAATTTTTCGAGTCTTCCCTTAGAAACGTTCACGTTCTATAGAAATTTCATTGTGCATAGGAATAGTACAGATAGAATTCGTATCATATTAAATATAAATCGATATTATGTTGGCATTTTGATAATGTTCGTATGGGATTCAGAGCGTGTATTTTATGCAGGAATTTGACTCAATTATGTCGTTGAGGTATTTGTTATTTACGTTTCATTAATACCGAGGGATTATTATTTTTATACATGACAATGTCTATTTAAAATGCAAAGATATTGTTAAACTGTATAATGTATCGTTATACTTGAAAATGGCTTCGAAATTATAGGGCATTAAGAAACAAGTTCTCGATAATATTCGATGCATGATTTCGAAAAATTGAATTTGCATTCTTCCCTAGATTATATATCAGCGTCTTTCTTTACGACTTTTTAATAAACCGAATTCTTTCAAAATTACAACGATACAGGAATAATTAACTATAAACCTTTCCATTTCCATCGATATTCCAAAAATCTGATCTACTAATTTCTTCATTTCTTCCATTATCCCTGTTCCGCGCACAATGCTTGACTCCTGAGAAAAAGGAAATAAAAACAATGTCAACCCATAACCCTCAAAACCTAGCATAGCATTTCCAACACTCGTGCACAACGGAACGAAAAAAACCTGGCCGAGTAGAGGCGACCACTCGAGGCAAATCCGAAATAATTTAACCAAAACCTTAAGAGGAAACCACGCGAGATCCACGCGCATCCAGCGGCCTTTAATCTGCCGGCGTGGCCTAAGCCCATTAGGGATTCGTGCGTGTACTGGCTGACACGGATGCAGGATTCGCCTCGTCTAACCGACCGATCCTCCGAGTTCTCGATTCACGATTCCGAGGAAGGGACGCGATTCGTGGATGCTCCTTGTTATTCCACGTAGGTTAAAATCCCAGACAAGCGAGCGCGCGTATATATACGGTCGGGATCGGCGCGTACCGCACCGTGGGAAGCGGCGTACGCCGATGGAAATGCTAATTTTATGCGATTCCGCCGCCGCCGCCGCCGCTACGCCTCGACGCCTTCCCTCCGCCCGATACGTGGTTACGCAATAAAGCCGGCAATAATTGTGAGAACGTTCTCTCTCGAGAGGCAGCGCTACGCTGCGTGACAAGCCGCCATCAGGATGGACAGAGTCTTAATTCCTCGACCTCGGGAGCCCCGGTTCGCGCGATTTACGCGCGGCCTCGCGGTCAATATCGTGCCGAGAAATCTGAATACCCAGGCCTGAGAGGGGGATTACGTGAGGGGGATGAGGATTGCGAGTTCCTTTTTCAAGCTTTCGAAGAAAGAGATCGAAGAGTTGTTCTTTCGAAACGTGGTAATATTTGAACGTTGTGAAAGATTGAACGTGATCCATTCGTGATGATATATATATTTAATTTAATTTAGCTTCTTCAAGAGTCGTTCCGGATTGAGAAAGTTTAAAATTCTAAATCTTTCTAAATCTCCAGGATAAACTTATTTCAGACCTGTAAAATGTTAACTCCGAATCTTTGGAAGTTGTTATCATTAAGAGATAAGAAGAGATCCTGCTGTCTTCTCCTCGGTTGAAATTCTTGAAGAAGTTCTCGGAAAGGCATCTGAAATGCTGCTTGGAACTGGAGTTAGGAGCTCGATGGCATTTTGAAGCTTGGTGGTGGAATAATCCATACAATGCCTAGCACAATTCGACACTTTTGTAGCTTACTCCAAAATCACTTTCTTTCGAATGTAAATAATTAGCATAGAAAAAAATTGATTCGTTCGAAAGTAAATTATACTGTCAAAATTTAAAATAATGCGATAAAGCAAAAGGTATTATACCTTTTTTTTTTTGGAACGAAAAATCCGAATTAAAATTAAAAATCTAATTTAAATCCCCTAATTTAAAATAAATGCCAGCCTATACAAGTTAAAATTAGGAGCGGAGAAACGATTTCCAAATTGACTCGAAATAACGATCCGCCAGCTACGCGACTCTGTATACCTTTTAAAAAACCCTAGGATACTTAGCCAAAGTAAATTTCGGGAACCGTGCGCGATACCAATTTATCAAATTCCATCGAAATCCACCCCAACCAATCCTGGAACTCGATCTCTCGGGGATCCCGTTCGGAGCATAAATCAATGTCCATAGTTGGGAACGGCCATCGCGAAAATTTCGTCTGATTAACGTCGCGGCGTCTGCCCTCCGCCTTTAATATCCGCCCCAAGGATATTCCACCTTGTTGGCCACTGGCGTTTCATTAAAAATAAACGAGCGCAGTCTGGCAGCCTCCCACCTTCCCCCCTTTGGACCGTGTACATAAACGTTAGATCGAGATATCGCGGGGTGTGTATCGGGGGAGGTGGGGGCGGCTGGCCCAAGTTTCGTAAAATAAACAGCGAAATCAGAAGGCAACACCGTTCTAAGAACGTTTCGACCACGAATTATGAATATTCATGAGATCGGGGCCGGCGAGAGAGGATGCAACAACGTGTCTCCCGCGGCCCCACGACACTTTTATTTTTCTATAATAATAGCAGTGCTGGCAACAGCACGGAATCGGCGGCGGCACACCGTTCACCACACCGCTTAAGCATTTTATCGGATCATTTATATCTCATGAGAAGCCATAAAGACACGCGTGTATACAGGCAGGAATGGTGGTGATGTTTTTGCATGAGAAGTGGCCGAAAATACGCAGGAATTAATTAGGCTGCCATAAATAGCGGTTTTTGTCGTCTATTTTTAATTCCTCCTTGCTCGCTTGCTCGCTTCCTTCTTTCCTCTTTTCTTTCTCTCTTTTCTTTTCCCACCCGAATAATTTTTCGATTCGTTTGTCGTTCGTCGCAAAAACGTGTTTCTCGAAGGGAAAAACTTCCGCGTAACACGCGGTTAAAAAATATATAATTTCAGCGTAACGAACCGATGAATACATTAACGCTCTCTTGTCGATTCTTTTTTCCCGAACCGATTTCTCCGTTTAATTTATAACATCCGCGACGGAGAGGGCTGGAAGAGAATATAGCGGAGGAATTTGCATTTCCTTGCTCCGCCTATTAAACAAAGAGCCACGGTCCTTAAATCATCGTACTGGCTGCTCGATGATTTAGAGAACGATCTCTTTGCTTGCTGTTTGTTCACGTGCGAATCTCTTGCTGCTTTTATCCTACCTTCCAAAGAGTCGTCTTGTAATTGAATCTTCAGCAACAATTGAAAATCTTTGTACAATTTTTAATTTAATTTTTCTCCGGTTTAATTTAATAGCATTTGACTCGAAACATAACTGTATTACACGAAATAACTACTGGATCGTAAAAACGTACGAGCAGTTCACAAATAAGCCCAAATGAACGAAATCGAAATCATCATTTGGAAAACTGTATCCCCGTAAGAAATTAGATTGGATTATCTGTTATTAGTATATCCCTGGGAATTTCTAATTTTAAAATTTCAATTCCAAACACCCGTGATCCAAACATTCGAAAATTCACTATCGAATATTCAGCATATCGAGTATTCAGCCGAGTATCAGAGTCGGCGAATTTAATACCGGACGGTGAATTTGAAAGCCAAAGGGGGAGTTTTTATTTTCGAGAGCGAGCGCCCTCGTTAATCGAAAATCGGGAATGAACGCGCGGCGAAGTTGGCGCGACACCCGGCTATTATAGTCGAGGTATCATTTCACCTGACAGCCTTCCACACCTCCTCTTCTTTTCCTTCCGTCCTCCGAGCTTCGATAAATATGCAAAGCAGGCAGTTCGCTTTTAGGAAAAGTGGAACTGCTCCCACTGTTGTTCCCCGTTGTCCCACCTTTCCACGTTTTAATAACACGGCGTGAATCGGTTTAAAACGGCTAACGATTAAGAAAGCAAATCTCTCTCTCTCTCTCTCTCTCCACTTTTCATCTTTAAAAAGCCTTCGATGACGATCGATCGACGGGAGAGAAACAAAGATCCCTTTCATCTCCGTTTAACGGCGAGGCGAAATAGAATGGAAAAGGCTCGGCACGTCACGCGTGTCAACGTTGATTTGGGTCGGTTGAGGAACGATCGAGCCGATTCGATAGGGAAAATGGTCGAACGGTAGTCTGTAATTAACGACGTTAAGAAGAAGGATTTTCGTTTCTGTTCGTTTCCCATTCGACCGGTTGCATATTGTGAACACACGTGCACGCCTCACCCCTCTTCTCATCCTCTCCTCTCGTGATAACTTGCAATTACGTTGATTGGCTTGCAATCCGGGAATACGAGTTTATATGCGGGGTCAAAGGTGAAAGGAACCACGAACGCGAGAAAAGAGTGGTTGGAACAAGAACGCCACCGTCTTTTCGAATCTGCGAAGGAATGGAAGGATACATCGACGAGGAGGTTGGAAAGGGTTTTTGGAAAGCGATCGGTGGTGGTAAATAGTAGTCAGATTCGTAAGGAAGATAGGAATGGATGGTTGCGGAAGATTAAGAGAACTCGGTGTTGTAGATCTGGAGATAGACGTGGAATTTCCTTTATCGATCAGAGTTGTTAATCGAGGAAGTTGAGGAGGGAGGAGAAATTGATTAGAAAGCGAAGAATGGATTGGTGTCTGGGCGCGAAGGAATGATTTGTTGGATCGAGGTATCGATACTTGACAGTTGTACGGGTCGCAATCAGGATTTCATACAGCTCAATCGATACCGGTTTTCTCGAATGTAGATATTATTTATCAAAGGATTTTTTTCGCGAGGAAGCGTTTGAATTACGAAAGCGTTTAATTAAATTATCGTTTCGACTATATCGCTACTGTCTCGATGAAACGATATAACAAATTACAGAGAACGATTATCGATCGTTTTGTAATTTCAAAGTTAATGAAACAACACCTCATATCGAGGGTGAAATTTATTATATCAACGAACTAACATGCATTATTTATGACGTAAAAGTAACACAATAATGTTAATTGTCTTATATTATTAATTAATTTATGCAATATCATAACGATACATCGTCACAATTATAATGAAACAATAACAATGGAGCGATCGATAAATATATACAAAAATAATACGCATAAATCAACACTTGCGAATTAATGATAATAATAATTCGATTAAATAATTCACCTTTTTTACTTCAAACAATTCTATTAATTTTTCCTCTCTTTCCACATCGTCTCGTAAAATCCTATCGCAACAATCGCTTCGATCTCTCCTCCACTTTTCTCACAAAAAATATTCTCACAAATTTCATTTCATCGATTCCACACCTTTCCTCATCCCTCCGCAACCAAAACGAATGCACCGACCAACAACAACCAACAACGCCAACTCCTCCTTGTTAGTCACCCAATTTCCAATCCACACCGCAACCTTACCCGCTACTTTGCCTAGAAAAGATACAAAAACGAACGCCGCTTCTAAACACACACCATAGTTCGGCCGCTGGTCCAAACTACCAACTTTCTCACGACCAACAAGGCCGGGTAGCAAGGTGTCCGCCTTCAAACCGATGGTTGCCGATCTATCCGGGTTGCCTGGCAAACGGCGCACGGCTTCCATTCTTTTTCGCGTGTTTGCAAGCCAGCGGCGATCGCGAAACGTGTCATTAGCGAAGCGTAAAAGGGAGCATCGATAAGAAAGGTGTTGAGAGCGTGGGCCACGGACGACTCGTTCGAGACGAGGATACGAGATCGATCTTTCGCGAGGTGTTGAGTTGAGAGCGCAGCGTTACGAATAGGTGTTCTCTAAAACGAGACGGTAGGCGTATGCAACGCGTGGTTTCCCTTCGAACAGGCACAAATCATCCGCTTCGATGCAGCAGCTGTACCGGATCATCCGTGATTCGATGATGAAAAGGTAATATAAAAAGAGGATGATAAAAAAAGTAAGGAACGGGTTACAGGTATACGTGGTGAAGGACGGTTTCCAGGACTGTGATTATTTCAATGTCGGCGTAACGCAGGTAGTTAGAAGATGGACACGGGTGACGCGTGCGTTGAATATCCGAAGTAACTGTGCTTGGAAGCGAACATTCTTTTAGGGGATAGTTTTTGTATTAACGTTATAAAAAAGTAGTCTCTGATTAAGACTATTTGCATTCGAGTCGTTCGCAAAGAATTTTCGTTTAGAAGCTACACCTTCGCCTCGCTTGTTTCAGAAAAAGAGGATGCTTGTTCTTGGTCGTGGAAATTAATCGGCGGGAGGAAGACGAGGGGGAAGGATTTTTTGCGAGGCGTCTCGATTGAATCGAAAGAAGCGGGGCCCCGAAGCGTGATTCATCGCTAGAAGAATCCTCTTGAAGAGGAAGAAAAAGAAGAGAGAGGGAAGGAAGAAGGTGGTCGAAGGCGCGAATCGAGTAAATTGGCGGGGAAGTGGGCCGAAAAAGCCCGGCTGCAATTTCGGCCCCTGGGGGCGAGCGCGGCGCCTCTGGAACGATAATTGATATCACCTGCCATGTAAATATCGGTTATCGGCATCGGCCCCTCTCTACCTGTCGGTGGAAAAAAGGGCCGCCGGGAAGAAAATTACCGGACAACCGTTGGCGAGATAATTACGTGTTGGTTTTAGAAAAGGGCCAAGCACCGGTTAATTCCACGCTGCGCGCGACCCGCGCGAAACGCCGCCCCAAAACCCCATTCCCCGCCGATCATTTTCGCTCCGAATAACGTTCCTAGCCCCCTTCCCTTCTCTTTCCGCTTCCCTCTGTCCTCCGTCGCCACGCTTCCTCCCTCCAATAATTTACGCTCGACGGAATTCTCTTTTGTTCCCGGCGAAAGAAGAGCCATGAGATCGAACGTATGATTTTTGATATGCGATTTTGAATGGAATTGGAAATTCCATTAGGAGTGTTCGCCATAATTTTTAATCCTCGAGATCAACATCCGTTAGGAAATATCCTCGAATTTGCAATTTCTTTTTTTTAAAAAACAATTTCAATTTCGCCATGCTTTCGCTTCGATCAATTTATACAAATTTTCCTCCATAAAGCTTCATCTCCTTTCTACGACTGCAAAGCTTGCGCAAGATATGTTTCGCGAATATTTTCGAGGGGTCCGAGAGTAGGCCAGGCACCCACGCTCTTTTTTTCAACGAGCGAGCCCTCTCCCTTTGCTCTTGTTTCGCCTTTCGGGAAGAGGATTGGGCGTGACGCACCGTTGCAGCTGAGGCAAACGGTGACTCGATAAGTACCGTGATGGTCGCCCAGGGCAAAAACAAATAATAACTCGGGCGGGTAAGGGCCCGTTGGTTAGCGGCGTTCCAGCCAACCGAGATCGAAGCAATCTCACCTTATTTTCGGGGCGACTATCGCAATTTTCGGAATGGTTGTCTCATCACGAAAGCTCGGGGCCCAGACTACGGAGCGAATTACAGGGCGCCCGCCACCCCGCCGTATTACGGTGTTGGTTTTCGAGCCTTTTGTGTTAAAAAGACACGTGCAATCATCCTTCCCCCTCCCCCCTTTTTCTATGCCTTTCCGGCCTCGAGAAACCATCCCGGATACCGCAAACTGCCGTTTACCGAATTCTCCATGCTTCTATTCCTTCCACTCGTTCCTTCTCTTTCTCTCTTTCATTCTCTCTCTTCGTCCCTATCCCGTTCATCGGCGATCCGCTGGAATAGAAGAGGATTTTTGCTCAATGAGCCACCGGAATCGTTCCATCTGGGTTTTATTCTCGTGCTGGGAATGCGCGGCCGACTTTGCACGAGAATCGTAGAGAAGGTGGGTCTCGATAACAGGTGTCGTGCCGGGTCGATCCTATACCCGGCCAAATTACAGGCTGCAACGGGGTCTGATGCGAGAGATCGCGTGCGTTCGATCGCTCGAGCATCGAATGCTTCGATTCCTTCGTTTAAGCGGTTTCACGAGGATGATGATGAAGTTTCGATCGGTTTCGTGCAATCAGTTTGTTTAAGATCGGGTAAATGAGGTCCGTTCCTTTCTATTTCGGGATAACGAGAGGTATTGGCTCGACGTGTGGAAAGGAATTCACCGGAATTGGAATCCAAGAGAATGCGCGAATTCAAGGAACAAACGTTTTGTAAATTTATATATATATCCGTATAGCGTTTGGCAAACTCGTTCCACTGAATAAAATTTTCGTCTCGAAATTGCATAAATTTCGTAACGAGGCGCGGACAAAGTGACGAGAGTTAGTTATCTTCCGCGTTCAACCACCGATCAATCACCGCAATAATTCTTCTTCCCGACAAATGAGGGAGTAATCTACCTCTCGAGGCGTCACGAAACCGAGCAGATGCCCTATCCACAGTTGCGACTCAATAAAAACCCCCTCGAAATCGACAAATTCCCCGCGAAATTTCGTGCGCAGGTGTCTCGGAATACCAAGTCGACGAACTCCCTTGCCTCGTTTAAACGCGGTTTACTTTATGATTTATAAGATCCATCTTCCCACGACAGGGAAAGGGGACAGAAGAAAGGGAGTGTCGTCCACGCGTACCAACGCGTTCCGCCCTCCCGAGATTGGCCACGCTTCTTCGCTTCCTCGAGTATGTTTCTGAAAGATGCGATTTGTTTTTGCTCGGCAAATTGGTTGTCCTCCGCGGAACGTCTTCCGCGGTTGGACACCTAGCGATGGGATCAAACGTGTCTCGAGTAGACTCGAACGATTGAACGGAAATCATCGTGTGCGATTTTTTTCTATTTTTTCTTTTTTTTTTTTTGAAAAAGAAATTTTGTAACAATTTGTAAATTGTGTAAGAAGAGCGACAAGTTATATTAGATGTTAATTTACAAATTCTTGAATATTTTCGTTTTGAAGTTGGAAAGTGAGAAAAAAATGTTTGTTTTATTTTTGAAAAATTTAAAAAAAGTACGGAGCACACTTTTTAATGTTAATTAGAATTTTAATAATTCTAACCCGTGGATGCATGCTGCGAGATAGAAGAGGTTGAAAATGGCTGCTTCACGAGCATTAGTTTTAACTTGGATTTAAAGGTACATATTGAATTTGATCCCATCACTAGTGCACACCTTTGATGTTTGCGTTTTGCAGTGTGGGAAGGGGCAGAAAAAGCGAAAAAAAGCGATGGGGGAAGAGGACGATTCTCGTTCGTCCATCGCGAGGATAGTGGAAAAGGGTGAAGTGGCAAAAAGGCACGCGGCGCGAAATTCGTTTCTCGACAAAGTGGCAGCTGGATCGTTGTGATCACGGGCCCGTATTAATGATGCCCGATGGAACGTATCATTATGGCGAACAAATAGGTAGAAAAACCGTTTGTTCATTAATTTTAATGAAATTATTCGAATTATTACGCGCTGATGACGAAAATGTGTACTTGCCATTCTCAACGATTCAATTTGTTCGTCGAGATCTTTTGAGTCCTTGTTCGTTATTTTCATGATTATTCGAGGAGGAAATATTTGGCGCTAAATATTTGAATTGTTTTAAAATTAAAAAAAAAAATTTATCTTCTGTATTATAGAAATAATAATAAAAGAAAAAATTTTATCAAAAAATTATGTTATTTCAAGATTTATATATTTTACGAATGTTTCAGAATGATATAATATTTATAGAATATTTAAGATTGTATTAAGATTATTTAATATTTATACCATACTGCGAGATGCATTGCAATATATTATTTATAGAATATTTCATGAATATTTATTATTTTAGAAACTTTTAAACATTTTTTCATCAACGTAATTTAATATTATTAGAACAGATTCAAACGCGTATTTATTCGAGGTTAAAGAAATCGATCGGCTTAATCTCTCTCGAGTCAGTCTAATTAAGTATTATCTTTCCCTCGTTCGATCATTGTTTCACATTGTTCGAGAACGATAGTTAACGCAGTAATCCTTGCACCTTATTTAACTCACCGTGAACAAATTAACTATTAGCGACCCGGCCTCTAATTATAAAAATCACGTAGGCGGTGCTTTGGCGCCGCGGGCCTTCATCAATCATCCGTCAATCCACCACCGAGAACCGGCGATTCCTTCATATTATCTGATCTTTGTCTAGGAAGATAGGTCGCTAGACAGTAGGTGAGCCTGTCTAACTTGCAATTACCAAGTTAATCTATGTTTTGCCGGGTATAAATAGACCACTTAACACTCGCGTATTCAAACAAACCTTTTCAAAAATGAGATTAGAAAAAAAAGAAATAGAAGAATCTGTATTGGACCTGATCAAAAAAACATCATCATGAACCTTCTCCAGAAAGAACCGGAGAGAAAGAAATCATCGTTGGATGACGTCCACGAGCATCTTTGTGTGAAAGAGCGTTTCGCCGGCGGTGATGGACAGCGCGCGATGACGCCGGTTGATTAAAATCTTAGGACGCGTTTGTTGCGCGAAATCACGGCGATAAATCATTAAAGGGAGAAAAATCGATCTTCACGCCCATTCTCGACAGGAAATCTGCACCGTGGATCGCGCACGCATCCACCAGGGGCCACGCTCCCGGCCCAAATTCGGTCCCGCGATCAAACAACGAGCCGGATCTTAACAATTTTCGCCTTGTGCATCACGTTGCACTTTTGCGTGCACGCAAGGTGTTCCATAAAGGGGGAGGAAAGAAAAAAACAAAAAGAGGAAGAAAAAAAAAAGAGGAGAAAAAGGAAGAAGAGAAGGAGGACGACGAAAATGCATCATCCGGAGCATAGCCCGCGGTCGATTCACCCACGTCGAGCCGGTCGAGTTTCGAAAGCTGCGTGGAACGTGGTGATGCAACTTCATCGACGCGCATGGGAAAGGTTCATTGAAAATTGTACGAAATTATCCAGGTGCACGGAGTTAAATTGTTGTGTGTAAGAAGAAATTGAATTCGTTTATCTGGAATGAACGGATACGATGATGATTTTCACGGTGAAATATGTGCACAGAGAGAGAGAGGTTGCGAATTATCACGATATTGTTTCTTCGAAGATTTTGTATATTATTTTTTTACAGATGCTTTTAATGCATTTTTTTCTTATTGAAATTGTTGAGAATCGATGATGCGCCACGTGATCGTTGATTATTCGGTTACCTGGTATGTTTATTCGTTTATGTCCATTTTTTTGCATATTCATATTTTTTAATAAATTGATTATTCGAGTTTCTTTTTTTTCTCTCTCTCTCTCTTTAGAATTCTTCCTCTTTGCAAATACGCAGAAAGAAGACTTAGAAGAGGTAGAAAATTTTAATGTTGTATGTTCAACTGTATTTGGCAAGCCTAGCCAAAGTTTATTCATGTTTCTACCGCATTTTAGCAACTATTCTCTGCTAATTCTCTGCTATTTGGCGAGCGGATAAAGCCGCTCTAAGTTAACACAGATTGTTGTTTATCTTGAGGTTGAGCGCTAGCTGGCCGGTGGAAGCTGGACGGAAGCGAAAAATATGAGAATTTCATCCGCCAACGTCAAATTCAAGTGTTTTTCCTTCGTACCACTTACAGCATTATAACTTGAACAAAGATGTAAATGGAACAGACTTTGCTTCATTTTTTCATTACACATTCGTTCTTTTCTTTAATTTATTCTTTCCCTAATCAATTCCTTAATTAACACAAAGAGTAACACGATAAAAAATTATATAATAAAATTTTAGGATTAAAGTAGAAATTAAAGTAAAGAAGAAACTTTTTCACCATTTTTTCTTTCCTTTATGAGGGACTAATGTTTCGATAAAAATGACAATTTCCCCAATGAAATAACCATCGTTCGAACTATTGAATTTAAATTAATTCAATTTCTGTCTCAATTTAACAGCGGTTAAGAGTATCTCATTGCGCTGTTACTTCCATAAATTGCTATAAAAGCTCTCGAAACAGGGGTTATAATTTATCTCGACCATTCCCACTGTCGAGAAAATTTGTTTCGCGCGATTCGAGCGGCGGCCCGTTTCAAGGCGAGACCGTTTCGAGGTTTCCGATCGGCGTTTGCTCCAAAGATGGAATAATCGCGGCCATTCTCCGATACGTGGCATGGCGCGCGCCAATTGCCGAGAAAATTGCAGAAATACTCGAGGAGAAGTGGGTCGATTATATCGCGCGTCAGAAACCTGGTTGCGTATCCACGGTTCCGAGTGACTTAATTAACTCTACCGTTTCTCCTCTAACGAGGAGGCCAACTCGTTTCCTCGATGCGCCGCAGAATCCAATCGCATCTCGTTGCGACGATGCGCCGAATTCCACTCGGGATATCCCCGAGGAAAAGGAAAAGAAGGGAAAAAATATCGTTAACGTTATCGAGAAATAATGCATGTTTCTGCGATTAATGGAGTTCGAATTAATATTTCCGTTGAAAAGAATATTCTTTCTATGGATAGTAGGTCGAGTGAAGTTTATTGTTCGCGGTTTCGAAAAAATAATTGGGACTGCGCGATAGTGTTGTGAAAAGGGTGAAATTTGTGAATTGTGAACGTCGAGGTTAAATCCATACGTCGAATTATTCCGTATTAATGATATTAATTTTTCATATTATTTGGAATTGGATGAGCACAAAAATATTTCACAATACGGATTTTTAATATCCAACAACAGCGTCCTAAATTTGAAAAGCAGCGATAATAAATATATTAAGAAATAATGAACAAAAGAATGGCTTGATGATCGAATATCGATATAAAAATTCACTTTTCTCAAAGTAAACGAACAATTTTTCCTATCTCCTGACAAAATCGTTAAAAATGGAAGACAATGGATCTGCACACGCACGCCAGAAACGAGTTCAGCGTTTGACTGACGAGCGCCGCCCCCTCTTAATCGTTCGATCGGTAAAAAATTCACCGAGGTGGACGCCGATGGGGAACGAGGGTGGCGGCACGGGGGTAGAGCATAGAAAAAGAGTCCTGAGAAACAAACTAAGACGAGACTGTTCGGCACCGGGCACCGCCCTTCCACTCCACCCATCCATCTACAGCTTGCATATATTTTTGATCGGCTAGTTTTTTTCCCCGAGGGAGATTTATCACGTACCTACGCCTCTTTCGCGGCCTATTCCATCAGTGGTCGGACGTGTGGCAGGGAATAATTGGCAGAGTCCGAGGAGTGGCCGTGTTTAGGCCCCCAGAAACTCGCTTTCTCTCGCGAGAGATTGTTCGAGGAACGGTAAAACCGTCGCGAATCAGGTAAAGTGGATGGCAAAATGCGCTGCTTCAACGTCATCCTCCCTTTTTAAGCTTTAACAATGAAAATGTGGATTCAGAAACAGTCGTGGATGGAGTTGGATATTAACTTGTCGAAAATTCCTTACTTGGATAACTCGTTAGAATAACTCGTTAATAATTTTTCAAGAACGCATAATGTAGAGATACCTTCGTGCACTTGCAAAGCAAATTTCTAAACGCATAAATTCAAAACCTGAAACTGAACTTCTATCGATCTTTGAACTAACTAATCTAATCTTCCAACACCACCAGGTGTAATTAATTTCCCGACAAACTTTTCCCAAACCAAACCGAAGAATTCTTCGTATAAAATATACATCGCGAAACATTGCGCAAAACCTTGCCACGTATCCAACCAACCGAGAAAAAGTATCGAACAAAACTCGCTGAACTTTTTTAAATCGTGGTTATTTGCCTTTGCCTTGCTTCGCGCCGCTACGCGGCGCTACTAGCAAACGTAAAAAGCGGCCATACTTTCGCGAGCATTGCAGGCAAGTTCGTTTTACAGCGTGCAATTGGCGCAACGATCGAAAACAGCTTCGAAAAAGCCGGAAGGACTCGAACCACCATATTATTATTCAACGTTGCACCTGTATTTGCCAATGCTTGTTCGTCCGATCGGTGCACGCCACTCGTTTTACGTTTGCCCCTCCCTAGTAAAACAATCCTAGGGAAACCTAGATTTATTCTCTCCCCATTAGGGAGAATATCTTGTTACCATCTAGTGCCGCTAATTTCGACTTGTCGTTACAAATGAAAGGGTTCGCCGAGTCTGCAACGTTCCGTGGCACAAATATTTGTTATTCCAGTCGGCGGATGTCCTTAAGGCGGCGGGCAAGCGGGATAAGAAGCGTTCCTTATGGAGAGGCCGGTTAAACGCAACGGCGTCGACACTCTCTCTTTCCATTTCACGAACACGCGGCTCTCGTTTGAAGTCCAACGTGTTTGAACAGCGGTCATTGTCTTGCCCTCCTCTCTCTTTCTCTCTCTCTCTCTCCCCTTTCTCCTCAAAGTCGTCCTCTTTCCCTCTTCCGTTTTTGCCTCCTCTCCCCTCCCCACTTCTTCCCCTCTTCTTGGCTCGCTCCTGTTAAGCACAGCCGCTACCGAGACGGCAAGAAGGCAGCCTCGTTTCAGATAAAGACCGACTTTAAAAGCTTGGCTCGGGGCTCTCGCGAAAAGCATTTTTTACGACACCCATCTCCCTCTCCCCCTTCTCGATTGAAGGTGTCTGCGAGGGGGTCGGTTGATTTAAGGGGGACATGGAATGTTTGGCAGATGATTTCCGGTCCTCTGTCCCCAGGCTATTTTCGAGTATAAAGTTCTTTGGCCGCGTTTTGTTTGACGAAGTTGAACAACGTTTGCTCTTCCTTCCGTTTCGTCCTTTCTTTCTTTCTTCTTCTTCTTCTTCTTCTTCTTCTTCTGATTTAAATGGGATTAAATAGTCGGGAAAAATTGTTTGTCCGGGTATGAGGAATATATATATTTGATTTCGTAAAATTATTTGGAGGAATAAATAAATATATACGAAGAATGAACGTGATGGATATTACAATATGAATTGGTAATAAATTCTTTTTGTATTTGGCAAAGTTTTATCGATTGTATTATTCAATTTAAAGAATTCATAAAGTTTGGACGAGCATGGTGTACCAAAATAATTATATTTCAACGCTTCTATTCTTAGAAGTTGGGATTCACGGATCCCACCTTTGTACATCTATTTCCAGTGGGAATAATTTTTGCGGATTAACATTGGCGCGAACGATAAAATGGGATTAGCCGTAGCATAGCTCCATTAAATCGCGATGACTTAAATGGGCCGCAAACCACGTTCTATTTAGTCACCCAATATTTGACTTTCGCCAGATTGGGCCGCGGTACCCTCACGTCGCCGCTACCATCGTTTGTTTGCAGTCTGCCTTCGGTTTCGGCTCGAGGCAGGTTGATTTAGGATTTAAGGATTTCTACGTTTGTTGTTCGAAGATCACGTGGATAAATATACTCGAGATGATTCCTCTATTTAGGGAAGCACGGGTGGCCCACCTCCTCCTTCCGAATTCATCGCCCTACTCGCGGACTAGCGCTACGCTTGAGCGAGTAGATTAAGTCGGAATTGCTATATTTCGTGGAAATCGCGCGTGATAATAAATTTCGTATAATATTCTCGTATTTTGGAATTATTATTCCAAAAGAACTCCTCTTTTTTTTTTAATTTTAATACATTTTAATACATCGCGAGCGGAATTGTTCCAAGAATTTCATTGAAGTAGAAATTTTTTTAAACGAAACCTTTCAAAAATCCTAAGATCTTGAGAGGAGACAAATGCGTTTTATCTCACAGACCTTTCTGCGGAAAGAAGAAAAGAAATTCTGCTAGGCAAATTGAGAGCGCAGAATCGTTTATACGGAAGAAACGCTTGCCGACCACGGGTCAGTTCTATTTCCCCAACAAAAAGTTTCGCCCATGAGAAAGTCCCACCACGATGGATGGGATCTTATGTTTGGATAGTATTTAACTGACTATTACACCTGAATGGGAAAAGGCCAGCTTGGCCCCTTTGGATCCGACCGGCCCACTTCCTGTTCTCGGACTCGAATGGACCCAACGGTCAATGGTAATAATGACGAATGTTTTTTCCAGTTGAAGGGAGAAAAAAGATGAGACACGCGACGATTTGCAACCGGTCTTACACGAATCTTATTTCTTTTTTCTTCCCTTCACAAGGGGAATCCTCTCGAGAAAGGAAAATCAACGAGATTGGAACAAAAAATCCTTATGGATTTGCTGATCCTTGAACAAAGATCGTGTTGGTGATCAGTGAGCATGGAAGTAATATCTTGATCTTGAAACGTGTTTCCAATCTCCTTCTCTTCTTCACTTCTTCTCACAAGGATTTCTCGTCGTTCCTTCTTTTCTTACGAAATTATCATTTCGTTTCGTATCGTAACTAAAAAATTTCTCTTCAGAAATCTCCTAATCCTTCTTTCTTATCTTTTCCAATAATTACGACTAAGATCTGATAGAAATCTAAAATTGAATACATATCACGAATAGAAATATCGAAATTCCTCAAGAAAGGTAAACAAGTAAAACAACAAGAAAACAACATACATAAATCAACAGTTTCGAACCAGTGCAGTCCCGCCGCCGTTTAACAAGAAACATAACGATGGCCATTCAATTAACCCGTTTCAAAAGCGGAACGACATAAGGAACGAATTTCAACGAATTCATCGCACCCGTAAAACGGGCATAATGGCGCCTCGTTACCACCATTTCTCGCCCTCCTTGTGTTATTATCATTATCATTCCCATTTCGAACGATCCGTAACGCGAAAAATACACGTTGCGTAAATGGAAGTTGATGCGCGCGCTTGGTCAACACGGCTGATCCGCTTTTTCCACCCCTTCGCGTATGGTAATTTCGCCCGTGGCTGATTAGCGTTTTTCCCATGGGGTACGGGTTAAAACGATTCCCTTGTCGGACAGTATAATTCGGTGTAATGAAAGCGATGGTGGTGGCAGCGGGATCGTTTTTATCGGCCCTCTAATGGCGCCTCGAACCGAACAGATCGAAGAGTTAGGCGCGTCGATGTATTTCCACGTGGTCTCATTCGCGCCGACGTGTGCATGAACGACAGGTAAAATATATATCCAGAACCAGGTTTCTTTGGTACGCGCTTCTCGACCGCAGACCACACTCGTCTTGGACAGATTGAAGTTCCGCGTGGCAGCTGCGAGGATATTGCTCGACCGCTTATCGAAGCGAGGCATCGAAGTTGCGACGGTAAATGGCGTTTCAACTATCGAGAGTTTAAGGTTCTTTTTGTTCTCCCCCTTTCACAATTTTCTCGATACGATCCAGTGGAACAAGGAGGGAAGATAAGAATGTTACTTCTTCTCTAAAGCTTCTTTTCTTCAGTTGGTTATAATTCGAAGTTAATAATGAGATTGTAAAATAAAAAAAGAAAAAAATGGACGAGGTTCATATGGGAGAAGATTTCATTCGTCTTCGAATCGATCGTGGATTTGAGGAGAGAAAAACATAACAAAGGGCCATCCAAAATCTGTGCCTCGGTGTACATTTCGAAATAGCGGCGATTACCGACGGACACTTTGCCGATCGATTTGTCCCAGATACCATCGTCCCCATCCATCATGGCAAACAGCCAGCAAAAGCTGCCCGCCTCCCCCGGTATTTCACCCTCGTTTCATCATCCACCACTATCGCGTACTCCCACGGGAGTCCAAAGTAGACAGGTCGTGACATAACAGCGCGTACACTTTGAAAGAGGCCACGTCCATCGAGAATAGTAAATAGGTGGAAGGACGTGTGCGTGTGCGTGTATGGGATAGCACCTTTTTCCACCTTCACCGACCGATTCCACCTTTTCTCCCGACCTGCCGCCCCTCGTCGACAATGCGCGCTATTGTGGACGGCTGTTTGCTCGAGGGCTGCCACCAAAGGGAATCCCTCGTGGGGTGGGGATGCTGGTCGTGTGGCCGTGCTGGTCGAGTTTATTTAGGATCATCCCAGGCAATACGCAGGCACGTACAGTTAGGATAATTGTACGGCCTCGTGCAAATCCTGGAAAAGGCTCCAGACAAGGATTAGAGGCCTTACCGTGGCGGTATATATTCGGACGTAGTTCCGGTCACGGAAGTCGCCTTGTCACGCAAACCTCCCTTTGGATTATTTCCTCGGATGCTTCCCTGGATACACCAGGGTTTTTGGATTTCTACCTTCTTCTCGTCTTTCTTTCGCTCGTAGGAATCGATGGGACGGATCGAGTGATCTGTCGAGAGTTAGAAAAAAAAAAAAAACACGCGTTAGTTATTCGTGGATTATTTTCACTATATTTTCAAGGATTTTCAGTAACAGTTACGAATATTGGTTAAAATTCATTTTTTTTTTTTAATCTGCAGTTTTCGAATAATGGATAGATGAGATTAATATCTCTGAAAACAAAAACAAAGCACCCCATTTTTTTATTCCCTTGATACTCGCCCTAAACAATTTCACCCTCGTGTACGTCGTCCCTAATCGAGCAGGAAAACAGGTGGTGAAAACCACGAGCGCTACTTTTAACAAACCACCAGTTCGATATCTGGACAGTGTGCTTTGAGCGGATCTTTCAGGAACGAGAATAGGGGAGCGAAGTTACACGATCGAAAGGTTTCGAGGAGCAACGGTTTCTTGCGACTGCTAGTTCTTTCTAAGCGAGCTTATGGCGAGCAAGTGGCCTCGGTAACGAAACGCCGAGGTCGCCTGGTTCGACAACAAACAGGAACTGAAAAGGGCGGTCCACTTATCCGGTTACTTGGCCCAGCTTGCCTCGGTATCGCTGATTTATTGGCGGAAGTCGATTAGGGTCAATCTTACAGTTAATTAGCGAACCATTGCCGCGTAACGACGTATCGAACACTTGCCGTGAATTCGAGGACGTAGCCATGTTTCTTGACAGTGATTTAACGCGATCATTCATTTTCGATCCTTCTTCTCGCGCTTCTGTGAGAAATCGATATTTTTCAATGGGGATGAATAATGGTAACTTTCCGTTGGAAATAAGTAGTCGACCAATTAATTCTTCTTTTCCCTTGAATTTCTCGAGTTTACAAAACTCGAATATTTTATCAGTGATATCTTTTCGTTAGGTACGTTTTATCTTTGTAATAAAGCTATATTATTTGTATCTTATTTTTATTCTAACCAGTTCGAAGGAAAATATAAAAATTCATTGGAAACGAAACGCGATAAACATCGAGAATGAAATTAATTTGTTGAAAAAATTTTCTCATCGATCGGATCTGTGAAAGTATATATCCTGTGAAGAAACTTCACATTTAGTAGATTTTATAAAGGATTGTTACGTAAAATCAATTTGACGAGAAAGAAGAATCGATATTGTCAACAATTTTCAATTCAATGTTGCGAATTTACTTTTATATCCCCGCCGTATTCGTAAATTTAATACTCGTTACCTTTAAGTAAGTATTCCGATCTCTCAATTATCGCATAATATTCCTCTTTACGTCTTCATTTCGGGGTCCGAATTGTTTACACTTTCATGGCGTATCTGAATGTCCCCAATCGGCGAATAACGGAAGAGTTTCGATTAAGTTTCCGTGCAACGCAATTTAGTAGTATAGTATAATAAACAGAAATCGTAACGATAAGCGGGCACGTACCAATTTCATCGTGGTACGAGGATTTTACTCTGGCAACCCGCTGTTTTATTGCACGATTTACCGTAAATGGAAACGTGCTCGGATGTTCGAATGGGAACCGGGAAGATTGTCGTATCTACGGAACGGGATAAATATATATTACTGAATAATTTTTTAAAAATTAATCGTCGCGACAATGAATATTTCCTTCATCGTGGTACAAATTTAAATTTCGTGATCTTCGATAGAACGATTATCCAGAATAATATAGGAATAATATAATCTTTAATATTATTAAATCCAAATTGTAACAAAATAAAATCGAAATTGGTTTAATAAATTCCGTAAAACTCTATTTATCGAATCTCGAGACAGTAGTGCACTCGGCTGTTGCCACACCGTTATCGTGGACATAATTTTCCAGTCTAACACCACGTAGCAAGCACGTGCCTCGTCTTTTTTCCACGCCCGTCGCACGTGTTCGCCATGGTAAAAGTGTCGAGTGTCCTTTCCAGAAAATAATATATCCATTTAACTTTCTTACCGAACCGGGGTATCCTGTATCCTGAATCGAAAAGGGAAGTGGGTGTTGCGGGGTGTGCCAGTTTTCTACCGACCGACTCTCGAACGAGTCTCAAACGAAAACCCTGCTACCTCGTAGCAGAGAGTAAAAAGGTTTGCAAAGCTTCTCTCTAACTTGATATTTTGTTCGCCGAAAAAACTGTGAATGGAATAGTTTGTTAAATTACACGTAAACGTTTCAATTTCCTCTTCCTTTTTCTTTCTCACGAAGAGAAAAGAGTGACAAAGAAATACAGAGAGAATTTATTTTCAAACCTATAAGTTTGGTTAAAGTTTCAATTTGAATCGCATTCACTTACTATCAATCTTCTCATCCTTCTTGCAACATGCGAATCCAACGCAAAAGTTCGTCACATCTGACGTAAGCATAATTTCTTCGAGAAATTCGAGAAACGCGTACCTGGAGAGTACAATCTCATCCAGCGCGTCTCGTTCCTTCTCGAGAAAGCGATCGATGAAGAAAAAAAAAAAAAAAAAAAGAAAGGAGGAAGAAGAATGAAAGAAAAGAGAGAAGAAAAATTGTAGCGGCGAAAGGACGCGCGTCTACTACTACGCTTCGCATGGCTTAACTGCTAAGGGTAGTTAGACGAGTCGAGAATGCATTCAGCGCCCGGAAGTGGGCGGAACTGCAGCCTGCGCTTCAGCATTGTGCACAAGGACTCGGTTTTTCCATCGCGTCCCAGCCATTATACGGACAGCGACAGAAAGCAGATAAAGAAAGAGAGAGAGAGAGAGAGAGAGAGCGCCACAAGTACCAAAAGGACATTCGATATCCGTAATACCGTAATAACAAACGCTGCATTTTATGGGGCAACGTCCACCGTGTTCTCGTTCTCTCGGTTCGTGCACAGAGAGAAAGAAAGAGAGAGAAAAAGGGAGAGAGAGAGAGAGAGAGAGAGAGAAAATCTGTTTGGTAGAGTGCATTCGTGACGTAAGACTGTTGTAAAAAGGAAATCGGATGTTCGCAATTTTAGGGAAAGGTAAATGGCTGGTTCGACGCTTTCCAAGCTATTGTGTGGCTCGTGGAATTAGCGTGCTTAACCGGAAGTTGAAATGGAAGACCGAGAGAAATCTTGGCGTTTGTCGTCAGCCTGTGACGATTGAATGGAATATATTGAGTATTGCGCGGGTTTTACGTAATCCTTAATTTTTTAAGAGAATCGCATAGATTTTTAACGATTATTGATCCTATCGATTCTAGAAAAATTAAAATTTCGACTTTTTTTTTTGAAAATACCGGGCGATAATTAATATCATTGATTATGGAAAATATAAAATTTCTCAACCGTTATAAATCAACTTATTCGAAACACGATTTTTCTTTTTCTTTTTAATCGAAGATTCTCGAATCAGGATATGGTTTAAAACTTTCGAACAAAAACCAATTCCTCTTTCCCACAAACGAATAGCACATGGATCACACTGGTCGAAAATATGTCTTCGATGTTATATTAATCCAGTAAAAAATAAAAGGTTTCGAAACCATGGATCATATTTCTAGTCCTCGATAATATATGTACGATAGAATTCGTCGTGTATCAGGCTTAAAGAAGTGAGAACTCGAGGTGGAAGATTAGGCATCCGAGCCTCTTATTTGATTTGCAAATCGATATTTTTACGTCTTTCTCGGGATGATCCCAGTCTCGTCTCGGAATAGTATTTTTGCCGATCGTTTTACATCTCTCCTCCGATATATTGTCCACGAAAAAAGAAAGAAACTGTTAATTACGGAAATTTCAGCGTTGGTGAAATTTTTATTGTCGCTTCTCCGCCGATACAGATCGGGTATCGGGAATATAAAAGTGTAGTTTTTCAGAGTTCGGTATAATAAAATTTCTTTTTAGACCTTCTTATACACCTCTATAAAATACACACAGGTTGGAGGAAGTGGAGTGAGGTTGGCTACTACTCTCGAAGAATAAAAGTTTGTTGCTTATAAAAAGGTATTAAAGTTTCGAGAAAGAATATGGAAAACATCGTTATTCTTTTTTGAACGACACTCTAGTTTTATGGAAGGATGTAAAATACGTGACGGAGTGAAAGAAACGGTTGAAAATATGCCGTGCACGCGCAGGATATACACGATATACAAAAATGACAAATGGAGAATAAAATGGATAAGCTCGATCGAAGAGGATAATTCCAAAATTTTATCAATCTCCGTGCTATTTTCACGTGAAATTACATCGTGAAGTAAAATTAATTAACAGGAGAGAGAGAAAAAAAATTTCTTCAAATTTCGCGGACAAACGCACTCGTCCTATCGTTCAATTCGTCGGTTGAAACTCGTCCCCTCTGTTGTTAAATTATAACAGATACGAATGAAAAGCCGATCTCTCATTCGCTTTCATTCAACCCTCGAAACATCCCCCGATCCTAAAATACCCGATGAAAAAGAAAAAAAAAAGAAAAAGAAAAAGAAGCGAGAGGACCGATTGTACAGTATTGTTTCTTTTGTCTCCCGACAGTCCAGCATCCCGAGTAGGATTAATTTCGCCGGTTGAATCGCTTTTGAAAACGGTTTTCTCTCGGTTTCGAGGCCGAGCGGGCACTCGAACGACGACGACGACGATCAGGTTTCGTCGAATCTGCAAACCGGATGGCGAACGATAGCGCGGGCCAGAAAAGGATTCGGTGGTGGTTTTTAAAACGATAGACGGCGTATCTCGAACCGTTCCACCCCGGCGCGGGCCCATTGTCGGCCCGGATCGAACAATAAAAGGGAAAAAGGATTCTGCGCGCGAATTAGAGCAAATCCTTTTCTCCCTTCTGAATGTCCGCTCTAATTCGGCAAGAACTGGCCGCAACGAGACACCCAGCGGGATACCATTCACGAATCCCCCCGTGAAGAAACGAGTCCCGAATGAGTTTTCGAGATTATCTGCGGCCAGTCGTTAACGGGCCATTGAGAACAAACCGGCCGCCATATTTTGTCACTGGGACAATTCTCCTGTCACAACATACTCCCAATCGTTGACGAACTTCGTGATCGCTTCTATTACATCTCCTATTCTCTCTCGTCCGTGATGGGATTAACCACGCGAGAAAATTTGTTGAAAAAGTAATTGGTGGTCGTTATTTCGCGTTATTTTTTCGATTATATTTCCTACTCTTTTTTCCTCGTTTCTTGTTTTTGGAGAACCCTTTTTTCAGTTAACGTGATATATATTATTGCCAATTAATCAATAGGACACTTTGAAATCAATTTTAGATGAGGAAACAGGTACAAAAGTTGATGTTGATACGAAAATGTGTAGCCGAGTTTGACGAAGAGAGATGGGAACTTCAATTATTATATAATTATTTATATACCTGATTTTCCAAAGACGTGTCATGAATATGTTGAACTGTGCTATCATTTATAATACATTTCTTTTACACGTGTCTTATTCTAGAGAAAAAAAGAATTCATCCTCTTAATGGCGCCACCCTCAAAATTATTCGATGGGGAATTTAATCGCGCACGAAATACGATCCACCACTTTCCAATCCCACAACCTGTCCGTCGAAAGATGTTATTTTCCTCGTCACCTTCAACGCGACACCTTGGTCGGCCTCGAAAATCACAAGAATTCAATTCAGATTGTTTCCGACAAAGCTCTAAGAAGGAGGAGGGGAAGGAACCGTAATTACACCACCACCTCCTCTAGAGACTAATTATCCTCGAACCCTCCTCCTCCGATGACCGTCACCTTTGGCGCGAGGTTACAAGTCGATGATTAGAAGGCGCCTCTTCCCAATTAGCCGATTCCCCCGCCTCCTCGATTCTTGCTCTGCTCTCTTATTAACCATTGCCAAAAAGCATGAAGAAACCCCCGCGCGAAAAACCGTCAGAAAACTGTCGGCTGTCAATTATCTAATTTGCCGTGTCGAGTTTCGGTCGGAAGATTTTTCGAAAGGGGTGGAGACCATCGACTCAGACCGCAGACTTCGTACGCGACATGTGCTCTCCGCGAATGCTCGAAACACCGCCTCCCTTTATTTCGTTCCGGTGGAAACAATTAGTCGAATCGAGCGTGAAGTCGGTACAAGGCAAGGGTAGCAAAGGGGTGTGGTAGTAATTTGCGAAATGGCTGTCCGATCATCGGAGAAAACTTGCCGTGATTCCGTTTTCCAGATGTTGGGGCGATGATTTTTATTTTTTGGCTGGGAAAATGATGCGTATCCGAGCAGGGCAAAATAAAATAAAATAAAAATGGTTTGGAATGGTTTATCATCTTTCTTATTCCGTTCGCTTGAAATTTTATCAATATTCCATAAGCTTTGATGAAATTTAAAGGAAGGGAAAATTTAGAGAAAAGAGAGCAAAGTAATTGGATTTAAATTATTAATTTAAAGTTTAAATTAAAGCATCCCGTCAAAGGAGAGGGATAATAAAAATTCGTAGGGATTTTTTTTTTTTTAAGAAAATTTCACGTCGAGCGAGCACGATTATGTAGAAAATTTAACGCTACCGTGGCACGGACTGGCCATAAAGAAATGGAGGAAGCGGCGTATATCATGCGGCGAATCTGCGAGATAAAGTTGTTTTGCAATTTTAATCTTTTCGGGGAAGATCTTTTCGAAGATTCCACGGCGCATTAGGATTCCTGAGGCTTATACAGGGCACGTAGGAAACCACCGTTACACGCCCGCCTCGCTTTCACGAAAACGACCCTTCGGGGCATAGGGCAAGGAGGTACCCCGTGGCGACCGAGCAAATAAATTCCGCAAGCCCATAAATAATTAATAGATTCGTTACGTGGGCGTGTGTAAATCATCGGCGGGACACGCGAATCCCCGGTTTTCAGACACGCTCTCGTTGCGGGCACCCCGCTGATCCTCCTTCGAGAGGAGCAAATCGACGAAATTCGGCCGTAAAAATTCGTCGTTTCGAAGAAACATTAAATATAAAGCCCGGCAATAAAGTTCTAATCCCCTGGCCGAACTGCCTTTAAACTTTATCCTTTCACTCTTGAAATATATATATATATATTCCTGGTCTCTTTTTATTCACGTTCGTAAAAAAAAAAAAAAAAAGGAGGAGACGTTAATCGATCCTCCTTGACTTACGTATGCGTGAATATACATACATACGAAATGAAATATTTCGAAAGCTCGAGGAATTTTTTTAATATTCCAGTCATCGAGCTGTATTTTGATCTTTGATCCGGAGTAAAAATATCTTTTCCTCTTTGCAATGAAACTTTATTTTCTTATTATATATTTCTCTCAGTAATTACACGTTTCTTTACACGATTTCGTATTTTATATTATTCTTATAAATGTTCGTTTGGCACATGTTTCTCCTTTACTGAAAATCAATCCTATATTCCCAGAATTTCCGAGGAAGGCCGTTCGCAATCACGTAATACAGACATCATTTCGATGAGAAAAGGACGACGAGGAAGACAAGAGGAAGAAGGAAAGAAAAAGATCCGAAGAGGCAGGAAGAACATTTGCAGGATATCAAAAAAGGAGAAGAAAAGAGAAAAAAAAAAATCAGAGAGATACGTTGCCATGAATGGACCAATTTTCTCATTAGAGCGAAGCAAAGGGACCACACACCGAAATCTCGGTGTCCTTCTGCCATTTCTCCTCGATCCGCCCAAATCCTTGGAAGTCACCGCGTACGATCCCATACGACGCATCCATCCTTCCTTTAGGGCGTCGAGCTTCCGGTTCGCGCCGGATAATGATAGCCCACGAATCCAGAAACCAAGAAACAACCTATCCCAGACTTCTATTATACGCTGCTATCCCGAACGCGAAAAAATTTGACCTGCAGAGACGTGCAGCGGATCGAGGCGAAATTACCCGTGGTGGGGTATATGCACCTGCTCCTCCTTCCTTCGAGGGGACAGGATGCTCCCTCTTGGCCTCTCTATTTCGGTGTCCTTTATCCGGTGAAAGAGATTCGTGCCCTCCCCTCCTCTACCCGCTTCCCTAGAGAGCCAAGTATTCACGGTTCTTTCTTCCCCCGATTGACAAGATAATCTTCTCTCGTGATGCGTCCACTTGGCCTCCTTGAAGGATCCCAGACACCTCCACGAGATTCGTAATTGGGAACCGCGAATCGATAGTTTTTCCCTTTAAATGGAATGTTTTCTTTTTCTTCTTCGACGGATATTGATTTCGATGAAAGCATGAAAGATGGGATTTCTTTTTTTCTTTTTCTTCGAACATTGATTCATTACGATTAATTTCGAAACGGAGTGATTTATAGGTAGCTAACTTTGAAGAACGTTTCAGAGAGATGTTTAAGGATTTTTCTTTTTTAAATATTGATTTTATCGGTGTGCATTTAAATATCATCGAAGGAGAAAGGAAGAATTTAAAATGAAGTATTCGTTTCATCAACAATTCAGAAAAAAAATAAAAAAGTAAATATTCTCGTAATAATTTATGTCATTACGTCCTCGTTTTAATCATTAATTAGTTAGAATTCGCAGAATTGTAACCGCGAGCATCAAGGCCTCGATCAATTCCAGGAATCCTTCTCTCGTCTCGTCGTCCTCAACCTCGCTAAATACCTTCTCATACCGTAAACGAGAATGAAGTAATTACACGCTTCTTGTGAAAAAGTGGCCGCCTTACGCGCCATCTTCCGCAAAGACCGTGAAATCCAATTTAAGCTCGATTCGTAGGGAAAATGGCGGTTGTGCGGAATTCCTCGGGGGATGATTGCAGCGCGTGTTCCTTGAAAAACTGATTCGACCAACGCGGAGGAGCGTAGGGGACGCGCTCTTCTTGCCGCACACCGAGCCATCACCGAGCGGCACAAGCGTAGAGCAGTGAATTGCCGATGCCAGATGTCCGATGCTCGGGCATTTCGTTTCAGGGCGACGATTTGACGGCGTCGGTATTTAAAAATTGCCCCCCGACACTCTCGCCATAGGACAATGTAATTGCTCTTTATGGTTTATGGTTCTTAATTCGGGCCGGTTAACAGGCCGTATTCGACCTGCATCAAGTGGGCCGCGTCGAAATTACGTTAATCTTTACGACTTTGTCCTCGGCAACTTCTTAAGGAATACGGTTGTTCCCTCCTGTTTTGCGCTCCGTGGAGAGAGCTGGAGAGAGAGCATGGAATGGAGGTTCGTTACCTAAAGCCGATGAAGCCGTGTTTCAGAATTTTTCCGCTCCGGCGACAATTAAGTTGCTGTCCGCTTTGGGCAAGGTTAATCTTTACTTCCTTCCTTTTTCGACGAGGTGGGAATACTAGATGACGACGAGGAGAAAGTCTTTAAACTTTCTTTCCAGGGGAAATTTCGAAAATCACACGATGGATTACACTGTTCGCGCGATCGAGGTTAAAACAGGATTTTTTCTCCTTTAAAAAAAATATTTTACACCGAAGCAAAGTAAATATAAAATATTCGTACGCAAATAATACAAATATTTTTCCAACTTTCATCAATTACCATCGAAAATGATTAAAAGAGAGTCAAAACTAATATAAAATATATATATATATCCAATGTTCCACTCGAAAGCAAATTTCCATTAAAGCAATCGATCATCCATCGTCGAAATTTAACTTCCCCTACTCGATCAAATTACCTTCACCGCAAAGCTCGAGGGGCAAAATCATCGAGTATTAATGCGTTATCCCGCTAAACGCTTAAAATTACGAGAAATGTCCTCCTCGATATTCCTCCCCTCCCTTTCCCAAATTATGACCGCGTATCGGGATTTAACGATCCATTTCCACGCGTGTTCCTATCCCCCTCCTCTCGTTTTCACCGATCATCTACGGCATTTGAAAATACAACGAGAACTCGGGCGCGCAAATTGTCGGTAAATTTTGCTTTTTGGAATTGGAGAAAATCGTCCACGTGCTCGCCGCCCGTTTGCTATTAAATCGTGCGATTCGACGCCGAGGCCGAACCAGGCCGCTCTCGGTTTTTCTGCCCCGAATTACCATCGAGGCCGGAGGGATAACTCAGCGGGTTGCAAAAAAGGCGAAATTGCCCGTACTTACGCTTACGATGACTCGAAACAAGTGACAAGACACGTTTCAACGGCGAAAAACGCGCGGGCCCCGTGATCAAAGGATCGGTTTCGATTACGGAACGCTGACCGGGATAGGAGGAGGAGGGAAAAAAAAAAAAAGAAAAAGAAATTCCACGGTATTACCTTGTTTTTCGTAGGAAGGTAGGAAAAGAAGAAGGAACGTTCTCGATGCGAGATTCTCTCGCGGTTGGAAATTCGTTTTATTTCGCAATTAACGCCAATTCTGTCGACTTTGTGATTTATTTACGCGCTAGGGATCCGTGGAAGAAAGCATCTCTTGCGAGACGTAATCGAGTCTCTATTTGCCCGACAGATAAGATTACTCGAGAGTGAAGGATATTTGATACCGTTTTAACACGGATACGTGAAAGTTGATGTTATCAAAAAACGATTTGTTCCCTTCTTTAGCAATATATTTAGTAATTTGTAATTTCTTAAGTATTGAACCTTTATATAACGATAATTCTTAATCTTAGAATCCGTTTAAAAATTTTTTTATTTTCCAAAACAACATTATCAATCTCCATCTGTAACGATAGATTCCGACGAAGCAACAAAAATTAGCATATAAACGAACAATTACAAAAAAAAAGAGACATCGGATCAAGAGTATGGACGTAAAGCGTCTGTGACAATATTTCAGCGTAATTATACGCAGGCCTTTGAACAGGGGCAGTCCGCGTGTCGCTATGGCAATGCGGTGAACCGGTTTCAATAAGGCGATGTTAATTAGCCGGTCGTTGCGGCGACGTTTCGCGGTTTTTTTTTGAAACCATCGGTGAAGGACGAGCAATAAAATTTCAATTCAACGAAAAGTAATTGTCCACGGCCTTATACGTTATGCACCGGGGGCCCATAACGCATCTTGGAGGGGCAATCATTAACGCGGAGGTACGTTTAATAAGGACCATCATTAATTACAGAGGCGAGCCGCGAGGCAAGCATCTCAGCATGCACGGCCACCGGTCTCAAACGAGATAAACAGATTTTGCTACGCTTGATTCCAGCGTAACCGAGACACCATTTGTATTTCCGCGTTATTTTCACGCCTACCACCGCGTCCCACGCCAGGCCGATCTTCATGCTTATTCGTTATAATTAATTAAATATATATTTTATTTATTATATATTAATAAATTTATTAATATATAAATGTATAAATACATATAAGTAATTATATTTTTTAATTGAATAATTATATATTAATATATAATTATTAAAATTTTATATATATTTATATAATTATATTCTCTTAATTTAATCTATAATTAAATTAAATATATATTTTATTTATTATATATTTCTTATCCAATTTTTTGCCGCTGAAAATTCGAGATTTCTTTTTTTCTTTTTTGATAACTCGTTTTCGAAAATTAATTCGATACAATTGGTAAAAACTTCTCCAGATCGATGAATATTTTGAAAATTACGAGCAAAAGGAAAACAGATCGCTTTATTCCAAAAGTTTCTTTTTATTCAAATTATTCGTCCCTCCCCCTCCGTTTCTATCACCACGCGTCGACGATATCATGGCGGCCGCGTTAATTCTAATTTAATCGGCGTCCGCTTAGCGATCGGTAGTCGAGTCGAGAGAGGGAGCCGTGGAGAAAGGGTTAGCAGTGGCGACTTTCACGCGCACGCGCTATGGATCGCGGTGCGCGTGCCCCACTCTCCTCCCGTGGATCGAGCGCGCACCTGCGTCCGATTGCGTGACTCTCCAGGATATCCCTTCGTCTCACCCACCGCCCTCCTCGCCGCCCACCCGAATCACGCGTTCCCGCGATTTAATGCAGGCCTTTACGATTGTCACTGCGCTCATACGATATTCTCGCGATCGTTAACAGTCGACGAGAATACGTTGCATGCATTTATGTATCAAGCGTGCATATATTACATAGAGTGATGTATCGGTGGAGACATCTTTGGTGGATAAATAAAATAGAGATCCAAACGTGAATTAATATCGAGAAAAAATATTATTGGGGATTGTTTATTTCAAGTTGTTGACAATTAAAGTTTGCGTTAAACGAAGGGAGATAGAGAGGTGTTTGCTCGTCACTTGATTTTTATATATTTGGCTCTTTATGGTTCCTGGAATTATTTTCGGGATTTTATATAAGAGATCGTAAATTTGAGATTGGGAGAAGGGATTATTTCAAGATGCGTTTCGAAATAAGATTACTTTGTATCATTTTGTTCGTGCGTGGATATTATGGACGGATAATGTACGTCATTATTGAAATAAAGAAAAATAGAAAGACGGGGCGAACAAAAATCGAGGCCTGGTTATTTACGGTACTTTCTTCGCGAAGATCATCTTCTTGGTTTTACGACGGTCAATATTTTGAGTTTTAATGACTTCGGGAAACATTGCAATTAAAGTCAACGTATGATTTATTGTTTTTCACGTGAGTATATTCGTGAACTTTCATCGATGTGTTACAGTTCACTTCCAGACGTTGATTCACGCCATCCAACCTTCGTTTCTCTTATTTTTCCCAACTTTCACGCACACCTGATCAAACCAACCGAATCATTAATCTCTTCCAATCGTAACTCGATAATTCACGAATCATACTTCGACCAGAAAACAATGCTTTTGCGTCAAAATCGATGAAAAATCGATCGATCGTTCCGATAGAACGAAAGACTAAACGTTTTTCACGAAAGCGAAGTCAATTTAACGTCTAATCGTCTTCTCGAAACAAGGCCAATAGCTGAATAGTCCAATATCTCGGATCGTGACAAAGGCTAATTAATTCCTCCACGAAGGGAGCACATCACCATGCGCACGCCCCCTACAAGTCGGCCGGTCTCGATCAACAGAGGAGGACAGGCAGGTGTTCACCGCGGCAAAGATCCTTCTCTCGTGTTTATACGCGCACGTGCTTTATTACTCCGTACTCTCGGCGACTCGGCCGCTCGTCAATCAGCGACAGACATTCGCCCGCTCTTTCTCTCCACCTCCGCCTCATCTCCTCTTCTTTCGCGCCCACTTTTCCCTTTCTCTCTCTCTCTCTCTCTCTCTCTTTCTCTCTCTCTCTTCATCCGAATCAGAAGAGGTCATGGCCCAACGAGCAGGTGGCCAAACGCACGAGCACGCCCGGATGCGGAGAGCTGACACGCGTGTTACGTAAAGCCACGTACGTACGTTTTCCCTTCCTTCTGTTCCTTTCTTGCGGCTCTCTTTTTTTTTTTTATTACCTGTCGATCCGATATCGGTTCACGGATATCGGTGTTTTTGGGAAATCGATCGAGGGAATTGACGCGAACCGTGACGAGTCGTGACGTGACGGGCTTCCTCGGCTGGATGCTAACAACCGCTTCTTCTTGCAGAGGTGGTCCGTAATTGCTGTATACCCTCGGTATCGGTAAAGGAATTACATCAGTGCGTTTTCTTTTTCTTCTTAAACGAATCTTTTCTTGATCGATGTGGGTCAATATTTAATTTGACGCGCGGGCAGAATTATTGGCTCGAGTTGAAAATTAGCCTTTCGAGAAATTTGTCCTCCTTCTTTTCTTTTTTTAAATCGTGACTAAACTTTTGGGAATTACTCTCCGCAAAAATCTTCGTGAATTATTATTAAGAGAAAACTCCTCTCTTGCTTCTTTCGAGCATAAACCGTTCGACTTGCCCAATAATCACCGTCGGCCAACCTCCTCCACATCGAATTCCCATTAACCGCCACTTTCCCGCCATCTCGAGCCTCCTCACCGACGATACACCGTGTCTCTATAACCGGTGGTCGGATGATCGATCGCGTTGCACGTCCATTAACGGGCATGCAACGAGGCTGTCCTCCTATCCCCGATCACCTATGCACCGAAAAGACGTGGCCGGCCAATCCCGAGAGGGGGAGCTCTCGAGGCGACGTCGATCCTCGTCTTTGTCCACGTCCATCAGAGGCCGCGCATCCTGGTGAGGAACGACAAAAAGCGTGAACCACGTCCAGTCCGGTGGGAGTCGTCGCGTTTCAACTCGTCAAGATGCACGCCGTCATTAATCAACGAAGGGTAGTAAATGATTACGCCTATGGCGCTCGAGAGCAGCATCACGCTAGAGATTGGACGACCGATGACGGATGAGCACGACGACGACGACCCCAAACCCTCGATTCTATCGAGTTATTAGGCCAAGCCGTTTATCCTTGCGCCGTGTCGTGTCGTGCATGCATTCGTCCAACGAAATCAACGGATATTGAAAGTTCGGTTAGTTAAAAATCGGTGATCGATGATCGAGCGAAGATACTCGTTGTCGATAAGGTGTGAAACGAAATCGATCGTGTTCAATTATCGGGGACATTGGTTAAGGTGTAGATAAGATTTTGTGTCTGTCGACACGAGGGGATTGGATTTTGTTTATCCTTCAGGATACGCGCAAGTTTTTGTCCCATTGGTTCTTTATTCGAATGATGGATCGATCGTTTCTCGTGAAAACTATTGATTCTCGATCAAACGCTGTTCCCAAATTATAAGCTATAGTGTTACAGGGATTAAATTTTATCCGAATACAGTTCTGGAACCATCGACAAAGCTTTATCGGTTTAAAATTCACGATAAATCGATACCTCGACGAGACGTCATCTCCGCTTCGCCAACTCCCTCGTCACATTCCTCTGCTCGAACGCATCGGTGAAACTATCTCGGCCACGATTCCCCGGAGAAAGTACGCTCGGATGAATCGTTGCGGAAAACCTTGACTCTCCTCTCCGTTTCTTCTCGACAAGGCGAGGGCGACAAACATCGGAGGGGATTGCGTTGAAATCGCGTCGAAACTCGCCTCCTCCAGGAATAGTGGCAAGGAAAGGGAGAATAATTTGCAGCCGCTTTGCGAGTCAATGTGGCGTAAGTTATAATTTTATGCGTTTCCCGCAAACGAGTTTTGCGCCGGCCGCGTGACGCGATTCGCACACCTGCAATAACGTCGGTGGGTTTATAGCGGCGACCTGTGACCCGGCCCGCGTCTTCCACGCGGGGAGGGCCGGCCGCCGATGCGTCGAAGGGAGCTCATGGTAGTGCGTCGATTACCCGGTCATTTTCTCGTCCCTCCCGTCGAGGGCTGAATATGTATTGCGCCGAAGACGGCGTTCCATTACGTTTCGAGAGTGAGCTTGGGCGAGGATGGGCCAAGCAAGGTAACTCGTCTTTCTTCCCCATTATCTTCTCGCTCGGAGGAAATGGGATGAAGAACGTGTCGGGTGGACCTGAAGCGATGATCGTTCTTTCCTTTCTTTTTGAGAGAGGAATACGACCGATTCGGAAGGGGAAGAGCAGAGGAGGAGTGGAATCGACGACGAAATTGTTGAACGTTTTAAGGATCATTGAGAAATTTCGCATCCTCTGTAACGTACGAGCAATGTTGGAAAAATTGATAACGAGATAATTGTAACGTTGTAATCTGATTGTTTACAGAGGATACGATTATTGGGAAATTTTCAGGATGAAGGAAAGGGAAAAAGAATGGGAAGTCTACGCCAATGTCGGGGAGGCTTCATCTCTCGGCATGCGCATTAAGAGGTCACGCTCCGGCAGGTGGCGTGCGCGTGATTCACTCGGTCGCTCGCTTCGAGCTAGCTGCACCACCCCTATTCACTCACACGAGCGAGTTAATTGTCGCAGGGACGTTGATTTAAGGCCCCGCTCGTACGATCCCCCTCGCTGGGATAATGAGAGGTGCAGCAAAGCGACGGTGGAGTCCTCTCGCGTGGCTTATATTACGCGGCCAACACTCGTCCAACCGCGACCGATCTGTTTCACAAAGGGAGAAGGGAGCTACCTTTGATGTTTCTCCGCTTCCTTTCCCTATCCTCCGTACACGTTATGCAATTTGTCGAATGTAACGCGCTTTACGCAACTTCTCGCTCGTCGTTTATCTACCCCACGGATAAGATAGAATGCAGATACGTTGTTGGATCGATTGGAGACGACTTCGCGTTTTCCTCTTCGTTGGATATTCTTTTTTTTATAGAATAATCGTCCATTCCATTTAACCCTTTGCGCTCGAATGGCGACTTTCGGCCACCACTGGATCGATGCTGTGACAATATTTATTTATGTTTGATTTTTTTAAAATATTCGTGGATAGATTCCTAAGCTCTTTACGTGTAATTTTATAAAGCGTGGAATAATGTACTGTCGAATGGTTAGATTTTTTTTTATCTGAAATTAGATCGAACTACATTTTCGTGGCGATAGAAATATTATTTTCAAAGTTTTTGAATTTTGTAAGCACGGAATACGGTAATGAAATTGGTTCGAGCGAAGATGAGTTTGATTTTTCGTTATTAAATAACGAAATTGTTTCTATTCTATTAAGAAATTGACGATAGAGAGGAGGAAAATAGTGATAAAAATAGAAATGTAGTACGAGAAGATGAAAAATGAGAATAAGACGGTGAATGTAAGAGCAATGTTATTGGGATTGTAACGTTTGCTCTTTGAATAAGAAATAAGAAAAACATCAAACGACATTTTATCGCGATATTTGCCCTCATAAATCGTGGATGCATCTTGGTAATTACTTTATTATTAAAATATCACGCAAAACAACAATACAGACTTTAATAAAATTCGATAAATTTTCTTTCTTTATATAAAAGATACATAAAATATTAAAATATTAATTCGTGTGTCAATCATTATTTCAAATCAACTAAGAAATTCACCAAAATCGTGTGGAGTTGTGGAGTTGGTTCGGCCGAGAGCGAAAAAGGCCTGGAGTGCATAAATCGCAACGTAACAATTCTCTTATCCAACGTCAAATACCCGGAGAAACTAACAGCGCGATTCTCAATTTCAACAAGCAATTTGAAAAATTCTTCGACGAAAGCCAAATTGTGCGATCTCGGGTGAAGAAAAACCCTGAGGTAACGACTTGTCAAAAGAACTTGCCGCGACATTGGTCACGGCCCGGATCGTGGCGAGGCGACATCTTGCCTCAAAGGTTCATAAATCTTCTTAAACATCTCTATCCGTTCGTCATTCGCGGGTTGAAAAACGCGAAACTGAACAGATGCCGGTTAACAGTTAGTTTGTAACGTGGATGCAGAGGGAGTGCAATCGGACTCGATCTCTTTTGCAGGCTTCCGAGCGCATACATCACGGCGCAACCATCACGAACTGGCTTCGTTTCATTGTTCTGCACCTCGTCGCCCCGGGCCCCCTTCGTTTTCGCTCTATTTCTCTCGCCTCCTCAAGGACGCCTCCTCCTTGCTTTTCCCTTCTTATCTTCCACTTCCCTTTTCCCTTGAACGGGAGGCGCCACCAGCGCCGCTCACCTTCGTTAACCTCAACTGTTTCTCCTTAATGAACGCTCGTTCCAATCGTCCGACCAGACGATCCGGGATCGCTGCTTAATGGGGGTTAATTCGAAGATGAATCTGAAAGGGCTGAGCTTGCGAAGACCTGGAGTCGATCTGGCGCCTTTGAACGCTTGCCTCAAAGCTGGAATGAAATGTAATCGAGAGAGAGAGAGAGAGAGAGAGAGAGAGAGAGAGAGGATTTTGCTGATGGAAATAACGAGGGTAGTTGGAACGAAAGGACGACTCTTGATTTATATCTCCACTGTCTATCCATGATTTGTAAGGTTTACTTACAATTAGTGGGATGATTTAAAATGCAGTTGGAAGGGAACTTGCTTCGCTGTCACATAAAAGGTAGAGGGAAAAGATCCTTAACTCGTTGATGCTGTAATAAAGTTAGAAAAGATTTACAGTAAGCAACTTGGTAGGTAATTATTTATTTGCCAACAGAGAATTTTTCTAATTTCTCACTTTGGAATGTAGGAAATCCGTATTTTTTGATTCAACATAATTAAAATAACAAAAGATATATATATATATAATTTATAAAATTTATAAAACTATCTTTGAAAGTTTGCTTGATACATTGAAGAAAAAAATTGTGTTTGGTTAAATTAGGTTATATTAGATCGGTAGATTTTAATATTAAATTAAATTATAATTTAGAACTGTTTATTTCAAGGAAGTTGTAAATATTTTAATTAATATTTAATTATAATATAGTAATAATATAATAATCTGTACAAATTTTGCTTTTTACATTATCGAACAATTTAAAACGTTAATTACAATTTAGAAGACGTTGCAGCAATGTTGGATAAAATTATAGGATGAATCTTTGTAACGCGACATCTTAGAATAACCAGGCACAAAATTGCAAGGCAATTTACTGCGTTTCAAAGGGATATTGTTCTCTTATACTATAATCTACGGTAGTATGGTAATTTCAAAACAAAGTTACAAACTGTTCCGCTACAAGTTGAAGCTTTAACGGGGGCGTACAAGTACAAAGCTGCAAAGGGGTTTGGTGGCAATTTCGGGAATCACGTTGATTTTGCAAAGTTCCAAACTGGTGCATTGCGATTTACTCGTTTGCGGCAATATTACACGACGAGTTATAGAGTGGATACAAGTGATAATTTCACACATCATAATAAAGTAGTTTACGAAACCATTTACAAACGCATCGCTACAACCTATTAACACTTGCTCGTAACATTTTTCCACGTGTATGTATATATAACCTAAACCCTATTGCAATATAAATCACCAAACATAATCACAATTTTCTTCGTGTACGTTTAATTTACTATTAAAGAAAAGATTAATATTCCAATAATTATTTTAAAAGAGCAGACATCGATACGTATGAAAACCCACCACCACAGATATTCTCTCCGAGAAATAACCTCACTCTCAAGTTCGACATTCCGGGAGACTGGTTCCAAAAACGATTCCGAAACTTAGCACCGAGAATAGGAGGAAAGATAAGGCATGAGCTCACGTGCCGTTGAACCAAGATTATACGTTATACGGCGTATAAGGGATATGACATCGAAAGGATGGTTCCTTGGAAGCGCATCGTCCCAACAAGATCCGCCACTCTCGAAAACGATAGCAGGATGGATCCTGATCGATCGTAATCGAGCGGCAAGCCGCGCCAACCCAGCGTGGCAAAGGTTAAGGAATCCTCTTTGCGCGGCATTCTCCGCACGTTCCTCGTAAACTTCTTCCCCCATCCACTCTTACTCTCTCGGAGCACAGCTCCAAGGCTAACACGGGCTCGCCGTTTTCTACGGAGCTCAATCGAGCGCACGACAAGACACGGTCGCAATTGCTCACGGATCTTCCCTTTCCTTTTCGTTCCCTCCGGTTCACCGTCCTTCCTAAGACCCCTTTTATCGCGGCCCTCTCCATCGTGCAACACCGCTTCGCAGCTGCGTCCAGTCCACGCTTTTTCCTGCGAAAACGATCGGCCTCGTGCTCCACAAGGTCCGTCGAATTTCTTTCTCGCAAGAGGCGCGGATTCGCCGCGTGTGCGGTAAAGGAACCTATCAAGGGGTTGGTTTTTCCAAGATACTTTTTCTTTTTCTTTTTCTTATTCTCGATTCGAAAAATAATCGATCTCGTTCGATTGGTAATTTAAAACAACAAAAAAAGCATTAAACCGATGTTTAATTATTATTGAAAGAAGACTCGTCAAATCTGACATATCAAACCTCCCACATCGCAATCTCGAACAATAGCATACCGCGCGGTTCAAACTTACCCTTTCGATCTTCTCTAGATCCTCTCTTTGCCAATCGCGTTTTTTCACGTCACAACGGAGTGGAAAGTTCAATTGAATTCCATCGCCCAAAAGGGTAACGAAATATAAGTACATCTATGACGGGAGTAAGAGGTAAAGGTTGAGGCTGTGACACGTATCGTGGTTAGGCGAGCAAAGTTTGAGGGGGGAGAGGGAAAAAAGGGGAGAAGGATGTTCCCGAACGAGACCACGCAGGACATTCCAATCGGTTTGCTCACCGAGATCCGCTCCGTTCGAGTTCTTCCAGCTTCGCCCCTCTCGCTCTTTCTCTCTCCGCTTTCCAGTCTCCTGCTCGGGCCGTCTCTGTTCTCGGAACAATCACACCGTGGGGCGTGTGCATACGATTGCGCCTCGCTCGTGGCACGAGCACCGCGTCAGGGACTGCGCAGCTGTGCCTCCACTCCTTCTTTTGCTCCTGAAACCGTGTACAATCCTCTTCCTTCTCCCCAGGCTACCGTCCTTCCTCCGCGCGGTGAACAGCCTTTCTCTCGATCGCGCCATCCCTCATTGTCCTCACTCCACGGATAATTACACACCGCTGTCCGTGAAAATGGCTTTGTAAGGATTGAACGATTCGAGAGGAAAGACTCGCCGTTCGTTTCTTTTAATTTTTGCGGTTTCTTTATTTGAACGATTCCTTTGAACTATCCATCAGCTTCGATTCTTCGGTCCTTTTTCTTTTTTTCTTTTTCTTTTAGCAGTTGGACGAACTGTAAAAGTTGGAAATAAAGCTATCAAGGTTAACGGATTCCCAAGTTATTCGAGTTTTGAAGATGTCGATGCGTCGATTTGTATCAAAGGTGAATTTTTGGAAAAATATTTGCTTATACAGTCGAGAAATAAAATTGTTGCTTGTAAGAAAAATGCTTAAGAATTTTAATTGAGATTCCCTCCCCTTTCAATTTTTCCATTCATTTTGATAAATTGTTATCCCGATCGAGTAAACGTTTTCTTTCCTGTCAAGTTTTAAACGAGGAAATTGTGCGTATACACTTTCAAAACTTTAAAAACTCGGGCTTGTAATTTAAAAGCAGATTTACGATTCGTCCGATGTACGATCTTAATCTGAAACGAGGGTTATAAGAAGGAACGAAGTAAATGCCAAACGTTAAATCGATTGTGAAAACGCATAATAAACAAGAGACAAGACTTTGCTGGGTCCAGCATAACGATACAACTTGCTATATCACGAGTTTATATATTATACTCGTTTCCCTTGAACTTTGCATTCATCCCTCTATTCTATTGTCACTATCTTACGTAAAATGCCACAATTACGGTTAAATTATGCACTTTACGGTAGAAATCGATGCGGAATGCGCCTACCTAAGAGAAGTCTGTCTCGTTCCGGACAGACATCGCGTCTGGTGAATGTAAATACAGTGCGCAGTGTGTTGTGCAATCTAGTGGCTGGACGCCGTATTACAATATCGTATCCCGCAAGATGCATACCTGGATAAAACTTATGTCCATAATAAATCCGTGCAAATTGCGTCGAGGCGTCGGCACACACCATAGGTAATTATTGCCAGCCTACGATCATACCCGGGGATAATAGTCGCTGACAATAAATTTCGCGGGCAAGAATACACGGTTATTATATCCACGGTGTACACGGTGGGCGTATGTAAACGATCGTTTACAAAGATTAATTACGCGTTTTATTGCATTTGTAACGAAACCGATGCCGTCCAGCAATGATCCTTTGATTTATCCGCCGACAAATTGAACCTTTTATTTTCAACGATAAATCATATCGCTATCTAATATATTTTAAATATATGGCCAATCCCTTCCAACGTATTAAATCACGACACTTTTTCCGACAATATTTATTCCTCCTCCCCTTCGTCGGTATTGTTCCTTCGATGCTTTGCTTTCCAACTTTACTCGGCCCGAAATTTTCAAAAATTCCATCGAATAGAATAGAATAATTAATCCTCTTTCTTTCTCGCAACTCGTTCATTTTACTAAAAATTGGATCGATTTAAAAATGTTGAAAAGATCGTAGACGATCGAAATTTAATGCAAATTTTTTTGAAGAAAAGAAAAAAAGATGATGCATCGAGTTGGTTCGGACTTGGTTTATCGTTCTAGCGAATCTTTGCCAACCTCGAATGCCGATAACGTAGCGGCACGGACCACCAACGGTGGCATATCCAAGGCTCCAAGGCCATTGTCGAGCCATTGTTGTCACCCACTTGTCACGATCTCTCGCTTCCTATCTTCGTTCATCCTGTTTCGTTCATCGGCCCACCCCATCATGAAATGGCTAATACGTTGGGGATGGTGCCGCCTATCGTGCACTACCATCTCTAACCTCGACTAACACCTTGGGTGGCGCTTCGTTTAGTGAAGATATCAACGGCAGATCTAGGGAACCACGCGAGGCCGAGTGTTTTGTCTCCTGTCACGAGGCCCCACGAGCTTCTTATTTATACGAAAACTTTCACGTATTATCTCGATGATGAACTCTGAAAAGACTCTGAGAAATTCAACAGAGTACGTAATTAATCTACAGATTAAAATATTTCCTGCGATTGTCATTCTTCCACGCGTGCATATTTCCTTTCTCTCGAAGATCACGAGAGTATAAAGAAAAAGATTAAATGAAACATCTTTTTAGATATCCAAGTAACGATAATAAATTCAAACTTAAACTTAATCTTCAACTTTCTTGTTTCTTTCATCCTTCGAACGAATCTTTTAAACCTACTAACGAGATTCGCAAAAGTCGAGGTATTTAATTCCCGTATTCCTCCAAACTCGAATAAGTGTAATAAAGTCGGAAACAGGCGCATAAATCACGCACGATCGCGCGATAAAAACCCATACGAGCCCTCTCTAATCCACGATTTCCCGCGGGATGCAGCGCGGCGCCGAAAATTTGCACTTTTTACGAGCCATAACTTGGAGGAATCCAGAAAGGGGATTAATCTCTCAGCCCCACGATTTTTACGCCATCTTTACACCGGGGGAGGACGCGTTTCTTTCACTGGCGCGAACTCGAGCGCGCATTCAACGCGCCATATAGCCCGGCCGAGCTCTATATATTGGGCAGAAGACCGGTATTTAAGTCTTTGTAATCCGTTGAAGTTCTGCGGGGGAGCGGACGGTGAGTCATGGCAGGTGCTGGCCGAGGAACCGAGCAGAAGACAAGCACGCTTCGTTCTTTTGCAACCGCTGCATCCTCTCTCTCTCTCTCTCTCTCTCTCTCTCTCTTCTTCAGGTTTTGTTCCTCGACTGCCACGAGGCCGTTGATCGTTGAATTGCATAATGGTTGCATAATTTTTCCCTTCGATTTAAGGTATCGAGCTCGAGACGTGGTAGTTACGAGTAATTTATTCCGATATCATATTTTCTTCTTTTTTTTTTTCCTGGGTAGATCGAAGATTTTTAGCGAAGAATTTTCAACGTGGAACTTTCGGTAATTGCAAGTTTATGGAGAGGTAGATTTTTAGAGAGCTTTCGTTGTTTTGATTCTACTTTCTCTCCCCCATTATCTCGTGCAATAGTTTCTTTTTTTACATTACATCCACGTTACACTTTTAAGTTAATAAAACGATATATTACACATGAAATTTATATAATGCAACATATTAAAAAATTAACTTTCGTTTCGTTACGCAAGAATATTACCCGGAACGATACACAGACGCATTAACATATTATCTCGCTGGATGAATGAAATTCACCATCCACTCAACGACGCGAGGACATTAAATACTTGGCCAGAAGCTGGTGGGACAACAGTTCGAGGAATACGAAGGCCCGATCCATAATTAGTAGAAACAGGCTTACGGTGGAGCACGGTGGAACGTAACTAGAGATAAGTACAGAGAAGAAATAGAGAGAGAAGGTGCTCGAACCTGCCTCTACCACCTGTCCCATCACCCGTGTCTAAGAATAGGAGGAACGCAGAGAAGCGCGCGAGAAGAAACGGCGCTGGACGCAAGATGCTGCACGCTCTCTGGTGGGGTCACGCGGCTGTTCCCTCGTCTTTTTCTCATCCCCCCGAGGCGTACACTCGAGGAGAAGATGCCTGCCTCTCCGTTCCGCTCCCACTTCTTGCGGGTGCGCGCGGCTAATGAGAGAAAAAGTCCAAAGAATAATTGCCACCGCCGCGTGCCACGGAGAAGAATCCCTCCTCGATCGATCACGATCGAATCTCGTTGGATGGAAACGTGGATGGATAGAGAGCGGAGGTGAAGGTGGATTTCTGGGAACGAGGCGTGGGCGACTCGATAAAGGCGAAGAAAGATGTTTGGACAGACATTGTATCGAATTTCTTCTTTTGCCTTCCCTCCTCGAATGGATTTAATTAGTGTCGTTTATATATTCGGACGATGATAACGAGTTTTTAACGTTGATCCCGTTTGTTGGAAACACCAATTCGGAGAATCACTCTGTATAATATATAGAATAATACGTTTCGTTATATACGAGAATTCCTCGTCACTTTTATTTACAAAAAGAAGAAGGAAAAAGGAAAAAAGGAATAAAAACAGCATCGCTCGCTCTATCCAATAAATCGATCGGGCAGCGTGGTTCAACAAATCAACGAACCTCTTCCTTCCTTTATCGCCCCCATTACGGCAAACATGCGCTCGTAAAGCGACGAGTTCCACTTTACAACCTTCAACATTACGCTCACCATCGGCCCAACGTAATGCAAATCTTACGTGGACGATCTTCATTCCTTCCAACTCCTCTCTCTAGCTCTAGCAACCTGGCTAAACAACAACCAGCAGATGTGACTCGGCTCCTTCGCGTCCTAACCGTTAACGAAACGAAACGTGGTTGGAATTCCAGCGTCGGTGTTTCACTTCGATCGGCCAAGATTTTTCCTCGCCAACTTTCGGGGGAAGAGAAACGGAAGAAAGGGAGGGGAAAAATAGAAATAGGGACGGAAGGACGAGGTGGATAACAGGATGAAGGGATTATTATCATGAGCTACCGTGCAAAAGGAACAGCTTGGATGTAAATTGCTGAAGAACTACGCTATAATATGCCGCGAGCAATGAAGCGTGAAGATCGGAATAACGTTCCTCCGACTGGCGAAAGAAACATGGAGGCAAAACGAGCAACCCGGTTCCGTCGATCTTCCGGTCTATCAGCTGGAACCCGTTGGAACGCCGCCTTTACCATTTGGTTTAACGATGACGCGATTTGATTTAAGTTGGATTGGAGCCGGACTTGGACGTTATTCCAACTTCTTTTACGGTTGGTGTACACGCTGAAATGTGGCGTGTTTTTTTCTTTCTCTCTCTCTCTCTCTATCTCTCTGGTGTGTTTTTTAGAAACGAAATAGTTTAAGGTATAAATAACCGTAAAGGATTCATGTTTTTAATGTTTTGATAGATTAGAGTTGTAATTGCTCGGTTTATAATGCGCCTGTGTGTAGGCAATTACACCATCATATCAGTTCTTACGTTCTTTCAAACTTGATATTTCTTACTGTATTGCAGAAAAGGAAAAATTTTGTTACATCAATTTCTTTATTACGTTGTATCTAAAGTCAATTCCTTTAAATTGTTTTCGATAAAAATGATAAAATTTTGAATCATCAATTTTTTAAATCCATGAATTTTTATCTCCAAATAATTATTTTATTGGATAATAATTATTTTAATATCTTATATACGTGTACAAAATGAACTATAGCATTTTATTTCTTTTCTCTTTACTATTATCTTTTCTACAATATTTTTTCACAGGCAATTTAAACGGATCGGCACTAAAAATAAATTGCAAGTTATGAATCTGATACTTGCAACACATGCCAAACCTGTCCTCGCTCACAAAGCGCCTACTATTTGTCCCAGTTTCTTGTATCAATCAATACACCCAGCGCTCTGCCCCAACCGTATCCCATCGCACATGTAAATGCTTTACAAGGTAAATCTAGACTGGAAAAAGGAAGATAACGAGAAAAAAAAAAAAAAAAAGAAGAATGTTGACAGGCAATTAAGAATCACTTTGTGCCAATCTCTTTTTTATCCTTGGCGTTATTTACACGTTCGAAAGAAAGTCGATTCATGCCGAGATTATTTATAATTTCCAGACCATTTATTTATAACGTTCACGGCATTATCAAACGGCCGTGCTCGACGTACAGGGAAAGATTAATGGTGTCCAAGTAACTTTGTTTACAAGACACCTCGTTACGTAAATAGGACAACACCCTCTGAGCACGAACTCGGCCATTTGTCATTTGTTAACCCTTTGCTGATAGGACGGAACGTGTTAATATCGTGGTCTGGAATTCTGAAGTGACTCGATGAAAGATGGAACAAATTTCAAAATTCATTATTTAAAATTTATATTAAATAATTTAAACGTTAAAACTTATCTCTTTGATTTTTTTTTTTTTTTTTTCTTTATAAGTTGAAGTTCTTTTAAGTATTCTTCAGCTTCAGAAATAGAAATAACTGTCGTTACATAACTGTAATGTCGTTTCCAGTTACGTGGTTACCAGTATTGATTCCCTAAACTTTCTTTGAACTTCAATCTCGAGTTGTATTGACCAAATCATAAAACTTTTCCACCACGTATTCCGAAATGGTTCTAATATTCCTTTTTATTTTCTACAACTTTTTCAGATTCTGCAAACTTTCCGCCTTCCTTCATCCAACTCAAATGTATTTCTTTCTTAAACTATCTTTTTTTCTTTTCACCGTATAATGTCAAATCAAATTTCAATTCAACGAAGACAACAGATTTTTCAATCCGAACTTCGATATTTCGATATTCCAAACGTAAACAAGTGTCCAAAATTAACTTAAATCGGTGGAAAAAATTCGCAAACGGTCGAGGGATAAAAACAAGTTTCAGACACATCGTTGGAAAGGAGAGATCCGGCCGTCCGACTCGATAACGCAAACCTGCGCCCGTTTGGCCGTCTTCCAATCCGCAACAATTCTGTTCCAACATTTTTCCCCAACGAAGAAAAGAAGAAAAGGAAAAAAATGAAAAAAGAAAAATCGTACATCCGTCTGGTCCTTTAAATTCACAGGAGGTTTCGTCTCGTGGGGCTTGCCGGGTGGCCGGCAAAATCGACAACCGTCTCCCGCAAACGTGGAATGTTTCGGAAACTTTGGCACGCGTTTCCAATTCCCGTTGCGGCCTCCATTGAGATCCAGTTGATGCGGCCATTGTGAACGCACGCGTCAAAGAAGACATCACGCGGTTAAAACGAGGCGAAAAGACGTCTTCCGGTACCGTGGACAATTAGATTCGCACAATCGGTCAAAAGTTGGACCAACATTTGGTGACCCGCCCATTGTCGCGGCCACCCGACAGTTCCTCCATGTCCAACCAAAATTTCGTTATTGTTAAACCGTGTTGAAGATCCACGGGTGACGGACAACCCGGATGATTGTTTCATTCTATAGGAGTACTAGGAACCGACTACGCTTGTATACTCGTCTATACTCAATGTAGCTAAATTGGAGAATAGGTTCGAGAGTTGAGAGTTCTTGCCGGGCGAAGATGTCCTCGGAACATTGAATATACGATTTTATAAAAATAAATTTGCGACAGAGAAAAATTTCTGTGACTGGAAAGATATCTTGTATTTTAATCATCGTGTATTTTATGTATGCTATCCAATGTTTGGTAAGATTTGATAAAACTCGTTTATTGAATATTATAAAATTTTAGAAGGTGAAAGTGGAAAATGTACGAGATGTAAAATTGTGATTATACGTTTTATAAAATAAATTTCTGACTGGAATCCTTTCTCCGATACCTCTATACACATCAACTCTGTGTAAAGTTCTATCAAAAATTAATCATCCTGTTATTTTAAAAACTAACCAACGCGATAAATAAACTGAACAAATAAATTTGTGAAAGGAGAAAAATGTCTATGGCCAGAAAATATTTTATACATGTTATTAATCGCATATTTTATATATGTTAACTCTAATCTAATATTGATAAAAGTCGGTGAAAGTCTAGGATATTGAATATAAAATTTTAGAAAGTAAAAATTGAAATGTACAAGCTAGAAAATTATGATTACGCGTTTCATAAAATAAATTTCTAAGTTCGATCATTGTGTACACGTTAACTACGTGTAAAGTTCAAAGTCAAAAATTAATCTCCGGTCACCCTGTTGTTTAAAAAGCCAACTAATAAATTAAAAAAGAATACACACAAATCCTTTTCGAATCTCCCTCAGGAAACACAAGGAATCCGGTGGCTGAAAACTTCTTCGCCGGAAGAGTGAGCCTTCTGAAAGTAGTATCTCTCCTCTTGACTTCTCATCGAAAAATAAACTTTCGATCCCGAACGATGGCTCGCAGGATTTCCATGAAGGATACGCACGACTGTGTGTACGTATACCTATATGCTCGTAAATACTGGAAAGCACGATTATTTTCTCAGTGAACGTCTCAGTTGTCGGAGACGTGCCTGGACAGCAAAGCGACGCTTTGACGTCGTTCTCGTCATCCTTGTCGTCGTGGCTCGCGAGGGGACGATATTATTTTTCCAACGACTACTACCGGAACGACCATCCGTCAAAGGAATCGTGTACACGGAGGATTCCGCCGGTAGCCGAATAAAAACAAACTTCGACCGAGTTGGTTCGTCGACCACTTTCCTCTACGAGGCTACCTCGGCTTGTCTCGAGGTCCTAAAACAACTTCATTCGTCCTTGCCTTTCACGACAAAACTTATACGCGTTGTGGACTGTCGATTTAACGCGCGACATCTTAATGGAGAAAAATAGGTTTCCCCTAAATATAGGCGACGGTTCGATTCGAGAAGCGAAGACGCGAATGTTGAAGTTTCGATCGTTCGCCAACACTTCATATTCTTTCTTTTCTTTTTCGTTGTTTTAGAAATTTTCTCGAACGTTGTGTGGCATCGAAGCAGAGTGGCGCAGTGGAAGCGTGCTGGGCCCATAACCCAGAGGTCCGTGGATCGAAACCACGCTCTGCTAAGGTGGAATATACCGTTTGGTATTCGCCAATTTATCAACGGTGTTCGTTCGCAACATCGTTTTTTCTTTTTTTTTTTCTTTTTTTAGAACAGGAATATTTTATTTAGACGATTTCAATTGGAGATTTTTCGTTCGCAACTCTCGAGAATATTTCGAGACATGTTCTTCGGCATTTTCTTCTTCTAACCGACTTCGTGAAAAGATACGGGATGTTAATTTTATTCGAGGCAACAGTAAATGTGATGATGAACGTTAATCTTATTTATTGTATGGTTGTAAAGGTCTGGTCACGTTTCGACAACCTGGCCGACAATCTTTCGATCACGGCGTCAGATTCTGCGAGTTTAGATTTTCTGGAGAGGTTCTGTCGGACAATGGGAACGGACGTTTTCAGGCAGCGTCACGCGCTCGTCCCTCTGTCGTCCGTTACTCTTTCACCACGAGGGGGTCTTCGACTTCGACCATGCAAAGAAGGACTGCGCTGTGCGTGGAATAAGCCGAGTCGATTCGGGGAACAATTGTGACGAACTACTTTGTCCAATAGTTGGGAAGGAATCCCTTCCCAATTTTTGAAAAATTGCCGAAAAATAGATCGGTTTGTACAATGGCGAACCTCTGTCCCTCTATTCGTTACATAAATGATGAATATCGAGAGGATTTGGAGGTGAAATTTCGAGAATTTGTCGAGATTCCATTAGTGGAGGAATAATAAAATGGGAAGAAAAGAAAGAGAATGTTAAAGTAAGTGAAAAAATAGCAGAGAATGAATGACACTGCAGGATTATTGTGCCTCTCGAATGATCGACCGATGCACCTAGACCGTAAGATTATTTCCAACAAATTATCTCTGTTATTAATGATTCCAGTCCAGCTTACACCTGTCTCGCGGAATCGTTTTCTGTAATCCGAAGGCAATCTCTGCCCAGGTGTGCTTTATTATTTTCCTGCTGGGAAATGATCGGAAATAGCCTTCCGAACCTTGGATAGAAGTCATTGTTATCAAGAATCTTGGGAGGGGAAAGAAAAAGTTTTATCGCGTGAAGCGAATCAATCTGGCAATCTTTTTAAAATAGATCCTCCATAGAAATCTATTTTTGAATTACATTTAAAATATAATAGTGTTCAAATTTTTCCTCTCTATTTAACATATGTGATTAATTTTTGAAAAATTTTAATTTCTTTGTCCATCACATCTGTTGGACAAGTGATTCTCTTGGAAATAAAAATTTCAAGATCCACCCTCATATATTACTATCATCATCGTTATCTTCAGGATCTATGACAACTCGAACGATCGAGAGATATGGTGGATTATGAACAGATCAATCGTCCAACCTCCTCTTAGAAGTGTGGTTAATACCAGCATAGATCAAGCTACAGGATTTACAGAAATCACAAGGACTCAGCGGGTTGTCTAAGGTTAGGGATGTGAATCGTACGAGGATATTTTCTTCAGAGACATTTCTTCTTTTTTGAATTCTAGCACAGCCAATAACCATTTTCTCGAGATTTTAAGGCATTATAATTTTTTAACGAATTTCATTACTCGTCGTAATAAATTGATTCCAAAATCTCACGCTAATCAAAAGTTGATCATTATTATCAAATTTCAATTAGATATATTCTCATCTCGTGCAGATCGATAAATTTAATCCGCACAACAATTATTATTCTCGAATTTGTACGAAAGATCGATACAACCATAACACAACAGGTCCAAAATTACATCGTTAATTGCCCCCTGCCCTAACCCAATTCACTTCGTGCCGTCGTAATTTTCAAATTTCCACCAAAAGCTAATAATCTGAAATTTCAAAAATTCCCGTATCCATAAATTACCATTAATAATCCTCCCGTTCCAACGCGATTCTCCATTACAAAGCAACCTGCCCCACATTACATATAATACAAGCTACTTTCCACCCAAACTGCTAGAACAAGCCATTTCCATTACTTCATTACCCAAATGGGACAATTTATCAACCGTGCGACGATGACGCGAGCGCCTCCACGATTATCCCTCTTCGTGCGCCGCGACATTTGAATCGTCCCAGACTCTATCTTCCTCTCCATCTCCCCTAATAAGAGACTCGGGGGAAAAAAGCATTAATTCGCGATAACGTGAGGCCTCGCTCATTGTTGTGTTGTTGCCTTGGATTTAAACGAAACGTAGGAAGATCGAGAGGGGAGGAGGGGTTTAAGGACCAAGGAATAGCGAAACGACGGCCGTGTGGGAGGATATTATCTCGAGCGTGGTTGGTTCACCGTCAGGAACCTCGGGACACGTTGCTCAGCGTGACTCCGTATTATTTGGCACGCCACGAGCGTTCCGGGCCCCATGACGCGGCTCCAAGTCGTTAGCCACCATTCAAAATCACGTTAAGTCGCCATCAAGTAGCGACTATTTTGTCCTCCACACGGATTTCTCGGGACGTGCGCGCTTCTGAAACGTGCGCCCTCTTTCTCTCTCTCTCTCTCTCTCTCTTTTTCCTTCTATTTGCCTTTTCTTTCTCGTTTTCTCATACCGAGCGTGTCCCGTATATGACGGAGGAATTATAATTTGAACGATGAGGAACGATGCGAGGCTGCTCTCGTGGGACTCGCAGAAAAAGACGTGACAGAAGCGAACGAGATACTTTTGCCAGATTTCTGGGCTCTCCGGTCCCTTTCTCCCCGATTCGTGTTAATTGGAAGATTTCGAAGTGTATTTTTGATAATGCGGTGAGAGATCGATAAATACGAAGGTGGTTATTTTGGGAGGGACATTGTTTTACACCTTGATGGAAGAATGTTTATACGATTCAAAGAAATGGAACATAATTACTTAACTCGTTGTTTAATTATTCCATTAAAATTGTAGGATAATTATATATAATCATATCTCGTCCCTCTTTTTTACACATTTTTACTCATAAATATTGTTCGCTACCAATTCACCGCCAATTAACGTATCAGAAAAATTTTACACTTATCTAACCTCGCAATTTCGTTGCCCAAAACGATTCCGCAACGTAATACGGTTCCTCCGCTTTTTGCCAACCTCGCGGTTTGATTAACACTTTCGATAGCCGACCCCTCTTTTGTGTCGTTCGCGCAATCGTCGCCGGCGCGGACATCGGATTTTACGAGCCGAGCCACGGGGGAGAGATACGTTCCTCGAAAAATTTAAGGCTTTATCTCGCGGCGGCAGCGACCGTGGAATTCTTTTTTTTTTTTTTTTTTTTTTTTTTTTTCGAAATAAAAAGCCTTCGACCGGTCGTAAAAAATTCCGAGGGGCCCCGCTGTCGTAAAAACTAAAAACTCCGCACCGCGTTTTACACGGTCGTGTTATGATCTATTATTACGACAGAGGAGGATCTCGGCCCGTTTTCACGGGAAAAGGAGCCGCTTCGATACGCGCCACTTCCTGTCCTATGAAGCCTATGGATTTTTCGGCTGAACTCGACCCCGGCGATGGCTCTCCGTTTACGGTGTCTCTGGTGAAATGGAACGAAAGTGTTTTAAAAAAGGGATATTGGGCAATGTTCTATTTAGCGGCGGTAATAAGGTGAATTTTGAATGGAATGGCTCTTGCTGGAGGAACGATGGACGATTGGGAAAGAAAATTCTTGAACTTTGGAACATTTGTTGGACGAAAATGCACGAACAATGGTGTCTCGCGTGGAAAGAGAATAACAGGTTAAAAATAATGGTAAGCCAAAAAAAGTCGTTCGTCTCGAGGAATTTTTTGAAAGAATCGTTAGGAAAAAAAAAAAAAAGGAAATCAATTTTCTTCGATGCACGAAGAAAAGAAGGTCTATAGGACCAGTCTCTATATTTAGAGAGATAACTACCACTAGGCTACTCGAGTCACGTTGTGGAATTTGGAAGAGTGAAACGTAAGAATAAAGGGAAGAATATATAATACGAGGGTGAAATAAGAAAAGCAAAATAGGGCCGGGGTATCAATTTGAAAAGAATAACTCCATTATTGGAGTTTCCAATCAGCATAAAATGTCGGACAGTGTGGCTGTGCGCGTGTGTGCGCGTTGGAATAAATCCAACACCCGTAGTGCCTCGTTTTCGAAGAAAAGCCACTCCCCGTCCGCCGAGTTCCACAGAAAAAAATATGTTGGGCCTGGCTTAATTCGAATTAGATTGGATCCAATTTATTCCCAATTAACGGAGAAAGACGGCCGCGGGATCGAGGCGGGATGGTAGTATCTATTTCACGAAAGTCGAAAGGGGAATCCCATCCATGGGAATTGGTCACGACAGCGCGCGTTATTTCGATTTGATCCACCCTGTCCCCGCGATAAGTATCCCATGGCCGGCCGGTCGTGGACCATTTTGAATCCGGGAGTGGCTCAATTCTCGTTTCTCCTCGAAATTGGATGCTGGGCAGGTGTCCGTGAGATGCAAAAGAGAAACGAAAAATATACGTATACGTAAAAAAGGGAAGGAGAGAATGCGAGAAAAGAAAGAGGAGAGATAAAAATAAAAGGAAGGGTATAGAAGAGAGTGGTCTAATCTTCGAGCCAACTCTTCTGAGACCCTCTTTTTCGATCGAAGGACATAATGATGTCCTTGTTGGATACTCTCGAACGTCTCTGGTGATCTTCGATGAACCCTAACCTAAGCTAAACCGGCACAACGCGATCCTCTGTCTCTATCTTCGAACTGGATGATCGTCTTCTCGAGCCGCTCGCTTGGATCTGAACTCTTGGCCTGAAAGAGCCGCGTTGTTCCGCCCGACGAGTGTGCGCCCCGTCAACGTTCTCGACGCTCTTCATCAACGGATAATGACGAGTCTTGTACCTTGAGACGGTCGGCCGATGAATGGGCCGCTTGTGGTCACGATTCTCCGCAAGCGTGAGATTTTCTTCCTTGTATATTCGGACATTGGATGGTTTTGTACGAAATTCGAGGGACAGGAAATCACGCTGAAATCACGCATGGGCCGGAAACATTGATTTGACGGATATTGGATTTGACGGAATAAACTTTATTTTTTTTTTTTTTTTTTTTTTCCCCTTTTTGAGAATCCCCTCCTCGAGATACTCGTTTCACTGTAATTTCCCTCCCTTGAAAACGATTCGCGCGAGAAATCGTAATGAAAACAATAATTCACGCAAAACATTTGATATTTCAAGAATCCATTCCCTGGTATCAATTTTAAAATTCATTCACAAAAGACCCCCCCCTCCTCCCTTCAGGGGAGCAAAATCCGCCAGCGAACACCTCGGTCGAGTCGCCTCGAACCATCTAATTCGTGGCCAGTTCAGATTAATCTGTCCCACGGAGCCGCGTCGTTTTTCATTTCCATTCGCCCGCGTCCGTGCCACCTGTGCATCCTTAAATCCGGTTGTACAAAAAAAAAAAAAAAAAAAAAAAAGAAAGGCGCAACGAGGCGGCCTAGGAAGCAACGAGGCGAGGAACGTGAAGTGAAAGGAAAAGGGGTGGGCAAGGGGTGGATTCACCTCACAATGACCGGTATTTTACTTACGACGCGAGCTAGGACCACCGTGCAGCTCGTGTTAGACGATGCGCCAACGGAATTGAAAACGGGCCCGATGGGATTTAATTCATCTACAAATCCCATGATTCATGGGGCCGCCCATGAGAGAGGGCGAGGATGGCCCCTCCGACACGGCCACTGGATACGATTTCGAATCGAAGGATCGAGGCTCCCATTGTCCGACGAGAGACACTGTTTCGAAGGTGGCGAATCGGGAGAAATCGTGACGAATCGTCGAATCGTGGGAATTTTCGATTGCAAACTCGGCGAAACTCGGTCACGGGATTTTGGAAAATTCTCTTTTTTTTTTTTTTTTTTTTTTCGAAGTGCTCCTGTCAGATCTTCATCGAAGAGATGGGGCAAGGTCTTTGAAATATAGGTTTTTATATAGGACCGCTTTGTAGGCTGGAAAATTAAATTGGAACCGTTCCATGGAGAGCCATGGAGAAAGGGTCTCGATTAATTTCCGGCAATTGAAAGGCTTAGAGTCGCGCTACTTCCTGATTCGGGCCTGTTAGAACGGGTATTTAATTTATTTTGGGAGATCGAATCTATCGGCTCGTTCAATTATTTCAAGAGCTTTTCGATATATCAATTATCGGTAAATTAAGTTTTGTTATTGATTAATCCTCTCGACATGATTTTTATACAATATTTTTTTGTCCCATCTTTCGACGAATCGATATTTTACATTAACGTGGGATGGGGGAAAAAAAAAAGTTTCAAAAAATCCACAAGCAAAATTAATATCGTATGACATGTCAATATGTACTTGCGAAACGTTCAAACGGAAGCAAATATTTTATGCCGATACCAAACATCACTCTCGTCTTGTAACCTGTCAATCAATTTGAATTTAAAAAATTGGCTCGAAAATCGATAGAAAACAGTATGGACACGATTAAATTTAAAAATCATTACACGTACAATCTTAAAATACATCCTTTCCTTTCAACGATGCTCTTCAATCGATCCTCCGATAAAATAGCTTCCATTCAACAATTTCCACGGTCTCTCTCTCTCTCTCTCTCTCTCTCTTTCTCTCTTTCTCTCTCCCCTTAATACCAACTACATTCCAAATTATGTCAATATCCGCAACAGAATTTTATCACCCGGAAATCGATACACCGCCACGGAAATGGCTCGTAACCGACTTTGAAACTTCATCTTTCTCCATTTACGATGTCGATCCAAGTGTATCGTTAATCGAGTCCATTAAATGGACGATGAGTTGGCTCGTTTCGGGAGAGATTAAAGCCCTTTTGAACAATTAACGAAACTCTTTTTTCACAGTAATTGAGGGCTGGCATTTCGACGATCGTTCGCGAAACAAATCGTTGGAAATCTCTTCGCCACGCTTTGCACACAGATCGTTGTTTGATTGAACTTTTAAGCGACGCTCGTACAACTTCATCGATTATGCAAAAAAGGGGCCTACCGGAATTGGCCACTGTGGGGATGGAGAGTGGAACGAGCGTCAATTATTTCGGAATTAATTTAATGACGGTAACTCTGGCTTTCTCTCTGCTCGCATCAAGGATTATACGCTTGGGACCGTTCAATGTCGATTCGATAATGAAAAGATGGGATGCATTTATCTCGCCACGCACTTTTTTTCGATTTATTAACGAGAGTGAAATTTCATTTTGTAAATTCTTCCTTTATTATCCTTTATTTATTTAAACTATTAAGTTAGCCACTTGTGTAACTTTGTGAAAGAGATTTGTGATTGGTCTTTAAGAGAATGATTTCGTGTTTTGTCATTTCGATTTCTAAAATCTATTCTATTCCATGCTTTATAAACTTTAATTGTTATTACGCGTTGTTTACATTGCAATATTTAATTTAATTATTTTCGATCTCTGAGGAAACATTTTTAATTAGCATGGAATATATTTTTGCGCATTTATTATTAAAACATTTTTAATTAATAGACTGAATTTTGATGAAAATTCGTCATAAAGAAATATACGAAATGGTAAACGCGAAAGAATATAAAAATACATTCTTGAGACGATATCTTTTTAAAATTAAAGAATTTTCAACGTTTGTTCACAGAAACACAGTACCTGTTCCAATCAATCACGCGAATCATAATAAATCTTCGTTCGTTTCAATCCCGTTTCTTTATCCTTTCCAATTACCAACATCCACACTTTGCACTTCCTTTTCCATCACCAAGAATCCAGAAGGGTGCGCAGCAAGAAAAACCCATTAACACGCAATAACATCAAGAAATCGGCAATCAATTGTCGATAATTAACAATCGCGCTTGTTCTTGCTTTCTTCTTGCCCCGGCCTCCTTTCGAGCGTAAACAAAGCTCAAACACTTGGCACTTGGAGAGGCAAAAATCTAGAGCGGACGTCCCGGCTGGGAGCGGTCGAAGAAGGAAGAATAAAGCGGAGCAAAGCGAGTGGAAATTGCTGGTCGGTTACGTTTCAGCCCCTTTTCGACGCAGATTTATCGAGGCGTCCCCAAATATGGCGGTCGCAGCTTGCCAGCGCCGTCGTCGTCCTACAAATGGAAGATTTCGCAGGTTCCTCTCGCGCGCCGTTTAAGGCGGCCGACAACGAGACGATTACACGCCGGTTTAATTTCAATAACGAGGAGTGTCACACCATACGCGGTGGTTTTAAGCGAATCTGTTGTGTTGTTCATCGCCAATAACAGAAACAAGCCTTCGATTTCACGCGAAATTGTTTCTCGTCGATGCTGTACGTCGTGTATTTGTATTTCGTCCCTTCATCTTGGATATTAATAACCGATCGATTTCTCTCCTTTTGTTCGGAGATTGTGTTTGTACGGTCGAGTGAAAAGCAATCACCGAAACCAGTCACTGGTTGAAGTTAAGATTTTGATTGAGAATTGGTTGAGAAAGAAAGGGGATTGATTTTATTTTTCATTACATACACGTGCCTCGAATCTTGGCAATTTATACTTTCGAATTAATTATACGTGGATAAATATAGAATGGTTCGTTTAATCGTTTAAAAGAAATAAAATAAAATAAAGAGTTTATCTTTTTTACTTATCTCAATTTCTATTGTATCCTATAGTAAGCTTTCTTATTATCACTTCTTTGAAATCTTGATTATTAATACAAAATAAAACTATAAAATTATTCTAACAAGTTTCTATCTACATCCTACAGATGAATCAAAAATATAATAAAGCGATAAAAATAACTTTTGCTTCTTCAAAAGGCATGAAAAAAAGATTCGTCAAAACGTTCGTTTCCGTTTATAGAGGGGCAACCATTGTCGGCCAACAATTCTGCCCGACAAGGCGAATGGAAGGATATTTCGAGGACAATCTTAATGGCCTTAAATCCGCCATTTTACGCGGTTTTTAATCGGGCCCGAGTTGAAATTTAATCGCTGGCATAACACAGTCGTATTTATCGGTTTCGTATGCATATGAGATGCCATTTTCGCATTCTCGCCTCATTATCTCGCTAAAAGTGACGGTATTTCTATCCGACCAGGTTAATTATCAACCCGTTCCTCTGGATCGTAGCTCACCGCACGCGCTCGATTATATTTGATCAGGCGGCTGCTTAAGATGGAAAAAGTGGCAAATACATAAAGGAGGCCGAAGTGGGACAAAAAGCAGTTCGCAGCAGGCGGTCATTAGGCGCGAAATTCACGAGCCGTCCTCTCTTCTGCTTTCTACTTCCTAGAAATTTGCGAAGAGAAAGAAAACTTGGACGGAACAGGTTGGCCAACTCACCATTTCATTTTGCAAAATTTTGCCACGATCATCTTAGACTAGCTGCTAGCTTTTTCTTTTCGAAGTAGCATTTTAAAATAGCTTCAGAATCGAAGAGATGTAATAATGTATGCACGATTGAAAAAAAGAATCGCGATAAACTAGCATCGTTTAGAATAATCCTCGAGGAAAATTCTCTCTTCATCTTTGTCGTAGGTAAATCTGGCGACGATTTCCAGGAGGTCGCCAGATGTCTCCACGCTCGGTGTATCGAGGTATCGGGGGTACCTGTGACGAGAGACGGTGTTATAATCTCGGATTTTACTGAAACGGCAGCTGGCTAATTTGCCGGCACGTGCAAACGATGCTCGGTGGAACGTACAACTCGAATGGCCAGGAGAGAACGATAAAAGTGGAAAGGCAACAGGAGGTGTTAACAGAGGGAGAAAGAGAGGGAGAGCTTAATGGTGCTCTGCGTAACTCGGATTGCTTGGCCGGCTTCCCTTTATGGGGTAAACCGTTTTATTGTGGTCTCCTCTCGAAAGAGCATCGGACTGGGAGCCGGTGAGAATAGGTGCGAAAGGAGTCGTATCGTTTAAACGGCTTCCAAGTGGAATTGAAGCTGACGATACTCGGTTGGTAGCCTCTGATGGCATCTACGAGCCGGTGTGTAAAAGTGTATGCACTTTAAAGGAAATCGGGAACTTTAGGTCGATTTAAGTGGTTGAATATTTCAGAGAAACGAGGCAACGATTACTAATAATGATAGCCACTGTCATAAATATACACCAGTGTTTTATCTGCATTGAAAAATTCCCATCCAACCCAAACACCTCTCACACGCCCTCGCCGCAAACTCGTTTATTCGCAAATCGGCCATTCTAAAAGTCAGACGATTCCCTCCTCGTTTCACCAACTTCCAAGAAACTTGGTCGTGGAGCAATCCCACCATCCCGATTGTGTCCTCGTTCAAAGCTGACTCCGGAACCCTTTCTCCGCGTTTCCGATCCATTAGTGGCCGTTCTTGCCGCCATCATTCTCATTCATAAACCCTCTCTCCCTCTCCCTCTCTCTCTCTCGCTTTCTCTGCTTCCCTTTCGCTCTGGAAAAAGTACAATGGATCCGACTGGTAACTCTTGGCGACGGCTGTCCTCCTCGTAAGGTTATCTAGGCAAATCCTCGAGCCGGAATCCAGGTTTCATTGAGCGAAACCACCGGGAGCAATTTGGTGGCGGCATTGACTGCTCCAAGGCGACACTTGGCCGGTTCAATTGGCAGGAAGCCCGTCGTCGCTTAACTCTCGTTTCTCAATGAGATTATCACAGCCCGACTGGGGGCAGGGACGAAGAAGGGAGGAACATTCGGCCGCATTGTCGCGTTTTAGAAACGGTTTCGAGGAGGGCTCGTCGTCGAATGGATGGGCCATGGTAACGCGCCCTTTCTCGCCACGGATCGATCCGCTCTCCCCAAACGTCTCGAGTGGATTGCTCCTCCTCGATGGCAGGTGATACGAGCGCTACTCGTCGAATTAACGGAGGAGGCGAGATTTTAAATTTTTCTGCCACGTTTCGGCGAGTCGAGGATTACTTTTAAGGAGCTTTTCTTCGGTGAATGGATATTAGGCGGGGGTGGGGGAGTTTGGAGAACGTGGAGGTATTGGGTTTGATGAAGTGTTTGTGCTTTAGGTTGGAAGAGGATTGTGAAGTAAGATCTCTGTAGAACGAAGTATATAGTACGGTATAAATTGGTAGATGTTAAATTTTTGAGAAGGGTGCATCGAAGTATTGAATTTTTTTATATGTAATGAATTTATTAAAGTTAAGGAAATCAGGACGAATCGTGAAAAGCGAATGTATATATAATCGTTTTTTTTTTTTTATTATGTTTATTATAGAAAGTCTATTTTGTTTCAATTAAAGAAAAAATTTTCTACATGAGATATGTAAGAGAATTCTAATTTAACTTAGAATTATGAAAGATAACTGAGAGAACAAGTATACGGTCAAAAGTAGAGAAAGCTATTAACTTTAATTCAAGTTTAACCATGAAAAAGATCCATATATTTTTATCAAGCAACAAAAAAAGAAAAATAAAAAGAACTTCCTCCAACTTCCTGACAATTATTAACTTCCAAGTACCTTAACGAGTCTCTCTATTCACCCCCATTCCCCAAGAGACTTAACTACAAAACTACAAAAATTCCAGAAAGATAACTTATCTTTTAATATCTATTAACTGCAATGAATATATTACGAATATTAAATTTATCCAAATTTAAATTTTACATGAACAAAGTATTGCAGAAGTATTATTGAAATAAGAATTTATATTATATCAATATCGTATTATCACTGTTATCTTTAAATTAAATTTCCGCAATCTATCAATAAACGAAGAGAAGCGAGAAGAAAGAATTTGAACGAATTTCGAAAATCGTTCACGTAACAGATCTACAATCTAAGTAAGACAGTCTAGGAAGGCATTTGGCGCTTCCTGTTTCTCAGTTGACTTTCGTTTGCTCATCGTTAGCGCTACTTTTCGAGATTACCGTTCCAAGTTTACATAGGAGACACGGTGGAGGGCTCTAATGGAGGACAAAGTCGAAGCAGCACCAGCCATTTATCGCCAGCCTTTCTTGTCTTTAGCGCGTTTAACACCTGGATCAACTGACCGCATAATCATCGTCGTATGAACTGGAATAATGACCGAGGCGCGTACCTCGCTAAACGAATTAGTGTGTGTGCGTGTGTGTGTATGTATGTGTTCTTTTCTTCCTCTTCTTCTTCTTTTTTTTTTTTTTCTTTCCTTTCTATTCCTCGTTTCCTCGCTCCTCTCGTTAGGCGCAGGCGTGGCAATGGCATGGTGTTTAAGCACGTTGCCACACGTTTATCGATTTCGAGCTAGTTTTGTGGCCCCCGTGCTTGTTGGACGTATTGTCACCGTACACGCTACCTTTGCCCTTTGAATCGAGGCGTTTCTATCTATATCTTCTTTGGGTATGGATTATGGAAAATTTGCTCGAAAATAATAATAAACGCGAATTTGTAAATATGGAAATTTATATTTCATCTTTCCTCCCGAAACAAATAGGAAATTTGTTCGAAAATAGAGAAAGATTTTGATGTATGGAATTTTTTTTTAGATAGATTACGTAGGAAACTCGAGAAGTTTTTCTGAGAAAAATAGAATTAATGGAGAAAAGACTTTGAAGAAGGAGCAAAAGAGAGTAATGGTGAAAAGAAAGACGATTCTAAGATTCTAAGAAGAAAAAACAGATTTTGGAAAGAAAAGCGAAGAAAGTATTAGAAAAGAAGAAGAAATCTTTGAGAATTAAATTATGATTAATTTATCGAAAGAAAGGAAGAAAAATAAGAATCTCTAACCAATATCCTATTGTATTAAAATATCGTCACGATACTTTGTCTATGCAATAGACAAGAGACAATGATGTGTCTCTTTTAGCCTTTAAATACAATTGTTTATATCTACGTATGTGGAATCTATCAAAGAGTCTATAAATTATGGAAAATTTATTGGAAGGGAGATAGAAGGACTTAAATTCGGCTTTTAATTAAGTCGAAGATATGTAAAAACGTGACGAAATTGAAGGCATAAGAAAATATTGACACGCGTTCGATAATCGAGAAACATATTTTAAATACAGTCGGAGCTGTGTAATAATACAGGCATAAGCTGCAGTGAAAGCTGCGTAAGTCTTTTGCAATTTTATCGTTTGAGATACGTATAATACGTGGCAATAAGAAGCCACGATGTTCAATATCCTGCTTCATTAGCATGGGAAGAGAAATGATGATGTTAATAAGTATGAAACTGGGCCACCAGCGTTTGTGTGATGTAACTATACTTTGATTTGTTGTGAACGTTCTCTCTTACAAGTGATTCAATTTGAAGATGCAAACGATCCTCCTGTGTATAAGTCTCTTAATTAAATTTTTATCTCCTTAAATACTTTCTTTCTTTTTTCAGACGCATTCTTCGTTTGAAATGGGATTTGCAAAGAAGAAAAAAAAAAAGAAAAAAAGAAAAAAAATCGTGAAACGCTTCACGAGCATTGCAAAATAAAATTTCCTTACATTTCTTCCTCTCCTCCTCGCACTCGCTTCCAAAAAATCCCAAAAAAGATAGATAAAGAAAAAACAAAGGATCCTAGCATTCCCCCAATTCGAAAAAAAAAAAAAAATCTCTCCCACGACACGTTCCTCTTACGTATGTGTGTATCTCAACGCACGTCCCAATTACGAGTTACCAATCATCGCGTGCCCATCCTCTTCAATCCCTCTCTCCCCCCCCTCCCTTCAATCTTCGAGCTCCCCCTATCTCACTTTTATTGCGTTATTATCGCGCTTACACATCGGCCGAGCGCATAACACAAAACGGCTTTCGCCCAACCTTCCGTAAGCAACCGCACACACATCTCTTATCATAACGAATGTGCGTGTCGGCCGTGGGATTAATCGATTTAACACGATTCCCCGAACCCCGGATGGACGGATGCCCGTTTAAACGAGAGCCGCCTCGCCTCACGGACAGATAACATCTTGGACACGGTTCCGTTGCCGCCGCGCCGAATTATAATTGGCCCGTAATTAATGACACTGCTCGATTATTGACAGGCGGAGGGAGGGTGGAGGGGGGAGACGAGGCGCGCGCGAATTACGCGCCCGTTCCACGACCGCGCCCCTTTTTTTCAGGCCCCGCTTATTTTCAGACTTAATTACCTGCGATGTTACGGCATAATCAGCGATCGGCCACTCCGGCTACCACTTTGGACGCTATCGATCCACCAGATATCGAAATATACCGGCCACGGTGAGTACGTGGGCATCCGTTTAGCGAGCTGGCACACGCACTTTCGAATTCTTTCGAAGGGGAGCGAAGAAGCGTCTTGGAAATAGCGAGTGAGAAAGAGACAATAATAAAGAGAGTGAGATTTTATTATTTTTTTTTTTTTTGTATTTGTTTATTTATTTTTCTCCTTTTCTCTCTTTTACTCAAATTTCGGTAAAGATTTTTGACGAGTGGCTTTTTAAATGTGTATGATATATATTTATGAGAGATCTTTGGATGATAGAGACTAAAATAAACACAAAAGTTGGTGTACAAAAATTTCGATCGAGGCTTGTTTATTTAGTTATAAGGAATAATTGAGGTTTCGGTTAGTTGAAGCGGGACGGAGATAGAGCGAGACGGCTGTATATTCGTTGCATTGCCGCGCCGAGGCGTGGCGCGCGTGTCACTTTTGTCTCCGTCCTGTTTTATTTAACGCAAACTTCAATCACATACAACTTAATAAATAAGTTTTTTACTGATCGAGTGAAATTATTCACAAAATAATCTGGGAGAGAATTTGTAGTTTATAAAATCAATTTATTTATTTGATTGAACGATTTTTTTTGATTTTTTTTTTTTTTTTAGTGGATTCTCTGGTCATAGGTTTGGAAAAGATTTTAGCTTGTGGATTGAATATGAAGAGAGTTGGAACTTTTTACATCTAATTAAATCAAAAAGAAATAATTGAAATATTAAAAGAAATATAAAATCGAATGAAAAAGTACGAGTAAATAAAATAATTTGGGAAATCGAATAATAATGTACACGTTACAAGTATTGTTCGTATCATAATACTTATTATTCACTAATGATACTTGTCCATGGTTTGTCATTCATAAAAATGCACAAATGTGTGTGTGTATGTGTGTCTGTATGTATAATATGTATCTCGTGTATAATTTGATTCGCAATATGTGTATGGATGTGTGTACATGTGACAAAATTCGATCGACCGATCGATACAAATGGTTCGAATGTGTGTACTTGGTTGATTTGAAACGTTCGTAAGTAAAAGTTAATTACGAAGAGACGAGGACGGGTGTATTGATACGACCGTGTATACATTATAATATATTTTATCGTTTTGGTATCAAACCAAGGAGGAGGAGAAATACGTGAAATCAACGTGAATGTATTATATACAACGTTACACACACAATGCTTTTCGATAATAACAGTTAAAAAACCTATTTCTTTAAATCGATATTAATAGTTTAACAAACACAGCCTCGCGGTTCGTGAAAACTTAATCGATTATATAACGGAAGATCGTTTTGATCGAGAACGAGTTCCAAAAACGTGTTCCATTTTCTTTCTCGTTTATTTTCTTGACTCGTTTTCTTCTCTTTCTTTTTTTTCCCCTTTTCTTCTTTTGCTTTTTCTTCTTATTTACTTTTTATTTTATCGTTATTTTCATCTTCGTTTCAAATGCGTTTTCCACGACATACTTAAAATACGTTTAACATATCCTTCTACTAATACGAATTTCTCGAAGAGTTTAAAATACTTTTTGCGATGCGAGCTGTCCGACTACCTCGAAAATAAACGTCTCGCGCTGTCGATTACCTATATCCAGCGACTGCTTTATATCTAAAATATATTTTCACCCCTCGCAGCTGAAACTCGTCGTCTCGTTTTGATTATTTCCTCCCTTTCTTTTGCTCTTCGAACGTGTTTTAATTAACTCTATGCTCTCTAAAAGAAGAATTACCTTTTTCACGAATTATCACAGATCACAGAATGAAAGTAATGAAATTTTTTGTTAACAATCTCTCTCCTCGAAAATTCAACTCCTTGAAAATTCATTTCATACTACGAGCCGAAGAAAGAAGCCTGACGAATTAAAAATTCGAAATTGATCTAAGGTCTCCTTAAATATCGTGGACATTAAAAACCCTGTGCAAACTTTCGATCCACTCCTTTTCAACGAAGTTTTCAACTGCTGCTCGGGGGGATTCTTTTCGCTACATGCTGCGCTACTTTTCACGCCAAATGTACAAAAGACATCGTCTGCAATCGTCCATTTAACCATTGACGATCGCATCAGACAAGAAAAAGAAAACAAAGAAGTCAAAAGTAAAACAATAATTAAACGAACAACATTGGCTAAAGAAAGAAACACTTTCTATCAGCTCACATCGCGGCGAATAAGTGTCGAATAATGATTGAACCCGATCCGTAGAGTCGGGTCACACACCGAGACTTGGCAAATGGAAAAAGATTGATTCATTGAAAAAAGCGCGATACACGTCTTACAATGCGCATCGACGAGGGACAACGATTATAATCCTATCGTATATGGTGTATACTCGCCTAAAAATCGATTGATATCGTTATTAATGACCTCAGTAAATTTCCCGCCAAATATTATCACAACACAATAATGAAAACCGCGTCTCACTTGATCTCGTACGCGTCCAAGTTACCCTTGCGCCTCCTGTAGACGGCCGGCTCTTGCTTCTCGCTCGTACGATTCGCGTGGACGATCGAGCGTTTCACGTTCGCCCGATACTCGTCCTCGTAAGCGTGGAGATATAAGTTCTTTAAAAAAATTTGATTATCGAGCTCAGACGGTGGCAGGAATCGTTTCGAGCGGCTCTGCTGTTGGGCCTCCAACTCTTTGAACGTGAACAGCCTGGTCTTCTCGTCGTCGTAGGCACTGGACCTCTTCGAGATCCTCTTCCTCCCGCTCCTCCTCGGCGACGAGCCGACAAGGTCGTCGGTGTTCCCCTTGTTGGCCATCAGCACGTCGTTCAGGGACAACAGCCTCCTCTTCTGACGGGGAGGACCACTGTCCTCCGATGCGTTTCGTATTCGCTTGCTGCGGTGCTTTGGCATTCCTTCTTTGGCAGGAATCTCGTTGTCCAGCACCGAGGAGGACTCGTTACGAGGCATCGTGGAAGATCGATTATTCCGCGATTCGATCTCCTTGCCCACCGTCGCCGGCGTCGTGCTCGTGCTGCTGGTCGTCCACGCGCTGCTAGGTGGCGCCGCTGTGCTACCGCTGCTGCTGTTACTACCGCTGGGAATGGCGGTGGAGGTTGCGCTCGCGGACGTGGAAGACACGGTCGTCGATGCCTCCGTCGCATCCTCCGTGTTGTTCAGTTTGGCTTCTATGATATGTTTGAAGAAGGCGTACATCTCGCCCACTGTGAACGTTGTTCCGTTTCGTACGGTGAACTTGTCGATCTTCATGTTTCTCATCAACTCCTCGGTGGCGTTTCGATTTTCCAGCATGGACAACTTCTCCGTCACGTAACTGTTCACAAACTCGTAGAATCCTTTGTAATAATTCTTACGGTGTTTCTTCTTGTCTTTCGATTTCTTCCCCTTCTCCCCGTGAGACTGGCCCCTCTTTTTCGAATCTTTTCGATTCTGCTTCTCGTTCCAACGCATCGACTTGTTGTAGAACCGCATTATTCTCTCGAACTCCCTCTTCAGTTTGATGAATTCCCGTTGATTTCGTATCTCGAAGTCCGAACGACCTCTGCCGGAATTGTTTCGCCGAGATTCGGACAGATCCACGTGGAAGAAGTTCTTGCTCATGGCGTTCAGCAGATCGTGCATGCTCCCGTTCGTGGAATTGTTGGATTGTCTTGCGTCGATTCGCTGCAGTTTACGGTAAACGATCTTCAGGAAGTCGATCATCTTCTCCTCGCGGAGACGCGACCTGTTCCCGTGGCCCGAATGCTTTTTCCACGACGGGGCTTCCGTGGTGTTGTCGTGACGGCTCGAGTTCGAATTCTTCGATTCGAGTTTGTGCTTCGAATGCTCCTTGCCCTTGTTCATCTCCAGATGCAGCAACTTCTTCCCGATCTTGCGGAAGAACTCGATAAATTTTCTGGAAAAAGATTTAATTCGACTTGCACAGATTTAGCGATTTTATCGTTGAACTTTTGGAAACCTCGTATTCCTTTTTTGGTAATTATAGCAATCACGTGCAAAGTAATTTCATAAATTGTATTCCTTTTCTATATTTGAAATATTTGAACAAATTTAATTATATAAATCGTGAAATTGATCCTTTATTATTCGATCAATTGTTAATATCATTGAATTCCTTTTTTTTTAATATTGCAATTATGAGAACAAATTTCAGAAGCATTTCTCAAGTTCGTAACTCCTCCTTTTTTTACATTCAAATTCCAACAAACTTTACGTTAACAAAATCTACGACAATCTATTTCCAACTCACCTGTAATTCATAGTGAGATCCTCCTCGTTCACAGACCTCCTACGCCTGCTCCACCTGAGCCTGGGATGTTGTCCAGGGATGCACTTGGGCAACTCTTTGGGATGCCAGCTGCCCCCGATGCAAGTTGCCCCAGTGGGCCCGTCGTCCAACACGTAGCCCTTGTCGCAGTCGTACATAATTTGCTTATTGTTCACAACCTTCCTTACGTAGGGCCTGTAATCGTAGACACCCATGTTGCCCATCAAGAACACCTTCCCGTTCTCGATGAAACCGGGAAAAGGGCAGAACACTTGGTTGCAATGGGGAATGTCTCCGATCCAATTTCCGTATTGGCACTCGACCGACAACGAGGCGTTCAACGGTCCACCACCGATTATCTCGAACCCGTCCTTGCATTTAAACACAGCCTTCATCCCGTGATCGGTCTTGGGCGCTATCACCATCCCGTTTTTGGGCGATCTAGGCAGCTGCTTGCACCTAGCCGGCGAGCAACTCGGAACAATGGACCACGTGCCGTTATTGCAGACCACCGGTGTGCTGTTCGCCGCGAATTCGTAATTCTCCTCGCACGAGACCAGCAATCTCTCGCCATGCTCGACCACGGTCACGTTGTTGATGTGGTCCCTGTCGTGGCTTGCCACCGTGATGTTGCCGTTCTCTATCTGCGGGACCACGCACGGGGCGAGACACTGGGGCACCGGGTAACGCCATTTTCCGTCGATCTGACAGACAGACGAGGTATTTCCCTCGAGTTTCATGTGATCGTTGCACCGGAAAATTATGCTGGCACCAAGGCCGGTACCTGTTGGAATGCGCGTGTCAAGAGGTCAGTGGAGAATTTTTGAACGTTTTTTTTTTTCTTTTTTGAAAATTCGCGAGTGCTTCATTCTTTCTTTTTTCTTTTTTTAGATGTTTTTAACGGTTTATGAAAATGAGAATAATAATCCAATTTTGTACGATTCAAGGTTCGATTCAAGGATTACGTGTTAGTCTGCGTTTGAAACAGGGAAAGTGTAATTAACACGAATAATTTAATTTATAATTCTCGAACAACAAGAATATATTAAAGCGAAATAAAATATAAAAAAATATATTTTTAATCTAAAAGTTTGTAATATCGAATCTCGATATCGAATTGAAAAAATTCCCCGATAAATTCTCGTCCCATTTCAGCGGTAAAAAAAATATTATTTTTCGATTTTGCCCGCAAGCCACTTTATTCTCGTAACACTCGTGCTTATTAATAAAGAATTTCCTTCGTTGCCCCATCATGCGACTCACCCGCCTCGATATTCTCGATCCAACCGTTGTACAGGACACCAGGTGAACCACAATTAATCTCCTGGCAGGTCGGTGTCTTTCCGGTCCATTTTCTATCTGCCCCGCAACGTCTGGTCGTTGCGCCGACCACCGTGTATCCGTACTTGCACTCGTACGACACGATCGAATTGTATGCATACGAGGTGTACACCGCGTTCCCGTTCACTGGATTCTCCGGTTTCGGGCATTGCACCGTTGTAACCTGAACAGGAAATATTTCTTGGCTCGGAGAAAAACGTGCACGAGAAAGGGAGGAAAAGAGAGGGAGACTTTTAAAAACTGGGATATTTTTTGATGGCAAAATGTTCTTGGTTTTTAGTTTCAAATATACCTGGACAAATAACTAATGTATTGGGTGTATTCTTATTTTCGTACTGTCGAAGACATGGATATTATTGTCGAAAAAAAAAAAAAAAAATACTTACTTGGACGCATTGTGGAGATTCTTTGGGAGTCCATGTGCCATCCTCCAAACACAATTTTTCCGCTTTGCCAACCAATTCGTAGCCATCCGCGCAGTGATACGACACGCGGCAGTCGTACGTGTAACATTCACCTTTAACAAAAAGCGACGTGATCTCGCGTGAGAATATTTACAAGTGTCAAGTATATTGTATAACGACGACACGAAGCTTTCATCGAACTGAGAAAAGAAAGGAATCGAAAGTCTTTATCTTTTTCTGAGATTTTGAATAAGAGGTTTAACTTCTTAAATGTACGGATATAACGAATATCAATACTATCTCATTCCTCGAGAAACGAGTTTTATAAATAAAGATTTATAAAACTGCAAGCGACGATAAAGATCCAAAAATCATTCGTCAAAGATCAGAGACATCTTTTTCCTCCAATCAGATCCAGATAAACTATCCTTACGCATCCTAAAATTAAGAAGAAAAAGGAAATGTACATACCGGCGTGCCATCCGTTCGCGATATCCGCGGGAGGTCCACAGACTTTGGGCTCGCATGTGATATCAGGCCCGAACCAGCTAGCAACGCTGTCCATCATCAAACACTTGGCCTTCCTGATCCCACTAGTCGTATACCTGTGATCGCAGGAATACTGAACGTCGCTGCCTAGATCAAAGGTTGTCTGCTCGGCGGGCGCGTTGTGCCGCGCGTTCTTCACTTTGGGCGGCTGAGAGCAAAAGGAACTCGCGTCCTTCTTGCACGAAGGCGTAGTTCCCGTCCATTTACCGTCGCCCCTGCACGTTCTCTCGGTCAAGCCAACGGTATAGTAATCAGGATCACAGGTGTAATGCGCCCGATCACCGAAAAACTTCCCCGTCATCGTCATCACGCCGTGCTGGATGTCGCTCAGGACTGGACACTCTCTCTCAGGCTTGATACAAGACATCCCGCAAATACCGTCGCATCTGCATTTCTTCTTCTTGCTCTTGCAATCCTCGTCCGTGGAACACTTTCGAAGACACTTCTGACCCAACAGATCCGCCTGGCCCTCGTCCCTCGGGCACACAGCCGACGGCGAATTCCTCGGGTTCTTGTATATACGACCGTCGTCGTCCACCTCGGGCTTCGACTGATAACTCTGCTCGTCCGCGTCGTCGTCCTCGTCGTCCTCGTCGTCCCAGTCATCGTCGTCGTCGTCGTCGTCGTCGTCGGCCGCCTGTTGAGCGAGCCTCGCCTCGGAGGCGAGGAAAAATATGCAGAGAAGAAGTAGGTGCAACAAAAGGATCCCGCCTGGTCTCATTGTTATCAGGCGTCTCTCCTAGCTAGCTGGCTGGCTAGCTAACTTGCTGCTGCTGCTGCTGCTGGTGTTACCGAACTCGACTCGACTCACGCGCGAACAGAGGTGGCGTCTCGCCTCACCTCGGCGAGGAACAACGCACGTATGGTAGAGAGGCGTCGAGGGAGGGGTTATATGTATTACGATTTGTGTTATTAAACGTCGGCGTCACAAATTGAAAAAACGTGTTTCACTCGAGGCGATAATCGGCGGACGACGCGGCGTGGCCCATTGAACGGTGGATGCTCTCCGTTCCGGATGCTCCGCTTAAAGTAACAACGGTGGCCGTCTCATCCCGAGGCACCGCGCGCACGAGGACGACGTCGTTTCTCTTCTCGCGACCGTGACTATTAATCGAGTCTGCCTCTTCGGCGTCCAGGAGGATTAGGACGGTGTGCACTCTCTCTCTCTCTCTCTCTCTCTCCTCTCCACCGCTCCGCCTCTCCGTCCCTCCAACTCCGTGGCAATTTTTTTCTTTATTGTGCGGACTGCGGCCCCGTGCTGCCGGGAATTCGCGGATACTCGCGCATCTCTGCACGCGCATTCAGCCTGTTCAATACATCTCCTCACTCGTCCAGCTTCCAGCAGATGGCGAGGGACAGGGGAGAAACGCGGAATCGGAGTTGCGCAGAAACTTGGGCATCCCTTCCCTTTTCACCTGCTCCCTCCATCCTCCGCTCCTTCCCCCTCTTCCCACCCTCTCTATTCGCTCGCGAGGGGGTGGAAGATTCGATACACGGTTTTATACGCGGTAACAATCGGAAACACGATTCATTCGGGCCGCGTACGTCTCGAAGCGTATCGAACGCTCGCCTTCCCTCTGATCGAGGCAAATCTTTTCCACCTGTCGAGAGCCGCGTGTGAGGGGATGAGATGATTCCCCTTGGCGAGAAGAATGAATCTCTTCGAGGGTTTAATTGTAGAAAATGAAATTGTAGAAGCGAGATGGAAGGCGAGGGATGAAACGAGGAACAACAGGTACAGATTCTTGAGGCGAGAAGAGTTGCATCGGAAGAGGAGGATTTTATTATTTTCCCTGAATTTTAGTGAGCGTGTAATTGGTTCGATCATCTCCTTCGCTCGATAGAGGCAATGACTTTTAATCGAAGACCTATCATCCTCTTTTCCAACCATCTCGTGCACATCGATTCGATTTACACCATCGCATATCCGAAAGGTGTAAGCGGCGTGCGTGAAATATTTTCCTCGGTTCTCCTATCAGCGAGAAATATTTATCAAGACCCCTGGCGCGTGGAAAAATCCAGTTTCTCGCGTCTCTCTCTCTCTCTCTCTCTCTCTCCCGTGAACCGTGGGATATTACAACGGGCTTTGTACAAATTCCATTCGAGGACGGGATGAAAAATGAAAGAGTGGAGAGGAAATATTGTCACCGTTGTACAAAACCCTTGTTGTTCGGCGCGTGTTCCGTGTAAACAAACTTATTCCTCTCCCCGAGGCGTCGCGATAACGCTTCCGTTGCGACGACGATCCACTCGATCCCTGCCATGTTTCAACGCGGAGGTTCCCAGAGGCAGCCAAGTAAACCGGCAATTCGAGAGCGCGGCTCCGCTCGGCTATTTCGAAGCGCGCCAGAATCCACATTCGTATCTCAATTACATACATTTTCTCAGCGTCGCTCTCCCGAGAAAACGTTACCCTTTCGCAAACACGAAGGAGGGGCGCGTGCTCTCCACACGAAAGTCGCCACGCTCCCCGGGTTAACGCGTCGAGTCACGAAGGCTAACACAGCACCTGCAGCCACTTTCCAGCCCCGTTTAACACGTTGCCTCGCCCGCAAGACAAATTGTACCTCGCCCCTGGAGAGGAGAGAAAGAATTGCTTGTAATCGAATCGCGTTCGAATTTTCACTTCAACTTTTCACTTCAACTAAAAGCTAAAATCTAATCGCTTGAAGATTTTATCGAGATTCGAAAAGAAATTTGAAGAAGGAACGATCTCGAAAGCTCGATAGCTAAACGAGATTTTAGATTTAAGATAATTTTATTCTCCATGTATATTGAGGAATAATACACAGGAGTGTAATTAATTTCCACTCTATCCGCACAATTAAATTCGAATCTCTGTGAATTCGCAGGGAGCAACTTAAAGATGGAGGCGTGGATGGTGGAAAGGGATAGATTTTCAAAGTGACGAAACTCGAAGGATTCTTAGGGCGTTCGAGATACGGCCGGTTCCAAAGTTAGAATGGTGGTCGTTAGGGAGCAAATCCACCATTGTCTTCGTAACGATCGTAATCAATCGGCACGGTTCGATGCCTGGTACACACGGTAGGTGATCCCCGGCTCAATCTCGGCTATCGGCTTCATCGTTCTCGCCGCGTGTCTCCCGGATGTCTTCATTTGTCTTATTCAAATGAGACGGCCGGCCTATCTCGACCTCTCCTCCTCCAATCCTCGAGGGATAGGTGAAGAAGAAAAAAGTGGTTTTATCGAGGAATAATGGGGAATCGCCGCGATTCTCTACCCTCGTTTCACAGGGCAGGTTTCCGCATAGGGGTGAAATTTAATTGGGGCGTAATTGACGCGAAAGAGGCGATTTTACAGAGTTTTATATAACGCGTTTTAAACGGAACGGATGTTTTGGAAAAGTTTCCATCAAAGCTTTCGGCCGAGGAGGAATGAAAATGAGAAATAAATTTGTGAAATTTTATATTGGAATATTTATACGCAAGATATTATTGCACAGGGGTGGTCTTTTTAAGATGAAAAGAAAAAGAGACACTTTTTTAGCAATTGCACGTAAATATTTAAAAGGAAATTTCACGCAAGAATTACATGCAAACTGGTTTTACATCAGAAAGTGAAGAGACACGGTTTTGAACCATAGTTTAACACTTTAAGCCCTGAATTACGTTGGCTTTACTTCGCGCCTGCTGCTACGAAGCTAAATACCGTATTTCCAAGCGCATTGTAATATTCTGGGAGGAAACTTCAAAGAAGAATTCGTTGCTCGTGTGTTTCAATTTTCTTTAATTCATCGATAAAACGGTAATTTTTATAAATAATTTTTCGAATCCGTGTGTGAACGAATTACAATCTAACCTTGGAAGAAGACAAATTTCTGGAACATCCGATCGTATCCCTTTCTTTATCCTCGATAGAGGCGAGCCCATTGAAATTCAGTATTCAACGAGTTCGTAGAACTAATTTTCAAGAGTGATCGCGTTCGCAATATCGTGGGATACAAACGACGTAACTTTTCCTTTCCTCGGTGACAAGGTGAATGGCGAGGGTTATTCATTGTCGAGAGTGTATCTTCGTTTGGACGCGACTGTCAGGTGAGATTGACAGAGTGGCAGTAACTCGGTAGCTGAAAATGGGAGTGGCTGAAAGACGAGAGGACAGCTCGCTCAGCGACATCCCTGTGGCGCCTCTTCGCGGATCCTCCGACTAAGAAGTAAGGACGCGAGGAGACAGAGGTTCTCAACCTCGGTTTCGCCCGAGTTAAAAAAAATTATATCGAACTTTGAAAAATTGTGTCTCGAAAATTCGTCCCTTCAGAAACTTTTCATTTCATTTCGTTCGTTGAGTCTTAAAAATATTTTTCAATTTTGGAATTTGGATTGATCCAAATTGTTATTTCAATTTTTCTTTTCTTTTTATATATTTGGATATTAAAAAAGTTATATTTTTATCGCAAAGTTCTACTATTTCTGCTCCGTTCAAAATTTTCCCCGAGCAAAGACACTGTGAAAATGATTACCATCTCGCCGTTGAAAACTATAACGTGGAAGTTTCTTAATTGAGGAAATTTTCAGAGTAAATCTAATTACCTAGTCGCATCCAACCCCCTTCTCCAATTACTCTCGCTTGATTTTACTCATATTCGACGCTCCCTTTTACCTCGTTAAACGTTATTTCGAATGCACGTCGCCCCCAAAAGTCAACATTTTTATAAAATTGCTTGGAGTCAAAAGTCAATAATCTCTCGTCAAAAAAATCGATCTCGTAACAATCGATCAATGCTTAAATAAAAAAAATCCCTACGAACGAGAATAATCTTTCTAATTATGGAGCTTAAGACGCGTGAGCATACGACAAGATCTTCTTTGTAACGACTCCGTAAGAGATGGTGATCGAAGCGTGAATAGGCGAATCACCGTCCTTATTAAATAAACGAAACGCGGCACCACTCGTTGGCATGAGATTCTCTGCGAAAACCAGTTTTGTTCTACTTGTTTCGTCAAATGAAGAATGTCCTTTTTGTCTCGCAGTGGGCGGTACGCTCGTCTCGCGGAGCTGAAAGAACGATGAGCTCACGGTGTCAGCTTACATCTACGTGCCTACGTTATGTCACGTTATCTTTTTTAATTTATCTCCAACCGATAGAAACGTAACGATGCTGATAATAAATGCGAACGATCCTCTCGCCCCCGTCCTCTTCCCCCATCGGAGAAAAGTTTCTCTCTCTCTCTCTCTCTCTCTCTCTCTCTTCTCTCTCTCTCTCTATGCCTGTATTGATCGGTAGATTTAGTTGGATTCAAACGATATCGTGCGCTGGCACTCCTAGGTCTTCGCCAGCGAATGGAAATTGCCGGGAAGACTTGTAGCGTCGTGTTACAATGCGATCGTCTTTGAAGATTAGATAATAAATTGTAATTATTTCCTTGTATGTCTCGATAAGTTTTTTTTATAATTCAAGTTGAAACGAAGGAAACGATGGATCAATCATTTTTCAAGCAAAACGCTCGAGAAGAAACACAAGTTTTTAGTTTCGGGATCAATTTTAATGAAAATAAGATTTTAACGAAGGGTAGAAGATTAAGATTAACAAATTTTACAGGTTTGTTAAAAATAATTTCGAAAAGTTTAGATAGAATTTTCAGTACGATGTTCCTGCGGTATCGCGTTACACGCTCAATTTGAATATCTTCATCAACTCTCAAGGGAGGGGGATATTTTTAAAAAGTTCCAACGAAATTCCACTCTTTTACATTACACTCTTATCATTGCGATCGATCCTGCTGAATCCATTATTCTCTCTTAAAATCTCCTCGAGATGACAATGGGATTGCGCGTGACAAAATTTTCTATTATGCTAAATTAATTTAATGAATTTCTAAATTTATTCTATACAAAATTTTCCAACGAACGTTCGTTTCTTAAGTTTGCGGAGGAAGGGTTATTAAGATTGGTATTTCCGTTAGGGTTGAATGGGAAGAATTGCGTGACTGACCTTACAGACGCGAACTTAAGTGGGTGGCGAGGCTCTTAGATTCACTCTAATCACTCTATTCACTACGTGAACGTCCCCGTGAATGGGACTTCAAAACAGTCAATTGGTAGCCTACATCCACCCGTTGCTGCACCACCTACGTTCCCCGCAACGTAAACCATTCTGTTAACCGTTCTGAAACGTTGCATCTCCTCGAGCCCATCATCCATCTGCCAATTTGCATTCTGAATCGTAAACTGTCAATCTCCCTTCCGATTCTCCTCCGAAACTTCTTCCCAAAAATTATTCAATCAGCATAATTTACATTTTCGTTCATGAATATATTCAATCCGCGTTTAAATTCAACTATAAATTGATCTCTATGCTTGATCGAAAGAAAGACGGTTCTCCAAAACTGACGGCCCAGTAAAATCAATTTCTAGATCGCAATAAGATGAAATAAAAATTTCTCTAACAACATCCAAATTCACGATCGATCGAAATCACGTAAAAAAAAAAAAAAATTTCTCATCAAGCTCGAATTGAAACAAAGCCCAACACTGGCCAATCTCCAAACCTCCCGTCTCGCCTCGCATCCAAATCGCATCCAAATATTGGAAACTGTTTACTTCCGCGTACCAACCATTCTCCAACGTGCACGTATTCAACGTGAGATCGCGCATCCCTAACCGAATCAACATCTCCGCCAAACAACGATCCAATCGTCGTCTAAACAAGAAGCCTTCGCATCCATCCGGCGAGCTCTCGAATTTCCTCTCCTCTCCTCTCCGTGCTCACGCTGAACGAGAACAGAGCGGATCTCGTCGGATCTCAATCACAGCCCGCTTCTTTGTCCGCTTCTCGGGCGCGCGACGGATGCACCGAGCCGGCATTCATTTCGTACGTACGTGCCTTGAGCCGGCGGCCCGCCTCTTTCGCGACTGCATCCAATTCAGGAGGCAATTGAATTCACGATTCCGGCCATTACGGGTGTCAGGGAAGGATTACGAGAGCGTGCGTGCCGCATCTGCGAGCAAACGATATTCCGTGTTTGGATTTTCGTGCTCTTTAACGGTCGAGATAATAAGGGCGCTCAGGGCCAGTAATGTTATCGAGTTAATTATGGAGGTTCATGGAGGCGAGAGAAAAGACGAGATGGATGACTTTGTTGAGGACTTTGGTTGAGACTGGCGAGGTATTTTTTAATGCTTGGTGATCGATGCAAAGATTTCTCACGGTTATTGTTGTTGCTTCAATTTCCACGTTCCAAGTTTTTCCATCCGTCACTCGTAAACGCCTGTAGAGAAGTAGATTAATTTACGTTAAGGGAACATTCGTCTGAAAACTTTGTACCGTCTAATAGGTGCCGAGGAAGTGTAAGAGGACGAAACTTCGGAGTTTCTGTTCCTTAAATTCAAGTTTCTACAATTGAAAATGATATGTGCCTCTTAAGTTTTCTTCTTCCGCAAACAATGTAAAGTTCCATTAATCTCTACGACGACTAAAATTGTAATTAATACACGAGAGAACGATAGTGGAAAATTTAAGGTCTCGTTTGTAAAAAAAATATTGAAAATTTAAACGATTTAAATTCTGAAATTCCAAAACTTTCGCAATTCAAATTTTACATCTTAATTTTCCTTACATTACATTTTACATACACTTTAAAAATGTTTCCAATATTTCTTGGATCCGAAACAATATTTTTTCGAAATGTACATTTGAAATTTCATTTCGCCTTTTTAATTTTTATTCCTATAAAAATTGTACCGATCCATTTATCGTGGTCACAATATGAACAAAATGACAAGAATCAAACGTAAAATGTATAATTCACGAGAAAAAAAAACCGAATCGAAAGTGAGATAAACGAAATAAAAAAAAAGTGAGTGGACATTGTTCCAGATATTCCGTGCACGCAGAAGACCAAACACGGGAGAAAGATCCGTAACAACGATCCGTGAAAGTTTTGCTTTTTGACGCGTTGATTGCAGGTTTTCTTTCGCTGCGGCGCTTTTTGAACCTCTTTCTGGCGTGGGTCACGTGAATTCCGGCTGTCCCTCTCGCGGAGAACTGGAGCACCGTGAAACGCGGCTCGAATCATAGTAATTATGCGCCACCATTGCGAAGCCGATTCCCGTGGGCCCACCCGCGGCCCACCGACAGTTGGCGCATACAATTATTAAGCCGTCACTCGTTTAACGCAGTTTTTACTCGCGGGATCGCGCTCCTTTCTTCATTTTCACTCGCTATTCGAGGCGAAGAACGATGTTATCCTCTTTCTAGAAGGGGATTTTAGAAAGGGAATCTGAAATTTTAAGGACAATTCGAAAGGAAATTTTAATTTCAACGAAGTTTGATAGATAAGTTTCTAAGGTGTTGCGTTATATAATTCATTTACTTCAATACCTTGAAGCATATAACACTATCGCGTCACTTTGAATCAATCCAATTCTCCTAACCTCAAAATCCATTTATTCCCTTCGAGTAAATATGATGCAAAGAAGAGGAAGATTACGCATCTCTAAAATTATAATTTACAAAAAAAACCTTCACGCGATATTTCCACTCCAATCACATTGTTGAATCGATTGAAAATGACCAATAGCAAAAAAGAAAAGAAAAAATCATAAAAGATAAAACTTATAAACTGTCTCGACGAGCAATCCACGCATGCCTCTATACGTAAAATTAATCAATTTTAAACCGATGTATTCAGAAGCGGATAACACAATTCGATTAAAGAACGAATCGTCGCAGGGGAGAGGGGGAATATTATGAAGCGTAATTTCGGTAAAACAACCGGTCGACGATTATGGAAATACGACGCGCGTGACGACAATCGACGCGTATACCGGGTTGGATGAAATTTCGTCGCGCTATGGCTGCACCTTAATTGAATGTCAAATATGAGAAAAGGGGCAAGAGTTATGGCTCTTAATGACGCCAACGTCCGCGCAATGCTTCGTCGATCGATTTATAGGTCATTGTTTGCCACCGTGTGCATGCCATTTTTTACGTTCGCCGCGTAAACCCACCGCGTTCACAAGCGGTATACCCTCTCGTATAACCTAACCTTATAGGCCGAGCCGAGTGGACGTAAATCATCGGGCAAATTGTGCAAACTTATGCCAGATCTGGCCTAGACGTAGCTCGAAATGGCGGTTCGTTTGGATTACACGCGAAACGAATTTCAATCACGGGGATATTAGGTTGGACGGCGGTTGGAGGTTAGGTTATGGTGCAGCCGCGGAATGACTCGTTCCATTGAGAAATGTAATTGCTCGATCATAGTGTGTAACGAGGGACGTTATTCGAATGGCCGAGGGTTCTAGTGTGCAGGGAAATATATCGGGTTTGGAGTGTAATAAATAGCACGCGGCTTGATCGTGGCTACGATAATTTTCAATCCTCGGTGGCCGGTTCAATTTCTGTCCCTATAATTCCTTTTATAATTGTTACGATTATATGCTATCAAATGCGCAGAAATGCTGCGCTTGTTGGATGAAAAAAAAAAAAAAAAAAGAAATATGAATCTTTTATTTTCGAAAACGAGAATGAGAAGCGAATAAAAATTCTCTTTACAAAAAATCAAAGGAATGAGATATCGGAGAAAAGAAAATTTCCATTTTTCACGAAATGTATATAAATTTTAAATACGTTCCAAAATTTGTTTCCAAAAATAATCTTTCTTCGAAATTAAAATTCGTAAAAGTTCATTCACGTCGCATCGAGTCTCTTTCCCTTCCGCAAAAATTCCAACCGACAATTTCCCCCCAAAAAACAAATCGGAATTAAGCTCGACGATGCACACCTCGAATTCCAACCGTCTCCCCAAGAAACTTCTCGACTCGTTATTCCGCCATTACTGCACGCACCCTCGTGCAGGGGGAACTGGGTCATCGCGAAATTTTCACGAGGATTATACCCGTCCCGTGGACGTTTCAACGCGCATTTTAATTAACATCCGGACTCGAGAGAAGATTGCCCCGTGCAATTACGATGCGGAAGAGACGCTCGACGCCTGAGAACAGTTTCTCCTCCGTCTGCTTCCGGTCTGCCCGCGCCGGTTCCGCATCATTGTCCCGCTAATTAACCATTCAACGATTACAGCGACGCGTGTGCGCGCGGATGTGACGTCCTCGATCGTGGCACGTGGACGAGTGTAAGAGCGGCTGGAGAAAACGTGAATCGTACGGGGAACGTGTCAAAAGCGGCAAAGATGGGTTGAACGCACGCGAACGCGCCAGGTGGTGTGGACATTGGACGGTGGAAGAGAGAGAGAGAGAGAGAGAGAGAGAGAGAGAGAGAGAGAGAGAGAGAGAGAGAAGAGCACAGTGATGGAACGATGTTACGGAGGGAGACGAGCGTGTAATTAAAACGTAATTACCAAGCGCAAAGTGTTATTTAAAATGTTATTTATCGGGCTGATGGACAGCCGTGGCTTCGACTTTATCACGAAATTTTCAAAGGTTTGCAAAGGTTTAGGCGTCTCGTGTTTTTTTTTTTTTTTTTAATTTTTTTTTTTTTTCGATGAATTTTGAAGAAAAAGAAAAGATGGAATGAATATTTATCACGAATACGTAACTTTTTTCGATTGAACGTCGATTCTTTTTTCATTAGTTCATACGATCTCTTTTGTAATGTTCGAATAATTCGTTCATACATTTAATTATAATGTAATTTTTTTAAAATAAATGATAAAACTTAACCAAAAATAATTTATAATAATAACCCAAATAAATGAGCTTTCTTTTAAATAGAAACTTTACTATTTTCCTCATAAAATATCAAACTATTTCTTACTTTCGTACAATAAAATATTTCTTTCTCCAAAATAAATTTAATAATGACTCATGATTTTTAACGTTCATTCTAAATATCAGGGTAACATCTTATAATAATTTTTTTACAAAAAAGTTCTTCCTATTTAATATTATATTTCGAGTAATATTATTCTCACGCCCCCGAACGTAATGCGAACGGTGGTTGATTATCATACACCCGAGATTCGTAAATTGGATGCTTAATGACCGATGCATTCAAAAAGAGGGTTGCATTTTAAGAGGTTATCTTAGAAATGCAATGCATATCCATCATAATTTCATAGCCTCGAAGGTGAAAATAGAACAGAGGGATGTTTAAAGCGAGTAACGAATAACGCTCCTCTAGATCGCTGTCGTTATTCCCATTTTTCAATGTTTTCACCCCGTAATCGTCGCCTGCGATCGAGAAAAATAATGATCGGTTTCACGCGATTGAAAAAAAAAAAAAAAAAAGAAAAAGAAAAAGAAAATAAATGAATTGTAAAAAAAATTGTCAAGGAAATAACGTGTATTATAAAAAAAGAAATTAAGATTTACTTCAACTTTTAAATTTTCCTGTAATGCCTCAACCGAAACCACAATATACATTTTACTTTCCTTCATGCGTTTCATAATTACACACTTGTTTAAAACCATCAATCTTCACAGACACCCTCAAATAGCACCCAACACGCACAACTATCGTCATTACGCCTCATCAATATTCCTCCCTAAACGATATTCCCTTCCACGTTCGCCATCAACCTGCGTTTATCTCGCGGAATAAAATCGTAAATATGGCCGTCACTAACTAACGCTGTTAAAATCGCGATACTCGAGAGCGAAAAAACGATTGATTATTTATTTTGCATTAGATAAAGACGGCCTCTGAAATCTAGAATACTTTATGCCGCGTCCACACTTGCGTGCGCTCAAGGACGGTATTATAATTAAAATATAAAAAAAAAAATTACGCTGCTATTTATACCTCAATGTCCAATAACTTTGATCATGGATGATCAAAAAAAAAGAAAAAATGTATCTTCTTATTTCTAACCTAAAACAATCGATTTCTTTTTACGACTATTAATAAAATTAAAATAAATTTTCGTCGCTTATAATTATTATTAGTAATAATGAAAAAAACGTATCGTTCGTATGTGATAACGATGTTAATAACAACATCATATTTAAAATCCGTTGTAAAGGCAAAAGTGAATCGATGTGGACGCGGCATTACTCGCGTGACGGCAAGCATTACGAGCACGTGATAACGTATTTATGCGAACACCGACCGTCTGAATAATCGATAAAATGACGATTATGAGTTGTTAATGGAAACTGGGTATCGTTAAGACGATGCATAAACTTTCTCATTAACGAACGACCAAACATAGAGAGGCAGGATACTGTTTTATTACCGGATGTGAAGTCAGTTCGTAACGTTATGGCTCGTAAACCCATGAGAATTTCGACGAGTGGACCATGAGTCTTATCGATAGTCGTTGGATTGGTGATTATGATCCAAATATGGCGATCGGTCTCCACTGTTCGTGAATAGAACATTTGTCGTTTCTTATGCTTGCAAAGGATTTATTATTCTTGTACGACGGGTGAAATTTTTGAGACTGGTTTGTACGTTTCTTAAACGGTTTCCATTTACGAAGTAATCTTTCGTCGATAACTGTTAAATTTTTATCAAATCTACTTTAAAAAGTCAGGCTATATCCTCGGCTTTATATCGAGTAACAAGTTTTTTTTCGAAATTTTTAATCAAAAAATTAACCGATTTTTATTTAAAATATCTTTTTATCGGATCATCGAAAGTCTGTCTAAAAAGTTGGATATCGAATCAACATATGGATACTTTATATGTTAATTGAAGCAATTTGTAAATCGAGGAATTTGAAATTTTTTTTTTTTTTTCTTTCTTTCTTTTGAATAATATTGGGAAGAATTCGTTTCGTGGAAATGAAATCATAACTGCAAATTGCACGTTGATTAAATCGCGGAGAAGAACATTAACAGATGAATCGAATGGTTATTCGAATTCGATAAAATCGATCTTTAAACTGTAGATGCGAAAGAAACGAAAGGCAAAAGAAGAAATGATCATCGAACGTTTGTAAATTTTCTCAACGATCGTGGTCCATATCCCGTTGCAGATAAAATCTGTTGCTTAAAATCTTTCGGTAGAATAGTTGGCGAAGAGAGTGCAGCGATGCATCCATGTACCTCGATGGAATTTCTTCTCTTAAAATTTCAAGACAAGTTAGCTACATACATATGTATATATATTCGAAATTTAAATAGAAAATTTCCACATTTTAATTGTCTTTCAACAGTTTTCATAAATTTCTTAAAAGTCTATACGAACAATGTATTTGAAAGAACACGTGTCACTTCTCTAACTCAAAGTAAATGATTTCAATTTAATCATTTTAAATGATTATTCTTTCCATGTTAGAAAAATTCCATTTCGTGAAAAAATTTAAAAATAGGATTATAATATTTAATATTTCTAACAATAAAATTTCAATTTCAAAGTAACTCGGCTCGTATCCATCACTATTAATATCGATGTCAAATGACTCAGATTGGACGTGCATATTTTCTTATTGATTTTTTTCTGTCTTTTTTCTTTGATCCAACAGGTGAAACAGCAGCGACAACGTAAAGATGAGTCTTTTCATTTGTACTACTTAACGTCTCGCGATGGAAAATACGCCTGCGTTAATACTTGGTCGAATGTAATCGAAAGACGGCGGATACTTCGTGGAATTAACAAGTGCGAAAAGCAAATGCGAATTTATTGCTGTTCCACCGTTATGCCATTAAAACGTTCGACAATTTACACTCGCCACGGATCGAAGAAGAATTCTAAAATCCTCTCACACGTTTCGAGATGTGTCTCTAAGTTTCTGCATTGCGACAAGATACTTTTTTTTTTTTTTTTTTTTTTTTTTTTTTTATTTTTTCGTAACACGTGACGAAAGGAGAAAGCTTTGAAAATTTAAAAATCCTCCGATTTTAAAAATGTAGGCCTCCATGTAGGATTTCTGGATCACGAAAATATTCTCCCATTTTGCGTTTCGTCGCAATTAATAAATAATTATTACATTGATGACGAAAGCTTCGAAATATCATATGGTTATTCTATAATTATATTGGATTGTTGAAATATTTTTCATAGTCGATAAATTCTGTTACACGTTTATTCTTATGAATATAATATTATCTTACGAATAATCTTATTATCTCACATGAATATCCGAAGAATTGGAATGCTGAATCGATTAATTTTCTACTCGAAAATTCTTCTAATATAATACAAATATTTCGATATTTTGAAGAAAATTTTCCAAAAATTGTTCGTTCTCACAAACGAAAATACCAAAGAGTGTGTTCGTTACTAATTCAGTAGAAAACTTATCCAAGTTTATTTCTCTACGACGAACAATAGCATTCCTCGTAGTTAATTCAGTTTCATAGTTAATTTCGAAGGATGACAGAGGCGATATCGAACGCCAGTCACATTGTGATGTTATCTACATGTGTCATCTAGACTTCTCGCGTACCCCGCATTTATATGCGCATCATTAGGCCCTAGTCCTCACGCCACTTGTGGCGTTCACCGTTCCCACACCGCGTTTCCGCTTCCGGCCAGCACGTGCGCTCATCCGATCGGCCGTCACCGACTGTTTTCGACATCTGTAGTTAATGCTCGTCTAACAATTCGGGAAACGAATTGGAAAGAGGATTATCTCGTCTATTCCCTATCTAATTTATATTTATTGCTATGTATAACAAAGTATAACAATTTTAATTTACGTTTCTTTATAAAATTTTACTTTTTCAACAAAATTATGTATCGAAATCCTTCGTAGATTAATGCTTCGCCCTCAAAGAACAATTCAGAAATTCAAATTATCCTCGTTATCGAATCAGAAAGAACCTCTAACAATAATCAACGATTCTCCGACAAAACCAATCTTACAAAAAAATTACAAAAAAAAAGAAAAAAGAGAGAGAGATTCGAAATCGCGTATCTTTGACAAACGATGATCCATCTGAAAATTGGAATGCAAACAGGAGAAATCCGAGAAAAAGGGGAAAACGAACGAAACTACCTCCCCATAAGCCGATAAGCATTGTGCACCGGCTAACGAAGGAAAATCTTTACGATCGTCCACGAGAGGACTGCACAGTCCTTTTCGTGTTACAACGTCGATACGGTCCCCGGGGAGGATAGATGAGTAATGATCTGCCAGCGATACAAATCGTTGCGATTCACCTGCACCCGATCGGCGATTCGGTTCTGGGTCCAATTAAAAGAACATAGGCTACGGGTCAGCGGGTGACGTCCCCAATGGCTCCCCATGGGAGTTCCACTGCGCGCATATTCCATGGCGTGCGGATCGATACGATTCTCGATCCCGTGTTATTTCCACTCCATTCGTGGGAACGAAACGAAAGGAATAATTCTTTTCTAAACAACACGCGTTCCATTCGATTGTTCGCCATCTGTTGGCAATTAAATTAAACGAATCTTTAAATCGATATATTCAATTTTAATATCTGTACGTATAATACGATTTTGAAAGAGATAAGATTGAAAAGAAGGGGGATTGAAAAGAAAGAAATCGATCGTATTTGGTAGTGGTTGGCACACTTACGGTGTGTCGTACGACCAGGCGTAATTAGCGTAATAAACGTCCGTTCAAGTGACAGAGATAGTTAATTTGTAGCACTCCTTTTAAAGCTTCCCGCATCGATCGTCGCGATACATATATTTCTTTTTATCTCGCCAGCTCTTTCTTCCGGCCGCGGGAACAGGAAATTACGAGGCAGCCACGTTGCGTTATCCGCAACACGAACGCTACCTAGGCTAATTGAGACATTAATTAGCGTCGTCGTTCGAGATACGGTTTTTCGGAGGGGGGAGATGGGCGCCACTCGAATCGAGTGAAAATAACTCGTCGTTGAGATTCATCGTTTGGTTATATCCATCGAATAGAGAGGTTAGATAGAGGTTATGTTTGCCAAAGATCGAAACGACGATTTTTAACGAGGATGCAGAATACACCGGCGATCTTCTCGATTATACACCTTAGTAGATTTACAAAATTGATTGCAATTGATTACAGATCTCCCCAAAAGAACAGACCTTCCCAAAAGGAGCGATCATAAACAACAGCAATCCACCTCTGCACCTTTATCAACACAATTCCATTCCCCTTTCTCCAACCCATCCACACCCACCCTTATTGTACCTTATTCGCACTTCCATCCTCGATGCGCCAGTTCCAGTTTCTCCTGGGAACAAAAGCGGCCGCCCGAGCCAATTAGCTCGGCCCACGGTTCCTGCCACTGTGTCAAAGTCCGCCGAAACTCCTCGCGTATACGTAACCGAGGAGAAAAAAGGTTCGTAGGCGCGGGACGCACACTTTCGTACATATATACACGTACCGTATACACGATCGTGTGGGAGATTTACAAGGTAACGGCTCGTCGCCGTGCCCACGTCCAATTTCCGTGGATATCCACGAAAACAAACCCCTTTCTCGCCAGAGGGAAACCTCGTCTCGGGTTTCCTGCGGCTTGGCCCGGGGGCGTAGGCGTCCGTAATAACTCCTCGCGTGGAAGTTGGGCGAGGCACGAGCGAATCCGTTTATATCCTACTCCCGGAGTGAGAGCCGACTCTCGTATGGCCTTTTAACCTTATATGGCCGGTGCACCTGCCTGCAGTCCGATAGGACATTTCCCATAACGCGTTCTTTCGTCTCTCGTTTCTTTTTTTTTTTTTTTCCTTTCTTTCTTTGTTTCCTTTCTTTCTTTTTTTCCTTTTGGATTTCTTTATGTAGACACGTGTGTATATATGTACGTATGTATAAAACCACTTTATAAAACCACGAGAATCAAGCTTGGAGAAGATTTATAGATGGTGTTGGGATAAGGAGATGTCGCCTCTGTCGTGTTCTCCCGAGATTTCTCTTGGTTTCTGATTTTTTTTTTTTTTTTTTCTTGGACATTGTGATAACGCTTTGAGCATCCGAGGTAATGAAAAAGAGTTGGGAGGAGGTTAGAATGTTCTTGTAAAGATTCTTATATTTCTGAAGTTTTTCCTCCGAGTCTGTTTTCTCTCTCTTTCTTATTTCTTTTTTGTTAAGCGTTTGTTGATCTTCCTACCATCTTTCATTCTTCGCGAATATTTTTCCTTTCCTGGAATAAAAGTTTCGTGAAGATCGAAAGGGAAGAATGGAATTAATAAAATTGTAATTCTTTTTATTGCAGTGGAATATCAGCGGAAGGAAGCTATTCCTGTAAATTCTTCTTCTCTGTCAACAATTTTCCTCGAAATAAAATTATAAAAGAGTTATATACACTTTCCGCGAAAGTTTAATCAAATCAATTAATCATTTTCTCGCAAATAATATCGTTTCACACGTTATAATAACTTAATTACACCGTATTAAACCGTACACACACGTCCCTTGGAGGAAACAAATTTTCATTCTTATCCTCGTTACGATCTTACTTGGATCAAGACGAAGATTTAATGACTTAATAAAGAAACACGCTTCAAACACCTTCACGATTTAACCTATACCTCGTTTACTCGTTGTAACGTCACAATGAAAGCAAGGCCGCCACCCTCAACAAGATCGATAACTCCGAAAGGAGCAAAATTTTCCCAACCAGCACCTCCTCGCCACTCCAATCCCTCCAATGTTAAACAATTCACATGTTAAATTCACGGGTGGCATCCGCCAACCCTTTTAATTAAATCTCAATTAAAGCGATCACAAAGGGGCACGCAACAACCGATGGACGAAAGAAGAAAGGAGTCTAATAACCATCTCCGGTATCTCCGAATCTCGAAATTCTCATTAGTCAAGTCTGTTTCCAGACAAGGAGCTCTGTTATCTGTTCCTCCTTATCTCCCTTTGTAGCCACGTCAGAACCGAACCAAAAAGGGGAGGGAAAGAAATAGAGAAAGGGAATGAGCCGTGTTGGCGGGGGTTAGAAGAAAAAAAAGAAGAAAAAAAGAAAGAAGAAAAGAAAAGGAAAGGAAAAGAAGGAAGAAAAGAAGAATAGAAAAAAATGAAAGGGGGGGAAAGAAGTTCGAATTAGGTTGGGTCGCACGCAGGTGCTGGCATAGTACAGGTCACGGTCAGATTAACCCCGATCATGTTACCCTCGGCGTGGGAGTGCTGGCAGGTCCGCGTAATAATAGGATAGCTAGGAGTGTGTAGTACCGGGGAGAGCATTGCCGCGCAGATAGATAGATCTTGGTCGGTTATAAACGGTTTCATCGGCCGCCTTGATTTATCTCCCGGGCTTCCAATTCGCCGCGACGAAAACTCCTCGAAATTTTCGATTCTTTCCATTCGAACGAACGAGATTGTGGGTTTCGTATGGGTTTCGTCTCGGTCGATGAAAAAAACTGATCGATGACAGTTCCAGAGTTTCGATTTACTCCTCTTTCCATCCTAGGAAGAAGGGTTGCTCGAAGACGAAGGGTGTTGTTTATTTGATGAATAACATCGGGCGAGCAGGTTCTCGACAACGAAGATCTTCTTTCTTGTCTGTTTATAATTAAGAGGCTCTCTAGACGTATTTTTAGACGGAGAGACTTTTCAGCACGAATTTGGTTCTGAAATGAGACTTTTTGAATTAATGAGACTTAATTTCGCAAAATCAAACGAAAGAACGAGCGAAAAACAAATCCTTGAAATTCCTTCTTTTACACGGCATCGAGAAACTGAAATAACTGAAATATCGCCTCTAAAGACTCGCCCTCGCATAAACCGAGCACCATTAACTCGACAAATCCTCCCATTTACCAAAAAATCGGCCAGTCTCCAGCTTCACCCACCCTCTCCGCTCCATTCCACTCAACCCCCAATGTCACAAACCCATAACTCTCGTTCCGTCCACCAGGCCATCCACCAATAAAAAAACCAAAACGCTGCCTGTCTCACCTCCACCTTCGCTGTTCCTTTGCTGACGACGTCCCGCGGATCACGGAGCGGATCGAGGCGAAATCGTTGCACGTAGGACAAGCGTGTATTGCAACGTGCACGGGAGGACACAACAGCGTGGCCCCGCGGCTTAATTAAATTCGAGGCGTGTCGAGATGGGGCCTCTGAGGGTGGAATGGGATTCCTCATAATGAATCGGAGCGTGGCCGATATCGGGGGAGGGAGGAGGATTGCCGAGGACACGGCCGTTAGAATAAGACCGAATTAATTGGGACACCGCAGGGGCCGGCCTGTTGGATTTATTTATTATGAAATAGGACAGAGAGGCCGCCGGCCCCCGCTGGCTCCCTTCAGATTAATTTCATTTTATTCGAAAGCAAGGCCGTGGCACCGACCGGTCTACCGAAACGAGCCAGCCGTTCTGCAACGGCTCCTCCAGTCCTACGTGTTCTACGCTCTTTCGTGTTCTTCGCTTCTCTTCCTCGCCCCTGTCTAAAGACCTCTCGTGTCCACGCGCGCCCCTCCGCCCCGTCCTTCTTGTGAGAAACAGGACTGCGCGCTATCCGTGAGACCGGCGGGACACACGGATGAGGTCTTTATTCGGCGCGCTCGCCGGCTAGGCTCGCCATTTCGTGATAGGGAGATGAGGTTTATGAGATTTATGCACGTCTTTGTCTTTTTTCGACTGTTCTTTTTATTCTCGATATTTATCGGATTCGAAATTTGGATTAGATCGTCGAAGTAATTAATTTTTCACTGTAAGATTATATATTTAACAGGATGATTTTCTGAATACCTTCGTGTAACCACGAAAAATTTATAAAATTTTGGGAATTAAACGGGTTAAAGAAATTTTTATCGATACCCGATTTGTTGGTTCACAGGACATCTTTATCCGATCGAAATATTTTCTTAAAATTTATAGTTTTGAAATTTAAAGAAGAAATTTCTCTCTAAAGAAGAAGATTTTTTGAAGACTCGGTTTGAGAATTCGTAAATGCGATACGACGCGGTTGTTGTAGAGATTTCTTTTTTTTTCATCTTCGAAAAAATCGAAACGTTGCACGGGAATATATCACGTCGCGCTTCTCGCTGTCTGGTCAGAAGAAAAATATTCCAGTCGCGACCCACGCACAATGCGTAGAGAAATCTTCTCGCGGCGCGAGGTGTACAAGAAGAAAGGAAGTCTTCGAAATAAATCACGGATCTAGGCAACAGGTGTAGGTATTGCCTCACGATTCAGGTTCTTGCATCGCGAGACTTGGCGGGAATTCCATCCGAACCCATCCACGTATCGCGCAGTATACTTTTCCTGAATCACCAAATATGCCTCTCGCCGTGCGACGAAAAAGATACGTACATACGGCCGACTGCAAAGATCTTTATCGATTTTGCTTCCTGTGAAAAATTAATTCTCAGCTGGATTGACAGATTTGTGAGAATCGTGGAGAAGAATTGGTCGAAGAAGAAGTAAAAATTTAAATTTTCTATCTAATAAAACAAAGTTTGGAATTTATGAGGTACAATACAATATTTAATTGTAGAAAAACTGTTAGTTAATTTTTCTTGTCTCAAGGATGTTTGTTTTCTCGAAACATAATATAGAATAGAATCGTTTTATCGACAAGAAGAGAAAATATAAAATCTTCGAATTATTAACGTAGATGAAATTTTAAACAATAGTATATTTTTTACAAGAATGTTTCATTAAATGATTAAATATTCATACAATTTTCAAAGTGTTCATTATAAAAATTCTACCATTACATATTTTACTCTATTTCTTCATAAAAAATCATTCTCTTCTGTGTAAGTGCACTCTGTGGAATACTCAAATTTCAGATTTACGTACAATATGACACGTTCGATTTCGAGGCTGATTAAAACTATCCCCAAAGAGTATAAATTCCCTCGAACGTTATATACACTCCGCGACAGTAACGTTTCTTCCTTTGGCAAAGCACGAAACGCGGAACGTGATATATTCACGGGGTGGAAAATAATTCAATTCGAGGTTCCACAGATTTCACGGTATCCCCCGGGAGCAGGTACACGAAGAAGAACGAAAACGTATAATGTACGCTACGTGGACGGTCCTCAATCTTGCTTCTCTTCAATTCGATACGATCGAAAACGTACGAGCCGCGCTCAGCGATGATATAATGGTGACACGTAATGACAAACGACATCCTTGCCGGATCCATAAAGCTGGAATATTATCCGCCCTTTCGTTTTCTATATTTTTCTCTCGAATGAACGAAAAAAATCCATTTAAAATACAAGTTTGCGCATATACGATCTATCACAGTTTTATCAATTTTATTCCGATTTCAAACATATTTTTTTCGTCTCGAAAAATCGTTTGATTCGTCACGGATAAATCATATTACGCGGCTGGACAGAAACAAATAGATAAAAAAAGAAAAAAAAACAGTAAATGTTGACGAATATCACGTTTATGAAATGGCATAAATTAAGATATTCGAGTGACGATAATGCAACTAGTCAGTGCAACTAGTCACTGTTGCAAAGTTCAAAAGTGACGTGTGAATGTTAACGTGCTTATTCATCACTATACTCTTTGCAAATAATTCTGACTCAATTTTGCGTGGCATAAGAATTTATGAAGTAAGAAACGGATAATGAGATTAAATCTTGAACAAAGAGATAGATACTATTGTGATTTCGAAAATGTGTTAAAATACGTATATTAAAAAATGAAAAATTCATAGCAGTGTATATGGGACATTTTTCCAGAGAGATTGAAACAAATATAAAAAATTTGTGTATAAAAATATCGATTCAGGTTCACTTATTAAGATATAATCGATTTAAGTTCGCGTTAGACGAAGCGAGACGGATATAGAGTGAGACAGACTCTGTTACATCGGCTCGCCACGACGCGGCGCGCATGTCATTCTATGTCCATCTCGCTTCATCTAACTTCGTCCAAACTTCAATTGTCGATAACTTAACAAACAAGTCTCAACTGATACTTTTATACAGAAACTTTTGAGTTTATTTGAATCCCTAAGAATCAATTTTCCAAAGTATCTGTTAATAAAAACTATTATCGTTACATATACATTTCCTTCTTATTCTACCGGTTCACGATACATCAGCATTTGTCAAAAAAGAAAACTTATTATCCATCGTGAGTTAAAGAAAAACAAAAAAAATCAAAAGAAGCAAAATTGCTACAAGCAATTGACGGCAAGGATGGGCAAGAACTATTTATCTCTGCGAAGAAAACACGACTCGGTTCCGCAAGAGAGAAGGGTTGGAGCGGGAGCAGATAATCAGCTTAAAACTCGAGCAAAATTCATGCGAAGGCGAGGCTGTCCGGTCAATCTACCTATCCGATCGGCTCGTATCCGCTCGAAGCCGCGGCGGCCGCGGCGTCGCTCTTAATCGACCGTAAATAATTGCATTTATCACACCTATCATTGCGCCTCCGTCGAGAGGCAAGACCCGGCCCTTCTCGAAAAGCCAGCTTTCACTGCCGACGAAAATTGGCACGTTGCCAATCTCGACTATCGATCCTTCCCTCGTGGACTTCGAACTTTGATTTATCGCGTTTGCATCACGCTCTCTGGATGTTCCTGCTTCGCCTCCACCTGTCTGAAACGCGGCCACGTAACGATCAACGTGCACCGTATACCGACCGATAATTATAGTAGTCGGAGGAAATGAGAGAAATGTAAGATCACGATGCCGAGAAAGGATCCGCGAAAGTGAATCGTGTTTTAATGAAGATTGTGTAATGCATCCGTTTGATAAAACATGAATTTTAAAGGACTAACCTCTGATGAAATTTGTAAATATACGTGGAATTGAAAATTTATAAAAAAAAATATGCCAAAAATCACTCTCACGGAAGAAAAAGAATTAATTATTCAAAACGTACGTACATCTCACATAACCTTATTACTCGACGTTCGTAACGTAATCGCGATTGCAGCGCGATTCAAGCTTTAAAAAAAAAGAAAGCTCACTTCGACGACCTCCGCCAAAAAAACAGAACAGACACGAACGTTGGTCGTAAATCACGAGGACTGGCGGCACGCGGCGATATTTCTAATGCCACGACAAATCGCCAACACGCAACAGCAACGATTACCTCGTGCTACGCGGTGAGGCGTGCGGAAGGCGGGGGGAGGATAGCCTCCTATATTTTGACGGGGGCTCGACGAGTTTTCGAGGTGTCCGTGAGCGCGTGTACCGTCGACACGCACACGAGCAGTGTCTCGTGCGCCGTAGGCAGCGGCGCCGTCTCGTCGTAAACAACGTGAAAAGGGAAGAGGCCTTCTACCCCGGTAGAAATAAGAGCCCGATTCGGTCGTGGCTCCGTGATTGTCCCGCGGGACGCATAAAGTATAAACCACCCACGACATAAAGCCGAAAGAGTTATTGTAGAGCGTCACCTCCGCACCTGGATACCTCCTGCGTGCCGAGGAGCACCGGCCACGACCCGTGAATTTGCCAGGATCTCACTCCTTTTTCTTTCCTCCTTCTTCCTTTTTCTACTCTCTTACTTTTATTCTCTTTTCTTCTCTCGTTCTCCCTCTTCTCTCGTGTTTTGCATACTTAGTTTCCTTCAGACTCGTCGTCCAGTCATCGTCCTCTTCTTCACGATTTTTATAACGAGAGGATCTCTTTTGATTTTAACGTGCATAGCGAGGACAACTTCTATCAATACTTAATACCAGAAGAATTATATAAAAATCAAGAAAAAAATGAATACACAATAAACGAATATCTTAACGAAATTTCCAATCCACTAAAGATAATAAAATAAATTCCATTATTCATCATTTCTCTCTCGTTTCTATATCGATTTATCTCTCTTCCATTCACCTTCCTCTCTTTCTCTTTTGTATTCTCTCACAATCGTCTTTTCTCCTTTCGATCGAAGCCACCACTGTTCCTCGTTCTTTTTCTTCCACCCGTCCCCCCTCTTGGCCACCATCCGTAGATTATGGGAAACAGCACAGGCCGGACGTTTATGGCCGTGGAACTCGCGATGCACGAGGCACTCAATCGCGGATTTGATACAACTTAATCGCGGTGCCCGTTGAACACCCTCGCACGGAGAAAGCTCGACGTATCATAAACACAGCCCTTTCCGCGTGGAATTTCGCGAGGACATCGGGCCAATGCGATCCTTTCTCTCCTTCTCTTTGTTTTTGTATATATATGTATATATATATCGTCCTCGTCCACGATTTCTCGTTCGATTCGTGATCTCTCGAGTGTATAGGTGTGTGCACGTGGCCGCGATTCGCATAAAGATCGAGCGCAATCACGCGGGCCGGGATTATTGGCCGATGCTTTCGAGGCGAGAGGCGTTCTCCACCACGGTTGATGACGGCCGAACACGAAACGCGCCGCTTTTATACGATATTATGGAAATGATGGGATGTTGGGCGGCGAGTTATCGTTCCTCGTGCCAAGACGCGTCAATTAAACGTGACACGCTGTTTGCTCGGCGGGCAATCAGTTGTTTTTTCGGCTTATTGGGCGCGGATGATCGTTCGTTAAATTTATAAATGTAGTAACAGGTGGACGTTGTGGTCCGCAATTGGGCTTATCGCGAGGTTGGGTGAAGTTGAAATTTGGCCGAGCTTTTGACCGTTGAACGTTTGGATGAATCGAAAGTACAGTGAATCGAAAGTATATTCGTGAAAGTATTCGGCCATATTTGGCACGTTTGGTGAAAATCGTCGTTTTCGCTTAAGCTATTTTATTAAGAATAGAATATGCCTTATGATTTTTGAACGAAAATATGTATTTTGTATAATGGAACGATGAAAAATTATACGGTGGATACGAGTATGAAATATTGAATTGACCGTATATGTTATTTCGTGCTAAAGCATGTGTTGCGAATGACGCCTCATAGATTAGTAAACGTGGTTAAATTATGATGATTAAATTTCTTCTCAAAGTCATTACGTGTGAAATGGAATTATGTATTAAATGTATGTAGGCCAACGTTGTTCAACGTGTTAAGGTTTAAGTAGCGAGTACTTTTCCAAGAGTATTTATCATCGACGATCATGGCGATATTTCATGCCTGATTAAACTAAAGTATATATCTCTCTCGGGGTATACAGAGAGAATTACGCGAGTAATGATCATGTACGCTTTCAAGCAAGCAGAAATGAAGATGGGTCTGAAACTGTAGCAAGTAATGGTCTTACAATAAAACTTAATCTCATCATCAGGTTTCCAGTTCCATTATTCAACATATTCCTCCAACCGAAATGTACTTTCCATTATATAATTCAACTACATTCGTACATCAAATATTCATTTAAATATGATTTTTATTCATATTCATTATCTCTTTTAACCACGGATCACGCTGAAATCCTTTTCCATTTATTTCCTGAAATTTCACGTTATTATCTCGTCACATTTAACGCGAATAAAACACCATCTACCTTCTTTTTTTTTTAACATCACGTTTATAACATCGAGAGTAAAAGTTAACCAACTCACTTTAAAATTAAATTTCTCGAAGAGCAAAACTTTTCTAAAAAAAAAGTTTATTTTAAACTTTTATAAGATTTGTACTTTCATAAACTTATACACAACTGTGAAATCATTTTTATTAAAATAAACATTTCTCCACTGCTAAAGATTTCCTCTGTCAATTTCTCCTTTCAAAGATCCTTCCTTCCTTCCTTCCTCCTTCCTTAATTCCTTTCTTCCTCTCTCTCTCTTCTTTCGTTTTCCACCATCTTCCTCGTTCGAGGATCCCCGGTAAAGATAACCCTTATAAACTGGAGCATTAGTAAGGCGCGGAGCAGCTCCGTGAGAGAGTATCTCTGAATCTACACGCCGCTAGAGGGGCGCAAAGGCGTTCCACAATGAGGTCCGGTATATAAAGCATATCTGCATCGCCGGCATCCACATCGTGGCCTCTCTGCCACACGAAGCAGGGACCACCGCAAATGTTATATCGTGCTGCCATGTAGATGAGAGAGCGTAGCCGGCACCGCTCGAGTATACGTCCGGATATCTGCACGCGGCCATCTTGCTCCGTGCGTCCGCCAAGCGGACTCTTACCCAAATCTATGTAATTATCAATCGGACAGCCGTTCGTGGAAACCTGTACCAACCGTTCCTTTCGTAGATTTCGCGTTCGAATTAATGTACCCGGCTATTTAAAACGAGGTACCTGACATTGGAAATTAATTCGAGCCGATTTTATCGTGAATCTGCATAAGGGGATTTCGAAACCTGGGATTATCATCTCGCGGGCTTTGAACAAGATTAATTTAACGATCGTGCCATTTTACGAGATTTTAAATTCGCAATATTTCGATAATTATTTTTGTAATTGTTTTTTCTTTTCTTTTCTTTTTTTTTTTTTTTTATTATCGTAAAATACGTATGTTTGAGCGAATTAAAAAGTAAATACGCTGACAAAAGTATTTTAATGAGTTTGGAATCTTTGAAATATTTGAAATTTTGGAAAATATTTATTATCGTAATTTTCCTTTCTTTGTGATTAATATTGTTTATACGGAGATAATTAATTCAATCGATTGAATTAATTATCTATTGAAAATGATTAAATCTTGTATAATTGGTATAAAAATAACAGAAGAAACGATATCGGGTTCCCAACTTGATATTCCACCTTTCACTCTGTGCAATGAATGAAACACGTTGTCAGACATTTACATCATCATAATTCCTTCCCAAACTACTTGTAACGAGTTTCCATTCAGCGTTAGTCACTCGAACAGTGATCATTTTAAAAACACTTCTTATCCCTTGTATCTGATTCATCAACACTTCCACCTTTGTTTAACATTCCAAACACTTTTCTCACTCCTCCTATTTTTTATTGCTTCCTCATACTCTCAACTTATACCATCTGAATTGCCTTACCGATGATGCATAATAAGCTACAAACGATCATACATCTTTCATCGTGAGAAGATTCACGAGGAAGAATCTTCTTCGAAGTGAGATTCTCGATCGGTTGGCAGACATTAAAGGAAAACCTTAGACAGGTATCGAGAAGAGATAGAAAAAGATGGACACGAGAGACGCTTTTAGAAATTTCATGACATTTGTTTTTACGGTCACAGCTTCGTAGCTACGAATATAGCGAAAAACTGGTTCGTATAACGTCAGCTTTGGGAAAAAAGTGTTTCGAGGGAAGATGTTGTGGGAAACTCGATAGGACAAGAGGTGGTAATTTCTTTCGCCGGTGAATTTCAACGAGGTTCGAACGAGTTAATCCCTCTCGTCAGTCTGACGTGAGAAATTTTTCGTTCGTGCAAATGCATTTTTGTAGAAATTGGATGGATAAACATTCATTTTACGTAATGTAAAATGCAAATTCTTTTTTCTTTTTATAATAATATTATTACATTTCGATCGAATTCTTCTTTCAACAAAATAGCAACGAGGATCGCGAAAACTTGAAGAACCTTAAAGAAATATAACCAATAAAGCCGCTTATTTAGACCAATTTGGGAATCGATTTTTCATTACGTATTCATTCGAAGTTCGAACTACTTGAACTCGAGCGACTTCACCACGAGAAACTTCACTTCTTCCACGAACACAAACTTAAAGTCAAGTTACTCGACGTCAAGCGGTTTGATTAATCTGAACGAGTCTTAAGCTTTCACGGTCCAAGTGATTTTCTTGATTTTATCCTAATTTGTTTATCACCCCGCAAAGTTGTTTCATATTTCGGTCGTATTTTTTTAATCGATAAAATGTATTCGGAGTTAATGAAATAGATCTGATTACGATAATCTCAGAGTTAATAAACAGAGTTTTATATCAAGTAAATATCACTTATATTTAATAATTTATCAATGTAGATTATTTTCATTAATTCTGAGTCTATCCATTGACATATAAACACACTGATATAGACTATTTCTATTAACTCTACGCCTGGAAATCACAAATTGAGAACTATATACATTTAAATATAAGAATTACACAATTACACAAAAGAAATTTATATTCGATGCATAAAAAGTTCTCATGTGGGAAAAAAATTTTGAAAAAACGTTCACATACCTTATACAAAATTCGAATAAATATTTCGATACATTTACATGTATGTTATAAAATATACGTATTAAAAATTGGCAAAAAGATGAACATCGTATCGAAATTTCGAAATAGCGAACCGTAAAGGTTTAATCGGCAACATAGGATCACGAGATGGCGCGCGTTTCATCATCGCTCGAAATTAAGGTTAAAGCGCGGCCCGTGGCCCCATCAATAAAACTTAATGCAAAATTTCACGTCGGGAATAATAACTTAGTAGACTTGCGAAATTAATAACCTGCGAGGCATACGAGGGTGGAGAGAACAGAAAGCCGGGTGAAAGTCGGGGCCGACATTATCTCTCCTTGCCGGGGTCACGCCATCGTGAGGCCCCCCTTTTTTTTTTTTTTTTCGAGGTTCCGACGGTAATTCAGTCGAAGCAGCAGTCGAGCAACGTGTAATTTCAATTTGCCGAACGAACGAATTAGTCGCGAAACGCGGCTCGTTACCAGCGGGCCTCGCTCGAATTACACTGTGGCGCCGGTTTTGGCTTGGATCCAAAACGATTTTTACCTCGACCACGTCTACTTTGCTGCACGCTTGATCGCCGGGGACCCGGTTTAGATCGATTTTCCGCGCACTTCCCACGCGCGCTTGAAACTGGCGGGAAATTTACTGCGATTGCGGCTGCCGAAGTAATTGTCTCCCTTCCACTCGGGCAAAGTTATGGACCGTGGGTTAATTATCGAGAAGTTTGTTCTTGTTTGGCATTGATCGATGCCTTTTCCAAACTTGCGAAACGAGTTGGAGAAATTTTCGAATGATTTCGAGAAGTTGGAAAATGTTCGGCGAATGTATAGCTTTGATTTTTGACAGGTGATAGGTAAAAAGATTTTTTTTTTTTTTACTAATTAAACATGTATGTATATATATATCAATTGGTAAAGTCTTCCATATTCGCATGAAAAATGAGAAACGATATCATTTACGATAAGAAAAATTGAACCAACTTTCGGAAAGAAACGTTCCAAATTGCGTTCCCAGATATATCCCGCAATCTCGGTAAGAAAAAAAAGAGGAGGGAACGTTTATTTCCTAATTTAGTCCACGTTTCGAGAGCCACACCACAGGGGACATTAGCCGGTGCAATCTCATCCAGATGCTGTGAGCGCGCGGTGTTCGTTTATTTCGAAAACGAAGGTCACATCGCGGATTCCGTGGCCTCATAAAGACGAGTAGAAGAGGATCGCCTGGTTCGGTAGTGGCTACACGACGGTCACGAGTCAACCGTGCAACCGGTGCCCTTTTAATTACACCTCGTCCTAATTTATTGCGAAATCCGCACCGGTGGCAATGCGATCAGATAAAACCCACGACCATAAACCACGGCGTCATATAAAACTCCTTTTATTCTTCTAACCGGCCAGGGATCGAGCCTCTCGTCTTGTTCTCTTTCTTTCTCTCTCTGTCTCCCTCTCTCTCTCTCTCTCCTTCAACTCGCCATCTCTCCTTTCTCTTCGTCACGTCCTTTCCCATACGCGGATACGGAGGAACATTCCTGCTCTTCCTTTTTTCCACTGTCTTCACCCCTCTCTTTTCGTCGTTTATCTTACCTTTCTCTTCCTTTCCTCCCTTCCTTCCCTTCTTTCTTCTCTCTCTTCTTCTTCTTCTTCTTCTTCTTCTTCCTCCTCCTCCTCCTCCTCCTCCTCTTCTTCGTTTACCTCGAGTCTCCTCTTCTCTCGATCGCTCTGTTGGCCTCGTGGCATACCACCGAACCTTCCTTCTCTCTCATCGAGACGTGCGTCCTGCCTGCGGCCGCCCACGCGCCGACCCGACGCCCTCCCATACCATCTCACGTGCTTCTCCCACTGCCACCACCGTGCCCTCTACCCGACGCATGGGAGACGTACGTGCACGTATATATGTGCGCTCTTTCTCAGGTATATTCAGCCGGGTTCAGCTGGCCTACGACAGTCTGCATCATTCCTTCTGTTTTTTTCTCTCTCTCTCTCTCTTTTATTTTTCTCGTCGATCTTCTCTTTTTCTCTTTTTTTTTCTTTTTTTTGTAAAGAGCGGATGGAAGTGCGTTTCTGCCTGTTGAGAGGATGTTGAAGTTACGATGAATCGGTTTTCCTGTTCTTTTCTTTTTTTTTTTCCGTGGGTTGATGTTGATCTATTTTGTTTCGATCCTATCACGAATCGTTCTCACAATCGGTGAGTGAGGATTGACTTAGTTATCTAGGAATTCTTGGAAACGATAGATTTGGAACGTGTTAGTTTCATCGCAGTTTAATTATCGTTGCATAATTTGCGATAATGTTGGAAGGAAAAATTAATTGATTTCAATTTTCTTAAAGAAATCGAAGAAACATTTATTTTCGTTTATGAGATATCAAAAATTTTTTTCAATTGGAAATAATGTTTTAAAATATTTATAATTTAATTTAATTTACATGGTAATAGGTAATTCAATTTAAATGTTAACAGATCCACAACATTCTTGGAATGAACGTTTTAATAAAACGAGATGAACAAAAAAATAATACGCACCATTTAATGCAGCAACTTTGCTGATTTAATTAGCCCCTTTAATTTTACGATAAATTTAATCTCAAGATTTCCCTCAGGTAGATCTTAATTAATCTCTTGTACAAGTTATATTAATTTCTCTTTTTTTGCGATTTAACGCAAAACGTTGGAGCAGCTGTCCCAATGGTCTTAATAGTATCACGATTCCTATCTCTATCTCGAATTTATATATATATATATCGAACAACTGCTTCAATTTCAATCAGACGGCTCGAAGATTAAATTAATTCGGATGATTAGTCAAGTTTAGCAGAAACACGATCTCTAAGAACATAACAAATCCGGTTTGCGCATCGATTAAACGAAGACACAAACTTAGCTCGAAATAATAATTCATCAAGGATATCGTTGAAGAATACTCTTTTCTTTTCCTCGCAAAAACCCACACAAAACATTAATAGCTTCTTGAAATTGGATGATATTATCACCTCCCTCGGATGCAAGCATTCGTTTCCACCCCCAATCCAACAACTTCATCTCGCTCTCCCTCACCTTCCACGCCAAGAAATCATCGAATCTCTCTCAGAGGAGAACCGAGACACGGCTAAAACGCGAAACGGGCAGATTAGCCCGAAGCTCTTTCTTCGTGTTCAAGGACCCGCGCGCCGGCCCGCTTTGATTCGCCTCGTTTTTTTCCTCCCTCCCCATTCGGCTCGCATCCTTAAGAGACGCCGAAGAGCTTAATCGTGTCGAGGATCATGCGGGCAACGCTTTTAAATATGGCGGTTCCCCGGCAAAGAAACATCGGGTCCAAGGATTGACTAGGTGGCCAGGTGGGAGGGGACACACGATCGGGGCCCCGTGTTCGTATCAATAATTCAGGCCATCTCGGATGGCTTGGATGGCTCTCTATGAGCGTTCGATACTTGCACGTACGATGTTCGTGTTCTTGATTTACAAGTGCGCTTATCGGGTAGGCGGCAGATGTACTTTCGGCAGAATCGTCGCCTCCTTCTCCTTCTTCGCTTCTTTTCTTCCTTCTTCTTCTTCTTCTTCTTCTTCTTCTCTTTCGCCTCCCCCTTTCTGGGTCGTAATACTCGTACATCCCGTATTTTAAGGAAGCTTCGTTAGGCCATCCACCGTTTATGGAGATCCTAATGATTCGAAAGTCGTTCGTCCGGAGACGAACGGCTTAAATTTAAATCCACAGGGTATACTACGAAGGGGATCCGTCCGTTTGGGGCCGGTTCGGCCTCGTGATTCTCGCTCCCTCGCGCGCACCAGAAAAATCCCCTCGCCTCGATCCTGTTCTTTTTATCGGAATCGTTTGATCGATGGGGATTACGCGCGACGGTTTATATAGAGGATGAAGAAATTTTACTGTCTCCCTGTGCTTCGAGATTGTAGATTACCAAGGATTAAAAATCATAAGATGGATGATTTCTCAAGTTGGTGGGAGGAGAGGGGGGGATTTGAATTATGAGATTATGAATTATAACGGTTTTAGTGATAGAGATTTAGTAAATCGGTGCTACGATATTATATGTAAAAATTGTAACAGTTCTATGCGTCAAAAAATTTTAATATTTTTACTGCTCGCGAGTGTAATAATATCGTATATTACGGTTGGTAAACTGTTGTGTAAAAAGTAATGGTCTGATGTAGAAAGAAGAAAATTAATAAATAAAATTTTGATATAGAATTGGACACAAAAGTATCCTCCCACATATTCGAATTCAAATTAAAATAATAACAAAAGTCTAAGAGTTTAAAAATAATCCATACGTTGAAATTATCTTTCGCTTGATATCTTGTCTTTACGCGTTGCAAGAAAAATTTCACGAGACGAACAATCGCGAGTTGCGAAGAACACAGTTTCAAAACGATAGCAGAATTAAAAGAAAGGAAAGAATATATTCACGGTTTAAAACGGTGGTTCTAGAGTAGGAATGGTAATCACAGTGAAAGCTTCCACGTTTCGAATTCCTCGAAACAAAAGTCCTTCATCAAGGCTGATTCATAAAACAGACACAGTGCTCGAGATCCCTTTTATTTCGACTCCTGTCTGCTCTAGAACGTCCCAGGGAATAATTGATGCGGTTCGTCGAAGTAAGTAGGTCGAGAGGAACGAGCGCGCGAAACTTGGACTGGCATAGTCCAAGTGCACGACAAACTAGCGATCCGTATTTGTCAGAGTAAATTAGCCGACGATATCGAGATAAGGAATCGAACGTTCGCTGTATTTGGTAATAGCGGCGAGAGAAGACCGCGCAGGTCGATGTTTGGCAAAAACCTTGCCTCGAGCGAATGAATGGATCATTTTTTTGCGGAATACATAACGCGGTGCCTTCTACTTCGCGATTTAAAGAATCCTCCAATCGGAATTGTTCCACCTGATTTACTAAACGATTGTGCTACATTTTGACAGACGAAGAAACGATATAAATGATTTTTAATTTTTGTTTTATTCCAAAACAAAAATCTAAATCTCCAAAAGCTCGTTTTTTGATCACATACTTATATACAGATTTAAAATTAACAAATTTTCTTCTTCTTCTTCTCGCGAGAGATCTTTCAAAATTGTACATAAATCCAGCCAATATAAAAACTTGAATATTGGAACAATCTTAAATTAAAAATCTCTCTTTGAATCTCTCTGAAAGTTTCTCGTGCGACGGTATCATCGCATCGACTGCTTAATTACAAGCCTCCTTCTCTCTCTCTCTCTCTCTCTCTCCTCATCTCGTCCTCGATTTCTCCGGATCTCGTCCTCTCGATTCTGCCTTTCCTCTTTTATCATCGAAGATTCATAACGTTCGGGAGACGCTAAATGGGCCGAGGAGACTTGTCCTTAAATCATCCGGTAATTAACGCCGCGAGTATATTTCATCAAGGCTGAGAGGCTCAGCGGTAGTCCGGCAAGAAGCAGAGGAGGCGGCAATTAAATTCATTTGTCAATTATTTGACGAATGCCCGTCCCAGCTGTGCCTGGGCGGTCCATCCGCTTCAATTCACAATTAGCTCGTACACTTTCGTATCCGATCCCCTAATTACCACTTCCAGAAGAACGCGAGTGGCGCGCGTGTGGCCTTAGCACACACTGGACAAAAAGCGGAAAATATTTTATCGTACAATTATCCATCGTCAACACGCAGCTGGATTCGGTGACAACAACGAAAATACTTCGTATTTCTTTCTTTCCTCGACAACTCACTGCACCGACAATTCTTCTTTTTCCTCTCCTTCTTCCTCTTCCTTCCACGCTCCGTGCCGCCTTTCCTGCCGCCTCATCAACGTGACGATACTTAATTAGCGAAATTTCTGTCGTTGCTTTATTCCCCTTCTCTCCCCCTCCTCTTCTTCTTTTCTTTCGAACGCACGGAAGAAAGGAGAGGTCGAGAAATGAGCAGGCAAGAAACAGGGAACATCGCGGCGATAGGAAATTAATTAATGTAACGAGATGAATATTCGAATCGGGTGTTTTGCGTGGTCGTGATACGTATTACGTCGTACGACCAAAGGGATCAAGATCGACGTCATTCGAGTCACTTTGTAAGAAGACCCCTGTTTCGTTTGAAACCCTGTGATCGTTTGATAAGAATCGATTTTATGGCGGTCGAGGAGAGACACGATGGAATCCTCGATGGGAACACGTGGTTGTTCTTTCGTTAAAGGTTCAACGATGTTGATAGCGGCCGGATTCGTGTTTTAAAGGGATCAGTCAACGATCGTTAAACACGATTATCCGTAGTTGAACTTGAACCGCGGTATTTGCCTGTCTCGTCCTGAACTATGTCTCTTCGAGATTCATGCATTTTCTTGTCACGGTTGGAGTCGAGAGCGGATTTTATGTAGGGGTTTAAAATCAATGAGGATCGACGAACAGGTGGAATTACGAGCATCGATCTTTGGCGAGTAATTGCTAATTGGCTGTAAAAAATGAGGCAGGTGGGGAATGCCTGTTCATCAAATAGTGTCGAGAAACTTTTTTTTTTCTTAGAAACGAACGTTTCATCTTTTTTTCAAAAACCTCATTAGAGAAGAAGAGATTATCAATTAATCAGCCAACCTACTTTCATCCAATTTCAATAGAGCTTTAGAACGTAAAATGTACATGCGCGCGGCAATAACGAAAAATACGCATCAGCACGAAAGTCTACAATCTACTCGTCGCAAATATCCTTCTAACGAATATTTATCTCCACGCTTTTTCCATTTACGTGGCCAATTTACATTTTCCTTCTCCCAAGTGACACACATTTCCTCGGCGAACCCAGATCCTATATCACCTTCCACTTCGATAGAACAGATTCCAAGCCACCATATAAGATCCGCGGTTCTACCGCTTTTTCATGCTGTCCAGATACAGCAGGCTCTAGTAGATTCCAGGCTAAGATGGGCAAGGTAATGTATGCGTGTGCATAGATGTTCGGCTTCTTCCTCCTGTTCGGGCATCGTGACGCGCTATCACGTTCATCGGCCTTACGGGGGTCGTGTGGAACCCGGCCACCGCGCAACGCCGCGCATCAGTTGCAACGTGGAATGCTGTTCCAATGTTACACCGTACCACCTGGTCTTACGAGAGCCGCCATATCGCTGGTGTATACTACTACCAACGCCCTCTTCCCATGAGCGCGCATGGGAAAGGTAATAGCCCCGTGTGTAAAGCGATCCCGCGGAAACGAGAGTCACGCTCGCAGTTGTTTCGTGCGGGTTATTGCTTTCTGAAGTGGCGCCCTCTACCCAGCCACGAGCTAATTTCTTAAAATTGCCGCCCGCTACATCGCCGATTAAACGCGCCGAGTCGCGTGGAAACCATTTTGCCAGACGATCGTTCGTTCCAACGTTCCTAACCTGTACGACGAAAAGGAGAGCTGTCTCGAAGGCTCTTGCGTTTTCGTGATGGGGACAAGGGAAATTTAATAGATTTCATTAGATTCAACGAGATTTTAACGTGTTTCAGATTGCTGTACAGGTTAGATTCGTGGAAAATTTAGAAAGCAAACACTTCAATTACGCCAACATCACTCATTTTCTCTATTTTTTCAGAAAACAGTTTCAACACTGTTTTCTACTGCACTATCATTCCTCAATGATTCGTTTGCACAGATCGATTTCTGCCTAGACATCCAAACTATGTACATAGCTCTTACGTAACCACGATCACTTGGCGGGAAACGTTGGCAAAACATCGGTGTAAAGAGGTCTCTCTCTCTCTCTCTCTCTCTGATCGAGCGAGATTGCGTTCACCGCGAAAACCAATAATTGCGCGCGAGATTGCGGCCATGAGGTGATGATGATAATGTATATATACGAATCCAAGTCCAAGATTTTCGACGTGAAACGGCGCAGGAAGAAAAAGAAAAAGCCTGGATGGAAACCTTGGCAAGGCTCGAAGCGCGGTGGAGAGAGATGGAACGGCGCGGCCAGATATAAGTAGGCGGTCGAAAACATTTGCTTTCTTGCCGGCGAGGGGCAATTTGCGGTGCGCTGCGAATGTTTCATTACCGTGAGGCGCTCCAGCCGAGCTACCGAATTTCGAATGAGCTACCGCCAGCCCCTGCGCGTCTGTCAGCCGCTGAAGACTCGTAATTGAAATCCGCTGCCTCCGGGATCCGGCTCTCTCTCTCTCTCTCTCTCTCTCTCTCTCTCTCTCTCCCTCCCTCCCTCTCTCTCTCTCTCTCTCTCTCTCCATCAAACCGCAAATCGCGCGAGCAAACACTTTTGTCCCGGACCGGCCGCAATTTGCATCGTTACATTGTGCGTGCGTGCGCGCGTGGATTGTGCGCGAGGGTGGACCGAGGTGAAGGGTTAAGTTAAGTACGGGAGAGAACCTTGAGGGATGATAAAGAATCAGAGGAGATTTTGAGAGAGGTTTTGAACGATGTTGAATGAAGCTCGGTTTTGATTGTAATCGAGTGAATAACACAGGACACGTGCATGTCTCTTAGTTGGATCCAAGATATAGGTTAGGTCGTTTAGATTGGATCGTTTTCGAGGTAACCTGTACACCCGTTCTTTATATAGCGGTATTTTCGTTATTACGATCGAAAAAAATGCTTTATGAACTAGAAGCTATATTATTTTATAAAAAATTGGAACAGATTCAATTGAATTTGTATGGATTTGTATCAAAATAATTGATTCGGTATACGGCTTTACGGTTTTCTGGAACGTATCTGGAACGTAAAGCGAGGTACTTGATTTTCATTGATTCGTGAAATAAGAGACACGTCTCTTTCACTATTAAATTAGATTATATTAAATCAATATTATGTGATCGAGCGAATGATACAGAATATGTTCATTTATGTTTAGGTTTAAATAGTCGTATAGGTTAGATCATTTATTATTATTTAGGACACGAGTGAGTCTCCTTTTAACGAAATTAAATTTCTCTTAATTTCTCTTCGTCTATTACCGATTTAATCCGATCAAAGTGTAACGAATTATTGGAATTATTTTCTCTCCAACGACCAAGCTACATCCACCCACACCTGCAGGGAAGTTGCATCGATTTTTGCCCCCTCGAATAGAATCAATCTCCGGCAGCACACGAACGAAACAGTGTTCGACGATCGATCATCTTTGATACGATGTGTAGGGAATAGATTTCCGCAGAGGCGATTCGGTCGAAAGTTACGGCACGCGATATTGCGTTATTAATATCGGCGTGACACGCTTCTCCACCGGCAACACGGTGGTGATGGTTGGATATTAACGAGTACGGGACGCAGAAAAATTTCCCATTAAGACAGCCGTAATAAACGTCCGGTCTGTTTGGAGGAGTAATTTAACACGCCGCACGTCGAATGAGTTTGGCCAGAATCGCAGAAGTGGTTGCGAAATGCAGGTGCCGGTGACGGCCAGCGATGGAAGAGGCAAGACGTCAGTTCGTGGTTCGAGAGCGGACGTCGGTGGAGATCGCCTCTTTAATATACTCCCCCGGGCTGTGCATCGTCGTGTCGAGCTCCTCCGGAGGTAGATTGAAAATCATTCATAAAAATCTATCCGCCGAAAGTGCATCCACTGCGATGGAACGAGGCGACGGATGGAATGGAAACAAATTCGTCTTGAGCGGAGAAACTCGGGGAAGATGTTTTAAACGCGAAAAGGAGGATAACGAGCGTCTTCGCCACCCAGTCGCAAATTATGGATCGCAATGAAAAATGTAAGATTTTTTAGTTTAAATTTACACGGTGACGAACAACCGGAATGCATTATACGATGCTTTAATTAAAGAGACGGTATTATTTCTCGAGTTATTTTTAATCGGTTCGTCAAGTCGAGTCTCGTTTACGAGCAATTAAAAGGAAATTTTTTCCACATCGTTATTCTGTTTTATCGTTATCCATCGTTACTTTGTATCCATCTTCTTTTGTTACCGATACTTCTCTGTAATTTTTCCTCTTTTCAATGTTGTTTGTTACGACTTTTCTTTCGTTTCTTCCTTTTTTTTTCTTTTTTATTATTAAATTTATCTATCTCCTTTATTTTCTTTTCTTTTTCTACTTTTTTCCTCGTTTTACTCGTTTCACAATCCCGTTTCCGCGCTGCAAAGAAGACCACCGTAAACGCATATATTATCATTAATATTAAATTCTCGCGAAACCGTAACGCGAGACGCTATAACCAAAATCTCGGCGAAAATCCTGCGGAATCACGAATACAGGGCCGCTGGAATTATGATATAGCGCGGTATTGAACATGATATATGCTTGCTCGAGTGAAACAGCTCCGAACTCGTGATCCCTAGCCAGGGAATGTTTGGTCCGTTGGTCCGTCCACTTTTTCTCCTCGCTCGGTGGGCCAATAACTTTCCATTCGGTGCAGAGTAACCGAGAAACAGAGAGACTTTCACGGATCAGGTAGTCTAAATTTATGCCACGAGATCGCAGGAAAGACGATTCCATCGATTCCACTAAATTCAATGGAATTATCATACACGACTCGGGGATTGACGACGTTCCACCATCTTGTCGTTCGCTGTCTAATCTTCCTCTTCTTCTTCTTAGAAACGTGTTTTTTTTTTTTTTTTTTTTTTTGGAAACAATATCCTGCGACGAAACCGCCTCGAAATTATCGAACGATCGTCCAACAGAGTTGGTTGGTTAAGGGTTTGATTATCTTTTGATGATTTAATTTCGACCGGTTCGCAGAAGGATCTTTGATTTTGATGTAGACGTGTTCCTAGAACTGTGCGACGGGGGAAGAAAAATAAAATGATACTTAGATTGCAAAAAAAAAGAAGAAAAATGTCTTTTCTTCGATATAATTGCTAAAATTAAGTAAACGCAATCAATTCCTTGTTAAATTATATGTTAAATTATCTAATCAAAAACTATCCCTATTCAGCCTTACAAAAAAACTTCATCAAGCTCCAAACTGTACGATTCCTTTTGAAAAATTGATAATGACAAAACTTTACACCGAATTTATTCTCATTAACGTTCCTCCTCTTCCTCGAAAAAAAGGGGGTAAAAATTGAAGCGATAATTCGGATCACCCTTCGAGGCATGGTCCACGTAACCCAAAGAAAGATCCAAGAACGGAAGTTAATCATCAGAAATCGCCGCCTCCGGGGAGAAAACGCGGGGAGGTATTCCTGGATCATTTTCGCCTGACCGATCTCCCATGCGTTAATCCCGGTGAGATATCGTTCCACCGAGTCGCTTCTCCGAGACGGAAAGAGCGGAAAGGACAAGAATAAGAATCGTAAGAATTAAAGTTGATGAAAGATCTTCCTGACGGCGATTTATCCTCGTTGGGGTGATGCGATACCGTGCCCCATGGCCAACGTCCACAGGCGGCGTGAAATATCGTGGCTTATGGGAGTGCCGTGCCCCCACGATCCAACGCGCGGCAACGCTTGAATTTGTAATTCGTAAGTTATTGCGGCGTCGCCTTCTTCTAAAGGGGCCATTACTTTAGTAGCACATCCCGTTAAATATCGCCGCGATTACCGTTCCCTCGCCTCGCGTGAATAGAACCGGGTTTCCCTCTTATTCCCGGAATTATTATACGACGAGTCGTTAAGCCCCGCGCGTAGCTGTAATCTTCCTTTTCACCTGTCTCGAGGAAGGAAGCTGCCTCCCACCGATCTTTACTTCGCACGTGATCAAGTTGATTCGTGGGTAATTTCTCCGTTTTCCTCGTCGATCACGATACGCTGGATCATCGATTTGGATCATATCTTCAACTATCAAACGGGTATCAAATGGGTCGAGTCGTTTAACACTTGCACGAGGCTGCTTGACGATTCTCTCTGTGTCGATTCCGAATTAAGTATCGACGAATTAAGTGTTGAAGTTCGAATTCACTTCATCCCCACGAATACAATCTCAACACGTTTGTGAATCTGCCTCGCCGAAAACGTCCAGATAATTATGTTGCGGCCGGAATATTTCTCGCCTCGCCTCGTTTTATCCTTGAATCTAAGAAGAAAAAAGAAAAATTCATATCGAAGAACGTCATCTCCGGGACGAGATCTCCACACCTCGCCACGGCGAAGAGGAAGAGGGAAAAACCGCCAAGTTGCGCCGACTTATCTTCGAATTCGTTGGCTCGCAACACAGTTGCCGGCGAGAGGAACGTGTTATCGCGTCGAATCCTTGGCGAAAGGCCCTCAACCCCGCTGATTGGCCACGGGTCTTCATTTGCATGCGCGGCTTTCGTTTATTGTACGAACTTACCGTGGAGCGCCATATAAGGCACGGCCGCCGGTTCGCCTTTCAGCCTGTCACCGAGAAGGCTATTGTCAACGACAGATGGACGTCCAATGGGCAACACGTGTTGCATACAACCACGCATAAGACGTATGCATACGTGTCCACAGCTCCGGAAAAGAAGACTCCGCGGACTCCCTTTTGTCTTAACGAGAGGGGTGCCCCCCTCCCCTCCCAGCCAGTCAGGGCGGGGAATGCGTGCGCGACATCTGCATTTCTTTTGCGCTGTCGGCCGGGGAAAATACACCCGACGAATTCTCTCTGGAAATGGAGAGAGAAGTGACCCCTTTCCCCCTCCCGCGTTCCTCCACCCCTTTCTTCGATTAAAACGAAACGAAAGTGGAAATGGAAGTGGATGATGAAGATGGTTCTCTTTTTTTTTTTTGTTTTCTCTTTGTTTCTTTGGATAGGGGAATGTTTGAGGATGTTGAGTTGTTCCCTTCCTCCCTCTTTTTTTTCTTACCGCGATATTAAAAGTAAGGGAAGGGGAAGGAAGAGAGGGGGATGCAGGTTTCTGGAATTCCTTCCACCGAGTTGTTTATCTCGCCCGGACACGCGAGAAATTAAGAAACCTTGATCCCAAAGAACACTGATGCTGAAAATTTTGGATCATGTTACCGGCTATCGCATCGCGTTTCTCGATTACCGATTCTTCTTAATTTCGCAACAAACGAAGGAGTTTCGTCGAATTCTCGATCACATCCCTTCTATCGTAATCACAATTCTTCTCTTAGAATGGAAACTACGATACGTAAAAACGGTAGCAAAAAAATAATAAAATTAACAAGATCTAAAAATCGAAACCTTGTCGAAGCGAAGAAATCTTGTAAAATTCGTTTCATTTTATTCGACATCGAAATATCCATCATCCGATGTTCGAAAAACCGAGAAAAAACCTTCTTCTCCCCGATCCACTCCGCTCAATATCAATTTGTAAAACACAGCTCTCGGAACCGATCCGTTCCACGGGGCCTCGTATAATCTCGCGCAATTACGGTGTACAAGCGATACGATTATCACGAGGGGATGGCCAACCGACGGAACCACCGATGGAATCCACTCTCGGATGATCCGGCCCGGACGAGATACCGACGAAAATCGAGAGAGAGAAAGAGAGAGGAGGAAGCAAGAATAAAAACGTACAGTAATCGTGGAGCACTTAGTACCATTTCGGCTGGTACACGGGCAGGTGGAGGAGGGTTTTGGCTCGTGGTTCAACATGTTTCCCGGACGAAACTGGAAAGGGCCCCGTGTTCCAAGCCAAGGAGGATGCGCTTTATCGCTCGTCTCCTGGGCGAGCATTTGTCCCTGAGTGCCGTTTATCTCCACCGGTCGGTCCCTTGGTAATGCCTGTAACCTAACACTGTCCTGGACGAGACAGATAATAGGACGAAGGCGTTGGCGAGGTTACCACGAAAACACAGGACGACACCGAGGCGAGCGAGAGAGAGAGAGAGAGAGAGAGGAGAGGAACATGGTATCCTTTACGCCCGGAGAGACGAATACCGAGCTCGTTCCAGCCTCGTGTAATGGATATCAGATGATGGCGGACGATCGGTGTGCGGAGGTGTGTCAGAAATGTTAGCGGGGAAAAACTGGTACCTGTAAATGGTGATCCTTGTTGGCCGAGTCGCGGCGAGATAAACCACCAGGGGAACGCCTGGGAGGTAGAGGACGCGCCGCGTGTGGATTTCCGTTTTCGATTTAATGAGCGATCGTAAATTGATTCGCCCCGGTGCCGGGGTTATGCCTCGGATATTGGATATTGGTATTTGGGGAAGGATCGAGGCTATTTATTATCGGTGGAGGGGCCAACGGGTTCTTGGGGAGGGGGCGTAATTTGGTTATACTTTCGACCGAGCTATACTTTCGTTTACTCTTTCGAGCTGTAATAATACGCTCCTTCTCCAGGATCAGGTTTTTAAGTGTTGCGCTAAGTAAAGTGAGTCTTGCGATCCGAGAGAAACGAATTAACCGTTGATCCACCGATTGACCTTAAATACTTGTTGTTTTAAATAGTTGTCGGGAATAGAAGGGTGGAATACGATGGAATTTTTAAATTTTAGAGATACAAAGTATCCTTGCACGAGATATATTATAAGAAAATATAATCGTGTAAAAAAAAGTCGTACACGGTTACGTTCTAATTTCTCCATCTGCCGTTCCAAGAAAGCGTCGGTACGTCGAAAAGTGGAATCCGCTTAAAAGAATTTATAAAGAAAGAGAGGGAGGGAGGAAGTTAAAAAGATATCACATGGAATGGTACACAATCGTGAATCGCGCAATCCCGAGCAAGGATATTTATGTACGTATTTTTTCTCCAGAGGATCCCTCCCCCTCGAAGACCAGGATTAAATCCCAAGATTAAGCACGGTGTAACAGATCCGAGAGGATCATGGCTGAGATGAACTTATGCGACTCACGAACGCGAGACGGTCAAATTTAAATGCGTCGTGGCTGGTTCTGGTATCGAGGAGACAGGTCACGTTCGCCTGGGGAATCCTTTTCTGAGATTTCGTTCCGTTCTGGATTTGGTACGGGACGGTTTCGTGTTGGCCGGAACACGAGTGTGCCACGCTTGAAAACCAAGGAAATATGTAGCAGCATTAATCACGGTAAAGGAAAACGTCGTTGGACGTCGTCAGGACGTTTTGAAAGCGATGCGTTTTAAATGAAAATGGCCGATCGACGAACAATGGACGTTTCTATTTAGTCCTGGGAATGGAAAACAACCTATTCCAGATACGTATCGTGATTCTTTTCAAGCTCGGACTACGTGTCGAGTATTATATTGCTCTTTTCACTCGCCTTTCTGCTCTGGAAGATAATTTTTTCTTCTTCTTCTTCTTTTTTTTTTCTTTTTTCTAAACGATGAATTAAACATTTGGACACAAGGAAAGAAGAAGTTGTATTTTCGGTGAATAATTCAACTATTGGACCGAAGTGAAATTGTTTATTTATGAGAGATGGAATTGGAGAGATCTAATAATAGGTATAAAATAAATTGAAAAGTTCTCGGGAAAATATTTTCACAAGAGAAGCAAAGTCTTCGAATATTTCGATATTCACACCTGTCGCACGATCCTTCAACGTTTCCTTTTACCCGTTCCTCCATTTAGATGATCGAAAAGGAGAAACCGCATACAGGAAAAAAAATCAAATCTTTATCATACCGCAAAAGTCAATCTCTCATACTATCAATCGACTCGTTTAACCGAACCGATTCTCTTGGGTATATACATTTTCCTTTTTTTTTTTTTTTTTTCCTTCCAATTTCTCTTTAGAGGGGATAAGATTTCCTGTTTACAGGGGTCTCATTAAAGGCCGATGCGCAACGAGGAATAAGGTACATCGCGACAGGTGCTTCGTGGTCGGGCAGATAAACTGAAACTCGAGATCCAACCTGTTAGTATCGAACGCAAAAAGAGAGGATCTTTAATACTCGAATGAGGTTGCATGAACCGCGGAATGCAGCATATATTCCTCTTCGTTCTAATCGTTCTCGTGCGTACAGGTTGATTCCATCCAAACCACTTTATCATCGATTAAATATCGTGTCGATGATGGATCACGTGTAGGATTGACAACACTCGATTCATTGGTTATTTATAATTGATAACCGTCTGTTTCTTCGGATTTGAGGAATTTAGAGTTAAGCAGGTACGTAACGATCGAGGATTTCTGTCAAATGTAAATTATAATCGATAATAGATAGAAAGGTATGATTTATGTACGATTTTCGTTTAAAATTTGTTTATAATTTGAAGTGATTTTTATAGATAGTAATTTCTTTTTTTTTTTTTACGATTAAAAATTTTTAATCACAAATGTGATATTGATGTTGTGTTAATTATTAATAAATATTATTTGTAGAAAATATTACTTATTCTGTAGAAGAACAATATGGAGTACGATTCGAACAGATTCATTAACCAGTTATCTAAATGCAACAGTACATTCGATATTAATGAACCAACTGTATTCGGGATATTTCATACATACTTTCCAATTAAATCAACTCGCTCCTGGTATTATTCCAATTTTACTAAATTCACGTTCTACTGTAAAATAACCATTTCTATTCATCAACCAATCAAATTGCAAATTGTTCAGATTTCTAAAGCAAATCAATTCCATTTCATCTTGCGCAGTGTACTTCTCACCATTTTCTTCTCAAACTTCACTAACAACTAAATTTTTCGTATAATATTTAAGAAAAAAAAAAAGGAAGAAAACACAAAATTTTCTTTCAACCCTTTCTCGAATTTAATTAGAAAAAATACCTTATCAACATTTTACTGAACATTCAAATTCGAAAGAATTTACTATCGAATTTATTATTCACATTATTCATCGTGTTGTGACTCGAGGAAGAAATTTTGCGAGCTTCCAAAATCAATAATGATCGATGAAATTCTCGATCGTTTAACAGAGATCACGATCGTGAAGAGTCATCTGATAAAACTAATGTTATCCTCGAGGATCGCGACCGATTCGTTTTCCACCGAATGATCTCGAGCGAAACAGCCAGCGAGAGATTCCGATATCGAATAATTAATCGAGAAGAAGCATTTAATTTATAGCCATCTCGTCGTGCAAGCTGTGGAAAATTCTTTCCGCGTATCAGATTTCACGATACTTGTGTAAATTATTGCACACTTATTGAAAGACATTTCTTTCTTTCTTCTTTTTTTCTTTTTCTTCAGAATTCTTTTTCGAGAAAGAAATTCGATCGAACTGTTAAGTTTGGAATTTTGTACAAATTAGGAAAAATTATGTGCTCTATATGGAGTTATCAAGAAATTCTAGAAATCACCATTTTCATTTTTTCTTTTTTTGTGAATAGCATTTCGCTATAATCATTCGATATTTTATTTTATATATTAAAAATAGTTAAGCACGAGAGTCACAGGTTATTAATCGTTTTTCTATCCAGCGAATAGTCTTATGTTTGTTCGATAAATGTTAAATGTTCTAAGATCAGCCATCTTGATTCGATAAAACCATGTCTTACTATGAACGCCAAATTTGATTACCATGAATCAAACAGAAAACGATTTTTCTAGTTGAAGAAGTTGGATTTTCTAGTTGAGCTGGATCTTATGTCCTCCTTATGTATCGGTTATAAAATCATCGCACAACTTATTGACGGCAAAGCTGTCGAGATGAGGTAACAAAATATTGAAGTGAACCGCGATAGAGAAAACTTACTGCAGAACATTCAGAGTTTTTAATTAATTTAATGATGTTTTTTTCAATTGGTATCAAATTTCGAAAAGATTTTGGAAAATAGATGTGAAATTGTGCAATATATAACGAAATATATATACATGAAAAATTTATGTTTTCGTGTTTAATCGTCAATAAGCATTGAGAAGAAGTATGCATCAATATACAAGCCACGGCTATCATGTTGAAAGGCGGTATGCAAGAAGTAAATAAATGATCGTTAATAATTAATACTTCGTTCGATTATGATCGTCGATTTTTTTCTTCATAACGAGTAATTTATTGCTGGTTGTAAATTGTCTAAGGGTAAGGTTTCAAGAATTTACGATGAAAATTTGTACGAAGTTCTCGATTTCCATCAGTGAAATTCATTAATGTAAATTATTGTAATAAATTGCACGAAGAAAACAATTTTTCGATTAATCTATGTAAAAAAAAAAAAAAAATCTAATGAATTATAGAACGTTAATTTTGAAAATATAATATTATTGTATAAAATAAATTAAATTGCGGGTATTGATGTGAAAATTTTTGAATGACTCAATTTAACGAAAACAAGTAATTAGCATTTAATTGATATGCACACAATACGCGTTCTTCGTGAAGTTTCTTACGTGTATCTTCCGCACATCTTGCATATTTCCCACTGCTCTGCGATGCAAATGTGATACTGCACACCATACTTCATAATTTCTTCTTTAACCTCAGGCATCTTGAGATTCTAGCACGTGATAACATTCGTAATGCATCAAAGAGTATGCGGTAAGTGAACCCGGTGGTTCCAGACCAACGTTCTTACAACACTTGAAGGAATTTGGAATTTCTTCATGTCGTGAATTCACGAAGAATTTAACATCCAAACGATAATTAATGAAATTTGATTATCAGGTGAATTCTGAATATCTATAATTAATAATGATGGATGAAAAATTCGATATTCATTATTCTTCTAAAAATTTCCACTTAATCATTTCCATTTTTTCATCACATTCTAAAATTAAATTCGTTATTTAAAATTAAAATTGATATAATTTACCAAATCATAATGATTTCTTATAATTCTATAAAAATATTAATTGAAATTTCATTATTTCATTTCTTCGTTATCGCTAAAATTCACACCTTTTCAGAAAACAAAATATTTCTTCTTTTCTCTACGGAATAAATCCCTAAATTCGAGTAAAAGTAGAAAAGAAAAAAAAAAAAGGAAACGTCTATGTCACCTATTCCTTGTTTGATACTTGACACCCGACTAGAAACTGTCGCGCCAGGCGTGAGGTCGCATCCTGCCTGCCATCGGTTCAGAAACGCTTAGAAACGATTCAACGCGGCTTCCACACTCGCCACCCTGGTGACAGATCGGAAACGGACCTGCGGAGTGCGTCGACTCGATAATGGCCGTCCCCAAAAGTGGCTCGCGGCGTTCGAGTACCCGGAAATCTTCGATTGCCTCTCGATAAATGACGGTGAAAGAAGCGCTTCCACACGTGACCACTTGAGATATTTCGCAAGTTCCCTTTTGCCTCGGATTCCACCGCTTCCTTTTCTGTCGTCACGGGGAAAAGGCACCGACCGGTGCCTGCAGATCCTCCACTTCGAGTACTTCATTGTCTCCGGACAACTTGGTATTTCCTTTAACACGTTTCGATGGAGCGGATGAAATACTGGTAGCACGTGTTTCCCCAAAAAAAGAAAAAGAAAGACTGTTATCAAGTGCTCGATTGTCGTAAGAAGAGATGTTCTCGTTGAGTCGAATTTGTTGGCTGAGAAATGCCAGACGATATCAATTAAGGAATTACACTTCTTCAATGGGATTGAACACTTCTGGAAACTAATTTGGAGAGATAATTTTTCTCTAAATAATTAGAAAATATTCAGAAAATTTCCAATTTCTCAGTGATTGAAAAATTAAAAACCGTTATTTCTTCTAATATTAGAGTTCGAAAATATTGAGGAGAAAAATGTTGAAAATCTAAGCAGAGAAAGGAAATTGGCAATCCTCCTTCATCCTCTCGGAATTAACTCGGTACCCAGAATCCGAGGCCTCTGGGAAAGAGAAATCTCGTCGGTGTGCGAAATACGAAAACGATGGCCAACATATTGGCGCCGTTGTAACAAATGGAGGATTCCGCCCACGTAGCCCCACTTCCTGTTTCAAAACGTAACCAAAGGATATTTATCTATTTCTCGAGAACCCTTGCCTAAAGCAACACCTAACGCAACGAAAAGGGGCGCCTACAGAAACCTGTGTATCTTCCTGCACATCTACTTGTCTAAAATTCAAAACATATCCCCCTGTCCTGTTCCAAACCTCGTGCCAGGATATAGGAGTTTACAAACTACCTGCACGTCCCGTTCGAATACCGGGATCTCTGACACTCTTTCCAATTCTTATCTCGTGACATCCTCTTCCGAAGGATCCTCCGTTACGACGCAATCCTCTTCACGCTCTCTCAGAGTTTATCGGTTTCTCTCCCTCCCTCCTCTCTCTCTTTCTCTCTCTCTTTTTTCGACTTTTTACCTGGGGAGAGCAGCTGGCGCGATCGAATCACCGATTGGTCGGGTGACGAATTGGGTGTGCGTCTTACGGTTTTTTTATGCTTTTAACGTCGACTTCGAAACGGTTCGGATTCATCGTTTAGTCACCCTGGGTGAAAACAAAATTCGTCACGACTGGTTATTGTCTCTCCTGTCTTTATCTTTTATCTTTATGGATGGGGATGGAGTGTCTTTCTTAATTTGAAATTTCCATTTTGAAAGAAAGAAAAATTAATTAAGCGATTTTTGTAACGATTTTCGATTATTTTCGTCGCTTTACTTATTCTTTATTCTTCGAGATTTCTCAATCTGCTGTATTTCGAACGTCTCAATGTCACGGAATTTACATTTTCTTCCCGCTATTGACAGTTATCTTGCCTCCGAATCTTCACGTCCGAATCTCTTCACCGACACCTCTCAATAATACTGGAAAGAATTTTCCAATAACCGTTTCGAGCTCCCATTTGAAAGAATATTTTGAGAATCTCACTCTACACAAGGAATAAAGAAATACGCGATCCTTCTTTGGTGAACGATAATTTCGTAATGTCCCGAGACAAAAATATTCAATAAAACAAAAAAAAAATTAGGCCAATATCCTTCGACAATCAGAATCTGACGGTTCTGAATTCAAATCAAGAAAAAGAAGAAAAAGCCCAAGATTCTCGTTAAATGGAAAATGATCCGGACAAACAGAGGCGCGGTGAAATATTACCATTATTATACCGCGTCCAGCAAAGAGCAGGCATCCTTTCCAGAGCGGGTTACAATTTTACGAGGGCCCTCGTCCACCCACGTGGCCCCCACGTGTAATTCTCTTCCTCTCCCGTCTCTCGTATTCTTCACTGCGATATAACATAAACTGGATCAATCCTGGTCGGATCCATTCGTCTCTCCCCCTAAATCTCATTTTCGACGTATCCGCGCAGCGAAGAAACGATCCCGTTATTAATACGAATCGTGTCTACCGTGTTCCACACCGTGGCCCAATAATGGAACGATGATCACGAGGCGGCGTGCTGCGTGCTCAATCCTTCTCTACACCCGCCAACTTTACGAGCGGATTATTCGAACGCCCACAGGAAAGGAACGGTGGCGTTTACTCTCCGCCACGCCACCGCTTATTTTCGTGCTTAAGCAGATGGCAGAAGCCGTCATCGTGGTCCCGGGGGTGTACTAGTCGTTCAGACGGGTCGAGAAACGTTTCGGCGACTACGCGTCCCGCATTCAGAATTCCGATTTAAACGAGGCTCGTTGTAAGCAATGTGACGCCTCCAACTTCGTGATCCCGTCCGTCCACCCACTCGTGGGGGGTTTTAATTGAAAATTTTGCTGGAAAGTTTGAGGAGTAATTGATGGCCGCTACGCGCCTAGAATACGTACAAGTATATAATAAAGGAGAGGCGAGAAGAAGGAAGAAATCGTTTAGAACAACGAATGTTGGATTAAATTAAATGAGAATAAATATAATTATAACATACAATTATTAAACGAAACGACACTTTGCAAAGTAAAAATCCATTCGAATTACATTATTATATAATCTCTGACCTAACGAGCCTAACCTCTAGATTACCATCCAAAATCGATTAACCATCGATCCACTCCTGAACCTTCGACTCGTCCCTTCAACCCACAGATCCGCGAACCAGCTCGCTCATAACCACCCCCATAACCCATCCGAGATCCCGGTAATAGAAAGATCAAGGAGGTCGCGCGCGTGATCCTCGCAGCCGTATCTCTGCCCGGCCCACGCGATCGCCTGTGAGTCGCGCGCGACCACCTCTCTCTCTCTCTCTCTCTCTCTCTCTCCTATTTTCGTAGCAAGACGGATGTCAGGAGGCGAGAAGATCCCCGTGAGATCCATGCCCGTGTCAAGACACGGTGGAACGACGTTGGGGACAAGGAAGAGGGGAGGGGCGAGGCGAGGATAGCATGCCGAGGAGGAACGGGGTTGGAACACGTCCGGAACTGAGGGAGAGAGAGAGAGAGGGAGCGACACCCACGCAGGTGGGACCACACACGTCGGCCCCGTCATTTGTTGGACACCGCATGGGCATGTCGTGTTCCACGGACACGGGGTACACAGCATTGTACACTTCTTGGCGCTGTCCCGCGGCGTGTCGTACCTCCACCACGGCCCCGTGCAACTTTATGGTCCGAGCGGATTGCGTGCGACTCGAATAGACATCGACATGCAGCGCCGCGCGTCAGATGTGAACTACATAGAGGAAGAAAGAAAAAGGGGGAGGCAGTGAGAGAGAGAGAGAGAGGGAGCGGTTCCTCGGTGAGCGTGGAGGAAAGGCAGATAGAGGAGTATTGGGTGTAATTGGAGGGTGAGATATACGAGTAGTAAGGGTTTGATGAATGGGAGTGTTGGTCTTGGGTGATGGGGTCTTGGGTGTCGTTTTTTTTAATTAGAATGAACAGGATATGCGGTTGGATACTCGGTTGGCCGAGTGATGGGGGGTAGTCGGTTTCGCTTCAGGGTAATTTTTGGGTGGATTAGGGATGGGGGGTTAGGGAGGTTGATATATTGTCGCGTTTGCCACGCTTTGTACTCTCTTTTTTACTTTGTGGATGAACTGATAGATGAATTTCGAGGGGGAAGACAAATCTTTGAAATTTTCTCTTGTTTCGGTCGCTCGTTATAAACTATTTGTTACCTGTTCTTTTTAAGTGTCTGGAAGATAGATACGATAGGAGCAAGTACACGTTATACGAATTAATTATTCGAGTAACAAATTTTTTTTTCTTTTCTTTTCTAGTTCGCCCTTTTCCTTCTCTGCACCAATTTCTGAGATCGTCGAAACAATTCCGCGCTTGACAAAGAGATCGAGTGAAATCATGCGATCCCGCGAGCGCAATTGAGAAGAAACGCGAGAGCAAAGGAAAAGAAAGGAAAAGAAAACTCGAAAGGGGGGAATGTAGCGAGATGGATGCCGCGCGCAAACTTGACCCCTGGGATACGTTATTGATGGCGCTGCACCGAGAATAGTGACTAGATGGTAATTTTCGAGGGGGACAAAAAGGGACGATGATAATGGATACGCCGCGATGATTCCCGCAGGATCAGCGTATTTTTGAAGAATGCTGGATCAGCTGATCAACCGATTTCTAGAGATAGAACGATCGATAATTCGAATCGGAGAAGAAAGATAATTCGACATTATGCTCGATCTTCATATAAAATTTGAAATTGATTATATGTTCATATATCAGTTTATCAATAATGAACGATTCGAACAAAGTTATATCGAATACCACAATGAATAAGATTTGCATGTGAATGTTCTATCGGTTGAATTGAAATACGATTTTTCTACTCCAATTCTCAGACTTCCATCTATTTCCAAAATTGGAAAAATTCCTTTGTGGTTGACAGTTTTGAGGAGGTTCGATATATTCGAATTTTCCGGATGGCATAAGGGCACTGAAACAGAATAAAGTGTATTGAAGTTGAGATAGTAAGAAATAATTCGAGATTCTTCGAAAAGTAATATTATTCGATCCAACAGTTTTTCCATCGATATAAAAAACAATACAGCAAGTTTGGAAATTTCTGATCAGATATTATTCGATTCTAAAATTACGAAACAAATAAGAAATTTAATTATCTCTTTGCATTTCGATAAAATGGAATGAAAGAATCATCGGATACATTCAGCTGTCGTTACTTTGAGCTCAACGTTTTCGCTTAACAAACGAGTCACGAATCCTTCGATAAAGCGGGCGATTAAATTCAACAGAAATTAAATTAGTTAAGAATCTTCGTTTTTCAAATTCGATCTCTTTCGGCCTTTTAAATTGCAGTTTGCCGTCCATCATTTTATGGGACGATGCACGTGAAAACAGTGCAGTCAGACGAATGGAAGTCGAGGGAAGATCAAAAGATCTCTTGACGGCCACAACTGATAAAATCGAGAGTGATGCCGCTCTTTAACGTCTAACGCGCACGAAATTGCGCGGTCCCTGCATTAAATTAAACACGCCACTGTTGAAACACATGCGGTTTCGGCTAGTGAGCAACAAAGAAATTGAACACATTGAAGAACGCGTGAAATTTTTTATCTTTCTGATTATCGTATTATTTAAAAATAGATAATTTATAGAAGAAGAAAAATTAGAGACAATAAATCGCGAATGAAATGAGATTGACAAGAGTGCTTGTGATTCATGATTCAAAATCAAAAAAATACTCAAATCCACCAAGATTCAATCAAAAAAAGATCAATTCGAGGACATTGTTATTATAAAAATCAGAAGCATCGCCTAATCGTAACGATCTCAAAGTATCCAGGATAAACAGCAAATTCTACAACGTCCACTCTATTCCAAAAAAAAAAAAAAAAAAAGGAAAAAAAATACCATCTTCGAACACCTTTTCGCAAATCTCTTCGCCACCATACCTCTGAAAATAGGAAGACGCGGCGACCATTCCGGATATATTTAGTAAATTGGAACATAAATTCACCGACGTCCGTCCCCTTCAAAATCCCGAGGAATTTCTGTGGATGGAATGCGGCAAAGGCATTGGACGCGTAAAAAGCGTAAGCCAGAAGCGTCCTCCCCTCTGGTCGGAGGGGTGGAGCAGAAGCGGAGGACCCCCTGTTTCACGGTTCCCCTCGATCAAAGTCGACGGAAGACCGGGAGCGATCGTTCGCCGATCCACGCACCAGATATCCATCTACAATGATGTTAAGGACCGAAGGAGCGGGGCATTTGTAATCCAGCGAGAGGCTCGCGACCCCGTGGAAGGGGGCCCAAGGCCCAATTTATATATTGCGTCCCCGAGACGTGGCCGATTAATCCTGCGGGAGTCGCGGGACCACCCAAGTGTGGCTAACACCCTTTCGCCCCTTGTGGGGCGACGCCTCGTTCCACTCGAAATGGGGGCCCTGGCTTAACTAAAACGCACCACGTTCCAGCTGCCGCCGCCACACCGCCTCTTCTTTTAGGGAGATCGGCTTTAATCGGGAGACCCACTTGGACGTCGCGTGCTCGCGACGAAAGGAAACGTCAGAAACGTTTCTAGGTTAGACGGGGGTCGGGGGAATTGGGATGATGGAGGTAGAGATGGGTTTCGAATCGTTTCTCTCGACGAGATTATGGGAGGTCTGAAGTTTTTTCTTTTTCTTCTTTTTTGGAGGGGGGGGGGCGGACGAGATTTCTTTTCTTTTTTTTTTGCTCGGTTTCTTATTCGCGTTTGTGGAGAAATGGGGGTGGGGAGGGGGAGGAGAGGAGGAGGTTTGGAGATTGATTCTTTCTGCGATGATTCCGTGAGAATTGGATCAGATTTAGAGAGGAATAACTTTGGTATTATATGGTGTGTTATAAATTTCTCTTATCGAATAATTTCGTTATTATAATATATTAAAAACAATTAATCGTTAGAGGTTAATATCGCTTCATTAAAAAGAATTTAATTAAAATCTCTGATGGATGGAATTGTTAACGTTTATTCAGAATGTTTCAAAATAATTCCACAAAGATCGGCATTGTCCGTTACAATACCGTGATATTGTACACCACGGCGAACAAAATTAAATAATAAAAGAAAAGAAGAAAGTAAGCGAGGACCAAGTTGAAATTGATACGTCGTCTCCCGTTGATTTTCGCACGGAATCTCTTCCCAGAGACAGATACGCTTCCCACCTACGACCGGGCGTCATTATGATAATATTTCGCGGGCCCACGACTTTTTTCTCATTACGCCATCGAGGCAAGGTGAGGGGGAGAGGGCGCCTCGGTCCCGTCCGCTAATTTGAATATTGAGTTGCGGGGGTGTCGGTAACGGGCAGCTGCACAACTCGCATAAAACATAAAACGTCTGTGGAAGCGTTTCGCATCTCTCGGGACGTGGGTGCTCGCCTCGAATGAGAGAATGCGCGCGCGCGCGCGCGCGCGCCAAGTCCAACGGACCAGGATCCAACGACGCCCCGAAGACAAAACGCGCTCGCGTGTCCCGAACAAATTCCTCGAAGCGAGTCTAAACTCGTTTGCTGCTTTGATGGACGAGAAACAACGGCCAGATGCTCTTGAAAGGTCCACTTGACCGCGAAGTGGAGAGCCACTCCGGTGTGAAAATTCGCCGTACGATTGCGGTTATGGTGGAACTTTTTTTTTCTCTGTTTCTATTTTTTTTTTTTTTTTTTTAACTTATTGTGGATTTAGCGGCGTTGAGAAAACCTCTTGAACATTTTACGCGAGATAGAATTGAATGAGAAGGGATTAAAAGAGAGAATAATTTGAAACGCGTTAGAAGAAGAATATTTTAAAGACGTTCATTTATATTTTTGAATCTATTTAATCTGGCAATGTGTTACGATTTAATACGGAAAATCAGTCTTAAAACGATGTCTGTTTTTTTAGGATTTTTGTATTATTATATTTTGTAATTTTGTTTAGAATATTCGTTGGTAATTATAACATTTTTTTTTTTTCTTTTTTGATAAAAGTAAGTGTGTTTCTAGGTAATTTATATGTGTTGTAGGTTAAGGTTAGGGTGGGTTTATCTTATAGGTTAATCAGTTTTCCTGGTTTGTAATATAAGACTGTTTGAAAGACATCTTTGTAAGGTTTGTAGGACAGTTGTCACAGATATCTTTGAAATGTCCATTAGATGTCACTGCATTTGTTGAGAGAGATATCGAATATAGATGACAGTCATGACTTGATATTTTAACGAACACAACAGTGCTCGTTAATTAATCGTATTGTCAGTTTTCATCTTTCACTTTACATTTTTTATCTTGGCAATTATTGTTGAAATATTATTTAAATAAAACTAAATCAAACGCTAGATTTGAAAAATATCTCTAAATATAAAATTCTTTTGAAATTTTTCAACTTGACATATCGATTGCATCGATACGATATAAAAAAAAAAAAATAAATAAATAAAACCAATGAAAGGCTTTTAAGCGCTTTTATCAACGACACAATCATACCTAGCTCGTTTTATCGAGAGTTAATCGAATCATCGATTAGTGAAATTGGCATTCATTTTTACGAGGTGTGGCTAATCGACACCTTCGAGGCCCATCGCGTCTTAATGCTTCTCATCAAACCTGTTCGAGCTCCAACAGTCGCACACAATCACACGTGTGTGTAGGAATATTCTGTGCATTATGAGGTCAAAGTTCGACTAACCATCCACTCTTCTAACTATATACACCTGTTCTTTCAAACCTTTCCAAGAAAAATCGTCGTGAATTTTAAGAATCGCTTCTACCTTCCTCTTTAATATTTATCGAATAATATAAGTCACGCGTCAATCACGTTTGCTTTAAAAGCAAAACTTGTCTTTTTATCTTTTCTCGGTTATATGGATTGCTAAGCGTTTAAGACGATTGAATTTAGATATAAAGTGAAAAATTTCGTTATTTCAAACCAGTTTTTATTCCATGGAATTTCGTATTTAAATCCTTCCTTTCAAAGTGTATGAAATAAGATCGGAAAAGTTTCTTAACCTTTTCAATCTCCTTTATCATAATCTAATTTGTCGTAAGCAATGATACCTCTAATACACATCTATTGAAAAGAAATTATACATTATATCTACAATTACAATTAATCAAAACTAACCCAGCTACGTTCTTTTTATCGAAAAGCCTCGATGTCCTAACCTCACTTTTAACACAATCCTACGATATGTACGAATGTCAATTACAATACTCCATCAATTATATTTAATTACATAATAATTAAGAATCAAAATAACTAACTCAGCTACGTTCTTTTTATCGAAAAGCCTCGATGTCCTAACCTCACTTTTAACACAATCCTACGATATGTACGAATATCAATTACAATACTCCATCAATTATATTTAATTATATAATAATTAAGAATCAAAATAACTAACTCAGCTACGTTCTTTTTATCGAAAAGCCTCGATGTCCTAACCTCACTTTTAACACAATCCTACGATATGTACGAATATCAATTACAATACTCCATCAATTATATTTAATTATATAATAAAGATATATAAGAATCAAAATCATCTTATTTTCAATCCGGGGTATAAGAATTCCCAGAATCCAATAATCTGTCGAAACTGGTGGTCGTCCCCCTTGAAACAAAGAAAAGACGGTAAAAATTCCCCATAAATCCCGATTTAATCGAATTCGACGAAATAGAAGGAACGCTGTCCCTTCAACACCGGAAGCCTGGATTGCGAAACGAGGGGCCAGGTGAGGCGAAAATCGCGGACCAACCGCAGCCCGCAGTGGGATCGACCTCGATTCCGGTAAGGCCGCGCAAATATTATTCCTGGTGCCCGGTTGTCCACGGCCTCCCTAAGCGATGATACGGCTTTTGTCGTGAAAGGATTCCCACAAAGGGCCCAATCATTCAGCCCGGAACGTAATGAATGGGCAGCATTTACATACGAAGATGGCGAGTATCTTATTACAAGGGGAGCCAAAGGGGTGGAGTGGGTTGGCGGTTCAACCCGCGGCGAACAATGCGCGACCAAGGTGGTCGCGAAGGTAATGCCTCGGACGACGCGTTGCTGAAGACATGATTAACATCCGTTAATAAGATGGATGCGCGTGACGTCCATTGTTACGGCCGCTGACGTCGGCCGTGATTTAGATGCCTCGTTCCACGGGTTCAATCCTCACCTCCACCTCCCCCCTTCGCGTCTATGAGTCTCTATCAGCCTCTACGAGTCGCCGGAGTGATCGTGTTTGCCCACAGATTTCTTTCTTCGCGGATGAAGATGCTCGTTGACGGCGTTGCCGGGCCTTTGAGAACAGGTGGACACGGCCCATTGTCCCGTTCAGAAACGGTGTCGTGGTTCGTGTCTTATGGAAAGATTAATTAAGTTGACTGCTAGCTCGAAAGTTGATTTGGTTTCATTATTGGCGTTTTATTTGAGTGAATTTTTTTTTTTTTTTTAATAAAAGGAATGGAAACGAATTTAATTTTTCACTTCTATTTCTTCTTCCCAAGTTATCTCTCCGACTACGTGATTGGCGTATCGAGCTCGAAGGGAAAGACTCGCGCCAGGGTTACGGATTAACGAGATGCGACGATAGCAAGCTGCGCGTAGCAGCTGTTGCCGCGTGATAGCGCAAGCAAGGGTTTAATGTACCTCGAAGCTGAGAAACGAGGCACATACTGGTCTATCCGCTTCGCAGTTTACCCTTTACGCGCGGCATATGGCGCGCAATGATTTTTTTCATCGGTTTAATTATGCGAGCACCGCTCTGTGCCATGGAAAGTAAAATGTCCAATGCGACATTTTACTCGCCTCTGAACTCTTTTATCTCTATCCTCGAGCGTTATCGTCTATTCGTTCTATTCGTATATCTGCCTGTGCCATTTTGTTTCACGCTTGAAATCCTGTTGCATATTTTGCGTTGGGAAAATTGCACGGCGGCCAACGAACATCCAACAAAGGGGAACCGTCAGTGAAACGTCTTGGAAATTGCTCGTCTGCCGTTGGCACGCCTGCAGAGGACGATGCAATTTTCGAGGATAATGCAACGACGACGCTCTTTTGCAGCGGGAAATTTTATCGTCTCGATCGAATCGATGGAAGCAACGAAACGCTTGGCTCTAAACCCGCTAAACGGATCAAGTTCGAGGAGTCAGAGTTTGGCAATTTCATGGTCCGAGTAAGACGAGCAGAAATTGTTTGACGAGTTATTGGACTTGGTTTTGACCCTGCCTTTTATATCTTTCTGTATATATTTCGAATAATTTTTTCAAGAATGCCTCGAATATATCGTTTAATTAACATATAACGTATTTCCACATCTCGTATTTCCAACATTTTCGAGCAAAGCTCTCGCAACGTGAAAAATTAAAATCCTCGATAGCATCGTTTACTATATCCTCTACACGCTCGATTCATCAACCTCTCTCAATCTTACAGCAAATATCCATAAACAAAAACATCGTAACATCCAACAATCGAGATTAATTCACGTTTGAACAAAGAGGAAAGAATAAAGCACGGAATATTTCACGTATAGCACGTAATAAATAGCACGTTTAATCGTTGTTTATCGATCCAATAAATACACGTGGGCCGTAAATGTACGATGGGAATGGAATGAGGTCTACGCGTGAACTTCGATCTGTGTGCCAGGTGCAACGTTCCATCCACGGCCATTATGGGGGCGTTGGACATTCAACCGAGTTCTTGTAATGTCCCCCTCTTATGCGGGCGTATTCACGTCAAGTAATTCATACAAATTGATAAACTCTCGTGGCGAACTGTGACCTCGACGCCAGGGCTTTAACGCGTGATTTAGAAAAAAAAAATTGATCTCTTCATCCCGCGATTTAATCCTTTGGAGTTATCGATCGATCCCATCGTACTTCGAGAAGATTTCATTTTTTCTCCTCCATATTTTATGATTTCTTTCTTTCTTCTTCTTCTTTTTTTTTTTTTTTTATTTCAATTTAATTAAGTAGAAAAATAAAGATATATAGAATAGATTAACTTTTCTTGTAGTTTTGTAAATATTATAAGAATAATTCTTTACAATAATTTTTTGTTGATATTTAAAGATGATCAAAAATAAATTTTACATCATCCTTTCTTCATTTATACGATTAAGTAGTACGAATTAGTAAGAGATTTTGGAAGACTCAATTCTAAAGATTAAAATATCGATCTTATTTATTTACAGTTATAGGGAATTGAAATCACGTTTGACTAAGCGAGATGGAGATAGAGTGAGATAGTCTCATCTCAGTTACACTGTCGCGCCACGGTGTGGCGCGCACGTCATTCTATCTCTGTCTCGCTTCATCCAACCCGAAATTAAATTGCTTATAACTTAACAAATAAACATCGACTAACACTTTTGTATACCAAGTTTTATATTCATTTAAATCTCTCTACTAACAATCTATCAACAAGAAATAATTTTCATTAAAAATTTTTACTTAAAAATTATCTTCGAAACAATCTCTAAAAGGAATAGAATTCAATATTCCAGCGCACAGTTTAAATCGATCAAATCAAGAAACCGTAAGACCAATCTTCAAAGTGAAACACCAAAATAAAAAAAATACCCTGTCAAAATTCAAATTACTAGAAACAACAACATGTAGCTTCGAATAAACCAATTTCCTTGCTCTCCAATCCAGGAACAAATCGTCTTTTCTTCCCTCGAAACTCGCCTCGATAATTTCACTTCCAGAAAGGGGAAAAGAATTCTCCGGTTCAATTTAACCACGAGCGCCTCGAAACGGAAGAAGCTGGCCCGACTTCCTCTGTGGTGGAAACGATGCCACTAAGAAAATAAGATATACGAGGCAGACACGCGAGGGCAGCCTCCCTCGAGCGTCTCCTAACTCAAACCGCGGCGTTACCATCTACGGTGGCAGCGAAATAATTGCGACGTCGTCGCTGACAAAGAGGACATAAGCGTGGGCTTCGAGCCTCGCGAGTATTCTTCCTGCTTCGACGCGGAACGAAGCGGGTAACCGAACGCGGGACAAGAGAGAAGAGAGCGAGAACCACGTACGCTCGAACACACCTTTCCAATATATTCGAGAGGGGAAATTGATTTGTTGCGCGAACCGGCCGCTTCAAATTGAGATAAAACTCAAAGCGATTCATGAATATGGATGGATGGCGAAACTCGAGATCCGTGACCTTTGATTTTTATCTGTAACCGCCTCGGGTGATGGCAGAGGGAGGAAAAGTAAGTAAACAGTGATTGGGGAAGGGATGAGGGAACGAACGAGGTGAAAAGTTTTGGATTCGTACATGTTTCGTTTAAAGTGTTGGTATACAATATAATAATAAGATGGATTCGCTTCGTCTCGCGTGCAATAACATTATAAGAAGAACAAATCGATATACGTTCGATGATCATAAAATTGCAATTTGTCTTCACACGTGATTTTTAGGTCGATATGTTAAGCGAACCTGTCGAGAACATTCCCCTATAATTGCATCGCGTATCATTGAATTTCTTTGGCCAGGAATAAGCACGCCCTGCGAGAGGAAATCGCGTGAGGATCCGCATTTGGGCAACGCAATATCGTGGTGCACGAGACCCATTAAGCAGATTAGCCTGACAGCCGAGTTACGCCGTCGCGTCCACGGCGACCGCCTTAATAGAGACGTAAAACTCGTCTTGGGTGGATACCACGCCATCTCCTCTGTACTGTGGTTACGTACGTGAAGAGAGAGAGAGAAAAAAAGAGAAGAAGAAAGAAAAAAAAGGCCTCTCGCGATTCTGGCACGCGGGGAAATTGATTGCGCCGTGGGTGGTGCGTCCCGTGGGACGAGCACGATATCTGCACGCGAGGGGTGCTGCGCGTCCCTCGAATTCATAATTAGCGCGTTAATTGGCTATAATTTGCCGTGTAATGATCATGCGTGCCCGCTGCCCAAACTATATTTTTTTAAGTGAAATCGTTTTAATGAAGCGATTTCTTTTCGCGTGCACGCAAATAAGGTCTCGTTTTAAGCCCTCCTCGGCCTTTTTTGGGACAAATTTCTTTTCGTTCCCGAAAAGAAACTGGAAAAATAATAATACGAGGAAAGGTGGATTAAATATATATATATATATATATATCGGTACCGAGCTTTTTATTATAATCGTAATATGTCGAAAGAATGATAATTTATAGATAAGTTACTTCGCTTGTTATCGATATATTATCGTCTTGAAGAGAGTTAAAAGTGGAATATCGATCGTTCCTTACTAGTGAAATATGTTCGTTTGAAAATTTGAAAGCTGAACAGTTTTAGTTTATTTGAATATTTTTTATTGGTTGGAAAATTCAATATTGAATTTTACGTTTTAACTCGGCTTTATTTTTTATAATAAAACGCAATATTTGAAGCGGTATCTTTCGTAATTAGATTCGATATCGGAAACTTTCGTAACGAAACTCGATATTTAATCTCTTTTTACAATGTTCCTTTTTTTAAAAAGTAAACAAAGTATGATGAAAATAACCGACCGCCCGTAGCCAAACGAAAAGCAAGAGAAACCAGAAACATCTCAAAGCGTATTCGATGCACCGTATCAATTAAACCACTATTCAAACCAATCCAATCGACCGGTCTCTATTAATTATACCAACGATGCACAAAAATCACGCGATAAAACGGTGCTCCTTGATCCATAGATCTGTCGAGGTTCGTTAACCGAGCTACCATCTGCTTCTTCTTTCGTCCAACTAAAGTAAGAAACTAAACGGGAAGGGGAAAAAAAGGGGGAAGAAAAATACCAGAGAAAAAACAAGGAAGACAAGGAAAAGAATAAGAAAGAAGCGAGGATGAGGCTTGAGAAGGAAACAACTCGCAGAAAGTTCCCCATTTCTCGGCTCTGGATGGTTCTTACCTTTTTTGCGTTATTAAAAATAATGGTGACATATATTAGTTTTAACGAAGGAACCCGATGCTTTTTGCTACCAACTTTATGCGCCCGGTCATTTGTTTCCGCTGGGTAAGTCCCGAACAATGAACGCTCGCCTTTTGCTTCGGCCACCGGTGAAAAATAAAGGGGAGAAGAAGAAACCCTCGTGGAATCGAGGTAAGAAACGCGAGCATCGCCGAGAAAATCTCGAAAGAGTCCAACGATCTTGTGGAATCTCGGTACGAGATATTTGCAATTTTAGATTGTCCACTTGAATCACTCGAAGTAACGACTTTGGAAATTTACGTTTTTATCTGTCGTGAAAGACGTTGCATAACGCTATTGATCGAATCATTAAAAGGAGTCTGTGGGGAAATTTATTCTCGCGATAATTGCAATGTTTAAATTGTTCTGTTTGAATTACGATCATTTACGTTTCATATTTAATCTATAATTCGTTTGTAGTATTATAAATATATTTATTTATTCGAATTATTAAAGCGTGATCGATTTTGCGTATTGCGTTTCTGATCAAATTGAGAATTACGCGTACATATTTAAAGATAGTTATTTAGTATTGTAATTAAATTGAGAATGGTTGTTTTACATAATAACACGACGAGTTTTTGGAAAATAAATAATTAAGAGCGAAGCAAAGTGAAAGTAATAATAATATGATCATACAAGAAATATTGCATCACATTGAATGTATAATAATTATGATATTGAAAAAGATATAATTTTCATTTATCAAGATTGCAAAATATGATGTAGATTAAAACTTACCTGAAAACTACAAGCAAATTCATTCCTTTAATCTTCATTACACAAGATTGTTAACTTCTGAGTGATCTGTAACAAATAAATATAAATACTCGTTAAATAACAATATCCCAATTTGATTTAACAATTATTCGCAAATAATTACGATTCTAAACCTAACCTAACTTAAAGGAAGGCGGTATCTCCTGCCGTCTACCGGCCATTCCATCAACTAGCAACCCAATACCAGAAGCGGTCGCATTCATTCAAAGTTCTCTATCCCTGAACAGGTCGAATTGTTATCGAAATTTCCAGAAAGCACAGTACATCCAATTAACTCTCCCCAGGAATCGTTCTATAACGTACAATCTCAAGAAGGAAGAAGCGATTGTGCATTTCCTAAACTGATTGACTCGGCATAGTACTGTGACCAGTCCACAGGCTACCGTTTCTTGGTTCCGTTAAAGGAATCGTTTCGGCTACCCCTTTTAATCCCTTTTTAATATATACTTTCGTGTACCAGTCTTTGAAGCCAATCCTTGTCCGAAAGATGGAAACGAAAGGGTTGTTGGCGTGGAAATGACCGGACAAAATCGCCGATTTATAACTGAGGTCAAGCGTAAATAATGAAAATCCTTAAGGAATTAGCGAGGATGTTATTATTCGTAGATCCACCAGACCGCTTACATTATGTGGATAGGATAAGAGAGACGTGAATTCCGCAAGAAAGACAGGAATTCGCGCGCGAACGAGATTTATTGCCGCGGCAGTGGCCAGCCACGTGCTACGCAGCATTCAGATATGAGTGAATCGAGTTTGATTTCGAAACACGGCACAACCCGTTGATTTATGACATTTGCGGCGAGGCTTGGACGGATTAATCTCGATGAAAATGGTGACGTACCGCTAATTTCCTGGAAAAGTTTCGAATATCGAAACTTGGCTGGATTGTGCTTGAGGTGAGAGGTGGATACGAGAGGTTGCTTCCGAATGGAGAAAGGAAAGGGTTAAAGGAACGCTTTGAGCGAAGGCTCGAGAAGAATATAGGTATTAGAAGGGTTTGTCGATTCTGACTTCTCTATATTGTGATACGCATTATGCATGATTTACTGTCGCTTTTGAAAGATATTGTTTCTGAGAGTAGATGAAAAGGAACTGGTAACTCCTTCGATTTTCCAAATTATAATTTTGACAGTTTGATTTTGATTTCTAATTTTTCTTGTTGTCGAGGAAATTAAACTTGATGAAAAGTTTAGAAATCTAAATTTCGAATTTTTTCTTCAATATATTTGAAATCGTATTGCATCGAAGAAAGCTTGAAACGAAAGGAATAGAGAACGAAGGGAAGATTGTTGAATGAGATTAAACAATTTTGTTCAATCGAAAAATTAATTTAGACAATAAATTAGACAATATAATTTTTTTTTCAACTTCAATTACTATTATCTTCTATGAATGTTTATAAAAAAATATATCCTTTATTAACAAAAATCTTACCAAAAAAATTTTCTTTTATTAAAGATTCATATTAAATCGTTTATTATTTCTCGTTTTTTTTTTTTCGCGAAAGCTAGATAATTTTTTGCTGTCTATAAATTCTTACGTAATGGAACGATGTACAAGCAGCTTTCACGATATTTATTAATATCAATAAAACACCGGAATATGAATCAATCAAGCCAAGTGTGCAGAAAGAAAAGAATTAGAAAAGGATCATCTATCTACAATTTATACAATCGATTCAATCCCGTTGTTAGATGCGAAATACGTTGATTTAAACGAGCCCAATATCGATTATTTATTCAATGATAATTGTGGTCTTTTGCGCATAGAGTGTGGCCACGAATTACAAATTTTCGTTGAACGAAACTGATATTTATTTGTCGTTAGATTCGAAACTTTCGAACGATTAAAAATTAAATGTATTTGCGTTGAGTTAAGCTTTCAGAGAAAAATTTTGGACTTGAATTTACTTTTCAATTTTAAAAAAAGTGTAAAAGCAAATAATAACAACAAGGAATTATCTTAGTTTTTATTCTATCTTCTCTGTTAACCCGAAATTAATCAATTTCTCTCCATGAAGTTCACGGTGAAATCGACGTTTGCATTTCAATTCACCCCGTACATGAATCCAGTTGTAAAGGCCATGATGTAAATCGCATGGTAATTTATGCAGGCGCCAGGAGGCAATTGCGCTCTAGTCGCTAAAGCCTCCGGGATTCGCGGTTCTGCGGCCTGTTTTATTCCTCGACGAAAATAAGGTTATTAACTGTAATATCAACATCACGATTTACGTCGAATCGGGATGAGGTAATCAAACATCAGGTTGAAAAATTACCGATGAAAAGCCTATTCCTTCGATTCCTTTGCATCACATATATATTTATTAATCAATGCTCGTGAAGAATGGTGTATTTTTCATCTCGAGGAATTTCGATCTTTGAATTAACTTAAATAATTCTACTATAGATAGAATCCATTCTCAATTTTTCGAGATTAAATCTTTGTTAAAAAATTAAGAAATTAATTTTTTCCGCGGCATGAGAATTCCCTTCTAAAACCTAACCCCTCTTCGTCGCAAGGTAAAATTAAAAAGATTCGTTTAAAATTTCTGAAAAAAAAAAAAAATTAATACTTAAAAGAAAACTTAAAAGAACGCGGCGAAGTAAGAACATTTAACGAAGAGAAAAAAAAAATCACTCTACATACCCATCAGTAGCTCCAACAAAGCAACCCTCGAGCCGAGGAACACGACCAATCTTCATCTTCACGGCAATTTTCCTACCGCTGAAACTTAAATCGCCCCTTATCTTCCGATGGAAAACTTTCGGAAGCGCTCTCTGGGGGGTGCACCGCTTAAAAACAACCCCGGAAATCGGCGTGACGAGGCTTCCGCAGAAGATGATTTCCTCAAGGACGCCGATCTCTCCAGCAGCGGAGGAGAGGACATCTTTCCTAACAACTTTGGATCCAAGCTCGAAGAAGAAAAGCGAGGGGCGGAGGGGTGTATGTCTTGTCATATTTTGGCCACGGCTTGGTGGTATTTATGGCCAGAAATATGGCCAAAAACGTTAGGAGGTCCGCAAACAGACCATGGTGTTGCATTTTCACCTTTCTCCTTCCCTCCAGACGCTCGGCCTCCTTCTTCTGCAGCATCCACCCTCCCTGTTTTCTGTTTTTCGTTAAAATGATATACGAGGCGAGTCTAGGTTGCGCAAAAATGTGCGAAATGGTGTTCGAACCCTCGTAAAGATATTATTTTCTCTCTCTCTCTCTTTCTCTCTCTTCTTTTCTGTTCTTCTTTTTCTTCTTCTTTTTTTTTCCTCTTCTTGCTGAGATCTCATCTCGGAGCGGAGAGACGACAATAAAAGTTGCACAAGACTCGGAGATATACGGTCACGGTTGTCGATTATCCTCGGCCAATGGCGCTCGACAATTCGTAATAATGTGTTCGAGCGAATTCGTCGAGACTGCTCTTTGTGATCGTTCGCTGTAAAGTAAATTTTCTTGGCTGTAAATTTGGTGAACCAGTCTACCGTCTCTTCGTATTTACGCGGGCGATGATCAGTGAAGGTACAAGAAGAGGACCGTTTTTGGCAGAGAGGTGGATATTTCTTGCAAGATTCGAAGGTTTTCTGGTAATTTTCATTTTCTTCCAGTCCTAATCTCGCCCCAAGGATTCCAGGATTTCCCGTGCAATCCTTTCATTGGTGTCGTTCGCACCATCAGGTATATATTTTTACTGCGAAATTAGGATATCGACGAGTTTTTGCACGGTTAACCTTGCAGAGAGTCGGATTAAGTTGGATGCTGGTTGATGTTTCGACGAATGAAAGATAAAAACGTTTGGATTAAGATTAGATTCGTTTGTAAAAATTAAATTCTTCGTATTTTGCTTGATACTTCGAATTTCTGCCATCATTCTTAAAACTTTCCGTTCCAGCATCCTTGGAACAGTCATAGAGTCGCGGCCAATATATCTTGCCTCCTAGACTGGAAACCGAAGGGAGATCAAAGATCTCGGCAGATGACGAGCGAGCTGATTAGATTCGGTCGTCTTTGAAAGATGGCCGGGACCGTCACGGGTCTCGAATCTGTATTCAACCGATTTCCGCGCACCTTGGAAACGGTGATTTCGCCACGGCAAACAGCAGAGGGAGTCGGTTTTAAGCTCTTTCAGATCGAGGAAGGTTAACACAGTGAGTGAATTCATTCTGCCAGTTACCAAATGCGATCCGCTCGTGATTCGGCCGGGTTTCTCGATTTTTCACGGTTTCCGCCGTGGGTATTCCACGTCTTTGTGACGATATTCCACCACGTATGATCTTGCTCGACCGAGCAACGAACGGTCGATTGAATTTCTTTTTCTTCTTCTTCTTCTTCTTTTTTTTTTTTTTCAATCTGCGAGTGGATTTCTCAATGGAAAAATTTTCCCGTGAAAATTCGACCGTTTCACCCTCGTTCCACGCTACTGTTACGCTTCCTTCTAGGATTCGCTAATTTAATTTCGTGGTTGAAGAATTCTTTAATAATTTGGAAGAATTACGATAGTCAAGATTCTCTAGATACTTGAATATCCGTTTGTACGGATTTGATATTTTTTTTTTTTTTTCATCAGCGCACACTTGTTAAATTAACATGGATATGATGGGAGAAATACGATATTCTCAACTTTCGCTTCAATTAGAAGAGAGGCAATCTCAGAAGGCTCGAGTCAAATTTTAAATTTTTAACGACGGCGTTCCTATTATCGTCCAATATTCGAGTAATCAGTGGAAAATTGGCCAAGTTGCCATTTGGAATAACCCTCTCCCTCCCCAATTAAAGTTCTTCGTTCTTTAATCCCATCCAATTCCAGGGGAAATTCCAGAATTCCAGTTGTTTCCACGATAACTATTCGAACAACCGAGCCAGCCAGAAATTACTTTAATTCTCCCACGTAACGAGGTCAGGAAGAAGTTTTGGCGGAGCCGTGGTCGAAAAGCCAAAATTTTAATGAAAGCCAAGGGTGCGGCTATTTTTAAGAGGACGAAGAAACGGTCGCAGCTGCCTCTTCTTAACGAAGGCACATTGTAAAACGCAGGACAGAGCGCGGCCTCGTGGGCGGAGAAGGCCGCAAAAGCCGCATCGGTCGCCGTGAAATCGACGATTCGTCGCGGCCACGTATTTCTATGCGGCCCTCTGGTCGCGCGACTCTTCCAACACGAGGATATTCCCTCAAGTAGCCAAGGAATAATTGACCCGGCTTAACGACCGCTTCCATGATCTTTCACCGGGGAGAAAAATCGGTGGAAACTTTCCACGCTCGATTCGCGCCATTTCCATACCATCCTCCTCGTGCGCTCGCCGAATGAAACGTGCACGTGTGACAGATTTCACGGCGATCGTGACGATTCGTCTTTCGTCCCGTGTTTTTTTTTTTCTCCCTTTTTCTTTTTCTTTCGAGGTGGACAGGTAAATTTGGAAAGATCTGATGGGGTGCGATTGATGGGTGAGGATTGGATCGAGTTGATAATTAAATCAACAAGGGACGAGGGATTGAAGTTCTCTTGGGATTGGGATTTTTGTGGATAATTTTGGGAGGAGGATTTGTATAAAATTTATAAATCGATTTTGCACGATGATACGCGGATTTTGGAAATTATTGATCCGATAGGGAAGAGTAAGTGGACATGGAATTTCAATTTAGCTTAAAATATTGAGGAAGAAGAAATTGAAGGAAATAGCGACGAGGAGGATATTAAATTGAATATACAATATAAACGATGGATAGAAAAATATATTCAATAATCCAAGTGTTAAATTAATAAATGTAATGTTTTAATTTATCATTTCGTATTAAAAGAAGAAAATTCCATTCCGAGACAGATAACATCGTTGGAAACTTTAATGGAGGCCAGTTTTTATCGAATAGCTATCGAGCCCAAATTTAAATAACAAGCTCCGATATCAACTTCAATTTGTACGTAAATTCGATAAAATTTCGTTCCTCCCAATTCGCTTGTAACCAATCACCGTATCTCGTTTTATAAATAAAAGACCATCAAAGATGATAAAATGTATTTCCACCGTGCACGAGGAAACGATACATCATCATTTACAATTATTTACAAATTTAATTACATTAATTTTTAATCTTTTTCCTTTCGATCTCTTACGAATTCGACTTTCTCTAATCCATATAAAATAAGAAGAATTTAAAATATTAAATTTATAGAAATATTTATATAATACTGCGCATACAATACTCTAATCGAGTCGTGTAAAAAAACACCAAACCAAGGATCAAAACTGTCAGATCAAAGGAAGGAAGGAAGGGATCAATTCACGCCCCTGCATACTTATCGAGACTTACCCTCCCCCTTCTCCCCGTGAAATCGTCGCACCAAGCGACGAATTTAACAGCCTTCACGAGGCTCGTTCCACGGGCATGGAGGTGAATTATTCGCAGCACGCCCCCCGATTTCATGCAGCGGCCCATGAATATTCCTTGCCCATTTTCCATCTCGAGTGGCCGGTGCCACGCCGACCACCGTTTCCAGCCCCCCACAATAAAACACCCCTTGCGAGGAGGGCGAGGCGCGGACAATGCTCTCATTGTATCGTGGTGCCGTGGAAAACCGGCGAGTTCAATTAACTTTTCGCACACTTTCGCGCGCCGTCCGTGAACACCGGGACGGGCCCCGCCCACCCAACTTACCGATTGTTGTTAAAACCTGCTCGAAATCGTGGGAGTGAAGGTGGCCCGCATAATGGGCTGGCTGGCCATGGTCCAGGTATCGCCGCTCTCCCACAGAACGTTTATTAAAAACATTTGGTGAAACTTTCGTTTTGGAAACAATGGAAGGTAAATAATTGGATTTTTCGATGTTGGAATTCGCACGGCTGGTTTTTTGGTGGTTTTTTTTTTTTTTTTTTTTGTAGAGATTGAATTTTGCCGGTTTTTTTTTTGATATGGCTTGGTTGTTACGATCGCGATTTTTTGTGCAAATTTGCAATGATTCGGAATAATTTAAGAGAATCGATAATTTTGAAGGATGGTTTGTTTTTTTTTTTTTAAACTGAAATAATTTCCACGAAACGATTAAATTTTCCATCGAATTTTAGACGATAATTATTTTCAATTGTCTGGTAATAATATAAATTGTAGTCCCAGTTTCCGACGAACAAAAACCAATCTTTTCTTCGCCAAGATTTATTTCCAAATTCTTGATCATATTCAAAAGCATCCTAGATTTTATTATCATAATTTTAAAATAGTATCGTTATAATTCTCTTACGTAACAAAGAGGGATCGTGACCGAGAAAATAATCGGATCATCAAGGGGAGGCGTTGAAAAATAATATTTTACGATTATCGAATCGATTCAATTACAAGGTAAAATGGTAAAAGGGGGGAGGGAGGGCCCTGTGTGAAGTGCGCGACGCCTATCGTAGGGCCTTAAGATCCGCCGACAAAGATTCGACAAAAGGTAGCTGCTCAGGACCACTCCTTTCACGGAAAACCTCTTTCAAGTTACCGCCTTTTACTGCCTCCCTGCAGGCAAACGCACGTTCCTACACGCCGTACACCACAACCGAGGGGGCAACTTTTTGCGACTCCTAAACCTCTTCCGCGAGGGCCATTGGGAACGTTTCTAGTTTACCGAGAATCCAAACATCGAACTTTCGTAAAAGGCGATTGCTTTTTGACAGAAACAAAAGACTCGATCTCATTCTAATACAAAGATCGTTTTAATTTCCCTCCATCTCGTTAATCTAAGATTAATTTTTACTCGTGAATATATTATGACCAATTGTACAACGTGTTAATATGCAAAGGTAAATGCATGAAAAATTGGTGTACAAAAATGTATTTTATTTCTTGAAGAAATTGAAGATTAAGATAGAGTGAGACAGCTGTAGTTTGGTCACGCTGTTGTCTCCATTTAATGCAAGCTTACAACAATTGTTTACAACTCGATGAATAAGCTTAAAATGCCATTTTCTTAGAATCAATCCTCTAAACGAGTTTCAGAAATACAACAATACTACTCTGTATAGATTTATCACTAAGAAAGTTTCTCAAGGAAAGGAAAAGTGATAGAAAGTAATAATATCATTGGATTAATTACACACAAGAAATAAAATTTTTTAATAAATTTTAAATAAAAGTTCTCGGATACTGGAAGCGAAGTAAAAATATTTACCTAGAAATTTGTATAAATCTAAAAATTCCAGATTTACAGGTGGATCTCGGTAGAGAAACTTTTGGCGTTAATCGTTTTCACATTTTCTTAAGCGGCTGTTACCAGTTTCCTGTTACGATGATCCGTCCAGGGTGAAACGACGTGATTACAAGCGACTCGCACGTGTTTCATCTAAATTAAACGGCTGTGGAAACGGTGAAAGGGCGAAAAAGTGGAGGGACGGAAGTGTACGATGTGTCGAAGCGAGCCGCGAACATCTATGATGAAATAATAACGAGAAAGTCGACGCCTTTTACGAGTAATTGGCGTTCCTCTGTTCCCAATAAATAAGCCAGTGCCTCTATTAGATTTCAAATAAGAAGGACAGACCGTAACACGGTCGATATTTTCCCGAGGAGAGAGAGAGAGAAAAAAAAAGAGAAGACGTCCGCCGACACGTTAACACGCACCAGAAACCAGTCGAAAACGTTTTGGTCGAAAAGGTTTTGGTTACATCTGTTTCACATAAAAGGAGCAAAGAGGTGTGCGTTTAGGAAGCCTTCTGTCGTCGAAAGGGTGAATGCACGTTAATGATATTTACGAAAACCAGCAGGGATTCGTGTTTAGTCTATCTTTTTGTCGGCGATTCTCGCTCTCGGGCAGAGATTTAATGCCTCAGAAGCGACAAATTTTCTGTTTCGCTTGGAGACAAGTGTAACCTTTTTTCTTGATATCCTTGAGTTTTAAGACGAACTTTCGATGCGACAGAAGTGACGAATTTTTTTATCCGAATCTTAGGGATAAGAATGTATACGTTCTTTCTCTGAGAATATTTTATATCAGGCGAGAATTTTTTAAGATCAAAATCTGATGGTTTTGAAGAGGAATAATTGAATAATTGGAAAATTATAAGTATTATTTGTTCAAACTATAACGTCGTAAATATTTTTTTAAACAGGTGCGATTCTCACGCTTCTTTTCACATAATAAACTTTTTCCTTCAATTTTAACTTGGAAATTCGAATTTCTTGATATTTACAGATTTCTTAACTCGAAGGTACGGTAATTAGTTCGTCGTCGATTCGAAAAGGAAAAAGTAAAAATTAAAAATTAAATCGAAGATACAGAAATTAATTTAAAATTTAACTTCATATCCATTAACTTGTTGAAACAAGTTGTTGAAAAAAGAATAAAAATCAATTCAACCAATCAAATCTACATTACACACATACTTTAATCGCTTTCATATGTAATCGACATTCCAATAAAAAAAACCCTACACGATCTATATAAAACTTCTCAAAAAAAATATCGTTTTATTATACGAAACGTCCTTAACCATAATTCATCCGTCCATCGATCAAATTAAATTTACCATTGGGATCGAAACTAAAATCAAGATCAATCGAATCGAATCTACATTCAACTCGACGAAAGGAAGGGAGAAAAGAGTAGGCCCCCATCTCCTCGATCTCTCCTCAGTCACACTTCACCGAGCGAAACGACCCGCACAACTCGTCAGGTATAACGAATAATTACCGGCAATAAATATAATATACAAGGGAAAAGGGCGAATCCTCGTGACCGAGAAACAGGGCAGAAACTGGTCGTGTGCGTGCGTCACGAGATCGTTTCGAGTCGAGATTACGAGATCGATGAAGAGACGGGGATATACATGCACGCGATCGATACACAACGCGCCTTCATATCCGGCGGCAAGGCATGATTGCGATGGGAAGAGTCGATGATGATGAACCAACCGATGATCTGCACAGGGATTAGGAATCGTGGCCAGCCACAGCTCGTCGATGCTCGTTCGACGACTCGCTAATTTCGCAAATCCGCAACAGAGAGATACATATACGTATCTCTGAATGATGAAAATTCACGGCTCGATGGCCAAGGATCGCGAGATTCTGTGTATGGATACGTATTCTGCTTCCTACGTTACGATCCACTGGAGCTTTTCAACATTTCAGGTTATGTATACGGTGATTCAGTTTCGCTGATATAACTCGTTTAGCGAAAGTATCGATGTTTTTTAATTAATATATTTATAGCAGTACTTTGGATCGAAGTTAGATTTTGAGGTTAGGTACAGGGCGATTCAATTTCGATGTCAATTAGAGATCATGTGTTTTGAATACGAGGAAATGAGAATATGAAGAATATTCTTTAGTTTAGTTTCTTAATTCGGATTGATTAATAGGTACAGGGTGATTCAGTTTTGGGATTGATTAAGAATTACTAGTGTTTTGAATATAAAATGATTAGTATATAATTTGAATTCGTTGATCTCAGTTTTGGATCGAAGTTAGATTTTGAGGTTAGGTACAGGGCGATTCAATTTCGATGTCAATTAGAGATCATGTGTTTTGAATAATGAGGAAATGAGAATATGAAGAATATTCTTTAGTTTAGTTTCTTAATTCGGATTGATTAATAGGTACAGGGTGATTCAGTTTTGGGATTGATTAAGAATTACTAGTGTTTTGAATATAAAATGATTAGTATATAATTTGAATTCGTTGATCTCAGTTTTGGATTGAAGTTAAACTTTGAGGTTAGATATAGGGCGATTCAATTTCGATGTCAATTAGAGATCATGTGTTTTGAATACGAATAATGAGGAAATGAGAATATGAAGAATATTCTTTAGTTTAGTTTCTTAATTCGGATTGATTAATAGGTACAGGGTGATTCAGTTTTGGGATTGATTAAGAATTACTAGTGTTTTGAATATAAAATGATTAGTATATAATTTGAATTCGTTGATCTCAGTTTTGGATTGAAGTTAAATTTTGAGATTAGGTACAGGGCGATTCAATTTCGATGTCAATTAGAAATCATGTGTTTTGAATACGAATAATGAGGAAATGAGAATATGAAGAATATTCTTTAGTTTAGTTTCTTAATTCGGATTGATTAATAGGTACAGGGTGATTCAGTTTTGGAATTGATTAATAATTACTAATATTTTATATATTAAATTATTAATTTTATATTTAAAATTGGTATAGGTTTGAATTCGTTGATCTTTGTTATGGATTGAAGTTAAATTTTGAGGTTAGGTATAGGGCGATTCAATTTCGATGTCAATTAGAGACCATGTGTTTTGAATACGACGGAAATGAATATGAAAAATATTTTTTAGTTTAATTTCTAATTCGGATTGAAATAGATATAGGGTGATTCATGGGATTAATTAAGAAGTGTTTTGAATATGATTGGTACAGGTTTGTATTCTTTAATCTTAGCTTCGTTATGCTGTTAATAATACTTCGAACTGAAGTATCTTGATTATTTTCAATGCAGTTCCATGATACATGTCCAATTTGAAAAAAATTTCTTAAGATTTTTCTCTCAGTTACATTCTGTGTGTTTTACGTATCTTTGCGAGGAGAGGTATGCGGTTAGATTAGAAAGGTATTCTCCGATTGAAGAAAGGCAGGCCGAAAACCGTCGCAATAAAAGTTCTTGCACGATTAATTGGCGCAGTCTCGTTTCTTAATACGTTCGTTATTTCCACGGAGAATTTCACCTGTGTGCCTTGGTGGAAAGAGCAGTAATTAGCCCGGAGAACTGTAATTTCTTGCCGTGACAGGTGACTCGAACCAGTTATTACTATGACAATGGCCGGTTATTATACCGATTGCGCAACGAAATTCCTCCATTCGGTCAACTTGATTAAACATTTAATTAAAAACTAATGTCAAGAGAGTACGTGAGCGCGAGCCACGTTATCTAAACCCTTTACACTCAATAATTTGCTCGATCAACCCCCGTGATCGATTACGAGGAACATCGTATCGTTGGCGTGGATCGATCACTGGAGAGGAGGAGGGTCAATTAAAACTTTGAAGTTCAACCGTGAATCTCAAGCGTGATCAAATTACCAAATTGACCTTATTTAATCGCCTAACAGGTGAAAATGTGAATAATAATCGGCTTCGGGAAATTTCTCAGATTAAAAAAAAAATAGAAAAAAGTAGGGGCAAAAATTTTAACACGTTGTATTTCTCGATCGAAACTCTCGTCGCCCGAGTCATCACACAGCACAGTCATAATTCTCCACCCTCCGATCGATGGAAAAAATATATTCGTTAGCGCGATTTATCGCGCAGAAAACTCGAACGAGTGCAGCCGGCTCTCCCTCGAGAGCGTGGCATCCAATTTCGAGCGTTTCCATCGAGGCAGAAACCGATGGATGTTTCGAGTCTGAACCCGACTCTCGCCAAGAGAGTTTCATATAGAAGGAAGGGTTCGTGACACGGTCTCATTATATCGTATCGAGCACAGCGCGCGCACGCACACACACACACAGCACCTTTCCTCCCTTACTATGTCGTGCCGTGACTCCATCCGTCGTGCCATAGCTCACGATTGAAAAAAAAAAAAAAAAAGAAGAAGAAAAAAAAGAAAAGAAAAAAAGAAACCGCAAAAAAGGCGAAAAGGGAGCAAAAGTTAAACACAGCCGTGGTCGTGATGACCGGGGCCCCAATAAATCGGGGGAAAGAGGAAGCACCGAGGAAGACGCGTGCCGTGCCACGCTCCGTGCAAGAGAAAAAGGAAAAAAAAAAAAAAATTGCTCTAATAATAGTAAAAACTGGAGTGTCTTGTGTCGCTCGCCCGTGTTTTCGGTTTTGGCCACTTTTTGTACTTCTCGAGGGGAAATGAGGGGCGGAGGGGGACGGATTTTTACGACACAGCCAGAGACCTGGCGGCCAACCTTGGGACCAATACCTGTCGTTGCGCGTCGTTGCAACAAGAAGCGAGAAGAGAAATACGGAAAAAGGAAAAAAAGAAGAAAAAAAGGGAGAGAAGGAAAAATTGTTCGAGCACCATGAAGTGAATACCATCGTGTAACAAACTTCGGGGTCCAATATATAACATTACGAGGTTGTCTCGTTTAAAAACAGGGGCCGAGAACATCGGGGACGACAACAAACGCTCTGGATTTTTGCGTTTTATTTGGGTGACCGTAATAACGCGGGAAACTGTACCGAAAAAGGCAGCCAGAGGAAAAAGAAAGAAAGAGAGAGAGAAAGAGAGTACCGTAAAAATAATATCCAGAAACCGTTGTTTTCCTGAAAGAAAAGAGAGTGCGTGCGGGCCCTCTAAGGTCGCCGGCGATTCTTTTGGGGAAAAATTTCGTCCGACCTACAAAAACAGTTATGGCTCCTCTCATAAACTGCAAAAATCGTAAAAATATGTTCCAGAAACGGAGCCGTTTTTACCATAAAATTCGTGGCACTGGGAAGAAAGAGAGAGAGAGAGGCGAGAGCTCGAGGTCGGTGGAGAAAATTACATTTGCCTGTATATTTGTATCGGAGGTCCTGCGTCATTATTGGTTTAATGGGAAGTAAGGTTGGAGCAGGTCGGTCACCCGACTGACCTCTCGAGGATCTTTGTTGCCTCGGACGGAAGATCTCTCGGGCGGGTGATGAGCCGGTGCAGGTATGCAGGAAATCATCGGATCGTTCGAATTTATATTGGCCGACTGTCGGTGCAATAAAGTTTTATATACGTGTGTAATTCGCCTGGCTTTATTGGACGGATGTAATGTAATGGGAAATTGGAAATGGTGGGAGGGAGGGGGAGGGGAACGTAAAACGAACGAGAGATTTTTCGCGAGATCGAATCATCGTGAAATTCTGAATCGTTTGTGGGGGATTGGAATATGGATATGGTATAATTGGAAAGGAATAAGAAATGGGGAAATTCGATTTAGTGAAAAATTCCTTTCACGGTTTATTTTGTGATACTGGGATATGGGAAGGAAGAACTTTTTTTTTAAGAATTTTGGAAATAAAAAGGAAGGAAGAGTAAAGAATTTTTTTTTTTTTATGAATTAGAAATTTTTAACTACGTTTTATGAAAGTATTTGAAGAAAAATTAGGAGATTACATGGAGGATGAAGCGAATCTTTTGAAGCTTTATTGCGAAAGAATTCTATTCGAGATATGTCTAAATAAATTTTTAAAAAGAGTTGAAAGAGAACGATATGGTAAAAAATTCAAGGTGAAAGGAAGAATAGGATTCGATGTATTATTGATAAATTTTTTTTTCCTTTCAATAACGATAATTTGCATATAATAAATGTCAATGACGAGGATAAGGAAGTGATCGTAGTGTTTAATAATTACGATTTACATAAGCATCCTATTGCAATTTCTTGATGCGTAACTATCATTATATTATAAATAATGCCATACATTTTGCTCGGAAAGAAAAGAAGTTAACCTTGAGACTTAGTCAAAGTTTTCATCTGTAAATAATTAGTTACGTCAAATTTCACCTTGAATCTGGCATTTTGTATTCGAAAATGCATTCTTAAAAGACGAGAATAATTATATCGATAATAAATTATATGATGAAATAAATTATATAAGAAAATCACAATTATATTATAAAATATACGCACGATTTGGATTTTCTAAATATCATCACCCTCCAAATATATAAATGCAAAAATAATTTCTTTATACAATAGCATAATAAAAACAAAAAAAAAAAAAAATCTCTTAAAGTTAAATTAGAATTTGCATTTACCTTGAATTCAAGAATCGCATTACGATTTGTCAAAATCTTCGCGTTAATAAGCGATAAAAAAGGAGCCTATTAAAAATATACCGTCTGAAGCAATAAATAGAAGGTTAATTACGATTGAATACAACGACATCCTGTAACAATACCTATACCTGGAACAAAGAAAAGAAACTAAGAGCGATCACCGAATATGCAAACAACGTTTCAAGAAAGCTCAAAACCTTTTGAAGTGTCGTTGACGTCGACCACGTTTCCAGAACGACCCTGAGAGAAAATTAACCCGAAAAGAGGTAAAATTTCCAACAATCCTCAATATTTACAATCACTCGGTTGTTCTCCGTCGGACAATCAACCGTGGGGCGCGGCACTCGTTCGTTTTCCCTAAGGAAAAATCAACCCTTACCCCGGAAGCGTTATTTACAACTGGAGCAGCAGAGAGCTCTGTCTCCGTGAATGAATAATATCTGTCCTACAGCCATAAACCCGTGCCGCCTTGCCTCTCATATTTCATGAAAAGGGTGAAAAATTTTTAACCCTAACCTACAATTACGTCGTAAAGACGAATTTCCTCGTCGACAATGGTGGAGCGTGCTCCAGTTGCATAAAATGATAAACTCTCTTTCTCTCGCGCGGCGGACTGGCCAAGGTTGAAATCCTTTTCTCCCATAAATGGAGAGAACCCTTATTTTCGACCCTTTCCCTCGACGTTTCTCCTCTCCTCTTGCCGAAACTCTGCAACTGATTGAAACTTTTATTCTTGAACGATGGCCGAGGCAAATACCTGCTCTAGTTAAACGTCAAATCGGATTTCTCGGTTTAACAGGGAACGGGCTACCGTCGCGTTCAATGAGACGAAGGCAAAGCTTTCGGTCTTCCGCTCACTTCAAAACACTTTCACGAGAAAGCGAGAAAATTCGAGAGGGTTATACATTTGGCAGAGATTTATTCGACGAGTTTGGGCTGCGAAAGATATATTGTTACGCATTATTGGTTACTTAAAACTCGAAATTAAAGCTTGGACCAATTTTATTACTTGAGATAATACGTCGTGCAATTTTTGAAATATTCTCTTGTTTAAATTATTCCTAATTTAACAGATTTACAGCACCGCGATAATCTTCTAATCAACCTTAAAAAAACATCTAACCTAGAAACCAATCCGTAATAATTGCGCGGTAAAAAAGAAAGCATCAGAAAAAAGAAAGAGGAAAAAGTTCAACAGGGAAATAGAAAGTCTCAAAATTGAAATAGAAAAGGCCGACAGGACCTATTTTTACGTGAACAGTGCTCCAGTTGTAAATTTTCTTGGGGGAAATGGTTCAACACCCTTTAACCCTTTTCCCGGTACAGTTTCCCGAAAAACCGGGGCTCGAATTTTACAACCACTCCCCACTACTCCTCCAAGCCTCGTGTTCTTTCTCAATGAGAGAGAGTGTTCCAACTTTGTTGGAAAATGGTACGAGGCGAAAAATAATTTATTACGAGGGAACACCGTAACGTGGGATCTGTTTCTCCTTGCTGTTACAGTTTAAATCGACCCTCTTTGTCGTGCGCAGAAATGGGGGCCGTATTTTCTAATTTACGATTTCGACCGGCCTCGTTCTCTTGTTTCTTTCACCCGCGACGGTGTTACACTTTAGACGAGGTGCAATTATTTTCGGCCTGTCGTCCAACGATTCCGAGAAAGCGTCATCGCCACCAGAAACGGCCAAATTCTTTTCCTTTTTTCTTTCTTTTTTTTTTTTTTCCTTCTCTCTTTAACGACGCTTTCAGCCTCCTGGACTGGAGAAAGAAAGAGAAAAAGAGGGAGAGAGAGAGAGAGAGATCTGCGATGATCAGGTTCCATCTTCCTTTCTGCGAATGAGAACGTTTGTCTTGATCTTGATAATGCTCGTTGTAAATTATTTCTCCAAGTTATTTCAACTTTTCGATTTTTGAAATACGTACATCTATTGACAGACTTCAGTCAGATTTATTGGCTTATTCCATTCTTAATAAAATATTCCAGAAAAATGTTTGAAGTACTTTTTCCGTGCACATCTACACATTTTCCGAATTGACGAGAAGAAAGAAATCCATTTACTTCAAATCGAAAAGAAGCAATATATCCAATGTTGTTCGTATCGTACGATAATTTTAAATTCTCTCGTGTAATCAGAAAGATAATTCGCCTCCCGAATCATCTCTCAGCGTAATTTCTCCGTCTATCCTCTGGTGGCCGTTTTTCGGTGCCAATTTTCGTCCGCAGGACGCTCAGGTGCGACGTGGTAGCGGCCTCGTGTAATTTGCGCGATGGGCGTTTCCATCCGTGTTCAGGCTGACGTATAAAACGCGTAAATAACACGGCGGCTGTAGCGCACGATGCGCCACGGTTTTCGTGTTCCCGACACCTTTTACGGCCAATAAAGATCGGATGAATCGACCGGCAAATGGAACTCCAAACTTTGCTTACTCGCAACTCGCGCCCCTCTCTTTTTCCCCACCTCGATCGATCCTTTTTCACTACTCCTGTTCACCGTAGCTCTGGCGCCGGCTCGAATTACGTGATTAAAGGAACCACCAAGTGTACACCAAGTGTAGTTCGTTAAGTGAACAATGTTACAGCAACGTTTCTAGCGGAGTGGCCTTTTTATCTTTGAACGGGAACAGAAACAGTTTATTTGTTTCCTTGCCTTCGTCCCTTTTTAACGTTTTATAGGAGCTTTTCAATCGATAAACAATTGGATTCGTTAATAGGAAGGGGTAATGAAAATTAAAAGCTTTGGGTCTAACTGAAATTCTTTTTAAAAATATATCATAGTTTAAATTATTTTGTCGTTCTGGTTATTTTCAATATACTCGAGATTTTCGAAAGAAACGAAAGGTTTCATAATAAGTTTTATATAAGATAATGTAGTTGACAGTTTTGATACAGTAAGATTCATATACAATAATATATTCCATTTGCCTTTTCTAATAGACAACATCTTCGCTATCCTATATCGAGTAGGAAACAAAAAAGTTTCCAAAAGCTACTAACCAAGTACCGTTTCCCAGTAGCCAGCCACGTCTATTGGAAAAAACATGTCAACTGTGGAATGGACAGTTAACTTCACAGTTAAAAGGTCAATTTTTTTCTACAATTTTTTCCCTCCCAAAGTCAAGAAACCGTAAGCTCTAGCGGTGCATCTCGGTTCCATCACCGACCATCGATCTCTCGAATCTTCTCTCGCAAGAAAACGGTCAACGTTTCGCCTATGGCGAAAAATAATAAAGTCAACGGTACATGCGTCGTCGAAAAAAAAAAAAAAAAAAAGAGAGGAAGAAAGAAAGAAGAGATGGAAGGGTTAGAGAAAAACATTCTCAAGGAAGTGAAAGTGGTTGACAGTGTGTTTTACAACTACTTCGACATCGTATTCCGGCTTCAAACCGTCAGATTTTCGACCAATACCTAACAGAGTAACCCTTTATGAAATTCCAATAAAACAGCAAAGTCAAACTGCAAAACGACGAAAGTTAAAATGGCCTGCCACTTTTTTTTTTTTTCTTTTTTTCCCTTCTACTAATCCTTTCGTCATTTCAGAATTGAATCCGGGAAACCCTTTACCCCAGAATTAGGGGTGGCACCTCAATAAAGCAATATTTTGACTCGCAGAGGCGCAGAGAGACACGGACCCTCCTCTAACCCTTCCGCCAGAAGGATTTTCTAAGGGGTTAAAAATTCCTTGTGCCATAAAGGACGGCTGACTTTATATTTTTATCGCGTCTTACCCCTTTGCAGGAAACCGGAGACGAGGAGGAGGGAAGGAGGAGGGCGAAAAAACGCAAATACCGTATCTTCAGAGGAAACAGAGTGTCCACAGCCGGTAAACACATAAATCTTTATTTTCCGGGCCGCGGGGATGACAATAAGGCTGGGAGGCAGAAAGAAAGGAAAAAAGAAAGAAAAAAAAAAACAACTACCGTATTTTAACCCAAAAGTCTAAATTTTGGAAACCGTTCTCTGTTTCCGTGACTAACTTCCCCATTCGTCGATTCACCCACCGTGACACCTTTTCACGGCAAGAGGAAGTTCTCGAGTTTACGGAAGTGGGCACCGTAATCAATTTTAAAATGGTTGTCTCGTTGAAGCGTGGCGCGGCTCAATGGACAATGGGGAGTACGAGTACATTTTCATGCTGCGATCCTACAAAATTTCGCCAGTGTTTGCCCCCTGTTCGACAATATTCGAAAACCGCCCTATATAACTTCCGTGCCTGTCACGGTTCAAAATTTCGAGGCATTTCCGTTAAAACACTTCGACACGGATGATCCGCCACCTCTATCCGCCCTATCTTCGAAAACTAAACCTCTTCCAACCCGAATCGAATTCAATCGAGAAACTTATCAGAGTCGCAAAAACCTGTCGAGAACTTGACCGGTCAATTAATGCTCGAAACACTTGGAGCATAAAAGTCGAGAAAAAACTCGAAAAATTCCTGCTCCTCTCTTTCGACCGCGACGATCGATCGACGGCCTCGAATGGTGGCGTTGGGAAAGGCCGTGGGGCAAATTGGCCAGTGAAACGCGAAAACGGTAAATCTCAAAGGGTCCGCGTTGCCATCGGATTCTAAGTTCATCGAAGCGAGCGAGCCTCGATCCGCGGACGGAGCCGATAATCATACGTTCATCCGGAAGTCGGAGTCGCTAAACGGTCAAAGGGTAACCGGGCCGAATGATTAAGTGGCTTACACAATCTCGCTAAACGGGCCCCGGAGCTCACGAGACTCCCGTAAATCAATGGAACGCTGGAGGAAATGAGGGAACCACTAATTCTCCGTCCGTCCACGTGCGTGTGTGTGTGTGTGTGTGTGTGTGTGTGTGCGTGTGTGCACTCTCACCAATAAGTTATCGGACACGCTCTCGTAACACGCTCGTAAATAGTGGGCAACTTTGGTGGATTCGTGGCAAAGTGTACAAGGGTATTTTATCAAGGGCACAAATTGATGGGAAATTTAAGCACTGGAAACATGGAGTGAACAGTTTTTTGGAATTTTTGCGTCTTACTCGCAAGAAAATAAAGATCCTTTTGTTAACACATTCGATTCTGGAAATCGCAATAAATACAAAAGTTGATGTATAAAAATGTCGCTTATAATAAATTGAAATTAGATGAAATAAATCGCTTGTTAACTTAATAAATAAATATCGATCAACTTTGTTTCGAAAATTGGTCCTTCCAAAAGCGACACGATATATCAACTTATTGATTCTGTTTATATCAATTTTTAAACGTTACCTAAGTAAAAATACAGTTGCGATAATCATAATTAATAAACTCGTCGTTCTGTAACAATGAATTCGAATCTAATAACGATCCTTTTTAATGCGTAGCATTATCTTACGCGAACGCAATAATACCACGCGTATTCCAAACGATAAGAGGAGAAAAGGTATAACTCATTAGTAGAATATCAAATGGACGAACAATACCTACCAAAACGATCGTTAAATTACCTCTACTACGAATCGTAGTAGACACAGACATAAGATGAGAAAAATTGGAAAAGACGTCAGTCGCTTTCGCACGTACGATCACGAAACGTATCACGAACAACTTATTCCTCGTCGCGGATAATTATCGCGACAAGGAAACGCAATAGGACGGAAAAATAACCGGATATTTCAAAAATCTTATTAAACGTCACCTCCTCGACGTAACATCGATTATAACTCGGGCCCGTGCATTACCAGCCCGAGCCTGTACCGCACGGTGACTCTGTACGGTAGTACACCCGTGGTAGCGTCTTTGTGGAAACGTTTCGTAATGACAAATCGATCGCTTTGTAAAGGCCGGTGCTTACCAACCGGGTTTACGGCCCCGGCCACCGTGTCGTCGATTTTTAATCGTAAATTTCGGCCCCGGCCACACACGCTAGACCACACGCGTCGCTCCCCGCGCACTGGTGAGAAATTACATTTTTATATGCGTAATCATCGCGGCCTGGACACGCAACCGGTGGAGGAGGAGGAAGGAAGGGAAAAGAAAAGAAAAAAGGGAAGGAGATCCGAGTATACGCGTTGACGACGATCGAGCTTCCGTTCACCGCGTGTCGTTTGCCCTCTTCGAGTTTTGCGGGAAGAACACAGCGGATCCTTCTTCAGGACCTTGTTTTTACGATAACGAACAAAACTGGCGCACGTGTGCGCTCGTTAGCACGGATAACAAGGTACACCTTTGCAATCAGCGGCTCCTTGGCGGCTGAAAAGACCGCGGCACGAGTAATTATGAGGCTCGCGGGGATATCGCCAACGTGGATGGAACGGACCGAATCGGATGTCTAACGAGCGTGCTTGACCTCTCGGTTCAAGCAGGGAGGGGATATCAAGGAGATTTCTTCGGATATTTCTTATCCGTTTTTCTTCCTTCCCTTTCGTTTCTCCCTTTCGGGAGGAAAGGCGGCCGTTTTACGCGGACCACGAGCGTTTTACGTTAAATTGGAAGAGATTTTCGGTAACGAGGAATTTCGTTTGCACCGTGTCGAGACACGTTTTTTCTTCTTTTTCCCTTGCGAGATGAATATTGCGAGAGGATTCCTCGATGTTGAGGGGGTAATGGGGAAGATGTGGGATATGAGAGGAGAGGAAGAATGTTGGCGATGAGAGGCATCTAGGGCGTTACGCCCTAATCATTTTCGATATTGCAAAGGTTTTGAGTTATTTTGAGGAAGACGAGGGGTCGAAATTCCAAGGGAAAAAAATTTTTATTAAACGAATTTTTTTTTCTTCTTTGTGTAGAGTGCAAAATCATAGATTTTGTAAGAAACATTCGCTTACTGTAAAGACGGTTGTAACTTTCCATTTCCATAGTTGAAAGAAAACGTACGTGCAATGCTCGTGTGAAAACGAGAGGATTACAGCACACGTATAAACACACGTACAACATTCTTCCATCTTGAATTTGTTTCTTTTACCATCGAACTGAAGGAAAAATAAAAAAAGAAATATATACACACTCGTCAGACTCTACATCAAACGAATTAAATTTCCTTCGCGAGCCTCTACGATTCTTTTCTCTTCGTTCAACGGTAGAACTGAAAGGTCTATCGAACATTCTACATCGCCGAGAATTTCCCCAGCCGAAACGCTGCATTATATATACATATATATATATCGAACTTTCCATCGATCTTCGGCATTGAATCCACTCCCGCCCACGCATCACCTCGCCGCGAAATAATAGACAGCTCGGGTTCAATCCCCATTTCAATTTCTAACGAGCGTCGCGAGAGTCGAGTGATATCCCCTCGAGAGGCGTGAATCTCCGCTTTCACGGTTGTGTCGGCACCGTGAAGGCCACGGAAATGAAGGATCCACCAAGTTTCTCACGTCTGGTTGACCTTCCACCCGTCGAACCGTCGCGTGGGCCGTCACTCGTTAAAGTTAATACGAACTCGCGACAGTGTGTAAGCCGCTCGTGCGCCTATTTCCCTCTTTCTCCCACTCAATTTATATATATATATCTCTTACTCCCTCCTCTCGTTCACGACTCGACTCCAAGTCCATCTTCTTTTTTCGTCTCGAAGCTTCGACCGTCCCTTTATCCATCACCTCTCTCTCTTCTCGAAGAGGCGACACGATCGCCCTCTCCCCCCGCCTCTTCTTCTTTTCGCCTGCCGACCGAAGCAAGAATTATTCCTTCTTCCCTGATTCCGTATGCATCGAATTCATACGGCACGTTCGACTCCTCTCCTCGACATCTAGCAACGTGTCAGCCGGTGTGAAATTAACGCGAGACCAGTGACAAATGTCCTTTCCACGGAAGGGGAGAACCACCTTTCGATGTAAGCTCGTTCCCAACGAGGTTGTCGGTATCAATCATCGTGTCCCCGTAATCGAAATTACTCGTTCCACGGGTTGTACGCGTTAACGTTACCATTAGAGGAACACACGGGGGAATTAGCCGGCGATTAGTGTTCACGGGATGTGAACACGCATAGATGTTATTCGATTTTGAGGGAAATAGCTCGGGGAGATTAATCGTTGTTGTTACGTTCGATTATTATTAAGCGTTAATTCTCGGTTAATGCAAACTTTTTAATTTTTATTTTATTTTTGAATTTTCTTGGAATGGTCGAAGAAAGAAAATTCGATAATGTTGATAATTTTCTATACGCCACTGTTGTTATGTCGTTTGTTACTTCGCATAAATTAGATTCAAGAGAAACGTTTCGAAACGACCAGTCTTTCTTTTAATCGGAGAAGAAGAGAATCGTAATAAATTTCATTCGAATAAAATGATCCTTTTCATTTGCGTTCTTAAGAAGCGTTTTCGGATGCGCGAGAGAACGGAGATTCTTCTTCGTTCGAGATGGATTGCAAATCGACAAGCGCAAGGAAACAGCACCGTGGTGAAGAAAGTGTCAGATATCATGGCGGCCATATTGTTCTACTCCGGGAGAATTGTTTCTGCGTCGTGACTCGATGCGAGCCTCGTTGTCACGGCTGTCGTTTTGAGGAAGGAGAATATTAAATTAATGCCGGCTGCATCGATGCCCGCGTACACGAGTCCGTTTTCTAAATAAGTTGTGCAACCAGCGTGAATACTCGGCTAGCGCGTTTTACACTTGGTACAATTGGCGAAGTTGGGTTAAGTTTGATTGACGCCTGTCATTTTGACGATTCTGAGGCATCGATGTAATTTGTAACACGTGTCATATAAAGACACATTCGACGAGTTGAAATGGAATAGAGAATACGTTGAAAGTCGAGGTTGTAAATCATTTTCTCTGCGATCTAGAGACTAAAACTTAAATTTTAGAAGATAAAAATATTTGCTCGATCCTTTATGGAGAAAGTTATTATCGGTTATCTAAATTAATCTTTTCAAAGGAAAGATTTTATATAAGAATTGATAGGTGATGGAGAAATTGGAACTTCTCGATACATCAACGTTATATAAAATATTAACTTTGAAACGAGATGCAATCGAGTGTGCTAGAAATCGAATCGAGGCTATCGATCGAGCATTCCGCCCGAGAACACTTCGATATTCGAATCCCCGATAAACTTTCATTCTTTGCAACCTCCTTTACTTACGAACAAAGCATTAAATACACTTTTAAATATTTGACCCGGCAAACTTTCATCCATCGGATCCCTAAATTTATTTCTCAAAACTTTCGAAATTACTTTCGACGTATCGAAAGATCAACGAGACAAATTCGACTTCTAATTAATTGATACACCATAAGAAATCAATTTGCATAACTGCCCGAAAAATAATAAATAGATAATTTAATCTGACATTAAAACATCACGTAGCTAAATATATATGTACATGAGTGATTATAATTGGCAACGCAATGCCATTCTAGAATTAACCGCGCCGCATGACCTTCTAACTATTTTCGAGGCCTGCTGAAACCTTCTCCAAAACAAATCTTGAAACGTTTATCATTCCCTTCCCTCGTAAATTTTTGATTACACTTATGCAAGAAAAGTACGAAACGTAGGTAAAAATAACATAAAATAAACGTAAAAAAAGAAAAATACGTGGAAGGAAGAGAATCTTGACCAATTTCTCTGGAAAAAGTATCTGGAGAGAGAGCAGACGACAATAAAAGTTACTTCTCACCGTGCTGGAAGGCGGCAGCGATCCTGGACCTCTTTGGGCCCCGTTCAAACGATGCAGGGTTAGTAAGGTCATCGAGTGTGGGAACGAAATGGCACGATGACGACGATGACGCCACCGCGTGACGTCACTCTAAGACGAAGGAGAGGGCAAAGAAACCGCTCGAAACAACTCGTAAATCGGAATGCCGGCATGTGAGTCAGCCTGTTCCGGTATACGGCAATGAGTCGTTCCGTTCATTCCCGGCCGCCCTTCTAATTAGAGCAGGCTGAAAATAAACACGAGTCGTTCGCTTTTAATTGCCACGCTAGACGTTGCTCTCGCCATGTCGACTCTCTCTCTCTCTTTCTCTATGTCGTTGGCGACAGGCGCGTTTAATTACGTTTCCTTCCCTTCACCTCTCTTCCTTTCCCCTTTTCCTCGATTGTACTTTCATTTATCGGTGTGACCACGAGGCCTCCGTGGAAACGAGAGGATTAATCTCGCGACCCTTTCTTTAATTGGTTCCAACTTATATTCGTGCGTGTATCCTCGGTTCATTCGTACGCGAACTAACCGTCGAATTCTCGAATAAACACGATAGATCCGCGTCTATACGTAAATATCTATCTCCAAGCCAAAGAAAAAAGGGAGGAGCCACGTCGAATCCCATCATACGATACAAAAGCTGCGAAAAGGCGGAATGGCGGCAATAAAAATACCGAGGCTTGCCCCGTGTCATTCCCGGGATTCCTCTTTTATCACTCGTACCCGTTCGTCATCCCCGCTAAAAAGCATCCGAATCGAGGCCCGGCTCCGCGAACCGGTGCAGGCAAGCGCAATTAAAAGAGGAATAGCATCGGTTCGAGCGGCAAAAATCTTGGAGGATCTAATACCGTTGCGGGGCAACGAATCGGGCGGTCCCAAGAATTCCAGGCATCGTAATTACGGGAACACGGGGAAGGGAGCCACCCCTTCGCGAGGACGACCTCTTCTCCTTCTCCTTCGATCGCAGCGCCGCCTGCGCGAGAACGGCCGGTTATAAATATCAATTATACACTTGGTAATTCCTTGTGAATTAGCATAATTCGCGGGCGGGAAAAGGGAATTTATGCCGACCACCCAGTAGCGGCCGAGTGGACGCCCTTCGCGGGCCATTCAAGTCGCGGTGGAGGAGGTGGAGCGCGAGGCGTGCGTGGCGGCCACGCACGAGGAGAGGACACCGGTCCCATGGAAATAAGAAACGGAAGGAGGAATGGAAGGAGGGCAGAGAAGATGGAGAGGGGCGGGGAGGATCGTTAAAAACTCTTAAACGGGAAGATTACACGATTCGAGGATGCAAATTGCGGCGTGTCACCACGTGTGCACAGGCCGTATGTATGACCCGTAACCGGGGCCCCCGGACGTAATCTGCATAATCGTTTCGTCAGGCTCGACGGTTGATTGTAGGCGGTGGACACGCCGAGTGGAACAGGTGGCGAGGAGATCGATTTCTCTTCGAGGATGCCCACTCGTGGTAATCGTTACGTGACCCATATACAAGAGAGATATCGACGAAATTGTGATCGTTTTCTAAAATTGGGCCCAAAATTGATTTGGAAGAAGGCATTGATCCGTGCAATTTTTTCCTCCTGGAAAATGTGACGCAATCGAAATTAGTAGGCGTCGAACGATGTCTTTTCTTTCTTTTTTCTTTTTTTTTTTTTTTTTTTTTGGAAGACGAGGATAGAAAAGGAGAGAAGACGAAAAAGCGAGAGAGAGCGAGAGCGTTGGGCCCGAGTGGTTGGCGTAATTTTCGAGGTTTACATACCGCGGCCGTAAAATTTGATTATCGCCGGACATTTTGATATTACACGCTGTTTTCTCGATACTACACAGTGGTACACGACGATTTCGCGGCCTATGCCGTGTTTTTTTGCACCGGGCCCCGACCGCACTGGCGAAATCAATTTACGGTAATCATTTTTCGACAGGCGGCTACTTCGTTCCGATTAATTTATGGTAATACGCTTGGTCGGATCGATTTTCTTCCGCGCTTTTACATTCTTATTAAAATCGATTTTTTCTTGCACGTTCACCAAGCCTGAAAAGGTAACGATCGACGATCGTGTATCGCGAAACTCCATTATCTACAAAGTGTTGTCCTTGATACGGATCGATAGGCATTTAGATGGTGCGATCGCGCTTGTAATTGAATATTTTCGGATACAACGTGTACGAGATGTAATTCGGGGAAATGTTCCGTATTTCTCTGAATTTTAGAGAAATTGAATTCGATTCGATTCACAACGGGGATACGTTTTATTTGGAAACATATGAATTTATTGTACAATTGTGATGGAAATTAAGTTCAGAAATTTCTTTACGATAAATGATTTTTTTTTTTTAATAAATAACACACATCGATCATTAAAACGATCTAATTTTCCTCTTACCCATTCTCCATTGAAAAAAAAAAGAAGAGAATCAAATTTAAGAATCTTATGAAAATCCATACATCCAACATTTTCCATCAAGAAAGTACAAAGCAAGAGTGCACAAAAACGTTCATCGTTCATCATCAAGAATTCACCGATCGATCATCGAACCTTGATCCTTTCCCAGACGTTCAAAAGCCAAAAAAAAAAAAAAAAAATCTCCATTTTCCAACGACTTCCATCCGCGTGTCCAATCTTATATCCCCCATACACATAATCTCAACGTATCTACATTCCAGTTTCCATTTCCAGGCAATTAGCATCTCCGTTCGTTCACCGGAGACCACCCCTTGCGCCAATATTTACACGACAGAATAAACAACCCCCGACCGGAATCCTTTCCTCCATCCGTTTTTTCCTCCATCAACGACCACTCTTTCGACCCTTTCCCTCGAAATTATCATATTATTTCTATTAGACAGCTCGCTACCCACAATTAACGCGGACGTATCACGAAATTAACGAACCGAAACCACAATGCAGAAGAAGGAAGACCAGGGCGGTTTACGCATCCAACAGAATATCTCTTTTCTCCTCTCCCCTTCCATTCTTTCTTCCCCTTACGATATTCTTCTTCCCTCGAGTCTACGCTGTCTAAACCTGTTCCCCGTCGAAAATGGGGTGAGAATCGAGGGACTCGACTGCAGAGGATGTATCCGGGGGAGGGGGGAAGGGAAAAAGAAAGGGATAAACAAAAAGAGGAAAGAAAGAAAAAAGAAAGAGGAAATGGAAGAAACGAGTAATCCTCGTGTGTTATCCGAAGAGGGAGGGGAAAACGTCGGTAGACTTTTTGCGAAGAATTTTTTTGTCTCGAGAAGGAAAGAGAAGGTTCCCGCTAATTAATGCGCGGTGTAGATAATTGGAATTATGTGAAAAGGGCTGTGTCGTAAGGATACTGCGTGAAGAAGGGAGGGAGAGAGAAAGAGGAGCGAGAAAAAGTAATGGAGGGGAAATAAAGGGACACGTTCAGTCGTCACGTGACTGATGTAATTGACGATCACGCGCGAAACCTGTCGGTGTAATTGAATTCACCGGCTTCGGGCCTTTTTTTCGCCGCCACCATTCGCGAACGGGCCCCGAGGATGCGGAGGGATCGTTGGCGGGGGAATTTCGAAGGGCCCGGGTTAATGAAAAAGCTGTACCACGCAGCGTGCAGAGGAACGTTGCCCTCTGCTGGTTTGTCTGATTAATTAACGAGTGTACAGGTCGACGCCCCCTTTGGCGTTAATGGTGCCTCCTTGGATGGTACGTCCCCTTTCCGTTTTTTCGACTACGAGGAGGTGGTTTTTTTGATAAGAACGAGTTGGTTCGGACCGGTTAACGGCGAATCGAAATCGAATGAATTGGAAAGGAGATAGCAGCGCGTAAAAATGCTTGTGAAAGTATCGAAAGTAATTTTTTGAATAATTTAAAATCGAACGATCCTCTCCTTTCTCTGCCAATTTTCACGTATCTGTGCTATAACTTTTGCAATGGAATTTCTTGTAAACCCCCTCCCCCCCCTCCAAAATTTTTAACCCTATCTATAATAAAAACTATCCTCAATTTTCGTCAAACTTCGACCATCCTTCGAACTAATCCATCGATTAAAATATCGAGAGAAATAAAGAGCGAAAAGATTGCAACTCGCATCTCGATTTCCGCTTTATCGAAATGTTATTCGACGATATTTCTCGCAACATTCTCTCTCTTTCTCTCGAAAACACTTTTCCTCCACCCACTCGTTGCATGCACTCGCGAAGGTTCAATTCGCCGATATGGTTTTTGTACCGCGCCTCTAATCGCTGCTCCCCCCCCCCCCCCCCCCGAGTTCCTCTCTTTTATTTTCTGCGTCCACGCCGGCCGTTAGCATAATCGATCAATTTCCATTCCGGGGTCCGGGCAATCGGACACACCTGTAACACCGCCGATCGGGCAACGTATGTAACTCTCACGCGGGTCGAGCCGCGTGCGTTTCCACGTCGAGATAAATTCACCGGTTCCGGCATACTGTAAAGCGGCGCAATAAAATTTACATAACCGTGCCGTCGATTAGATACGTCCACGACATACGCCACCACCCCGCCTCCGTCGCAGACGATCGCTCTTTACTGGGGTGAGACGTCACGCCAGTGGCTCTCAACTTGGAAATTTTTCCTTCCCGATTCTTGCCAATTTTTTTTTTTTTTTTTTCATCTCGTGTTTATCCGTAAGTGGTAATTATTTAAATAAGGAAAATTTGTGAGTCAAGGATTTTCTTAGCGATCTGTACTTTCGTAGGATTTTTAAAAGTTAAAGAGTTTTGTGTAAAGAAAGAATATATATTCGAGAGTTGTTGTGAGTTTTTAGAGCGCGTAATATTTTTGGAAACAAATTTTCCACGAGATATTCATTCTATTTCCATCCATGAGAATTTTCCTTCTTATATCCATAAGAATATTACGTGAATTTTATCAATGAAGCTTTAAGAATAAATTTTCCATGCCAAAATTTCTAATCTAATTGAACAAATTTAAAAATATATTACTCAAAGTAGAGCCGATGAAAATTGAATTAAAGTTGGGAAACTCTGCAGGTATCGTTTATGGAAACTGTCCAGCTGTTTTTAGTCGTCCCGGCGTAACGTGTGAAACATCTTGTAATGTCGTGTGTGATATCGCACTTTGATGATCGCCTCGTACAAACCAGCGAGCCTGTATTGTGCGAGCCTTGTATTTACGGGAAAGAAACGTTTCCGCGATACGCTGTTGGCAAATTGCTGGATCGTGAAAAGAATGCCGAAGAACAGAAAGTTTCCTCCAGACCAGGTTTTGCACTCTGAGAGCCGGTGTTATAGAAATGATCGCGTTCGAAACGCGTGCAACGTCGTTCCGCAACGTTATTCGCGCCAACACGAATATTACTTTGTCGATATTTCATGGAAAATCGGGAATATCGCCGGTAACGCTGCAGATAAAACGGAATCTCTCGGTAAAATTAGAAATAAGTCGAGGATTATCCTTGTGTACGGCGTGAACAAGTGGTGTAAGGTCAGTGAATAACAGTAGTAACGTTAAATTTCCTCCTGTCGGAGAAATATCCTCCCCTTAATGGAGAACGATTCCAATATATCACGGATTAATAATCTCACGTTTAACAATAGCGCGAATATTGAAAACGAAAACTGGATATATTTGTTCTCTGGAACAACTGTTTCGATTTCTATTTAACCACTTTATAATTCACACATCGCCATTCCGACGATTAATGTTTCCAACGACATTTCTTTACACCGATATTAATCTTTCTCCCCAATCGACCCCCAACGTTTCAATTTTTCTATCTTCATCGCAAAATTTTGTATCACTTCCAGCAATCGACATCCATCGACCAATCGAAGGAAACACCGCCAATTCGAACAATTCATCATCGATCCAAAACTTTTATCCTCGTAGTACTCTCCCTCTCCCTTGTATCGTTCTCAATATCCAATCAAAAGTCAAAGCTTGGCCGCATAATTTCCAGAAGAAATCTCGTCCCCAAGCGTCTACTACGTTACATTACATTCCCGAGTAATACGCAACAATCCTCGCGATCCCCGCGTTCGATACGAGGGACGTTTCGTCTTCCCCGACGAAGAGTTGTCCCCAGTTGTTCGAGGTCCTCTCCTTTCAGATAAATTCAAATCCAGCTCCCCGCTAGTTTCTCTCCCACGAATTAAAAAAGCGACATCCACCCTCCCCACCCCCCCCTGGAAATCCTCCGCCGGCTAGACGGGGACTCTTTCAAGCCCGGGCTGAATAAAATTATTATGATAAGACCTCGATTAATTTCAGCCGGTGGAACTCCGGTAGTCGTGGGGCGGCGCGCGTAAGCCAAGCCTTCTCCCCCTCCCTCTCTCTTCTTCTCTCGTTGAATAGGCCTTTCAAGGGAAGAGGGACACTCTCCATAGACATTCTCCGTTTCCGTCGCTCCGGCGGCGGCGGCCTCCGCTCTAAAAAGGAACGGCGAGAGAGGAGAGATCCTTGAATCGTGAGCCGGGCTCACGGTAGACGGGAGGCAGAATCGACGGTCATTAATATTGTCGGATTAAACGGCCGCGCGCATTAATCCGGCAAACGAAGACGAAATCCTATTTCACGTCTGTGCGTCGCGCGACCCCGCGTCGAAGAGGAGGGCGAAAAGGGGAGGGGGGGGGGGGGAGAAGTTGCTTTCTTGTTTCGGAATGTCAGTTTCATTAGAGGGGCACGAGAGGGTGATCGAGAAAACGATCAAAACGAGATGTTGGAGGGAGAATGAATGGCAGGCAGAGTTTCTATCAAAGGGTTTAATTATTTTTGAACAATCGTTAATCATTCGGTTTCTCTTTTTCTTTCCCCCTTAAATCCTTTCTTTCCTGCTCTTCGTTCTGTATTCGTTGCTTTCAGTATGTTCCACGTACGCTGTTGTGGAGGTTGTTGGGGCGTTGTTGCTCGGTTGGGGGGAGGGAGACGAGGCGAGGTTGGTAATGATTTTGGGCGAGACTCATGCACACCTCGAGAACGCGTTCAATCGACGCAGGGGCGAGACTCTCTCTCTCTCTGTCGGCGCTCGTCTCGGTTAGAGAGATATGCGGCGGATGCGTAGCTCGATTCGGTTTCTAGTGTTAGGTGTTGGTTTCACGAAATTCTGTATGTAAACTTGGATGACTTTGTGACTCGACAAGTAAGCCTCAAACACGAATAGCATGAACATCCAAACGTGTTTTATATATAAATTTATCTCATCGTCAATAAATTTCTTAGCTAACTTGAAATGATTTCACACACGAATTAACGTATAATAATTTTATATTTTAATATCTTTTATGTATCTTTTATACAAAGAAAGAAAATTTGTCGAATATTAAAGTCTATACTGTTGTTTTGCGTGACGTTTTAATAATAAAGCAATTTACCAAGATGCATCCTCGACTCGTCAGGACACGTTTTTCACCTTTCTTATTTTATTAAGAGCAAACATTACAACCTCAATAACATGCTCTCAATTCACTGTCTATTATTCTTACTTTTCATCTTCTTATATTACGTCTCTATTTTTATTTTTTTATTTCTCTTCTCTCTATCGTCAATTTCTTAACGAATAGAAATAGTTTCGTTATTTAATAACGAAAAATCAAACTCATCTTCGCCTGAACCAATTTCATTACCGTGCTTACAAAACTCAAAAACTTTGAAAACGATATTTCTATCGATTGCCGGAAATGTACTTCGATCACGGTCTAATTTGAAATAAAAAAATCTAACCATTCGATAGTTAGAATCCATTCACGAAGCGATATTTTTAAAAAAATCAAATAATTATCGCATCGATCCAAGCGGTGCCTGAGAGTCACCAATCGAGCGCAAAGGGATAAAATAATGGAAGAAATCGCACAGGAAATCTCGAAATTATCGTTGCTAACCTTATCTAAAACTTATTACCCGCTAATAAACCTGAAACGTGTATCGAGGAATTAAAATCTACGAAATGGAATAACACGGGTAACGAAATGGTGGAATATTCTCGCGTATCACTGAGAACGGAAAGCGAGAAATCGAGTATTGTAGGAAGTAACGGGAGAAGGAGAGAGAGAGAGAGAGAGAGAGAGAGAGAGAGAGAGAGAGGAAAAGATGGTGCAATAAGAAACGCGGTCGGTCGGTCGGTCGCGCGACACTCGGTCCCGGTCGTCGTTGTGCACCGACACGGTCTAGGGTACCCAAGCAGTAAAAGTAATTCGCACGTCCTCCTGCTATAAAGCGAGGCTGAACAATAAAGTGTTTACGGAATTAATTTTACTACTCGAATGACGAGCGGCAACGAGCCGGCCCCGGAGACCCAGGTAGAAGAAAACGAAAGCGTCGAATGGAAAGGCACGTCTCACTATGTGTTGGGACACGTTTGATTATTCACCAGGCTTTCTTATGAAGCCAGCTTATGAAATTGTTACCTGAGATTTTTCTCTTCTTTTCACGGCAATTGTGCGGAAACTTGTGTACAGGCGAGAAAGTATAAAGTAATTTCATTGTTTATTTTGAACGTTGGACGTTGTTCGAAATGGTCCGACAGTGTCGTTGCTGAATCGTGAAAGTAACTGTAAAAAATACATACACACGCGCAAATACACGGATAGATACAACGATGATCTCTTAATCAACTCGATCGGTGACGTTGTTATCCAATGCTTAATTCGAATAAATTGAGAAACATGAAAAAAGAACGATTGAAGTTTCTTTCGCTATTTATACACACACACACACACACACACACACACACACACAAGTTTTATTTACTTATAGGCGACAAAGGGTGGATAAAAATTCCAAACGATCGACATTCCAATCCAGTATCATTCAAAACGTGTCTTAAATTACAGATTATGAAGAGATCGTTCGTATTCGGCCATCTTTTTCTCTCCATTCAATTAATCGTCGAAGCATTTTCTTTTTTTCTTTCTTTTTTCCATTTAAACCTCACGTGGGAGGCTTTTCTAACAAGACGTTGTTGCGTAGCTCGATTCGCGTTCCCATGAAGAGATCGGTCCGCGATCGTGATTACGTATGGAAATCTAACCTAGGGGATATCTCGCACGTAAAGGAAGCCCACACTTTCTACGCACGAGTTACTCGTACAAAGAGAATCAGCTTGCGAATGGAACAAATAAATAATCAAAATAATAATTCTAATCCAACGATACATTAAACCTTCTCGTTAAGACCCTTAAAATTTAAAGAAAGAGAAAAAAGGGAATTGTTTTCGATTCGCTCGATCTTCTAAAATTCCGAGAGAAATTATCACGGCGCGAATGTTTCTCGTTCGTGCACTTGGTCGGAATCAAGGTGTAGACCGTGGCCGCCATTAAAAATCGTCGATTTATCGAGAAAGGGATCGAGCAAAGCAACTACCTAGAATTTAATTCACCGCATTTCTTCGACTGGCGAATTCGATAGCATCGGCGGTGCATGTTCGACTGAAACGCACGAGCCGCGTCGATTACACCGCGTGGGCGCAAATTACAAGCGAAGGTACATCCACCATCCGTTGAAAGGACGTCGATTCCTGCCGACAGTGTGTTGCAATCCCCTCTCTCTTTCTCCCGCCGAGCGGATATTTCTTTTTCCTTTTCTTTCCTTTTTCTTTTTTTTTTTTTATACATATTCGCCGCAGCTGGCCGCGAATCGGAACGTCTCGAGTCGTGACATTTCGAATTCTCTCGGGTTGGATGGAAAAGGCTTTCTAACAAGGGGAAAATAAACGATCGGCCGTAGGAGAGGCGATCTTTGTTAATTGAACGTCTCTCGGTCGTCGCCTTCGTGGCGTGAGAGGAAAAGGTGAGACACGCGTTCGAAATGCCATGGATCCGTAAGCGAGCAACATAGCATTAAGAGAATCACAATGGATTCGTCGGATGAGAAATGGTGAAAAAAAAAAGGATGATGTACTCGCTGGTTGGAACAGTTGAATTATTAATCCTGTTACGTTCCTCGACGCGAAACACTTAACGATAGATCATATTTTCAAATCCTCTTCGTATGCGGCGTATTGTTATCGTTCCATGTAGCGAGATCACCCATTGCTCTCGTGGAAAGTTTTTACTTTACCATTTCAATAGAATTGAAATCTCATTTATCGGAAAGAAATCTCTTGGAATTTTTCTATAAAGGCTTTGCAAAAGGCTAAACACGAAACTCGATGCACAAAAATAATGTACTTATTCATCGAATCACGAGCAATTTAAGTTCAGAAGGAAACATACCTTTAGCGAATGAGGCTCGATCGAGACTTTTGCACGCCAACTTTACTATACCGATATTCCATCCTCCTCCCTTCGTGGAAACTTTTTACTTTGCTACTCGATAGAATCGAAATCTCATTTACCGAAAAGAAATCTTTTCTCTATAAAGCCTGCAAAAGACCAAAAAACAAAAGTAATATACTTATTTATCGAATCATACCTTTAGCGAATAAGACTAGATCGCGATCCTCCTCCCTCGCCCTTTTCCAGGCCGCGAAAAAACGAAACCTCTTTCCCTTTCGTTCGAGAATTTCTCGCGAGAAACGTCACCACTTCCGTGGGCAGCAGCGCTCTCCATTTCCACCGCTCGCTGTTCGACCGAGAGCGGGAGAGAAGAGGAATCGGCGGGGGAACCGCACGATCCACGCCGCAGGAGTATCGCGTTGCGGCCCACGTCCGAACGAGTTTGCTCACACGCAGGCCGGGCCCGGTCGAGCGGATTTCTGCCGTCTCGCGGCGCGGTCTGTTCAATTTGCACTTCATTTGCTTCAGATCGGGTTGCCCTCTTTTTTGGCACGCGGCCGTGTCGAGGGTGGCGCCCCCTCCGCATCCATCTCCCACGAGAAACGCGGCCGGATTCCTTCGCAATCGGATAACCCGGCCGCCTGCCCCGCCTGTCCCGCGCGATCAGCGTTATTCACCAGCTCTCGAAGAGTAATAAGAGAAAATTGCGGTCCGTTCCGTGTTAAACGAATGCAGCAACAGCGTCGTCCTCCGTCAAGTTTCGTCGATGTAGAATTTCTTTCTCTTCAGATTTGTTTGCGACAAAGCGAATGAATTTTTTGAATTTTATTTTTCGTCGGACGTACGGAGAAGTACGGAGAGAAAGTTACAGTTTTGTAAAATTATGCGATAGATCGATAAGGTTAATCGCTATTGAGGTATCAATGACGATAAAAATTGTTCGTGATGCAATTTTATGTTATTATTGGAAGATGAGACGGGAACGTAACCTCCACGACTGTTGGAAATCGAAAAACAGTGGCGAAATATTGGAGGAGAGAAATAAGTTTTTTTTTTTTGAAATTCCAAGCTTGGATGTTTCTGGCAGGTGTAAAGAAGAACGAAACGACTTCGGGGAGGAAGGAATTTACAATCGATGCAGCGGAAATGATGTTTCTTTTTGGCGAATGATCGTTCAACGTTTCGTGGAAGAACAATTGCTTTGGCTTGGAAAAGGAAAAAGCTGAATTAAATGAAAAAGAAAGAAAAAAAAAGGAATCATCGGGTAAAGATTGAACGTGAAAACTCTCGTAAATTCTTCCCTCGATCGATATCGAGAATACGTCAGAAAATGCAATTTTCGCGATCTTGTTATCGCGCCGACCCCGTTTCTCCGCGTTCCATTCTCGAACGCTTTCACAAATATGAAAATCATTCGTGAAAAACGTGAATATTATCGTGGTGTGAATAATAAAAAAAAGAAAAAAAAAAAAAAAGAAAAGAAAAGGAATAAATTCGAATCGATCGCAACTCAAGAAGTTAAACGATCGGAAATTTCTCCTCTTCGCTTTCCTTTATGTTTTTTTTTTTTTTTTTTTGCTTAAGAATCTTGTTGTGTTCATTTTCGAAAGTAATAAACTGTCGGAAGATATTAAAGTAGGTAAACCGAGATCCGGTTTATCTTTGAATAAAAGAAATGTATCGATGAATTATTATTTAGCGATGTTAAGATAAATTGTTTTCTCGATTGTTTCGATGGGACTCACCGGTGTATATATCTTATTGTGTTTAAATTTGATTGATCACATTGAATCGTTCGAATAGAGTAAAACAAATAGGAAGGATCATTGAAGCGACAGGCACATATCAACAATAAGAATAAAATATATAAACGTGAAGAGCATGCAGACATCTTGCGATAAAAACATAACCTCACTTTCTCGAGAAAATTAATAATAAGAAAGTTCAAGATGGATCGATCCAAAAAATTAATATCAATTTAACAAATCATCAAAATCAAGATAATCGTTCCTAATAAATTTTCGAAATCGAAAAACTTCAAGTTTCCCAGTTTTTATCCAAAATTGTAGAAATCCGCCATTCAAGAGATAATATATCTACGGTCACGCGACGTCGCGTGCCGTTGTCCTATCCATCGTTTTTAAAGGGTGGACAGAGAATAACCCCTGCGAAAAATACAACACGCCACAAAAAAAAAAGAAGGGTGTATTCGAGCGGGTTAAGCAGAATGGATCGTTGATCACCAATAAAAGGGTTCACAGAGAGAAAGAGAGAGAGAGAGAGAGAGAGAGAGAGAGAGAAAGAGTGAGAGCCGGCAATTGCGTTCCATTCGATCCTTTTTAACCCTGCCACCGCGACTTAAGCTGCGTTGATTGTCGATGAAAGGGTGAACAGATATCCGCAACCCTTTTACGACACCCCCATCATTCTCTTCACAACAACAATCCTTCTACCATGTATAAATAAGTGAAAGTCGAGGGATGAGTGGAAAGAAGAGGCGAAGACGATGAAAATAAAGAAAAGAGAAAGGAAATAACCTTGGCGACTAAGTTGGAAGGATCGACAGTCGTTTTATGATAGAGAAGATGGTAAAGAATCGTTGTTAAAAAAGTTGCCTCTCAGAGAAGGGTTTACAATGTGTCCCCTTCCTCCGCGATTTTTAAACTTTTACCTCTTCCTTAAGAATTTTTCTCTTACCTACACCCCTTTTACAATCCTTACGATCCTTTCCCTAAAAGGGCTTATGCTTTCTTTATGGATTTATTACCAAACACCATCGTCTGTTGCGTACACAGTCTGCCAACCTCGTGAAGAAGAAGAGAAAGAGAGACAGAAAGAAAAAAAGAGAAAGAAAGAAAGAGAGAAAGAGAGAGAGAGAGAGACAGAGAGGTTCAAGGAAAAAAATATGATAGTTTGGAAAAATCGTTGTGGTTTTCAAGTTTATTGCTATATTGTCACGTTCAACCCCTACCCTACGGTCACCCTTCGACGAAACTCCTTATTTTTTTCGTCCACGAGCCAAACGAGTAGCTTTATGGTGGCCAAATCTTTCCTGTCGAAAGATGTGTACTCCTCGTGATGGGCAAACGAGTCGTCGTTGTCATCTTTACCTGTCTTTCTTTAATGTCTCGATGGTGCCCAGTCTTTTTTCACCATCGGTCGACGATTTTAACTTCGATTCGTTTTAAATTGGGAAAAATTTATTATTTTTAATTAAAATTGACAATGAAAAAATATAATTATAGATACGACATGTAACATTTTCGATGTTCTCAAATTTTCAAAAGTTTAATCTTAGATTTTGCATTGCATATTCCATATAAAAATTCAGATAAAAAAAATTTGTACCATAAAAGGAGATAAAAAATTTTGAATAAGGATTAAAATATCTCGTAAAAAAAAAAAAAAAAAAAGTGATCCGTCATCGTTGACAGCACTCTTCCATTTCCATTCCAAAATAGTTACACGCACAACTAAATATGCAAAAGTGAAACGCGTCATCGGTGAGAAGGATACGCAACAGCGCCCCGTGAAATCAACTCCAGATATTCACCCACGGCTCATCCGTCCGTAAAGGGTACGGACAGGCCATACCACCCCCCATCCATCAACTTTACGACCACTATTTGCAAATTTTCTCCAAAAGGCTTAGAGATCACCAAGGCCGTCAACCGTCTGCGTTTTACGATTTAACCCTAATTAAAGAGGTAAACGTTTCGTGTTTCGGAGTGACCGTTGGCCTCCGTTAGTTTCTTTTAAATACAATATTTGGCAAATATCGTTTGGCAGGACAAAACAACGAGAATTTCCAGTTACGTCGATCACTCGTCTCTAGAAAGTTTCGCCATATACATATTGTGCTTATTGTTTTATTCGATGCAACAAGTGAAATAAACTCGAATTCGATTTGCAATAAAAGAATTGGCGATGAGAAGAGTTGTAAGAATGAAGAGGATATATTTGTTCCTTCGTTCGTGGTTCATACGTGAAAAAATTCAATTTCTTTCTGATTTGTATTATGTAAGTAGAAAATAAATAACACGAATGAATAGAATGAAAGAAGAATAATTTAGTGAAAGATGATCCTCATCATAAAGATGATGATCTTTTACTAGAAAAAGAAAAAAGAAAAAAAATAATAAGAAAGATTACGTAATGAATAAAAGTATAAAGGATAAAATTTTTTTTATAAAAAATAAAAAATTATGAATTTAACATCTATATTTAATTAATAAATTTATTACGGAGGATAGATTGGAAAAAAATGGAAGTGATTATCTGTCTCGTTTTACGAGACAATTGAGAATAATGTTTTAGATTAATTGACAGAAATGACAGATAATAATTACCTCGATTATTACACGTAACAATTTCACCCAGCTTCCGTAACCCTTTCCTTTCATCTCGGTGACTATTAACCAAAGATGCAACCCTTTCACAGATATCTGGTTTTGGCAATCATCACGGTTCAGGGTTAGAACGAATCCCTTTCATCTCTAAGTAAATATTATATCTTCGTTTCTTAGAAATTCAGAAATCCAAATTTTCATTAAATTACGTATATGTTATGAAATATTATATTATTTAAAACAAAATATAATGATTAATTGATGTTAAAATTTAATACGACCTGTAATTTCTAAATTTTAAATCATTTATTGAAATATTTCTCTATACTGCAAATATATATTTGATATTTAATATGTCGTATTTAGACATTATTTTTATATAAATGAACATTTAATATTTAACCAAAAATTTTGTTTTCCATATTATTTTTTTTATAAAGCATTCATACTTTGTTTCATAGAATTTTTAAAGTATGACACGTTGAAAAATTAATAACGTGGAAATAAAATATTCAGCGAAACTTCAACGAAACCAATTTTTATTATCAAATTGAATCTCTATCCAACTTTATCTCTATATATATTCTACTTCTGAAAAAAAATTTTCCATCCCTAACAATTCTATTCGCTATTTTCATTAAAAAGTTAACAAGAAGAAAAAATTTTCTTCAGATTGTAAAAATAACTAATACTGAAATAATACAATACCGAAACATGTTACAAAGAAAAAATCAGAACTTTTCACCTCTCGTTTTATTTATGCTATTTACCTTAACGAAACTATCAAATATACAACAATTTTCCATTCTCGGCAAAAAAACTCAGAAAGATCAGGAACAATCCTTCTAAAAAAAAAACTAAAAATCCTAAAATTCGTCGTTCGAATCAATAACCCCTTCGTACCTCTAACGATAGCCAATTACTCGGGTCGAATTTTTTCTCGAACATCGACGAACCTTTTTTTCGATTCATCAGTACAGTTTTGAAACGACAAAAAAAAAAAACATTTTTTTCGAAACGAGCACGCGTTTTTTTTTCGCGCGTATTTATCAAAACCTTCGCGTTTTTTCCATTCTTTTTTTCTTTCTTTCTTTCTTTCTTTTTTTTTTTTTTTTTTCCTTTTTTTTCACGGCAAAACGTTCGAGAGAGAAGGAGAAGGGAAAAAAAAACGCTACGACGTTTTCCAGGGCACGGCTGCTGAAGTAATTTTTCGAGATTTATTTCCGCGGACGACACGGAGAAATACGACTCTGCTCGTTACCTAACCCTCCGTAAACACGATCATACCGTGACTTCGCCGAGCCAAAATGTTTACTACTGAAAAATGGTATCCTGCAATTTTTCGTTTCACCTTCCTGTTGCTTTCCTTCCAGTTTCCTCCGCCTCGACTTGAGGAACGATCGGGGAAATGCTGCTTTTAATCCCTTTCTCGAATCAACTCGTCACTGGGCAAACAATTCTTTTGTTAGCAATGGACTTTAGATGTGGAGCTTTTAATCGGTGGAATTAGGAAGTTGAATTCCGAATGAATGAATAAAAACGAAAGATTCGTATCGTAATAGGGAATAGGGAAAGAATAGGGAATAGAATTGTGAAATTAGAGTTAAGATAACGGAAATGTAAAGAATGGAAATTTTTTTTTCCTGTAGCATATTAAGAATATTTATAAATATGTGAGATTTAGAAAATTTTCCGATCGAATATGTTGTTTCAGGTATAGATAAGAGATATTATGAATTCAATAGCGATGTAAAATATTCATCATCAAATTCGTATACAATAAATCCCGAAAAAAACTTGCTCATAAAAGAACTATAAGTGGCTTATAATAAAAGAATATTTCATCGTATTATTATTATTATTATTTTTTTTTTTTTTTTTTTGATACTTTATCGTTCTAAGCGTTTTAAATTGCGAAAAACTTTTTAAAATTCCGTTTCAAAGTGCAATTCTCACAAAATAGATATTATCCACGGTTTATAATTATTCAAAAAGGGGAACGAATTCGAAGCTACGAAAAATATATATAAACCGTCGAATTTTACTTTTTTTTGCAAACTTTTTTTTTGTCACAAATTTACTCCGAAACAAAGAAACGAATTTCGCGAACGATAAATCAATTTCACCCTACAATTTTTCTTCAAGTTTCCAATTAACCAATAAAATTATAAAATTATACCAAAATTATATATATCAATAATCAATAATATTCAACAACTCTCAATCTGTTTCAATCCTCTTCGAATTGTATACGAGAAAAGCTATCGGTACAGAAAGAAAAAAAAATTAGAATCGATGAGGCCGAATCAAGACAAGTTCTCTCGGCTCAGAATCAAAATGGCACCCCGTCGTAACACATCCGTCGTTGATGGTCGACAAACGCGTCATCCCTGTCGATGCAGCATCGCGTTTCGCGCGATATTTCTTTCAATAGAATCCATACGTCGGTCCTATCGATCCTTCAGATCGGTGCGCGCGAGGCCTGGTTTCGAAAAATCGAGCACCGAAAATTGCGCGTGCCATTCCTATCGTGGATGCGATTCGAACGACGCGTCGTCTGATTGGCAGCCCCGGGCGAGTCATAAAACTGGCACGCAGCGTGCACTTGATTCCCTTGTGTGCAACGCGTTCACTCTATCTGACCGACAGGCCAACAATTTGGCCCTATTATCGGTTAAGCAAATACGGAACAAGGGAACACAGCTAATCCTGTACAAGCTCTTGCCAATTTTATAATCTTCTTTAGGGTAAGAATTTTAGAATGGATAAATAATATTAAATTCAAGTTAGACGATGCATCTTTACGAAACGAAAAGGATGGAGATAGAAGAAGAAGAAGAAAAAATGAATCGTTTCTTCGGCAATTTACAATAATTACAGATTTTTTTTTTTCTATTATCGTTTGCATTTCACTTGCAAAAGATTAGAATTTCGGCTATATCGAAATAAGGGTTAATAGGCATTATTAGATTCAATAAAGGTGGCCAAAGTGGATGTAATGATTATAAAACGGCGCTGAACTACCAGAAAATTGCTGAGGAGAGATCTCGTGCGGATAGTTACGTGATTTTTGTTTAGAAACTTATTTAGGCTGTCATCGTGCGCGGTTAAACGCATCGAGAACTCGATAATTATCGAGAAACAGGAGGAGAAGGAGATTTCGTTAGGGTCACTCGACTTTGCAGGAGGATACGGGTTATCCTTAGGGAACGTACGAGGATAATTTGGTTAAACTGAAACTCGATTCAGTGTTTCGCGTGGCTCGAAATTGATTGGTCGCGCGATGTTATCAACAGGTCTGGTTCGGTTCTTTCTCTCTCTCTCTCCCTCGTGTTGAGAGCACGTAAAGCCTCGTTCGGGATTAGGGAAGTTTGAGATCGTTTAAGTTGAGTTATTCGAGTCGAAGTTGTTTGAGGTAAGATGGTTTCAATTTGATGGTTAATGGGAATTATACGTAATTTCGCGTAATGTAAACAGGAATATTTGGGAATGTTTGACAATTTGTTCAATTTGTGATTGAACACGAAGAAAAATATTTCGGATGGAGGAGGGAAATAATAATTGTATTGTTATTATTTCTGATAAAATAATAAAATGAATACTTGAATTCGAACGATACGAAGATAAGTATATTTCTGAAAAGAAACATGAAACAATATTTTCGAGTTTCATGTTTTATTCGTAGTTAAATTATTTCGAGTATTTTGAATTTTACTATAGAGAAGTGAGAGGTAACAATATTGCGATAATAATTTAATCCATACATTTTTACGTGAAAATTTTAAAACTTGAATTTTGTCTTCTAAAATGGAAATATAATAAAAAAAGAAAGACAAAGAGAGAGAGAGAGAGAGAGAAGAATTAAAGCGTAGCAATTCATAGCATTGCGATGGTCCAATGTAAATGAAAAAGCCCCAAGGAACGAAGAGTACAATTTTATCGGAAAGAGAAAAACTGCAAATGCTTGCCCATATAACGCGCACTCCCATTTGTTATTTTCACGCTTACCCTCTAACTGCGATAAATTTCCACGAAGCATTAATCTATCTAAGAATAGGGATCGTTTTATCGAAAGTGAGAATCGAGATCCGATTTTTTTAATTCCCAATTTCGGTTCATTTTATTTAGATTCGAACATTATTCCCAATATTTTAAAATAGAATAATAAAAAGGATATAAAATAATACGAAGAATAAATTTTATATTGCTATTTTATTAGAAACTTTTCTAATTTCGAAGAAATTGTTCACTCATCTAGTTTTTTTCTTCAAAGCTAAAGAAATATTTTATATATCATATTAATCGAGATACTAATCTATGATTCACTCTTTATTTTTACTACCTCTATTCCACTTTGTGAAATATCACTCATCGATTATAAAATGGTATCATCTTGCGATAATAATCTTGCAATAATATTCGAAGGAGAAAGCAATTTGATAAAAGATAATTTTTAAAGATTTTAATGATATTTCAGATCTGCCTCGTTTTTCTCTATATATATAAAATAAAAAGAAATCATCAAACATCATTACGAACGTGTTGGCCAGCAATTCACAAAAAGATGTTTAAATACTACTTCGAAATGCTTGGTCATTCTCTCCGCTCATTGCACTCTTTTATATTTCCTACCGTGTGCAAATAAATAATACGGAAGACGGCGGAAGCGGATTGCGGACACCCTAATCTGATATTTCGACGCGAGGGGAGCGAATATTAATGTCGATCCGCTACGGCCAAAGGCGTATGCCTCGTGTACGCCTTTATCCGGCCACCAGTCAAGACCTACGTAATCCACCGGCACCCTATAAGGCTAATGAGTCACATCATAGACGACCGCCATAGAATGTTAAGACGCTCTAATAGCTTTTGCGGAAGTCGGACCGCCATTGTCGCTATATTCCAATACTTTAATCGTCACGGCTAAGCAAGCTTTCGAAAGCAGAATGGACGATGCGTATGTTTCAATACCTTTATTCGTTAAAGGTAAGCGGAGAGATAAAGGTTCGAAGAGAAATTGTGCTAATACGATACTTTAATCGTGTGGTTAAGCAGAGAAATTTTCAAAAGAAGATCGTACTTAGGACATACAATAAAGGAATAGGAAGATATTTGTAACGGGAACGTTTTCTTTCGAAAGGGATATGTATCGAGGAATTAAGATGGCTTCGGTGCGTATCTCGAATAAGCAGCTTTATCGAATCGAGCTTATGTGTGTGTGTGTACATTAAACACGTGATGGAGTGGAGATCGATCTTCGATGAGATAGCCGAATTCGAATGTTGGCCACGAGTTGGAACGTGGCGCTCTGTGACTGAATCGAAGGTTATGTGACGAAGATAATTATCTTGCGTGGAAAAAGTTACTAGATGACTTAATTGCATGCATTTGCATAAATACTCGAAGTATTGAGAATAACAGTATATCGTTTAAAAAAAAAAAAAAAGAAAGGAATATTTTTTTAGAAACTATGTTTTCCTTTTCGAGATCACATTTTGTTATTGAAAGTATAAAAATTTGGTCGCGCTTTCATACAAAAATGGATGACGTAAACGTAGAATATTTGAAAATGAATATACGCGAAAGTATACAAGTATACATTTGGCCATTGATACAGAAGATATTCATATTGTTGTTATGCAGAAAGGGATTTGCACGGGGTATCAAGTTGGTGTTTTAAGTCTGGATGCAAATGCGAATGGAAACGTTGAAAAGTAATAATGAAAGTTGATTGTGTATCGAATAGAATTTCGACGTGATACGCGCAACGTGGCAGAATTTATTGAGAGATTAACACCCACCATGTGTAATATCAAAGTATTACGATCCTTATCTGTAGACTGTCTAGACTCTAGACGTTTCCGTGACTCATAGAGACTCAAGAGGATATCGAACACGTAAGAAACGAGAAACACTTTACCTTGATCGATTATATCACAGCTGGATTTAAAAAAGAAAAAAGAAAAAAGAAATAGAAAAAAATTCATCTAAATATTGTTTCCATGTAATCGCACGTGGTAAAAAAAATCAATAATTACAGTTTATTACGGTACATCACAAGTGTTAATTATTTAAACAGAATCGATTAGAATTGCAAATACGATGAAATTTGAAATCGAATGCAAATAAAAAGTGAATTAATTTGAATAAAATCGATTAATTTGCATTCCGTTGATCCTGCAAAGATCGAGCGTGTCGGAGACTCTGAGAAAAAACCTACTGTAATCGCCAACAGATGGTAGCACTCTATCAGAGCATCTCCTCTTCTCGTTCACCCTTCTTGCTCCACCTATACTACATCCGACATAACATTTCCTCCTACGTTACATTTTCATCGTACTTTATTGAACTTGTACTACTATCGAATCAATATCTTTGTACGTAAAATATAAGTTGATTATATTTCGCTAAAAAAAAGCAGAACTAATAAAAAAAAAAACCGAAAGAAATTCGATATATCTTAAATATACAAAAGTGTATGTACAAAAACTTTATAAATAGATGTTTCTACAATTAGATATATATATATATATATATATATATATATATATATTATAAGTAGAATTGATCGTCATAAATCAAACATGCCCATTACAATTCCATTTTTCTACCTGTTCATATACCATAAAGACTTACAATAATTTATAACTTCTTATTTATCCCTACAACTTTTCCACTAACTTTCTTTCCAATATTTCAAATTTAGAGCCATTTGTATTCTCGTGCCATTCGTCCTTCGAATTACAAATTCCTGCTTTCCCTATTCTACAAACGAGTACCCGACGAGTGCTCCAGGCGCGACTCGATATTCCCTCCCCCCACCCCATCGATCTGGCACGCTCTCCAGTTACATTCCCTACATGCATCTATTCGATTCGACGATTACGGAGTGCGCCCTCGATTCCCCTCGAGCGGACAACGCACACCCACGTCGGTCGCCCAATTTTCCACGAGCGAGCGAACGAGCACTCGAGGATGTATCGGAGAGGCCACAGGTATTCGGCTGGGCCCCGACAGGCCGCACACTTTTTCTCCCCCACGCATTCCACGGGATCGAGTGGCCCCGAAGGGCCTCGACCCACGCGCCGCGACACGGCCGCATCGCTTCGCCGCTCAAAGTCGAATGACGATCGCGCCCCCACCACCCACGCAACCGTCGCGCGCGGCACGCTCGTCCTCGGGTGGCGCGCGTGGAGGGGGTAGCGCGCGGCCAATCAGCGCTCGTTCGTCGTACGCCGCGTCGAATCTCGGTCACGTGATTGGCGGCCGCCGATTCTTCGTCTCGCTCGCAGTCGCAGTCGAGCAGCGTCGTTCCCGTGGGTCTGGTCGGTTCGTAGCTCGCGATCCTTCAGGTTGTCCTTGTTCGACCTTCGCAAGGGTGAGTCCCTTCGTCCTTTACCGATCTTTTACCCCCATCCACTGCGCCGCTCGGCCTCTCTCGCCTCGTTTCGTGGAAGAGAGACGCGAGAGCACGATCCTCCGAACGATCCTCGTCGCACTTACCGCGCTTCTACGAACTCCTGGGCTTGCTTCCCCCTCCCTGCCGCCCTTTTACACGCTTTGCCCGTTTCCCACCCTTTGTAGAGCGGCAGAGTTCAGCGATTGGAATACTTGGCTGACTTCACTCGGCGCCGGAACCATCCGCGCGCCGGCTCCGCTGATTATCTGCCCGCCGAGCCTTTGACACGTCCGTGCTCTCAGCTAGAGATACTCCCAGCAGATAGCTAGGGAATCGGTGTACACGAGTTGGTTCGAGTGACGCTTCGCTAAGCGATTCGTTATCGAGGAAACGCGATTCTTGTTGCGGAAATGGAATAGGAACCGGGGTATTGCGATGCGACGTTTTCTACGCAGAACCTTCGACTGTATTCAGTCGGGGTCGTTGGTATTTCCCGGAGATAGAGCGTAGGGAATATCCACTTGCTGGTATAATTTTTCGTTCCACGAGTGTAAAAATATTTTCGTCACGTAACGCGGTAATAAACCCAATGGATCCCATTATATTCTTATAAATTTGTGTTTCGTCTTGCTATTTATATAAAAAAAAAAAAAAAAAAAAAGACACAAAGATTTCCAAATTCCTCAACAAGAGTACTACTTATCCCATTACACATCGTATCCACAGCAAAAACCTAATAATTATCTTTTGAACGAGCAATTTGTCCATCACTTTCTTCTTTCTTTTTTCTAGAAATTTCTTTAAATTTTCCATTCGAAGTCCGGGGAGAATAAAAATCGGAAATCGATCAATCAAGAATTTGGTTCGCTCACCGAAACTTACGCAATCCGGGCCAGGCTCTATCGGATCCAATATCAATTACGGGACGGTTGCATACGACATATCGGAAGAAATACAACGTATCCGCGTTTCGTGCCGGGCATACGTGCACGTATGCGCCGAGATAAATGCCGTGGCGCGCGTTTAATCGGTCGCACAAGTAGAAAGAGTAATTTCGAAAGACTCGGGGAGGGAGTAGGAGGCACGTGCCAGTGGTGCGCGCGTGCGTCAGTCCGCGCTCGACGCACGGTGGCACTCGGCTATTTTCGAAGAACGTGATATAAGTCCCGATGACGTTCGTGCCCGTTCAATGTGTACGTGCGTCCCTGTCTAGAAATTACCATTGCCACTTCCCTCGATCGCGGCCAGCCGGTTTTAATGACCTTTCGACAAGCGATACGCGTCACGAGACTAATCGCCTCTCCCCGGGAAAACACCGCGCCGGCATTGTTCCTTATCGGCGCTCGTTCACGATCCGGCCACGATTTCATGTCTGACCTCATCCATTGTTTACTCCTTCCTTACTTTTCATTAATTTTCCTTTTTCCACCGAACGCGCTCGTACGCGCTTCGACATTCTCGATCGAACGCTTCACGCTCTCCTCTTCCTTCTACGCTATTGGAAAGCAACTATTATTATTATTATTATTATTATTATTATTATTATTATATCTTAATGTTCGATGTGATCCCATTGTTCGGAATCCAAATTTCTTCCTATTCCCTGGGAAAAATATTCGAGCGGAGATAATAATTCGACGGGCCGGGGGTCGAAATTCGCGCATTTCGAAAAGGAGGGGAGCGGAGGGAGAGAGGAGAGAAAAAAAAGAGAGATCGAGGAGGAAGATCGAAGAAAGAAGGGAAAAACAGTGGATGACAGTGCAGAAAAATCCGATCGATCCCCGGAGCGGCGGTCGGGGTGGGGGATCCGCGCGAGGCAAGCCGCCACGGCCGTCGGTTCAGATCCGCTCAGGAGGGGGTTCTAACCCTGGGTGGGGGCTCTTAAAGGCAACCGGGTGCCGTCCGACCGTCGGAATTCGGGTGGTGGAAGGGAAGTCCAGGTTAACCGTCACGCGCTATCCCCTCCCCTGACGGCTGGTCGCCCCCACCCTTAAGGTGGCAGCGCCTCCGCCGGGCATTCCATCGGGTGGCACGCTTCGACGAGACGACAGAAGACGTTCGTCGTTCGTACGCTCGGTCAGTCGTGCTCTGACGCCCGTTCCGAGTGGTCGGAGTTCAGTGAGGCGAACAACAGAGAGGAAAAGAGAGAGAGAGAGAGAGTCGAGCAAGTAGTACGGATACTACAACAGTACGTTCTCGCGCATCGAGAGTAGAGAAAACTACCCTTACCCCGAATATATTTCTTCGTTCATCGTCCGGCCAGTCGCTCGCTATTGCCAGCCTGGCCAGGCGTGCAGTGAATAAACACACGGCGAGCAGTTGAACAGCGTAATATCGCGCTACTCTTTTGGATTACCAGTGCAGTGTAGCAGCGAACAAGACGACAAATTGTGACGGCGAACAGTTTGTCGAATTCTCGTTGATCTCGTTGATAATTTTGTGATAAAAAAAAACTTGTTGTTGTACGATGGTGACCGGGGTGGGTGCCACGATGCCGACAGGCGGTGTCACCGTCGGTGCTACGCCGCCGGCGCAACACGTGCCCCAAGAGGCTGGACAACCCCCTGCCCAAACCACCACCACGACCACCACCACGAGAAGATCTGGGGAGAATCGACGGGTTAGTGTCTTTGAACAAATTTCCTCGAATTGCGGAATTTGTTTGATTCGGTTCGCCGCTTGAAGGTGAACGATCCAAGTCGCGTTGTTCGAGAATTTTTCTATTCGAGACCGTCTATCTTTTCGAGATTGTCTACTAAGATCTATCAAGATCTAAGAAGAAGATAGTATATATATAGATGGTAGCGAGAATCGATCTGAAAAAGTTTCGTGAAATAGAGTTGTCGACGGATATATTATACCCGATTGGCCTCGTCGATGTTCTATTGTCCGTCCTTGTTCACGCCGAACAAATGGCAACAAAGTATTCCGGCAATTTTGCAACGTTGCCCAACCCCCCGAGTTTTAACGTTAGAAATCGAAACTAGCTTAACTGAAATATTATCGACGATTTATTTGTGTCTGACGTAGCGGTTCCGTTTCTGTTACAGAGTAACAAGCCGATTATGGAAAAGCGCAGACGAGCCCGCATTAACAATTGCCTAAACGATCTGAAGACCCTCATACTGGATGCCATGAAAAAAGACGTGAGTACACAACAACAACGATTTTCAACGTTATTTTTACTCAAATTTTCGATCCTCGACCCCGATCGAGATTTTCAATTTCTCTTCTCCCTTCGATTCTTCTTCGATCCTCGAACGAGTCACAAATTTCAAACAGGACAAGTTCCAATCGACGAAATGAACTCGTACAAAGTCACGACAAATAGATCATTTTGTTACCTCCTCTCGAAACTTTTCACTCGAAAACCTGTGCCAACTCTTCACAACTGTTACGTAACCGGCCCTCTTATCTTTGCGATTACAGCCAGCGCGACACTCGAAGCTGGAGAAGGCGGACATTCTGGAGATGACGGTGAAACACCTGGAAACACTCCAGCGTCAACAGGTTGCCCTGGCAGCGGCCACCGATCCTAACGTGTTGAACAAATTCCGCGCCGGTTTCACGGAATGCGCCGGCGAGGTTGGCAGGTTTCCCGGCCTGGACGCCTCCGTGAAGAGACGTTTGATGGCCCACTTGGCCTCCTGCCTCGGACCGGTCGAGGCGAGCAACAACAACGGGCAGACGACGAATCAGCAGCCCGTGCAACCGGCGCCACCGACCACCCAGCTCCAAGTGCACATTCTGCCCCAAGTGGACGCGACGCCGAGGATCCAGGTGCAGCAATCGAACGGAATCTTTTTCACGAACGCGAACGGGATGGGCCTCCAATTGGTGCCCACCAGATTGGAGAACGGCGACATCGCTTTGGTGCTACCCGCCGGTGCAAAGGCCACCCCGGTCGCGTCGCCAGCCTCGTCCCCCGCGCCGACCTCGCCCATGCCGGCCCTGATCCCGATCCCCCAGAGAACGGCAAGCACGGCGTCCGCCTCGTCCTCCTCGAGCTCAGCGAGCTCCACGTCCACATCCGCGGCGAGTCCTGTGGCGTTCGAGGCACCGCCAGCGACTTTCCGCGACCAGCCTGCCGCCTATACAAACGGGAACAGCCACAGGGACGTGGCGACGTCTCCCGCCAACGGTTACACCAGCGATCCAGAGTTCGATCCCCGCGTGTACAGCAGCCCGCCTCTTCAGAAACCGCTCGCCCTCGTGATGAGGAAAAGCGTGGTGCGGGAGGTGGAAGAGAAACCGTGGAGGCCGTGGTAAAAAGGGGGACGAAGGAGGTGCGAAGAAGGAAGGTGGTGTCTGGATCTCTGTTTGTTGTGTTGTTTAAAAAAGACGGAGTCAAGTCGGCGTCGCGGGTGATATAAGGACGATATAACGAAGTATCTCGAGTGATGTATGTATATATATATGTTATGTATATATATATATGTTATACGCTTCGAATTTGTTCCGGGAAGAGAAGAGTGATTTTCGAGGAGAGAAGACCCGCGTCACGATCACACACACGGATCATTGTTCCTTACTGTATCGCGTTTTCAGAAGTCGTGTTCTTTCGTTGAGGAAGAAGGGTGAAAGGAAGTGTGCTAGAAGCATTTCCTCGCCGATGGATGAAGATAGAAGAGTTCGATATTCGTTGCCCGAGTGCGTGCAGTCGGCCAGTAGCCTATGAGGCAGTGCCTTATACAGTGCCTTGTAAATATTATTTTATCTCATTCGTTAGAGGAATCGTCGTATTCGTCGGAGTAAAGAAAATTCGTTTCATTGCTTTGTTGAATCCATTTACGTTTCTCGTTAACGTCTGTCCATTTCGTTTCGTCCCGTTCTTCCCGTTCATTTCTCCCCTTTATCCATGTTTTCGCGTTCTATTTCGTTTCTATTGTGTATATATCATTAAACGAATGTCGTATTTTAAGTGCCTTACGCAACAAGAATCACCGAGGTCTTCCATTCTGTTTCTTGTACGTGAAAAAAAAAAAAAAACGCCAAGCGAGTGTTTTGTCATGTATCGTGGTTGTAATAAGTACGAGGAACGTTTGTAAAATTAACCGAGAAATCGCCTAGTTTGTAGATTACATGTTAAGATGCGTATATGAGAGAGAGAAAGAGAGAGGAGGATACGAGAGGCTGCATGTCCGTATGTACGTGTGATTGTGTTAATTTATATTTATATCGAGTGCAGAGAAACGAAATTTATAATTCCTCTCTATCGTGAGAATAGAAAAAGATCGACGCTTATCATTGCAAGAGTATCAAATAAATATTGATCTCTTTGTCAAAACTTATATATTGGTCTTATTCGTTCATTTCCTCTTCTTTCCTTACCATCATTACTCTTTTATAGTCGATAAGTTCATCTTCCAAGATCATCTTCCAAATCAATCTCTTCAAATTTCTTTATTACCTTATTATACTTGAAATTTACCCTTCAAATTATTTCATCGCTACACAATCTTACGATCGTCATACTTATTCTCTCTCTTTTATTCCTTCAATGTATCGTAAGAATACGCAACATCGCAGAGAAAGATCGTTTCTTTCGTACGGAAAATAATAGTCGTAGGTAATCGAGACGTTTAAAAAACCGTTGCAAAGTGGGCCTCATCATGTGCATCGCTGCAGCTTCCAACGCGTACTGAGCAAAGGAGGTGACCGTGCACGTTCGCAGAGGTGCTGCCACCTGAAGGAGAATACAGGAGGTTCTCCTTCGAGTTAAACCGGTCTACAGACCCCTTTCGTAGTTGTGGCGCCCGACGAGGTCCCAAAATCCCTGCCACCACCGAGCCAAGCCGAAAACGGGGGTCTTCAAGACTATGCTGCCTCCTAGCGGTGGGTCCTCGAACTTCGGGGCCCTTCCACGTTCCGAACACGTGCCCTTTTCGTCGTCCAAGAATCACAGAGGGCGTCTGCAACCTGAACCAACCGTATCTCGTCGCCTTTATATTTTCCATCGTTCCGCGAATCGTAAAAGTACAAGAAAGAAAGTAAGGGATTAGAAGTTATCAGCGAACGCTGAAGAATCTAATCTCTCGAGCCCGTTCAACGATAATAGATTATCACGATCGAGAGTCTCTCTCTCCTCCAAGTAATAATCCCGTGAGTAATTTTCCAGGAATTCTTGCTCGGAAAATTCTCAATACGAGTCGACGCTTACTAAAAATATCGTGTTCGTCGTATTTCCACAATGAAATACTCTCGGTTTCAACGGTTCAGAAGTTATATTTATTCGCATCTGCCGATGCTCATTTCCGCTATTGCACAGATTTTCTGGTTCCGATGACGATGACACGAGCCTCCTCCAATCGATGTCCGACCATAAAACGTTGCGTCGGTGTTCGAATCGTAATTCAAACTCTTAATGGTTTCGTTACGAAAGCAGGAAGTGCCGGGAGGAAAGTTGGATCGTCGCCTAGGCGTCTGGTTTTTGCAAGAAAGCACACTATATCGGTGTATTACCATAATGCGGCTCTGGCTGGCCGGTGGCGTCTCTGGCACCGCAATTTGCGGCGCAGAAGTGGCAGCAGTGGCACACGCGATACAGTGGCCGAATGACAAGCTGTACGGTAGCACCTTATTATTTCCGATCGTGAACCATCATGGGCCCCTAGGTCAAAGTAAATAGCGGGCTCGAGGCCTCGCGGCTACCTTTCTTGGAAACGATCGGCGAGACGATCCAACGGCGGGAGAGGATTTTCCATCTGTGATCTCAAACGTGAGTGATCAAAAGCCTCGTGACGATACATTCAATGACGATATACCTCTTTGCGGCCTATCTTGCCACTTAGAGTGTATCGCTCTAAGCGACGCGTAAGATTTCCAGGTATAAAAATGACGATTTTACACGCAGGCCGGCCGGTTTGTTGCATAAGTAGCAACAGACACGGGAATTAGAATTCCTGGTTATCTGCACTACGTCGAGTTGGTTATCTTTTGTTACGTAAAATCTCGAGGCAAACAGGTCTCACGAGATACGAGCACCGAGCTTTGACCGGATTCTCCTCTCCTAACCTCTCACGTACGATTTTCATAGACTCGGCAAGAAGCGAAGCGAATCCACATTTCTTCGAAATCGTGGACGGGACATGATTATCCCGTTCGGGGAAACCGTTCTTTTATTTATCAGACCCGACCCCCAGCCCGCCTCTAATCGTCATTACGATGATAATCGAGTCGCATAATTCCTCCTAGGTAATTTAATTTAATCGAATACGATTTTTCGCGTCCTCGCCTCCCAATAATATATGCGAGAGAGAAAAAATTGCGGGTTCGAAGTCCATACGGCGCCGAGTCCGTTACATGGACGTTTCCAACGGCGAAGAGAGGTTATGTTCTAACGAATATTTCGTGTTATATACGTCTTAATTGAGAAACTGTATTATAGCAAATTAAGGGAAATTATATTATGAAATGTAACATCGTTCAGATTACATTGCGAAAAAAAAAAGAGAGAAATTGGGATCTAAACGCGAAGTAGATGTTGTTGGCTTCCCTGTCACCTTTAGCACCTTTGTGCCCTCCTCGTATGACCTTCAATACGTATACGCGACCTGCTAAAATTGCTAATGACACACATTGGGCGGGCAAAAAATTACGTTTCGAAATCGTAATCACGCAACGTGGAAAAGCGATTGGCAATAATTAATTAAATGCAACGATTAATACGGGGATTTTATGACTGTGTCTAATTTTACCGTTTTTCGCATACGCGTGGTATGCATATGAGATTTGATACTTCTGACCTGAATATATAAGATATATGGAACGACGTGATGAACGTGTTATCTACGTATATACGTGTTTAGATGCGTATTAATTTATCAAATAGAAAAAGAAAGTGAAGATACTATGACTGTCACTTTTAAGCCAACTTTTGCCGTATTCACGTGTAATCAGATCGTAATCGTATACATTGGATTTCTTCTGTCAATTTTTTATGGCTACCAAAATTTCCTTACTTTATTCGCCAACATTGCGCGCAATTAGTTATTCACTTATTTAATAATACCGAATTACATCCTCTTTACAAAAATATATTTAAACCGATTTTATCCGTCATGTAACTTTCACATTTCATACGAATAAACGATTTAATTAATCCCAACCGACACAGATCGACACGCGCTCTTAAATATAAAACGCCAAGCAACGTTAAATCTACAGCTTCTCGAGCAGAGATACCGTGTTACAAAAAAAAAAAAAAAAGAAAAAAAGAAAAAGAAAAAGAAAAAAGAAGAAAAAAACAAAAAAGAAAGAGACGATAGCAGGAAATCCAATCACTCGCATCGCGGACAGCGTAATTAATTATTCCATGCGCATTCACGTGCAGGCCGTGAAAATCCGATCGGGCCACGGATACCCTCTAGGAATTCCCCCTTTGTCGGTCAATCAGCTGATTCCTAGAACCGTGCAAGAGCGTCTAGTAGCGGCGTCGAAGCGACTTGGCTCGTTGTACGGTCGCGGTCGCGTGGTTTCAAGGACAAGGCAAGGTTGACACGCGCCGCCACTCGCGAACAGCAAGTGGGGGGTCTGGCTCGATCTCATTCCCTCCACGCTTCCCTCTCGCTCCCTCTCGCTTCTCGGCATCGCCGCCAATGCCCCTCTCCGCCTCCCCTCTCCCCCTCCTGTCCCGCCACGAGCTTCCGCGCCGCGGTTGGTGACTGCCTTCGCTCGCAGGCCTCGCCGTCAATCTCTTACTGATAAGTGCTATCCGGTGACACGGTGCCGCGGCGAACGATGATTATCTGGCCTCGTGAAAAAAATCATTACACCGCCCAAGGCTCTCCTCTTTCTATACCCTATCCATCTTTCCGACTTCGTTCGCTCGATTCGCCGTTCCTCGAACGCTGGAAATTAAACGTAGGGAATGGAAATTTTTTTCGAAATTTTTTGATTCGAAAAATAGGTACGAGGCATTCATTACGAAACGATTTTTCGATTCTCCGCGACTTATTCGCAAATTAAATTCGTATATTTCCAAATTACAATTTTCTCGATCGTCCATTGAATACATAAACTTTCGCTCGACAATAGTAATTGGTTGATTTTTAAAAGCATCGAAAAACGAAGAATGACGAACGAAAAACGAAAGCCGAAACCATTGTTGGACAACAATTTACGCAACGGGAACGTTTGAACGGCATCGTATCGGTTGAGGTAAAAAACTCGCGCGGCGCGAGTGAAACGCGTCGTCCGTCTAATAGTCTGACCGGCGACGTCCTATTCTACTTACGAACCGCGAACGAGGCCTGCATCGAGACCGAGGGGGAAATAAATCAGAATCGGATTGGAGCGCCATAAACGCTTGAAGGGCCACGAACCCATCGAAGGGACGTGGTTATATGCTGTATACGCCATCGAAGATTAGCCGTTTGTCTCGCGTCTCACGTACACGTATCGTCTTCGAAGTTTTTTCCAAGGCGCCGTTTATCGTGCTGCCGTTCGCGAAACGCGCTCCCTTCGCGTGGAAGAAGTAGCCGGCCATTTTCGTGCGTTCCACGTGCCACAGAAATGGTCGTTCGGGTTTCTTCTGCCCTTTGGACCGGGCTTTTGAACATCGAGCGGTTCACTATTGCCGAGGATCAACCGACTGACGCCTGGGGCCTGCCTTTTGGTCAAACATGGCTCGAATGGGTATAAGAAATGGGTGGATTTTTATTTCGTCGTTGCTCGTTGATAGACTCTTTGTTTTTGATAAAAAAAAAAAAAAATGAGATGTTGATAAAAAATAAAAGTTTCGATAAAAAAAAGAGATATCTCTTATACTGGTTTTGTGACTATGAAGTATATAATTATCATCAATCCGATACACTTTTTATTCATATGTTCTGGAATAATTAGTAATTAGTTGCCTAAAAGCATATGCGTATGTTCTGTAATATAGAATTATTACTACTTCCATTTCCATTTACACGCATTACACCGTGATTAATGTATATGAAATTCTGAATAATCATGCGTATACGTATTCTCTTTGTGTTGACTCGAAAAATTAACTCGTGTTCGTGTATTGAAAAGAATTTCACTTCATCAAAGTGACATAGCTTAACGCTTCGTCGATTTTCTTTGTACCTCAAAATACTTTTAAATTTCATTAACAAATTTCAGATTATTGTTTTAATAGCAATGATATTCCATTTAATTATAATATATTATAATTTCGTATGTACAATTTTTTACAAAATACGATTTACAAAGTGTTTATTCACAATTTTCTTGAAACTTAATCTTTAAACTTGAATAACCAACTGGTTAAAAACACCATTGTTATAAATCTTCCATTAGCTACAAAGAATCAAACTTCAATTTCGATGGATATCTCCAAAATATTTCCACGTTGCCCAACTTGTTTCTCGATCAGAGAAATAATGTACAAAAACGAGCATGTTGAAACCTTAAAAGTAAAAGCGTACACAATAGCGTAACCGAGAGGAATCTCTACAAAAATCTCCAACCTCATGCTGACTCGCCGATGAAACGTGTGAAGAGCCAAAACGTGCGAGGACGGTGTCTCGACGATTAATCGCGCGATTAATTGAAAAATTCATCGACCACTTTCGACAAGACGAGGTTACGAAAGCAAGCGTATCGAGTCGAGCCGAACCTCCGATATTCAATGCATGCGCAATACACAACCGGGACTGCAGTCTATCGATGTTTCCCTTCTCTGAATGGTGGTTTTGTATTTCGAGAATGTTAATATGACGAAGCGTCTGCTAACGGCTGCCAGACGCTGAATAATCAAACGGAATACCTAAGCGGCTCGAATTTCTTCGCTCTTTGGAAGCGAACCATGTTTATTTCGAGGAACGATGGAGCTGGCAAGTTTTTCGATACGTGTCAGCGGTCTCCGGCTGACACGACGTGAGAATCGATGAATTCGCGCTTCGTTTCGACACTTTTTTTTTTCTTTCATCGATTTTCCATTTTTTTTCTTCTTCTTCTTCTTCTTTTTCGATGAATCGGTCAAAAATAGTAGTCTTTACTCCTCGAAATCACCTTACCACGAGGTAATTTTCCTTAGTTATCACGGTGTAAGTCTCGTCACGTTTACAATACATCCATCTTTTCTTTTGTATTTATAATTTTTCAATTTTTCATGATCGATAATGCTCAACACGCGATTCTGTCATTTGCGATATTTCAAAAATTCTTCCTTCAAAATCAATAGGACAATACGTCTTTAAGAACGCAGATTTGTTACAATCTTTCTGATATTAATCGCGCAAAGCCTACGAAGATAAAGTTTTATCAGAAAATTGGACTCAGTCTATTTTTGTTTCGTATTATAATTTTGTTAACGCATTCATCATTACATGAAAATTTGCCTCGAAAGGATTAACTCTGTAATATAATTTCCTCGATTTTAATTAATTTGGATACTTTGATGTATCAGAGATAGTCATCAAAATAATTGATCGATACCCAAGGATTAAAGAGGAGTTTCTCAACAGTTCTTCACATTTACGTCAAATTCTGTTGCGTTTCGATTGCGAAACGAGCGGACCGATTTCTCAGATTCAACTTGGAACACATTGTTTCGCTATTCTTAGAACGGATCAAGCTTATTTACAACACGGTTGTATCTATCTACATTATAGGTTGGCCCGTGGCACACCGCGTGCATGCATCAAATCGCACCGATCTACGCCAGTCACGATCGACCATTGTTCCTGTAAGCTCCCCAACGTCTGACACTTCGCCCGGAGACCTTGCTCGCCACGTGTAATCCGGTATTTACATATTTCCAAACGCCTGTACCACGGATCGTGGACGAACAGTTTGCACGCCTGTTTTTGTTTCTTCGAGCAAAATTTTTGGCTCGAATCGAGTTGGTGAAACTTGAGAGAAAAAGCTTTGGAGATGCAAAGTACTACGTGTCTACGATGGTTGGGTATTGAATACCTTTTATTCAAACTTGAAAAGAGAATGTTAAGAATAACCATTTCGTAATGTTTCTCATGATTTTTTCTTTTTCTTTTTTTTTGTATGATCATTTTGACAATGCCTCGACTTGAAAAAAATGGAAAAGTTTACAACTAAATGGCTCATAAGCATAACTATATCGTTTAACATCGTCGAGAAGTTTCAAAGGTTAACCTAGATCTGTATGTAAATCCAAAAGAGTTGGACAATTATCGAGTTTCGAATCTGTCAGATATAAAATAAATATGTGACTTGATTCTGATTCCAAATTGAAGACAAATTCTTACAAATTAAATACGGAAGTTCAAAAGTTGATCATAAGTTAGCTTGTGAAATATGAAATATAAAAAAAAAAAATAACTCGGGCTGAATTCAACACCAAGCTCAAATGGACATTTACACGGATTCAAACTACATCGAGAGCCAACTCGACGAAAATCTATGAGAACCAGAACAAAGCCGAAGACCTAACCTAATCTCTTCGAATTCCATTGGTGCAATTCAATTCCACATCGACTTCCCCATCGTGAAACGTGCATTCGAAACAAGCCCGGAACACGTGACTTGTTGCAACCCTCGAGCTAACTGTGTCATTAGTTATACAGAATGTTCGGACAAGGTAAACAGACATTCGTGTAACTTCTCTCTTTGATAAAATACATTAAAGAAGAAAAGAAAAAGAATAAAAATAATTTACGATTATTTTACGATCAAAAATTATTAAAAAAAAATTTCGTAATTCGTAAGCGACGACAGACGAGGAACAAAACACATTAGACTCAGCCGTGAAGGATTATAGCTGTCGAGATGTTCTCTATTTGTCAACTCGGCGTTTCACAGCTTCAAATTTAACCGAGAAGAAAAACAAAAAGTACAAAATTTTAACCCGAACAGTTTTACAAAATCAGAGAAACTCACTTCGCGAAGATAATATCACGCGAACTTCTAACCTCAAAATCAATTTATCGAACGAAATCCTTGGTTAGTTTAGGCTCTCGCGTGGGAACGGACAAGAGGGCGCTCGTGTCGCAATCCAGGTTAATAACACTGGGTATCGGAGCGGAGGAATGGACGAGAGAGAAACGAGGGACGACTTCTTCTTCTCCTCGGCTCGCTATTATTGCGATTACCGACGTGATCCACCGCGTCGGTCCACCTTGACGCAGAGGCGAGGCGGAAAAGGCAGGCGGGCGGGCGTGCGCGGCCGTGTGTGGGTCGAGAAACCGGAGTTATTTATGAAGTGTACCACGGGGAGAGGCACGGCCGTGGGGCCTCCTATCTGATGCTCTTATTTCGTTGTTTGCTCCCGACCGCGTAATACGTCGAGCTAGAAAAGCGCGACACGTGCGCCCGCCGCCCGTGCGTCGCGCGTCTTCCGCCTCACGGCATATGCCGCGTGTCCCGCCGACGACGACGTGCCGCCACGTGGGTGAGAAACCCGACTCGATGCACACACGGTGTTTAATATATATATATTATATTCGTGGAACATCTTTGGAAGATATGATTTCGAAATGAACGCATTAGCTTGCGATAAATCGAATTGGAAATGTAGAGCGCGTTTGTGGAAAATTTTGAATGCGGAATGGATTACGATTTATTATTTTCTCAACTTTAGCGAAACGTGTCTCTTTCTGGGTTTTTATTAAATTTTGCCAAGGCAAATTTTTGCGTTTGTTTGATCTTGAGAAAAGAAAAAAGGAGGAAGACGTTTCTCGAAAGTTGCGTCACGAGTATGTTAACACCGTGTATATAAGGGAGAGCAAATCGTGGTCGGTTGGCCGTGAACAATGCGAGGTTGTTCGGCTGCTCCCTAGCGACCCATGGATTCCTACGTGACACTGACCAGCCTCGTGATGAATTTCGACGGTGACTTGAGGGGCCTGTTCCTCGTGGCACTAATGAGGCAGCTGATTATGCGCGTCGTTCTATTCGTATTTCGGATGAGGGATTGAGAATAGAGGCTTGTTTCTTCGTTACCAGTTTAATTTCGAAGAAGTTGGCCAAGTTTGTTGAATTTTCCTATTTTCGATTTTCGAAAATAAATAATAATCAGATAGGATCGAATCGGAGAATATATATTGAAAATTTTCCAAATAGATAGATTCGAAGTTATCGAATTGAATTTTGATAATTTCGGATGATTTATTACGATCATTACGACGGGATATCTTTATTTAGACTTTTAAAATACAACCATTCGTTCGAGTATATATATATATATCGTACGATATGTCAAGCGGATTAATCATTACTCGGAACTTTGAACGCAACAGTTCCATTAAAATTAAAATTTCTCAATCACAAAGGAGGGAACGTGACTCGATACCGTCGTGACAAATTTCCAGCTACTCGCGCGCAGCACAATTCCCAATAAACCGTCTATTCCAACCCGACATCTACATTAAACCGGTGTCAATGGCAATTAAAAACTCTCTCGAAAGAAAGCCAATATATCCGCGAGGCCTTCGAAAAACGATTACTCGCTACGAGTGACAATCGCGCGAGGAGGGAAGAAATTCGAGGCCCGTGGTGGAACGATTTTTAAAATCAACCCGTATCAACGCCGGTATTAGTAAAATGACGCCGATACGAGCAAAAGCGAGCAAAAAACGCGTGGCGAATACGAGGATCCAAATAAGCCGAAAGCACACCATTAGCGTATGTAAATACGTCGTTGGGACAGGAATCAATTACCCTGCTCGTCCTCCTGCGATCCTTGCGCCGTTTCATGCATAGCAATGAGGCAAGCAGTGGAGAGAGAGAGATGAGGAGGGAACGGAAACCAGCGACCGAACGCCGACAGGAAACCCACTTAAGACGTAATTGCGCGTAAAACGTCCGATGATTCCGCGAACCACGGCCGAAGTGTGAACGCGAGAATTTTAATTTATCGCCCCTTAAATCGTAAGCAAACGATATCTCGTCTCTTGCGCGCTTCTTTCAATTACACGAAACAGTTGATGTCCAAAGTGATCGTGTGCTTTTTTTCTTTTTTTCTTCTTCCTTCGATCATCGATTCGAGGATGAAATTACACGAATCGGTAATTCGAATTGCATTTATTATAATAAAATTATTGCTTTCTCTCGTTGGGAACAAACGTGCATCCAGAATCGATTATTCCTTTCTAAAAACTTTAAACTTTTTTTAAAAAAACTTTACATTACTCGTCGAAGCGAATTGTTAAAAATTAATAAGGGAAAACGCAATGCTCCCTTTGCTCGATCTTCCCTTCAGTTTTTATCAATTTCACACACCGGGTTCAATATATAAGGGTTGAAAAGGAAGGAACGTTTTTCCGACAAAACGGTCTCGCAACGACAGTAAAACAGCTCGACATTGGAGGAGCGTGATAAATGAATAAATCGCGGCTGCGTAAAAGTTATCGGCGTGCAGGAGTCAGTGTTTCAAGGTGAGTCATTTACGACCCAAGAAATGAAAGTTTTATCACTTTCCGTTTTGCCGAGATCTTGATTAGGCGGATCTCGAGGGATCTTTACGACGATGAGGACTCGGCAACGATTCGAAAATTCAACTCGGTAGCCCGTGGACGATGCTTATTGGACCAGGTGCGAATTATGCCTGGAAATTGCCTCTGGAGCCCTCCCCGCTCTTCCTACGGCCGCGAAATTTGCGACGCTTTTACGATCCATTAAGCAGCCTCCCAGTTATTTTATTCCACGCTCTGACCATCGCTCTGGCTAGCCACCAACTGGAGCAACGAGAGGAAATTATTCAACGGAGGAAAACTCGAGATTTTCTGGGAAAGGTTTCGAAATTCGTGCGCGCTCCTCGTCAAGAGGGAGGGTTGTAGAGAGGATTGTTTTGCGCTTTTGGTTTTTAGTTGGAAAGAATTAGAATTCTTCTGGAGTGGAGAAGATTTTTGGATTTTCGATGAGAAAATATGTTATTGTTATAACAGAAGAGAAATTGGTGATTAGAAAATTTTATGCTTGGAATAAATTGTTTACTTTCTTTTTTTTTTTTGTCTTATAGCGTTATAAATTGAATTTCACTTTGGTATATATTTTGACAGATAGATCATTAGATAAATTGTGCTCGCAAATTGCAATGTTCTGAGAACACCTTCGAAACTGTGTTCTTCCTCTTTGCCAAGAGGAATGACGCAGAGGGTTGCTGCGTTTCTGCGATAGCTTTAACGGAAAAAGATTTCTTGGTAAAAGAAATTTCAAGCTTCTGTTTTCTACTTATACCAAACAGATATATAGTTATTCTTCTATTGAAAAAAAAAATATATATATATATTATTTAGATACGAGGCATTTGAAAATATTTCTCTTTTTTTACTAGTTACTTGTAACCTGGAATTCTTATATAAGAGCTCAAGTGACTTGAGAGATTTTTATAGCATCACCGCATCATGCGTCACTTTTAGACCACAATCGGTTTAAAAATATAAAACGAATACAAATCTTCTTAATACGATATTGTTACTGCCAGGAAAAGAGTCGTTTCTGTCTCAGAAAATTGTCGCTTTGTCACCGAGACGCAATTCCAAAAAACAATTTATATATCTCGAATACAACGACCCTGACACGTTATTTTTCGAGAAAGAGGAAAAACGCGTTCTCGAGAATATTTCACGAGAACGGTTTCCCTTTCTCACAGCCTTTATTTATTTATTTATTTATTTCTTTTTTTTTTTTGTTCTTTTCTTGTTCATGGATCGAAGGTTGTACACTCTAGAAAATGCACTGGAACAGAAGCATAATTGTACCGATCACCCTTGCACGCGAGAACGATTCACGTTCCATTCCAGTGTAATAATTTCGCTGCGGATCAGTAATGATTCCTTTTGCGCAATAAGTTCTTGTTTCTCGGTTGCCAGAAGCCGACACCTGTGATTAAACGTAAAAACACGATTCTTAAGAATTCTTAAGAATATCGCGTTTCCGATACAATGTCCATGAATTCACGTTGCTTTTTCTCCTAATCATTGGAATACATACGTTACCTCTCGACATTAACAGCTTATTTATATCACTCATCACCATCTGTAGATTTTGCAATTTTTATATATCAGGAATTTGATCAATTATAAGTTCATTGAATTTAATAGTAACAATTATAATAATAAAAAATTTTTCTTTAAATTACAAATCAAATTTCATTATTTTCCATGATCAGTTCATTCATCACAACTATTTTATTAATTATATCATTACCAGTTCTGGCTGGACCCATTACTATACTATTATTTGATCGAAATTTTAATACATCATTTTTTGACCCAATAAGAGGTGGAGATATCAATATTTATTCTAATTTTTTGGTCATCCAGAAGTTTATATTTTAATTTCACCAGGTATTGTAATAATCAAATTGCAATAATTTCTATTTTATACGTTTATTCAGAATAATTCAGAAATTTCAAACAATACCCTTTCCGCAAAATATTATACTCAAATATCGAACTCCATCCCCTTTTTTTATTATCCCAAAAATTAATCCCAATTCGTACCAATTTCAAAATCCTCGCCCCAAAAAACAATCATCTATCAATATTCATCCATCCTCAAAAGAATAATACAAATTTCGAGACCCTCCCCTCCCTTCCCCTCCTAAAAGATACCAATCAAATCACCTAACCTAACGACACCCTAATAAATATCAACCTTCGAAAAATTCCTACGAATTTCGTAGACCATCCTCTCTCTCTCTCTCTCTCTCTCTCTCTCTCTCTCTCTCTCTCTCTCTCTCTCTCTCTCTCTCTCTCTCTCTCTCTCTCTCTCTCTCTCCCTCCCTTCCCTCATCGAAGCCGAGAGGTTCGACGTTCCGAAACGAAAAAGCGACGAACAAACGAGCACGTTGGAAACATCAAAAGGAGCGATACGATAGATGTTAGCATGCGGATCTTACATCCGATTCCGATCTTCCTCTCCCTCTCCTCCTCCTCGTCCCTCCCCGTGTCCACTGGATATTCATCCAGGCATCCAGGCGTCCCCTTTCCTTTCCCCTTCTCCCCCCCCCCCTCCTCCCCGTTCCGTCGAACGAGAAGAACGCTAATCCGAGCCGAGAGAATCCGAGAGATCGATCCCGAAGGAGACGAAATACGATCGCGGGGATCGCGCTACCAGCACAATCCAAGAAGAGGAGGAGGTTGGTGCGTACAGCGTACAGGGATCGGAGATAAACATCGGATCGTGACGGAGGAGAGAGGCGGCCCTCTCGTCTCCCGCCAACGTTCGTCAATCACGCGGCGGAATCGAAGACAAGACGCAAGAAGCATGTGTGTCCTCCTCTGTTCGGGCCCCCAGACGGCCGATACAAACAGACGATTACGAGGGAAACATTCGGAATACATTGGCCGGCCCGCTTCTTCCTCGAATCCCCTCCACCGCGGGCGTGGAGGAGGCGAGCGCGTGGCCGGATCTACGTGGCTGAACGGGCTAAGGATATTTTCACTTCGAGAGGATCGCGAGAGGAGCGGCTGCACTCTTTCTTCTTATTGCTCTCGGGTTTGCTGGGTTGGAACAGCGTTCGTCTAAGATTGTTGGAGAGATTGGTGGAGTGTGCAGGAACGATTGTTGTTGGATTGTTGATAAAGAGCGTCGAAGGCTTCTTTTCTTCGTCGAAGAATATATATATATATAATGTGTAATTTTTGTACGTCGATCGATTGTTGTCCCCGGTTAAAGTATCGAGAAAGATAAGGAAGTAAAGTAGAGAGTAATTTTACGATGATATTCCCTTTATAATCGTACGGTGAATAAAAAAAATTTATTAAAATGAAATGGATAAACGACCGGCCCGTGATAATGTAAAATAGTGTTTTGCAAATATTTAACTGCCGTGTTGTATTGGTTAATGGTGTTCCTGGAAGCAATTAAAGATAAAAGTAAATGGATGGGCATTTAAGTTGGGGAATAATTGCTGTTTGAAAAACATGCGATTACCATAACCTGACTAATTCTGCGTTTAAATGGGGAAAACTTAAATTATTGCGCATAAAATAGATGACAAAATTACGCAATAACCACTTTTCTCGAATATTTCTATAAAAAAAAAAAAAAATATAGAATGCCCTAAAAATTAAAATCGGCGGTAACCGCTTTCGAAACGATCTCGAAACGAATCTTCGAATTCGTTTTCTTTCCCTAAGAAAGGAAAGTACACGAGTAGTGTGAATACCGGATTGCCGTAATTTCTACCGACTATCTCTCGATGTTGAGAAAAAAATTCAAAGGAATCGTGGAGCCGCGGCTATTCCCCAAGGGCCGCGAAGCGTCCAGTTCGCCGCGATAATTTATTCCCCGGGCAAAAACCCGATGAAAATGTGGCTTCGGCAACGGACATATTTGGCTCGTTCCCCGCTGGACCAACGGGCGTCCCACGGTTTGCCAGAACCTCAAAAAACCGAATCTAGATGCGAGATCCTGGCCAAGATCCGATCCCTGTGTGCGCCCAGCCTCTCGCTGCATCTTCCCCAAAGAAAGCTGCTCCCCGTCCCTCCAACTCTAAGAATCTCGCCAGTTACCATTATCCATCCATCCAAAAAGTCTTCTCTTCCTCTTCTCTCTCTCTCTCTCTCTCTGGTCATAAATGCATCATAAAACGTATACGTCATCGATCCGCGTATACGTTTCTTGGAATTTATTTCTTCGAAAAAAAAACGAAAAAAAAAAAAAAGAAAAACGAAAAAGAAGAAGAAGAAACTGAACCACCACCACCACCACCACCTCCACGCGACAACCGTAGAAAAAGATAATTATCCTGGACGATCGTTCGGTTCCCAGAGATCGAAAACTCGAAGAACGAGGCTTCTTTCGATCCTCCAAGTAACATCTGTCAATCGTTTGGTACCAGTTCAAGCGAACAGTGTCATCTTATTAATATCTGCCTCCTTTTTTCCCCTCGTTCCATCGAAACGTGGTCGAAGCGCCAGCCTCGATCCGATATCCCCACCCCGTACCCGATATATCCCGTATTGGAGTTTCGACGTTCCTTTCGATATGCCCGACCGGCGACAAAAACCGGCAGGAATGCGCCACGGAGGAGGCAGGAGCCGGATGAAAAGGGGGTGGGACCCGTCACCCTTCCGAAACTGGTCACAGGACAACAGCGGGGCCACTGTATTAAATATTGACTCGATCGTGCGAGCAGCTGCTGCCGCCGCTTCTTCGCGATCGATCCGAATCCGGTGATTCGCTTGCGATCGCGTTACGCTTCCCGTCGCCCCGTTTTCAGAATTGGTCACCGTTCCAGCCATTACCTTTTCGGGAACACGGGTAAATATATCGTTTCCGTAACTGGAAACCATCTTCTTCGTTTTACCTCCTTCTGCGAGGACAATTTTTTCAACCGAGGATTTGCATAATCGAGTTTCGATGTAGTTCAAACGGATTTTATCGATCGAGACTTGAATCTCGAGAAATGTCCAACAACGGAACCGAAATATTATTTCTATCAAAATTCTATTTAAAATTTTACTTGGGTGGGTGGGGAAACGAGAAAGAGTACGTATTGTTGAAATTTATCTATTCTATACGAGAGGAGGACTTTAGCCACGTGTAGAGAAATATTTTTTTTTTATCTCTATGATACCGAAGAGACTGGTATTGTGAGGGAAGAGCCGTGAAAGGGTCGAATCTAACACCCCATGCGGCAGATGTACTTTCAAAGTACAAGGGTCGTCTTTGATGTATTTTTATCAAGCACGATGAACTTTGGCGATTCGATTATATTTACAACGTTCATCAATACATCGTCAACTAGAACTTTTTGTTCTAGAAAATTTCCAATAAAATAAGATGAAACTTTGATTCAATTTACGTTCGATCTAAAGTGAAATTTTATATATATATATATATATATATTTTTTTTTTTCAAAATATGTTGCGATTCAAGTTCATCGCATAAATTGGAAAAAAGCAAATATTTCATATCTCGAGAAAAATCTCTCTAAAAAAAAAAAGTTATTGCTCCAACCACACATTCCACCTCCGAAGTCAAAGTCGCTCGACCCGCGCCTAACAAGTCCCTTGTTCCGCAACGATTAATATCCTGTAGCCCACGTGGCGCGACAGATCATCCACGGGCCATATTCCAGTGACTAGCGACGCATAAGGAACACGAGGAACGCGGGTACGCCTAATTAGACGGTCGTGGGCTGGTCATTCTTAGCGCCTACCCCTGTCCTTTCGATCATGCATCTCGGTACACTCTCGACGCGTTCGAGCCTTCTCAAGTGGGCCGACTCGAGGCGTAGGTTTTAAGGAGACTCTCCGTCCTTTCCTTCTTCGTCTTGTATCCCGCTCCCGATAATCCGTGTGGCTTCCTTAATAAGAGGCGACGCGTGTGGGTGACGCCATGATTCCCGCGAACATGTCGGTTTTTCCGATCGCCGCGACCTCTGCCACCTCTTCGTCTCAGCCACCGCGTTTGAACAGGTGTCAACGAGCGGACGACGAGTTACGACATTTTAACGCGGATCTACGTTTATCCTCGTCTTACGTGAAAGTGAATATTATCGTTATTGAGCGACGATATGGTGCAACGATTTGTGATTTTACCGCGTGAAAATTGGATGTATATTCTTTCCCCCCCCCCCCTCCCAAAGTATCTCAAAATAAATAGAATAAAAGATAAATATCCGTATCAAACGGAATGGATGTATCGAGGAATAACACGTCAATCGCACGCGACCGCAAATTACATCCATCTCGAAAACTGTCTATACCTAACCTAAAATGTCACGACTCCGTAGCACGCGACGTGGTGGTAGCAGGCCTGTTCGCTTGTCTCACGAGCGAAACGGCGGAGGAACGGGGCGCGCGATTACCCAGTCACCAAGCCGATCACGTGCCGCTTCAATTGCCTCTGACGGCGAGGCTCTCGCGGCGTGCACGAGCGCGACAGCCTTCGAGATTAAAGAAGATAACTTTCCATTAACCTCTTGAGCGCTCGGTGCACATCGTCACAGGCTCGCGTGACGAGCGTCGTTCTCGACCTTGTCAAATTAAAACGGTCTCGTTCCTTCTTCTCCTTCCCCTATCTCTCTCTCTCCCCCCCTCCATGCGAACGAAGAGCAAAAGGAGGGAGAAAAAAAATAAATAAAAGAGAAGGACAAATATCTTACTTGGACTACTCTCATCCCGCCCTCTATACACGGAGTGTGTACATTTCTCCAAGGAATGCTTCCTCCCCACTCCTTTCCCTCGCCTTTACTGCCGTTGCATTAGCAATTTTACTGGCGAAGAAACCTCGCCTCGCGATTAATTTCGCCGGGTACGATCTCCATCGAGGTAGGCCGAACGAGCCCACACGACCGTTTTCCATCGTTTGTATCGCCAAATACGACCGCTTAAACGCGGCCGAACCCACACCTCAGCCGAGCCCACATGTCGTCGTCGTCGTCGTCGTCGTCGTTGTCGTCGTCGTCCCGTCGTTTATCCATTGTCGGCTAGCAATGGGCCCACCGGCCGCGATCTAGTCTAACCGATGCACACGAGTTACACGTGCGGATGGGCGCTGGAAATTCAACGAGATCGGTAATCCGCGCCGATAGCCGGATACCCGGCGAGACAGGGAATTTAAACGGGTAAGATATTTCTTGAGGGAATATCGAGATCACGAATCTCAGTGATCACTTTGCTGGGTGGCGCTGGATCTGGATCGTTTCTAGATAAGGTTAGGTGGCCTTTTGATTCTGTTTTCTGGGTGGAGACGTGACACGTGTTTTAGGTTATGGCCGGCTCGAAAGTGAATTTGTTTGGATATTGGGTATTATGGGAGGAAGTAATTCGTACCTTTGAATTCGGGGATGAGGTTAGAAGTTCTTTGAATTTTTCTTTCGTGTGAATGAGAGAGGCGGTTTTGGATTATAGGCGGATTAAAAGTGAATTTATTTGTTCTAAACGAGCTGAATTTCGTATTCTTGAATAAGATTTTTCACTTGCAATGTCGAGAATATTTTCTAAGGATTTGTACATGTATAGTATTCATCATTATACGTATTTTTTGATTCATATTAATACATTCACTTTGAATTCATATCTTTAATCTAGTAGAAACGTGGGCAATTTTCTATTTTTAATGAAAATAAAATTGTTTCTTAGTAATAATTATTAATCATTAACGTTTTTTCCTTTATATACTCCATTCAAAATAAATTAATATTAATTATGTAGATTAACATATATTTATCTAACAACTCAATTCATCTCATTTTTATTGCTAGCGAATAATAAAATTTTCAATTCTACTTCCGTTCCCGTAACAAATAAATCGAAATAAATGGAATTCAATTGAAGTCGGACTGAACGTTTCAAGTATTGTATCCAAATATTCTCATATATATATATATACGCGGTGCCAGATCGAATGCCCACGACAAATGCCATTTTCCCCTCAATTTTTCCTGCCTCCTATTTTTGCGCGCTGGTAAAAGCCAACCTCATGCAAATAGTGCTGGCGCGCTCGCTGGCACGGAGGTGTTAACGATCGACAATTCGTCCGGCGTGACCATTTTAGTCACGCGCCAGTCGTAATTTGTCCAGGTCGTTATAAGTAAAGCTTCTCTGCCCGACCGCGTCGTATTTCATGGCGGGAACCGTTGTAGGAGTTTAGTAAACGTAAGATCAAGATATTGAGATACAACGCGTACACGCTCCCGTGGAGGCCGCAGTCTCCGCGGACAGAACAGATATATTTCATTCGATGTTTTGTCTTCTATAAGAAAATTATAGTATATTCGTGGAAAATTGTAGGAATTAATATCTTGGAGTTGGGCCACGAATTCTAATACGATAAATTGCACATCGTGGACTAAAATTTAAAGAAAATTCTCTGGATTGAAATCTGATTCAATTTTTATCGGTGAACGTTCAATTGATCGTGAGTAAGTATCGATTTAGATCGAAATCGTATTAACGTTTGTTCGTTTTTCCTCGAGATTAAAATTTTTTAAAATTTCTTATTTTTAGCCTTCACGATACGCTGTTGCCTCTAATAAGAGAAAACGTTCTATTTTAATTATCTGCGTTGCTCACACGCCACGTACGATAATTATCTCATGCTGTTTTTTTTTTTTTTTTTTTTTTACTTACAAGGGTTCGTTAAATACTTCCCCCATAATATCGAGTGTAATTAAAGAAACGAGTATTTATAGACAGCTATAAAGATTTCCAATAAATCGATAAACTTAAAGCAAACCCTTTCTTGCTACAAACGAGGACACGAAAAGAAATCTGATAAAATAAGATAGGGAGCGGAATAAATAATATCGCGAGTATCGCGATAAATCGCGCGCGATCGTTACGATCGATATCCCACTGTTGATCTCCGAGTTAAATTTTCGATCATTAAGCTTCGTTTTGTCGAACGATGGTCCTGCTCGACATCGGCCGTCTAAATTTATCGTGCTGGGTGATGGCGCGTCGATGTCGACAAGAGCTGTGTTTCGTGTTCGTGTCGCGGCGAGATACGCAAAAAAGAAACGAGGTGATTCGAAAAGGTGCAAAGCAAATCGAGGTCGAAACAAGAGCGCGAAGAAAAGATGAAATTTATTATAAATGCGCGGAATGGAGGATGAAATCGGCGAGAATAAATTAGAAAGTTAGGAAAGGGATGACGATGAGATGGAAAGTTGATTTCGTTTAAATCTGATGAAATCGATCTTCTACCATTTAAAGGTAAAACGAGAGATAGTTTACAAATTTATTTTTTCTTTATTATTTTTTCCTTGTATAATTTTTCAAAATTTTACGTGGCAAGATGATCAAGTGGGATAGTGTCTTTTCTATCTTTTAAACAGCAATAATAATAATTAAAAATTCAATTTATTTCATCACCAATTTTGTTAATGCGATGCTTCTATTAGTTGATTGCTTATATTGTAACTTACCATTTGTAAAATATCACAAACAATGTTAACAATATTCCTGAAAAATAGGGAAAAAAATTATCAAAATAAAGAGAATCCCTATGTCATCGATATTTTTTTTCATCATCCCATATTCACCGTTTTTTGGTTCATCCTTTTATTAAATTTTCCAAGAAACTACCGGAGAGAGAAAGAGAGAGAGAGAGAGGTATCGCCTCGGCCAAGGTTTTTGCGCAAGAGGGACCAGGGAGAAAATGGAACGAGAAATACGGAGCCGCGAGATAGAAGCCGAGGCAAAAGAGCCCTCCCACACGTCACGTCGTTATAGGACGCGTCACGACGGACGGCGTCGGTGGTAGTGGACGCACACGACGTCTTGGTATCTGGGTAACGACCTGGACCTGGCCGATCTCCACGCACACAAACAGGATCCCACGCGGATGGCGCACCGACGCACCACGTCCCACGTCTGTCCCGGACGACCCACCCCCAACTTTTGATCTTGTTAGCTACGACTCGTTCCCGTACCTTCCGCGCGGAACCACGATAAGGATTTCAATTTATCGACTCGTGGCCACAGAAAGAGAGAGAGAGAGAGAAAACGAAGCTTCGAGCCGAGAGGATGCAAAATTTCTCGATTAAAGCGTGAGCAGAGTACTATCAGAGGTATCGAGAGGCTTGGTGTATCCTTTCGTTAAGCGTATGAAAGTTGAGTAGGTTGGACGATTTCTGTGATATACGAAGCATGTTATTGTTTCTACTCTTTGTTCTTCTGTATGAACGTGGTATAACCTTTTTGAGTTTTAGATATTATCGTTATTCGTATAGAAAAGAATAATTTACTGTGTAATATGTGTGACACTTTTAGAGAGCCAATTCTAAAGGCAAAAACAAATATAAAAGTTGGTAGTCTCGAAGCTTATTTATTAAATTTTAACGAACGAAAGTTTGCGTTAGATAAAGCGAGACGGAGATACAATGACATGCGCGCCACGCTGTGGTGCGGCGGTGTAACAACAGAGATAATGCTGTCTCACTCTATCTCATTTCATCTAACGCAAATTTCAATTCCTTTATAACTTAATAATAATAAGTCTCACTCGACACTTTTGTACACCAACTTTTATATTTATTTCAATCTCTAGAATCGATAATTTAAAGATAATCTCACGAATATATTTACTACTAACTCTGTATATTTAACCTGGTATTTAATTCTTCTGGAACCACGATTGACAAAATTGATCAATTTTTCTACACAAGATTCATGTAATTTTAAATACAACATAACTTACCAAATATAATAACCTATAAACTTTAATCCAAGTATAATCAGCCTAAGCGTTTCCTCGACTCGTAAACTTCAAACAATATCTTTACATAACAGCACGACAACATAATAATTCTCCAATTTTATTTATTTACGTGTAAATGTAAAAAGAAAAAAAAATAATTGAGTTACGATGCAACGATAAATCACAAAGCTCGACGTCTCGACGGATAGCGTCACACACACGTGATCGTTCAAACTCGAGACCATTTCGACGCCTCGTAATAATATTCAATGCTCGAAAACGGCACGCTGAAACGCCTCAACAATTCACCGGATCGTATCAACGTTTCTCCATCGGTGTTAATTCGATTACAGCCTACATACTTTCGCGTGTTCTTGGATAATTAACAACCCAGTGAACTACATCTCGGTTGACTAATAGAACGCACACACACATACAGAGACGGTGCAACCGAATGTGCGCGTCGTAAATCCGCAAAAAAGCGAATTGTGCCGCGCAACTGTTAATTAAGCAGTATATCTATATTAAACCGGTCCGCTTGTTCTCTCTGTACCTGTCTAGCTGTCCAAAGCTAAATGTACGGTTGCGAAGGCGCAGAGAGCACGCGGAACGCGGCTCGTCTGAAATAACTCGCCCCAGACTGGGCGTCGTCGACCTGTCCAGCGCGAAATGAGTTCTTTCTTCCTTCCTTCCTCCTTTCACTCTCTTCCTTTTTATTTATTTGTCTTTTCCTTTTTTCCCCTCTTAATTTTACGAATATTTATTATGCGTATTTTTCGTATTTTCCCGAATGGATGCATATTGTGTATCGTAGAGACGATTTTCAGGTAACAGGGTATAGCGTGGAGATAAGAAGTAAACTCGATGGAAAAAACTGATGGCCGAAGAACAATGCTAATAAAAATGATACACGGCTCGTTAAGACGAGTTCGTGATCAGATCTCGGGCTATCTGTCTAATATTTGCCGAGAAATTTTGCCTGTTACGCGTCAAACGACAAACAATGGAACTTTTTCTCCTCTCCCCTCCCCCCTTCCTTTAAATAATCGACCATCAAACTCTGATAAAATTCTGCTACCACGGAATACAAATATAGCAATCTCGTATCTCTCTCGAAACGTTTCGCAATTTTCGAACGAAGCTATACCCTTCCTACTATTTCTCCCTACAATCTTAAACTACAATAATTTACAAGTATTTGAAAACAGATTACCGTATCAACGTCTCATACCAAAAAAAAAAAGAAAATCCAAGAAATAACCAGCACCACCACCACCACCACCACCACCATTCTCAGACCTTCAACGTCATTCGACCGGCTACGTCTACGTCACGTAATCGCCCACATCCGTTATCTTCGAATCTCTCCCTCCCCCTGAATACGTCATTGATTAGAAGATGACGCGCAAAAGCATCGTCCTTGGATCGTCCCGCGGCACGATCACACGCGCCTCAAGGCGAGCCGGCCGGCTGCTGTCCAATTAAGACATCAGTCGCGGGCAGAGGATCGCCGCGAGAGACCCGCACGCGAGTAAACTCGAACAGCTCGAGAGAGCTCGAGAAGAGAAGAGCGAAGGTTGGAAACGAGGTTGAAAATGAGGCGGGCGGCCGAGCAGGAGGGAGGGAGGAAGAGAGACCAAACTTGGATCACACAGCTGCCGCTCAGATTTGCCGGCGGATAATTGCGTGGCTTTTCCACAAATGGCATCCGGGGACGAGCGCCACAGCCGTATTGTCAACCGGCCGGTTGGGAAAAATGCGAGATGCATAATTTCATGCGACACGCGTGAGCGGAATAACGTATAGGTGTTCCCCTTATATATGATAGGCGAGCTTTCGTAACGTGATCCTGATACGACGTGGGTCATGCGCGTCGATTTCGTTTTGAATGAACGATGGTGGGTGAAGACGAAGAAGGAGACGATTGAGAGAATTGGAATTTTGTCTTGGATATATTGATTTCGGTGATGGATTGTATCAAATTGTTAGAGATATTTCTAATAAAAAACTCTCTATTGAGTTTTTTTTCAAATTATTATTACAGTTTTTAGACCGATTAATATTATTCGTTAATTATCCGTAGATGTGGAAAGTGAAGAAGATTATTCTCCTGTTTCTGAAATACGAAATATCCGTGTTTCGAAATATCAAAGTATTGGTGTTTTCTTCGCTTCTTTTTAAATATAGAATATCAGTGTAGAACTCAAAATTTTTATATATACCATGAAAAAAATTTATCGAAATATTGCGAAACATCAAACGGCAAAATTTTTAACCTATGACTCGCTCGTTCCATCCTACTCTCGCCCCAACAAATCTTCCTCCCGAAGCGGACCAAGAATCGAATCCACTCGTCACGGTTCGCGTTAATTCGAAGCAATCGGTTCGAGGGCTCCGTTCATCCATCACTGACACTGCTACGCGTGTCCATCAGCATCCCGGTACCCTTTAACGAGCATTTTCATTCCCGAGCAGAGCGACACGAACAAACGGTCCTCCACGAGGAGGTCCTCCGCGGGAGGAGACAAAAGAAGAGGAGGGCAGCCTCGCTCGAAGAGTTACGAACTTTGCGCTCGGTTCTTAATCCCCCGATTTGAATCCGATTTTGGCGGGAACCGGTCGTCGAACCAGTCGGCAAAAAAATGCAACGTGATTGAGACCCAAACTTGTGCCTGTACATACACGCCTCGACGTGGAACAAAGGGTAAGGGAAGACGGAGAGAAAGCGAGAAGGCGAACGGTATGCGTGAACGAGAGACGCGTCCCTCTGCCGGAATGTTATAAATATGACCAATTACGTGTTACATATATGGTGCGTGGCGATAACGAAAAATCAGGGGCCGTTTTTGCCGCACAGGTGTACGACGAAGGGACGCCCTCTGTTTCATCCTGGAAATGAATACGATATTGATTTTCCTTCGTGTATTTAATCTTTCGATCGAGACATTTTTTCTCCGATTTATTATTCTCTCGAATAAATAACGAGAAGAAAACGACGCTTTTCGTTCTCTCCTGTCGTGGAAGACGAAACTCGAAGTGTTGTTCCTTAATAAAAATTCCTCTTTCGAAAATTAGAAAACGTGAGTCGAGATGGGAATCGAGATCCTATCCCGGGTGGCTGTTAAGCGCGCATGCGCGAGACCGAGAGGATCGATCGATGACGGCCGTAAATTCGAAAAAACGGCACCGCGCGGAGGAAAGGGATTTTATCGGGGACCGAAGCAGGAAGTCGGGCAAATATTTTCGTTACGTCACGCTCGGATCGTTGACTATTCTCGCGGGGAAAATATTGGCCGTAATCTAGCGCGAGGTAACATTGGCGGAGGATCGCACGGAGGCGAGATGTGAGGCCAATTCGAGGGCCAGTCTCTCCCTCTCTCTCTCTCTCTCTCTCTCTCTCTCTCTGAGCCGAAGAGCACAATGGCTAAACTAATATTGAAATATTGCCGGCCGATTGGGCCCCGTGGGCATTTTTCAACGTCGCTGCCGAAGCGCGGCCGCTAACAAATGCGCTTGATTTACGATGGCTGGCCGGCCATTCAATACCGATTGTTAATACGAAATCATTTATTTTGCGGCGCGCGATCGTTACGCGTTCTCTTTGCGCGAATAGAGGGAGGAAGAGAGAGATACTGTTGCCCCAATGAGAGAAAAGATCGAGCACGTTTGTCTCTGTTCGAAGAAGGATTGCGCACGAGGTGTACTCGTTTTTCTTTTTTCAGAAAATTTAGCGAAAAATAGATCATTGTCCCTCGTCGACCAATTTCTGGATGGGTGGGAGAGATTTGGTTAAAGGACGAGTTGCTAGCATCGGTTAGGCGAATGTTGTAATTTGAGTTGGTTGGGGGTTAAATTAGAAACGCGGCTCGCTACCCGTCCATTGATTGTGAAATGTGTGGAGGCATTTTTTAAACGGGGACGCGACGCGGCGCGCAGATAACGAAAGCCGCTCTTGTTTTTGCGCCGTCACGTGTGCCGCGCCAGATAAAGCCAACGATAGCGACCCGGTGCTACGAGTGTTTGTGCGATTCGTCGATAACGTTTATCGCTCGTGCTCGCGCGATCCATCGAGACTTGGATGCCGGCGCCGATTCGACTCCAGATCTTTCCTATCTTTCTCCACGATCGAGCGGAATTCGATCTCTTCCCCGATTTCGATCGTTTCGAAGGGAGGAATTTCGTTCGAAATTGTGGTTAAAATTGAAAGATCAAGAATGTATAATAATATTTCTGCGTTTGAATTTTTCGATGCGCGTACACAATTAACAGGCAGAGTTTGAATTACTCGTCGATCAAATAAAAATCGATTTCAACCAAGTTTCAAGATCGAATTTCGAGGTTAGATTGAGATCGCGTGCGTGGACAAGATTCGAAGCGCAAACTTGTAACTTGTTGAAATTCCAATTCTTTTACGGCATACCCACTCCAAACGCGCTTCCTGCCTCTTACTTCCGCCAGTTTTACCCACGCGCTTCGTATCATCCTCGATCATCCACGATCGAGTCGTGGCACGGTCGAGAAATTTCAATTTGGATCACGTCCGCGTGTCGAACCATTTTACACAACCCCTGTTATCGGCCTGGGAAATCAGCGATAAATTATCCGGGCGTCACCTTGTGTCACTCAACCGCCCCGCTGTTCGTTCCTTCGTCCCAAGGCTGGCTCGAGGCGCGCTATTTCCTGCGGAGATGCGCCCACGCGCGCGTGGCGCGAATCCGATTCAAAATTCCACCGAGTGTATATTGATTCAGCTGAATTAACACTTAACACGTTCGCGCGGCGTGCCGGCGGCAGCCACGCACGTCGCTTCGTGGAACGCCACGCGTTTCTCAACCGAGATCTCTCCTCGAGGCCGTCTCCTCGCTGCTTAGGAATCGCCGACGCTGATTGAACTGTGCGAGCCAACTGGCCGTTCGGGGATTCGATGCGAAGGAAATCGAACGGGGATTTAAATTGAATGGAACAGCTGGCTACGTGTCTGAAGATGCGAGGAAAAAGTTTCTTGATACTTTTATTTTTTTTCTTTTTTGTAGAAGAATTAGTTTTGCTAATCGATGATTACTAGACAACGAGTTTTTACGTACGCGATTAAAACCGACTGTTGATTATTGGATTTTCGATTTTGAATTGTTATCACACTGATTCACATGTACTCGATGAAGGCAAGGAGAATTCTTGTTAATTCCATTTCGTCCGTACAAGTACATTTTTCAACTCGTTCTCACGTTTCTCGCAAGGAAGCGTAACGAATGAATCCTTCGTTTCCTTGTCTACCAGTTTTCTAGTTTCCTTCTTTTTCTTCTCTGCCATTCTTAACGAGAGGAATTCACGGAGCATGACAAATCGAGGCACGGATATTTAAAAAAAGGAGAAGGCAAATTTCCATCTCTTTAATCGTCGTTCATAACAACTTAACTATCCAAGAGTCTAGTCTAGTAATCGGAATACTACGACTGTTTAAATTATCCAACTTCCTGAAACCTAACCTAACCAGGTGGCGTTCTCATCCTCAGGTGTTCCAGCCGATCGGATCCACTCGAGCGAGATCGATCCTTCCATCGACAACGATCGACTTATTCCGTTATCCCGGCGATCCATCTCAGGGATAGACAGCTCCTGATTCCAGCCTTTGACTATGCCGACTACGCGCGATCCAGCGGCGAGCGCGGCCTTAATTGGCGCGTTTACCTTAACTTTCCATTTAAACGCTTCACGAGGTCAAAACGAAGGAGCGCGTAAACCACACGCGACCGTGCACGGTGCGCCGCGACCTTAAGGCGAGTTCCCACCGTGCCTTCTTCTTCCCTTTCTCCGCAGGCAGAGGCAACGAGAGCGACGCGACGCTTGCACGCTATGGGGAGCCACCGACAGTCGCGTGGTATCGGTCTAATGAAGTGGAGCCTCCTTCGAGCTCTCCCACGAACCGCTTATGAAAGTTCATGGCTGGTTTCTTTTCTGGTCTTCTTTTATTCTCCTCTCGTTTCTTTTTTCCGCTTCGTCCGCATTAATTGGAGGTTGCGCGAACAAATGTCGCCACGAATGGACGTCGTGGGCTTTTCGCTTTCGTCGTGGGTTATCTCGTTGGGATGTATGTCTTCGAGTTGGGAAATGGACGGGAGAATTCCGTGAGAATCGAGGAGGATGCGAGAAGAATTAATTGGAACTTGGAGGTGAATTTTCTTGAAAAATGCGAATTTTTAGGTTATGTCGTAGAAAAACGAGATCGGCCCGCCATTGAAATAACCTATAAATCGAGCCGAAATTACGATAATCCTTCCAACCTTGACGAGAAAATTCGATCCCACTCGAATAACCAAAATCCTCGAAAGACAACAAAAACCGGCATCATTCAACCGGCCTCTTACAAAACGTTCCAAACGTTCGAGCGCAAGCACACACCTCTTTGAAACCTCACCAAAAAAGAACCTCGTCTTCCCACGAGTTCAAAGAACCTCCACCCACATCCACAGCTCCATTTCACTATCAACACAAGAGGCGAGGACGAGGCGAAAAGAACGAAGCAAAGAGGAGTTTCGTCAAAATAGGGGGGAAAAAAAAAGGAAAAAAAAAAGAAAAAGAAACACTCTAAACCATCGAGTTCCTCGCGCGAGAAGCTATCTGATTTATCTCCGATTTCGCTATCAATCCCCGACAAAGGGCGACGCGACGACGCGACGCGCGTCGGCCACGAGGAGCCACGAGCCGTCGCGTGGGACTAAGCTGCTCTTCTCCGTCTCTCTTTTATTCACGTCAACGGGTGCCAGATCTCTCTCTCTCTCTCTCTCTCTCTCTTCCTCATCGTCCCTCTTCTATTCGCAACCGCTTCTTCTTCTCCCTCTCGAGTATTCGCAGTCGTGAGTGCCACGTCTCTCTCTCTCTCTCTCTCTCCTCTTCCAACGTCTCTTCAACCTACTCCTTCGTGTCCCACGGCACTCCACGCTCCCTCGACGTCTGCTCACGCTCGAACGGGCACGCACACGTCGCACGCAACATAACCTACACGCAGGGGAGACGTAGGAGAGCGCCCACGTGTGCACACGCGGTATATAGAAGAGCCCGCGCGCTCTCGTGCCAGTACTAATGATCGATGCATTTATTTGTTTAGCCGCTTTCAATCTCGAATTGCGAAATCGTCTGGCGAGGTTTTAAGACTAACCTGAGAGGCGTCTGAGCGCGGGTTTTAAGATGTTTGCTTCGAGAAGAGAATATTATAAATCAGGTGCTCGAGTTGGGTAAGTATGGGTAAGTGGTTTTAAGTTCCGTGGAAATGGTAGTTGGCGTGGAGGTGTTGTGAGTTTTTTTTCGAAAACGAAGCGTGACGTATCTTTTTCTTTCTTTATCTATTAATAATTTGAAAAAGGAGGGTACAATACTAGGAGGAACTATCATCTATTTTTACTTTTTTTTTTTTTTACCGATTTGCGAAATAATTTAAAATAAAATTTTGCATCAGCGAAGCTTGATTTTCTACGTATTTCAGCTTGGTGAAATTTTTTATCTATAGAAAGGTTACGAATAATTTTAAAGATGATCTAATAGCGATGGGCGGAAGTTTTCGATGCAGTGTTTGATTTCTTCTTAAGAGAACCGCGTTTTCGTTTCTCGATTATTAAAAAGTGATACTCGAGGCATATACGACAACGTATAATCAGACCCATCTTTCTTTTATTACGTTTGTCATGTACGTCGTAATATCGCATACATAGCACATACATCATACGCTCAATCCACAAATACAGAGAGCACAAAGTCGAGTCCCATTTAAAATAAATATCACGTTGCAAACTTTCTCAAATTTCAATTCGCTCGATTCGTCCATCCACCGCAAATAAAACGCTTCATCCTCCCCCCCATTCTCGTACCCCCGTTCCATTGCCCTAATCCCATCCATTCCAAGAGAATAAAAAAAAAAAAAAAAAAAAAAAAGGGAAGAAAGAAAACCTGGCGGTAAAAGGGGAGGGGAAAAAAAAGAAAAGAATTGAATTTACAGGCGACAACAATAACCGCCAACACTCGACACGGGCGCGACACGGGCGTTTTTATCGCGTGGCACGAGATTTCCTCCGCTGTGGCGGGCTTATCGCGAGAGCGTTAAGCGTCGCGAGAATTTATAACGTTTCGCGCGAGACGTTGGGTTGTAGCCCGGTGCCAAGAGATGCCCGCGCCGGCCTCCGTTATAATTCATCCGTTTGGGCGGCCGCCAAAGTCGTACGTTTGCCCCGCTCTCTCTGTTGCGGACGTGGAAAAACGAATTAGCCCGGGTTTCGCATCGCGTGCCCGGTCGCGCTCGCTTACGCACGTGCGTGGGCGCCCTTTGGCGCCAATAATAACCGGCGATCGTCACTCTCCGGGGTGAAAGCCGCTTTGAGCGCGCCACCAGCCTCTGATGCATCCTCTTCTCCGCCAACGTTTTCCCATGACGAATTCGTATAAATAGTTATTCTCCGCTCCCTTCCAAGATCGACAATCCTCCCCTCTTCTTCTCTTCCCCTCCCTTCTTTTTCTTGTATGGAAATCGCGATGAAAACATTTGTATCCGCGATATTTATGAGAGTCGTGGAGAGAGCGATACACGGTTTTTGTATTTTATATTTTATATTTTCAACTCGTGGAGGAGCGAATAGGAAAATGTGCAACGAAGGCGTTTCGCCAACGAATTGGGAATGAAAAATTTATATCTTGCGCTGTTTGTAAAGAAAGAAAAAAGATTAAGGATCGGTGTAATTAATTCGTTTATTGGATTCGCGCGAGAAGAGAAATAGAATCTAATCTAAAAAGTATTGAAAGATCGATAAAATTTATAAATTATACTTTAAGGGTCTAGCTAATGTTGCTCGTTAAATATCGAATAAGTTGTCAAACTGCGCGAATAATATTCTCTCCGCTCGATCAATTTAAATTCCACGAACCGTCCCCATTAAGATGACTAACAGTTCAATTTTCGTTCGTGACAATAGCCGAACCAACCCTCGCCCAATTAAAACGGATCCAGCCAAGAAGAGATGTTCGGAAGAGGGATGAGGGAGGCATGTTTTAATCATGACCAAGCATTCGAATCGCGAGTATCCGTGCGGAAATAAAGCAACAAGCCGAAACTTCAACCGCGCTTCTTCAAATTAGTTTTCTGTTCCCGAATTCCACGGGGCGCCTTTTAACGTTGCTAATCGACTCGTTCTATCATCGAGTCAGCCCCATACGGCGAGTACCCTTCGACGAGGATCGGCCCCGACCTCCACGAGTTAATCCCTCCTCATATGCATTTTAATCGAATTATTTTTCGAAGATTTTGCGAAACTTCCCTATCGTCTCTCGTGCTGGCTAATCAAATATTCGAGTCGCGTATCTCTCGCGGCCACGAGACGTATAATCAGGCCTCCTGAATAGAGAGAGAGAGAGAGAGAGACTTGTCTGAAAATTTAAATTGGCCTAGACCGGACGTAGAATCACGCGGCGCGAATTCGTGGATTAAGCCTACTGTTGGAGATCTGTCACGAGCTAACCAGTGATTATCGTTCGAGGATATGGGCCACCGAAAAATTACTAGACCGCATCGATTATGGCAGAGAATGGGAGGGTAATCACTCGTTGTTTTGCATATACCTTTGTGAATACCTTTATGAATTTTTAAATTTAGGCCAGATTTAACCACGAAAGATTTAGAAATAATTTGGGCTTCTGAGATGGACAACCTTCTTCACGAATCAATTAATCATTGCTATATATACGTAATTATTTTTTTACCTCGAAAAAGTATCGATTCTCCAAAAGTATCTTCAAAGCAACGGTAAAAAATAAATCGGTTTTAATTCTCGACGAAGCCTGATATCGTTGATTCGAAAAGAAAAAAAAAAATAAAAAAAAAATAAAAAAAAGGAAAAGATCGACGAGAAAGGACGAAGGAAAATCCTGCGATAAATGATCGCGACGCACGGTCGTAGCAGCGTCTAACGGTCGTAATTGGCCCGGCAGACAGACGAATTTATCGTCTCGATTTTGACGTGGATCCCTATGGCGTGTGTCGGCGATCATTGGCGCGAATCCTCGCGTCGTAAAATATTTGTCTTGTCGCGGCGCTCGACGCATAAATATTCATGGAGCATCCCGTTGATAAAAAAAAAAGAAAAAAAAAAAAATAATCGACGATCTCGCGACAACCGGGATTTCTCGTCGATCGATAATTTTCGAACTTGCCTATTTCGAGGATGGATTCCATCCTGCCTTCCTCGTTGCGCTTTCTTTTTCCTTGTTCCCTTCCCTCTCTTCCTCTTCTCCTTTATTTAGCCTTTCGAAACGGCAACGTAATTACTCGTCGAAGCAGCCGATTGCTCCATCCACGATCGAAACTGCGGCACGGGTGGCGTAGGCTATCTAATCATCGGATTGGACACGGCGAGCCTGTTAATGAGCAAACAGATGAAACGACGCCGGGGTGTAATCGGCGCTTTTAATTAACTTTTTGCCACTGTCTCTCTCCGAGAGAGGAAAAAAGTGGCCCGATTGCGCCTCCTCTGTGCTCTTCGCTCATCCCAGACTTATCGCTCGGATAATCGAGCAATTAATTAGAAATGGTGCAAATGGATCCACACGAGAGAATAATAACAGAATCGTTTCATCTTCGTCTCCATCATTCTGTAAGATTTCAAAGTAACAATTTTTCTAATCATCCTCCTAAAATTATCTGGAATAATCGAGGAATAATTAGAATGATAAAAATGGATCCACGACGAGAAAATGATAAAATCTAGTTTTATTATTGCCTCGTTTGTCTCCATCATTCTGCAAGATATGAACGTAACATAAGCATGTAAAATAAAAAAAAAAAACCCTTAACCTTAATTTTTCAAACAATTTTTCTAAATATCCCCAAGTTCGTCGTCAATTCATTCACAGAATCGAGGCGAATCTTCCAACCATTCCACCAGTTATCGTCGTCCACACGGGGCCCCTCGGGCCCATTACTCATCGCCCTAGACTCCCATAAGCAATCCGCCACGAGCAAACGGGCCAACATTCTTCCACGCACTTGAAAAACGACGAGGTGCGCCAACTTCGAAACATCGTCCCTCTCTCCCCCTTCGAATCGTTCCTCCATCTTCTACTTTCCTCGCCCGTTAAACGCAGATAGTCAGAGGCCAATTAATTAATACGTCGCATACCTAGCCGCGTGCTAATCGTTTTCGTAACGATTCAAAGTCTCTCTCTCTCTCTCTCCCCGGTTTCGGAAGACAGGTCGCCGCCAGTATGAGTCAGTGCAATGCAGCGAGCGCGGCGGCTATTAAACGCCAGTACGCTCATAAATATAAATCATACGGAATTGTCTTGTTGCTCCTCGATGCTTCTGTTGGCCGCGACCCTGGGAAACAGCTGTCCGCCTAACCGAGTGGCCGCCTCACAATGCCGCCAAATTTGGTATCGCGAACGTCTTGCGGGGTGTTCCCCGCTGAGGGAACCTGGTCTCTCTCTCTCTCTCTCTCTCCTCTTCCATTCTACCCTTTCCTTCGACCCACAGTCCTCGATAACTCGTCACGTTTCTTTTCGGTTTAAGAGGTTTTTGCGGAGTCACGGCGAGCGGTTAGGGTTCAGGTTTAGGTTCAGGGTAGGGGCGTTCTAGATTTATGCGAATAAGAATACGATCAAAGGGGATAGGATCAAAGGGGGAGGCGAAATTAAATCGTAATGAGTCGTAATTGAATGTGCTACTTTCGAGATTTCTTTTTTCTTCGCGAGGATATTATTCTTCATTCGAATTATACGTTACATTAACCCGTTAAAGCCCATCTTCCTCGTCATTACGGTTGTCGAATACTGATTTAAAATTTGGCCTCCTTAATGTCACGTAGCCGGGTTTTTGTATTTTGTATTCGTTTATCATCGGTATAATTGGTTTTCCAACTTTATAAAAATCGAACGAGACATTTAAAAACAATTCGATATTACAATCGCAGAATACTTTCGATCCTGGGACGAGTATCGCTCTACTTTACATTACGAAACGAAACCAAGATCCAACAGGGATCCACAAATCAAAGTCCAACTCCTCCCTTCCACAATGAATGAACGTGAGCAGGACGCGTAAGAATCCTGCTACGTCTACGTCAGCGGAACGGCCACCGATCAAACCCACCCACGCGCACAAAGGACACGCCGCGAGAGCAGGCTCTCCCACGCGAAAGGAGCTGTCTCTCGAGGGGAGGAAACCAGGGCGCAGCATCCGTTCGATCGATCCTCATTATGCACGCTGACCCCGCAAACGACCTCGTTTCCCCTTGGACGGAAATTGGTTTTATAAATTTTTTTAAACCGAGGTAATCGAGCCCTTTTCACCCGCCAATGCCCGCTCCGTATCGGGTTTCCTCCCGTTCCCATTCACGCGTAACCAGCCTATAGAAATCACTTTCCCTGATTGACACTGAATGAAACCGCCCTCGAACTTGTCCCGCTCGATTCGATCGTACCTGTTCGTTTATTATATCGAACGTCTTCTCGTCGCCTCTCTTCTCGCCCAGAGAACGTCTATCTCTAATCGCCTCCCTATCCGTTACAGGCCGTTCATCCACCACTTTCTCCTCCATCCTCTCTTTTCCTCAGCTCCGTCTCGTCCGTTCCAATCCTTTCCTTTTTATCTTTCGTTCGCGGATGCTCACTGGATGGGGAAGACGGCAGGTGCATATCGGCAGAAGAATAACGCCACGCTGAACATCTTTTTTTTTCTTTCGTTTCTTAGTAGTAGTAGTGGTAGAGAGATTGCGGAAAGAGAGAGAATTAATTTATGAAAGAATTTGTGGCAATTTGCGGCACGCGAGAACTCGATTTTCGGGATCCCTTTCCCGATCTTTGGGTTGGGAATTAATTTTTCGGTGGTTTTGGAAGCTTTGGATGAATGAATGAATACTTAACAGGTGATTTTGGAGATAGGATTTTAGAAGAATTATTAAAAAATTATTTTTTTAAAATCTGTAATTCTACGAAAAAATCTTTTCACTTAGGATAATATTCACTGCTGGAAAAACACTTTTAAAAATCCCGTTGAAGAAGAAAATTGTAGAGTTGATTGATTGTATCTATTTTAGATACAATGAATCATATCAGATAAATAATAATCTGTTACGTTTAATTGCCGCGTAATTACAACACTGTCGATTTGCTCATAAATTTTTTTTAATAGCATTCATAAATGTCAAAAATCCTATATTCCATGATTCGTTAAAAAAAAATCTTTTTGCAATAATATACATAACCCGACAATACGAGAAATCTTCTTGAAAAATCCCGTTAAGAAAAATTATAGATCCGGCTTCTCGTCAGATACAATGTATCGATGGACAGAAAATAATCATATTATACATTTAATTGCAACAATTCTTTCGCAAATTAAAAAAAAAAAAAAAATTAACAAAACCCCGTCATAAATGTCAAAAATTCCCATATTCCAACAAAAAAAAAAAATCTTTTCGCAATAATATTCATAGCCCAAAAATACGGGAAATCTTCTTGAAAAATCCCGTTAAGAAAAATTATAGATCCGGCTTCTCGTCAGATACAATGTATCGATGGACAGAAAATAATCATATTATACATTTAATTGCAACAATTCTTTCGCAAATTAAAAAAAAAAAAAAAAATTAACAAAACCCCGTCATAAATGTCAAAAATTCCCATATTCCAACAAAAAAAAAAATCTTTTCGCAATAATATTCATAGCCCCAAAATACGGGAAATCTTCTTGAAAAATCCCGTTAAGAAAAATTATAAAGAAATCCGGCTTCTCGACGGATCATCCATCTCGAATATGATGTATCAATATTGACAGGCAATAATCATATTGTACATTTAATTGCAACACCGTCAATTCTCTCGCAAATTAAAACAAAAAATTATCAAAACCCCATCATAAATGTCAAAATTCCTATGTTCAACGATTCGTCAAAAGAAACTCTTTTCGCAATAATATTCATAGCCCGACGATACGAGAAATCTTCTTGAAAAATCCCGTTAAGAAAAATTACAGAGGGATCCGGGTTCTTTCAGACGGACCATCCATCCTGGATACAATATATCAACGGACAAAATAATAATCTGTTACATTTAATTGCCGCGTAATTACAACACTGCCAATTTCCTCGCAAATTTTCCTCCTCGTGTTAATGGGAGCCCACCGTCGTTACGCGTTCACAATTTACTGTCAATACGCCACGGGGCAACGATCCGCTTCAATCAAGCCAAGTATCGAGGCGGGCACCATCTCGTTTTAATAACATATTTTAGACGATCATTAAGGATCGTCCGTTCGCGACCACACAAGCGCGCATATTGGAATTGGATGACTGGGGTAAGCGGCATTTCCCGCCACCATTGCAACGAAATTGATCGACGTCTGCCCTAATACGACGTCTTTCCGCAATCGTCCGAAAGAACCACTTTTCGCCGTCACATTTTACCACTTGGTAAATTCGTTTCTAGAAATCTATTGACACAAATTCGTCTCTTCCTTCGTCTAATAGCTACCTAAATTTTCTGCCCTTCCGATTTAAGTTTCTGAAGATGGGTTGCTCGTGTTTGGTTTTTGTTTCTTCCTCTTCTTCGGGTGCAGGGTGTCTAAGTCCTGTGTTTCGAAAGGTGCGCGTTCAATCGTTCGTCTGAACTGATTTGGGATTGTATCTTCGAACAATTTTAAGGGAGTTTAATCTTTTTGAAGATTCTCGGAAAATTGAAGAACGTTTTCGATCGAGGAGAAAATAATTTTAGAAAATTTCTTCTCAAAGTTTGCGAGAATTTCTAAAAAAATATATAGAATAACTCGGTTCGAAGTTTTGAAAAATATGCAAGAATTTGTATTCTCGATTACGCGAACATGTCGTCTCTACGTTATAGATCGAGGAAATCGAGAATAAGATCGGTTATTTCCCTAACATTTCTTATCCTTTCGCCGAAACGTAAAAGAACCTTTCCGTTGATGATCCGTTCACGAGTTAATGTTGTCTCGAGAAAACCATGTGGCCGGGTAAAATACATCTATTTTCTTAAAGCTGCCGCTAACATGGAGCAAATGTTCCGACTCGAGTACACGCTTTCAGCAACGTTTTATGATGGCTCGCATACGTGCGGATATTTTCACAGTTTATTCAGAGGGACTATCTCGTCTTTTGAGAAACGAAATCGGGGTCATATCTATCTGCACACGACATGGTAAAATAAATTCTCGTAATTGATAAAGCTCGAAATGTACCGTTAAAAGTCCGTTTCTTTTTTTTTTTTTTTTAAGGGGTTTTATAGAGAATTTCTATTTCTGAAATTTCAGACATTCAAACAATTTAAAAGTCCGATGAGTCTCTTATTTCTTTCCTGATAATAAAAAATTATCCAGAAGAAAAGTGGCTGAACATCTTTCCAAATTTATATCAACAGTATAGATATATAAGCAACGAAGTAACAAGAGCAATAAAGGACTAGAAAGAAAAAAAAAAAAAAAAATCTTCCATAAAAACAAGTCGAGCCCTAAAAATCCTATATTTATCCGGAAAATGTTTCTCATAAAACGCGACGATAATCCAGGAACGCGTCTCTTTCTCCCCCTATCGATTTTAGAGAAACAGTGAAAAGTGTGTCGAACGAACAAATACATCGAGAAAGCATCAAAGCCGAGGAAGAAAGAAGAGGAGAGAAAAATGTGGAGAAGAAAATCTGTTTCGACCTGGTCCCTTCTGCGGCGCACATGCTGGATCCGGAATCGAGGGTGGTTCCGGTTTTTTTTCTCCCCTCTCCTTTTTCTTCGATAAAGGAAAAAGAGGCGAAGAAGAGGCGAAGCTACGTGAAAGGACGTCACCGCCCTGTCTGCAACTCTTCCAACCACTGGAAGGAAGTGTTTCGGCTGGTGCGCTTCGGGGTAAGAGGGAGGATTGCGGCAGTGTGGTCCCGTGTTCCTGGGCGGACGTCCGCCCCGATCCACGATCCAGATATCGATCTTCCACCATTGTTCCCCTCGAGCTTGTTATTAACTGTCATAGATCTCGCCGAAATACCGACCTGTCGGCCGCCTCTTCCGCTTACGGTTGCTCAAGTACAAATTAATTTATCACGAATCCATTAACCGTTTCTTACGGATTTTCTTGCGGGCAGTACTTTTGCCGTCGAATCGAAGTTTCAATCGCAATTGTTTCAGTCACGTGTCGAATCGGTACGAGCGAATAGCTATTAATTAGAATTAATCATAATTGTATCTCTACATCACAGATGCATAAAGTTTTTTTTTTTAACGTACATACGTGCAGAAATACATACGTATTTTCTACTAACTTTTGTACTCGTTTCGCTCTTCAGCGCCACGTTGTGAAATGCACCGTACACCTCGTACATCGAAGAACGAAGAGATCCTAAGATAAGATGTTTTAAGGAAGACGAGGCATTGTTCCCGCGACGAACCGAAAGAAAGGCTCTCAGGCACCATATTTCCAACCTGCGCGGACCCATTTGGAAAATTCGAGCGGAAATGGAAGCGGTTCAAAGCCGAGACCGCCCTCCTCGCCGGCCCTCTCTCTCTCTCTCTCTCTCTATCTATCAGCCACCCCCAGGGGCCAACGGGCCACAAACTGCAGTTTCTCCAGGATCCAGCGAGGCCCCGGGGGTAGCAAGGCGAGTGTGGTGGTCTTCCATTCCGGCAAATGTCCGCCCCACGCGACCTCAATTTATTCGACACCTCCCCTCGCCTTCAGCGCTTGAAAACTGCTCTGAATCTTCTCCTCTTCTCCTTCTTTTTTTTTTCTTTCTCTCTTTTTCTTCTTCTTTTTCGAGGGAAGCAGTGAGGGAAGCGAACGCAGCTTCGAAATTCGAAGGTTGCGGCAAAGGGGTGAGCGAAGCCGCGGTCGTACCCTCGCGTCGTAAAAGAGTTATTATGCTAATGAACGCTGGCCGCGCCTAATTGCTTTCTCGAAAGAGAGAGAGAGAGAGGGTGAAAGTATCTCGTTCAGTTATCTCTCGCGATTGATAACGAAGTTTGGCAATTGGCGCGATAAATTATCGATGCCTTCGATGATATATATTCGCGGAGCGAGATTCATCGATCGTAGATAATTTCTTTTTAGTTTTATTTGCATTCGTGGGCAGATTTTAATCAATTTTTGTCAGCCGTTTGCTAATTTTGGAATGGAATTAGATTTTTAAGAATTAAACTTAACGTTGTTTTATATATATATATATATATTTCAAAGAAAGTAAAGTTTAAATCTTAAACCGACAAAGTGAGAAAAAAGATTGGCGCGAGGAACGAAGAAGAATAAGAAGAATAAGAAGAATTTTATTAGGGCCTCGTTTAAATTTAACTTCGAAAAATATCATTCGCTTATCGTTTTTCGTTCCTCCCGCCAAAGAAGAAACCAATTTCCAAGAACCAAGCAAAACTGTAAATCAACCGGTTAACAACCTCTTTAAGTATCAAATTCAACCGGTGAAAACGGCAGCCCCTCGTTGAACCCAAGAATCCACGGAATCCCGTCGGGAGGGCATAAAATTTTCCCCAAGGATGAGACGTAGCTGGGGAACGACGGGTCCCTGACAGCCGACCTCTCCACCGAGTGGTGGCGACGCGGGTCTGGACTCGAGCCAGTCTTGCGAAATTCTCGTAACACGTGTTCCAGGTCCGTTGCCACGTGTTGGTGGTCCATCGAGGCCCGTAAACGCCGCGGCTCCACGCCGCTTCGACGCCGACAAAGCCTCAGCCGCCTCAGCTTCTCCCATTGTGGGGAATTTAAGTCCATGGAAACTGGACGCATTGTCGTTCCCGCTTCTCGTCGGACACGCACGGCCACGGATTTATCCCCCGAAAACCGGGGAGGGGAGAAAAGGAAACGCGGCCGATCCGACTCTTTGTGTTTCCTCCTCGAATTTTCTTTCTTCAACTCGACGTATTTTGGAAAATTCAGACGAAATTTGGAATCCAGAGTTCAAATTGATTTTTATTTTCCGTGAGTAGAGATGCGATCTTAAACGATAGCGCGACGATTACAGAATTAATTGGTTGGAAAAAGAATTATTTAAAACAGTTTTCCTTCAAAAGATATAGAAATTTCTCTTATTCCAATCGGGCGCGATACGATTTTCCGACGAACGAATCTATTTAACTTAACGCATCGCATATAATCTACGGAAAAATAAATAAAAAAAACCCAAAACCCCCTCGATAATCCATAATAACGCTCCTACCGAGACCTTTCCAAGACCTTCCAAAGCTAAACGCTAAACACGGTCATCCCTATCGATGCGTAATTACCACCACGAAACCAGCCCTAAGAGCAAGGTGCATGCTAAACCCCCAAAAACCCTCCAACAGGGGTCCTCCATCCATACCATACCAAGAGAGCTGGCTATATATATACATATAATCTTACACGTAGCATAGGTTTGTAAAAAAGGAAGCGGAGGGGGCCCAGGGCTGGAAAGCGTGGCCGTCTTGGGAGGTCGCGGATGCGCCACCGGGGTATCCGCCGTGCCCTTCCTAAATATGTTATTAGTACGGTCGTATAACTGCTTCATTTCGAGCGTATGCCCCCAAGGCGATCATCTGCGTCCGCGGGCCCTTCAGATCCCTCCTCGTTGCTCCCTCGGGTCCATCGAGGGATTTCGACCGAGGCAACATGGAGGGGAAGAAAAAAAAAAAGAAAGAAAGAGGGAAGAAAAAAATGGCAGAACGTTTTCGCGAGACTTAGACACGGCACCTAAGCTCGAAGATGACGACGACGATGATGACGACACACCAAGCGTTTCATTCCGCCCTCCCAGAAGTTTCGACCATGGGGGCCTAGATTGTTTAATCGTACCCCCCCTAATCAATGCCACGGCACCCTGTAATTTCGCCAAAATTGCGGTAGAGACCGTTTTCTACGGGACATTCGGGGCGAAATAGGCAGCAGCAGCGGCAGCAGCTCGATGTAGGTAGGTCTTAATTTGGCCGGCTAGCTTGAGCCTGTGCCGCTAGCGCAGCGATGGGGAGGAGGGGGCCTGATTCCAGTTCTTCGCATGGTTTTCAACCGATTCGAGTATTTATTCGAGGATTCGTGATCTGGCGAAAGGGATTCGGAATCGATACACTTTAACGGTGTATACCACGATATCAGCCTGATGATGAAAGTATCGAAATTAATGTGTATGTGTAGAAAATTTTTTGATGAAATAGAGAATCACACGTGTCTTTCCATGATTTTTCGTCATTAAAAATCGATACTGTTCAAGGAACAGTACGACTCATCGTTAGTTTCACGGATTTTTCGAATTGAGCTTGTTACCTCGCTCTGCGAGTTTTTGGCTCATGAATTTTTGGAAATAATTATATTGATTATAAATAGGAGAACGAAGAGAAAAACTCAGTGATTACAAGCAAGATTGCACGAAATTGAATACAGAATATTTCCAAAAATATGGCGATACTGGTCAACTAGAGAGTTTCCAAATAATTTCTCCCTTGCAGAAACTTTCGTGTCGAGCACAAACGAAGACATTTGGATCGGCAACACGTACAAACCAAAATTATCGTCGCGGTTCGACGAGTTTACGCGCTCGTTAACGAACCCGTGACAAATGTTTTTCTCAAAGAAAAATACTCCAAGAAAACTCTGCTCCTACATTTTTGGGACACCCTGTATCCAGTCTACGAGAGCTTCCGCGATGATTGCGCGTGTCGAGCACAAACGAAGACATTTGGATAGAGAACACGTACAAGCCAAGATTATCGTCGTGGCTCGACGAGTTTACGTCGCGCTCGTTAACGTGACAAATGTTTTTTCCAAAGAAAAATACTCCAAGAAAACTCCGCTCCTGTATTTTTGGGACACCCTGTTGTGTCCAGTCTACGAGAGCTTCCGCGATGATTGCGAACATTATCCACGAGGAGAGGATTTAACGATCCCGTAGATTCGCGATATAAATCCGCCGGAATTTCACCTAGAGGGATGAAAACCACTCGTACGTACGTTGGTCGTTGCTCGTAAAGTACCGCTATTATCGAGTACGCTTGTCGTTTAAGCTACGTCGATGCGTATAATTTCGAGGATGGTAATGGACAACCGTTTAAAATTTAAGCGAAATAAATCGATCACGGTGAAATAGAATTCGTTCGTTGGGGAGAGGGGGAATTCTACGCTGCAACGTTATCGTAATTTTTCGTTTTGGTGGGTGGGTCGTTGTGTTGCGAGCGATTTCATAAATCTTCCCGCGAATCATCGAACTCGGATTACGGGCTCGAGGATGGTATTTTTGTCGAGTAATATGGCGCGCTTGTTTTCAGACCGCTTTCTTGCTTCGATAAGCCGGGGGTAAGGCATTTGCATGGGAAAATATAATGATTCGAGTTGTGATGCGAGTTTATTATTTGGATCGGAGAGGGGAGGGGGGGGAGGGGAGGGGGATATTATCTAATCTCGAAATTAAACGCTGTTTCGAATGGAATAATGAACGGATATTTGGCCGTCGAAGATGAATTTTAGGCCAACAAGCACAGGTTTGGGAATAATATCGATCAAAGTGTGGTTTATTCGATGGTTTATTGGAGTACATCTTGATTAATAAATTATATCGTGGGCATTTATATGATATATAATTACTTCGTTCGCTGATTTAAGGTAAAATTTTAAGGTATAAAAGTGTACGTACACTTTTTGATGCTTTTTGAAAAAAATTTCTTCCCTGGTAATCATCGAATATTATATTCGGCGGAAAAATTCGCTAAAAATTTGAATAATTTTACACGCTTATAAAATCACCTATTTCGCAAACTCGATACACGATCTTCACCATGTATTTACAACAAAAAAATACATATATATATATTTTCGAAAGATGCTTTTCCCCTCTTTTTAATCACAGCTCGCACTCGGATTAATAGCGTATCGTTAAATTACAGCCTCGATCGATGAAGGGTCACGTCATAATTACCCCCGTCCATGATATAATTACTTCATTCTAGATACTACGAGAAACGCGAGAGCAAAGAAAACGGAGATCTTAATCGGTTAATTGTCTCTCGAGCCGAGGGCCCGAGACAACTTCCACGTCAAATTATCTCTTCATTAAACTTCCCTTTTTCCCTTACTCGAAATCCCGTATCGTTGCATCGTTGTTTGAAAAACAGATTGTAAACCGCTAATCAACGCCGATAAAATATTCCATCCGTTTTTATCGCCGCGGTTAAAAATTCGTGCCGCGTAACCGGCAATTTAATTTGTTCTAAAGAAATTCTGCCCGATTATTTCATCGGGCCGATCCTCCTCGAGGAACAAATGGAGGAAACAACATGTGATTCGGAGGAATGACAGCGCAATTGGGTGCAATTAGGCGAGCCTCGATTAAGCCGTGTCGAACTCGAGGCGTGTAATAATTCAACGTTCCGAATAAACGAGTACAGGTGACGGTGGTGCACCATCGAATTAACGCCGATCATCGCCCCGGGAATCGATGCAAATCGCGTTCGTGTTAACTCATATCACCGTCTTCCGTCGTGTCGATACGTTCGTCGCAAAACGCCTCCTTGTTCCGGCTAAATCCTTCAAATTTTTTCCTCCATTTTTATCCTTTGAAAATTGCTTTCCTCTTCTCTCTCTCTCTCTCTCTCTCTCTCTCTCTCTCTCTCTCTCTCTCTCTCTCTTTCTTTCTATTTGTCCAGAGATAAATTCGTGTATAGATAGAATCGAGGAAGAATTGTTGGGATTCAATTGTTCATTTTGTACAAATGAAATTAGATGAAAAGAATTGCAATTAAAGCTGTTTTTTCGAGCGTTTCGGTAAAATTTTGCAATGATAATTTTTACAATGACAAATGAAGAATAAAGGTGAAAGGCAAGGAAGTGAGATTGAACGAAGTCATCGCGAATTATTCTCGGAATTATTATTTCGTCGAGGTTGGCACGATTGGATTCCTCGGCGACGAAATTGTACGATTAATCGAGATAACGCTTCTCCGAGTCTTGTAGTTCGAGTCGTCTTGGGTGGCGAAGCGATTAACCGTCGAATCGGCCTAATTCCATCTTTATCGTCTAAGATCGGGTTTTTAATATGCGCGAGAAGAGACTATGGCATGTCGATTTCGCTCGCTGGAATTTCCTGATGAATACCAAACACGATCTAACGTTCAGAAGAGAATTTAAGGAAGCTCTTTTATATTTTTTACAGATATAAAATAGAAGATATAAAATATAATTATCGAAGCATAAACTTCGATAATATTCTTTGGTCCATTCAGAAGTTATTCTTTAAATTTCTTCTTTAAATTTTTAAACCCAGAAGAACGTTGAAAATGTTGAAAATACACGATTCAAGTCAAAATTGCTTTCAAAAATTGATTAATAATGCTTATGGTATCTAAAACTATCGATATAATTTTTTTTTTTTTTTTTTTTGTTAATTTTTCGTTTTAATTTTGAAACAGGAAAAATCGAAATTGTCTTCAGATTTTTGAACTGGCGTGTACGATTGTAAAGCGGTTCTAGTTCATAAATGAAATTTATGAAACGCTTATGATGTACTTCATCCCAAATCCCAAAGGAAGTATCAATCCTCTTAGCCATTAAAAACGATTACAGATGAGAAAACAAACGAAGACCCATAATATCGTCAGAATCACAGTGTTTTCTCGAAAATAGCAAGCAGTCGGCATCGAAAACCCATCACTGTATTCTTTTCCCCGCGCCAGCCCTCGAAACTGCTGGCAGCCATGCACGGACCACACGCGCGTCGATAGACCTTTTAAGATCCATTTTGCGAAACCGAATTCGAGCTGTTGTTTTCTACATAATTGCTCGTGTATCAAGATCGAGAAACAGCTTTAACATTCACCATTTCGAAACGGTGGGAATATCCGATCGTTTCACGAAAAAAAGGAAAGAAGAAAAATTCCCTCGCCTCTCTTGCTTAATAATCGTACGTTTCTACGGACAAAAAAGAATAGAACTGCATAAACATATCAAAGTATATAAATTATATACATAAAAGTAAAAATAATTACTTTTAGAAATAGAACTTTACTCTTAATAAATCGCCACGTACGAAAAAAAAAAAAAAGTTAAAAAGTTCGAGAATTATTCGATTATACTTAAATTCCAAAAAAAAAAAAAAAATTCGTTCCATCGATTTCTCTCTAAAAATTCATCTACACTTTCCTTGGTCGCGAAAATCCTACCAGAATTGATCGAAAACGAAGATTAAAATTTTAAACAAAACGCTCGAAAGCACGCATGAACACGACATCATCCGCTTTATCGATCCGATATACTCGACGCCATTACCTCCCGATTTCTCCCGTCCCCACGATTTTCTCGTGCACGATTTCGATTTCGTAATCATCGTCAAGCACGCGCGATTGGCCCGGCGATCCGCCGTTACGTCATGTAATTTTACATAATAATATCGAGCGCCGTTCCCGCTATTAATTACACGGCGGCCGCCGTCCAATCGAGCGCCGTCCATTTTACTCGCGAGCTTTAGTTCCCGATCTCGCCCGCAAGGGGGCCAGCGCCCCCTTTCGCGAAAAGGAAAAAAGGAGGAGAGGAGGCGCGGTGCCGTATTAAAACCGCATAAAAATAAATTCACCGCATGCTGCGTCGACCACGCGGCAAAAATAAACTTCCTCCCCTTCCCGCCGACCAGTTACCTCCAATTACCGCCGCGATACTTTTTTCGGGGACCCGTGCACGCACTCTCGTCGTGGCGCGTGCACGAGTTGGAGCTCGCGTGCGCTTATCGCGCATCTAATGCGGAGAAGATGATGAAGAGGAAGAAGAAGGGGGATGCCCGATTGGTTGGTAATTTAATAGATCCACTTTCTGTCGCGTGGTTACGAAGGTGTGGTGCGTGGATTCGTATTATTAGCTGTCATATTTCAGATTTCAGACGGTGAGTGGTCAACAGCAAGGGATTACGTCGCGATTATATCTGTAAACTGAGGATTTTCGCGTTCAATTCAAATTTTTACCGACATAATTGTTGAAGTGAAGTATTTGGATGGATTTGAATACTTTTTTTATGTAGATTTTTCTAGTTATCGTTCTAGCTATTGTCTATATGTTCGAGAAGAAAGAGCAAAATATTTCTTTTTCGTATCGCATCTTCCCGTATAATAATTATAGAAGGAATCGTTTATATCTTGTTTTCAATTCCAACGATCAATTAGATGGTGATGCGATCATTACGGCTGGAACAGTAGAAGACACGCGAATCGATTTTGTTTCGCGCGATAGATTTGACCGCTGTTCTTCTTCGTAAATAGAGGCATTGAAGTCACCAATAGGCCATACATTGTTACCCGACTCCTTGCTCGCGAGAATTCCTTCTACCGACGAGCAGGTGCATCCACGTTATTTTATCGATTATAAACTTGAGACCACCCCTTAGAGAGCCACCAGGGAATTGTTTTAATTGGAAACGAGAGAGAGAGAGAGAGAATTTGCGTTTAATTAATTCCGACCCTAAGATCTGCACGCCGATCGGTTTCGTGTGTTTGCAATAATTGATAAAGTTACTGGAATTTTTAATGATTTTGTTCTTTTCAACCGCGTAATATGGAACGGATATATATGGAGAATTATAGGATAAGATATAGGTAATATAAACTTGAGTGAAATAATTTCGTGTTTTGCTTTCTCGAATGTTTTTGCAGTTCGTTTTTTTAGAAGAAAGATAATTTTTTTGTATCTATTTTATGATCCCAAAAGTGATGGAAAATTCTGTTTTGTTGTATTGGAAGATAATTTATAGGAATATTAATTTTTATTGGTCAATATTTATAGAATATTCGCGAATAATAAATCTTTCGTAATTTTTTAAGCGTATTTTCGAAACCATTACCGTTTTATTTCTCACGTTGCTATATAAATTAAGAAACATCTGTTGTTGTTTCGAGATTTCCAGTCGTTGAATGCTTATGCGAGATTTTACGTCTTTTGCCGAAGAATTTAATAGCCACATAAAATAATTATTGGTTCTCACAAGCAACAAGTGCGGATACGGTTATCATTGCAAATTATTTGTAACCTTCACTTTTTTGCAACTGCATCGTAACTTTCGATGAACTGAACAAAGACAAAGAGAATAATCGGAAGGAAAACTTCGTTGGTGAATACTGCTTCAATTTTTCTTCGATAAAAAAAATCATTTATAAAACCGAAACGTCAATCTAATTACTATTTTTAATTATACTCTATATATATATATATATATATATATATATATATATATATATATATATATATATATATATATATATGAATTACTTAAATTACATAAATCACGAGAAAAACTCGTCATCTACTCGCCTCTTTAAAAAATAATAACAAACATTAAACCAATCTTTCTCTTCGTTTCAAGAAAAACTTTAAAAGAAAAAAAAAATATTCCAATGCTCGATACAACGTATAATAAATAATCGCAGTAAACTTTTTATTTCATCAAAGGATCACCTATAATTTACAATTCGCTGTAATATTAAAATCCGCCAACTCGATCGATCCTCAACACGCCAATTCTCGAATAACCTTCGCTGTCATTCTAATTTAACCGACCCAACTCTTTCACAAGAAGAATTCTCGGGCGGGCAGCGTGGAATAATTCCAAGATCGGAATCGTCCGTGACATATTTATTAACTCGCTTAACAGCTTATCGAGGGATCGAATCGGTTTCGCTGGGACCGCGAAAACCGAAGAGAATCGTCGGGGGACGAACGAGAGACCGCCCATGTCGAATTTCAGCCCGTGTTGGGGCGAAATTATATTACGAACATTTTATCAGACGGCCCGAGACCGAATCGCTAATTGCGAATCGCTTTTTCGTAACCACGACCTCGTTAAGGCGGTTCTTAAATCGATCCTTCCTCGGTCAGAAATTCCACAGTTTACGGCCGAAAGGTGGTGCGCCGAGATACACGATTAATTGTAATTGGAATCGATCGACATCGAACAGTGGCAAAGAAGCACGAGTGGATTAACAATGAATTAATCGATTAAAATCGAATTTCGATGGGTTATTGGAATTTTGAAAATTGATTACACCAACGTTGCGTTTAGAGGAGAATGTTTTAGGTTAGGTGGATTCAGGAGGATTTTGTGTAAGTTAGATTTGCAAGAATCAAGTCTTGTCGAGCGAATATTTGACTCCTTCTACGATTTAAAGGAAATCAATGCCGAATTCGGAAAGTTGTTGGGTTAGAAAATTTTTGTGATAAAAGGAAATAATGTTTCGCTGTTTCGATCAACTTAAATTCGATCAAAACAAGGATTATAAATTGATGCGCATTCTCGAACGATCATCTCCTCGACAAAATGAAATTCAATGCACTAATTCAACGCTAAAGTTGAACGCTCGGTAAATTTTTTCACTCGCAACGAATTCCAAAATTATAAAATTCGAACATCCTCTTCTCAGACCACCTCGCCGAAAATAACCTCGAACAATCATCGATTTCAAACGATCCTTTCTACTCTGTAGAAAAAAATTTCTCGAGTGTCCAGTCTCCGTGTTTGTGCTCGAGTGCAGATCCAGAAATGGGCAGACAGGAAACCGAATAGAAAAAGTCGCGACGCGTGCTTGAATCGATAGAGTGCTCAGCTACGTCAGCGTTTACGGGATCGCGTCAGCGTGCGTTTTACGCGGGATTACAGGAGGAGGGAGCGGAGAGGTTTTCCGGGGGCCCACGAGTGTTTCCACTTATAATAACATTCCGAAACACGTAAATACACTCGAGTGGGCAAAGCCGCGCTGCTGTAGGTCCTTATGGGGGACGGCGGCCAGTGGTCGCCAGTGTCTATACCGACGTTTGCCAAAGGACGACGGGATGTAGTCACTCCTCTGGCTACTTGAGCGTCGTCGTCGTCGTCGAGTTTAAGGATCGTCTGAATGCTTTTTCCCCATTTTTCATCAGAAGCGATATTCTTGTGGAGTGTACGATGCCTGGATAATTCGAGGCGATCGTTCGATTCGTGTGTTCTCGTCGCTTCTTTCTTTTTTTGTAAGAATAGGAACTCGATCGAAGTTGATGAAAGAGATGGGTGGGTTTTCAGGTTTAACGACGCCTTACACGATGATGATCGTGTATAAGATTTATTTTTCTTTTTCTTTTTTTATCGTGGTTTGTGAGATAGTTTCTTAAATTTTAATAGTTTCGATTTCACTTTCAAGACGTCTAATAGGATTTTCAAAATCCATGCTATTATTCACCGTGATCGTGAGTTGGGCAATTGGAAATATATACGGCTCATGAAAGCCGGTTAACGGATTCTTGGTTACCAGTCGATAAATCAGACACAGTTTTCTTCTTATTATCACGTGATTTACAGCCGAGTTAATATCGCACGGGAAACGATAAACGCACGGTAGTGTGTGGTGTAACGTGAGCAAGGAGATTCGATACTTTTCCTATCGACGAGTGCTTAATTAAATGGAAAATACATCTTTTCATAGATCTTTTTCGTATCGTATCCAATTATTTTATAAATAAAGAATATGCTCTATTTTCTTTTCCAATATATATATATATTATGTATGTAGAATAGATTGTTGGAATGCATCGATCTGCGCGAGAACGATAAAACGAGAAATTCTCTCGTTGCGTCAACCCACGGATCGATTTACGGTCGCTTTACGATCACGAGCGGCAGGTGGTTTTTCCCGTCGATTGAAAGTGCCACTTATGGCCTGTAGGAATTTTCTAAAATCGATAACTCACGCTTAAGCAGACGGTTTTCCTCGAGGCAACCGTCGTGGAACTTTTCTTATCTCTACACAAACTCTTATCGAGGAACAAATACATTTTATCTTCTTCCCCTGCCGTTCCTTCCCTCCAATCGATTCCGTCCAATTCACATTTCTTCGACTGTTCGACGCTCTATTAAACCCTCTTTCGCTACTATAATCGCTCTCCATAAGATGATGCCGCGTAACGTACGACACGACCAGCCAATTGGAATTATCGCACATCTTTCTCTTTTTATCATTATCAATTTTCTTTTCAATAAACGGTCACAAAGCAACTTGGTAAACGCTGACGATCTTTCTCGAGCACGTTTCTGGCGGCGAAAGGGTTAAATATTAATTCCTCCTCAGAAGGACCCAATCGAAACCGAAACCTCCGCCAAAAATTCCTATCCTCCGCAAAAAGCGATCCTATTTCTACCTATATCATTCCACAGCAGGCAAAATTCTTCTCCTCCTGGCCATCCCCTCGAGGATAATCGCGAGGAATCGGTTTCTTCGCTAGGCTCGGTTATTCAGATGCGGAGGGAATTTTTACGTGACCCAACCGAAAAAGGAGGGCGCAACAAGCTTTCCAAAGATGTTTGGCAAACGAGTCACGTCGGAGACGGTTGAAAGCGAGCAGCGGATCGTTAGCCGGCTTCTTTGCCACTATGTGGCGGGGATCAAACGCTCAGATCTCACCGCTGGCGGGTGGCGTAACGAGGGAGATCGCCCCGGGCTCCCTCCTCTCGGGATACCGTGCAAAAATGCACGCCCACCGCTCACGAATTACGCGAATTACGAGCGGTCCGCACGCGATACGCGAATCTTCCACACGGGATCGGTCCACACGGAAGAAATCTCGACACCCTCCTCGAGCGGGATTCAGGGTTTTTCCAGGTATTGTTGCCCGTTATTTAATGTCAATCCCGATTATTATCGCGGCTCTCTGTTATCCACCGTCGTTCCTCGAAGCGAGCGTTGCTTGGCAATTTCGAAGAGGGTAGGAATTGTAGGAGCAATTGGAAAAGCAGGATCGAAGCGAGGAAATGATTTTTATTAAATTCGTTGGGATAATATATTCTATAGGTGATCCTCTGATGAGAACATTTATTCTTAAGATGTATGGAATAGAAATTTTCGAGCTCTATATAGGAGGCGATCTTTATCCGGAATATGGATAAGTTTCAAGAATCAAAGGATGTTGCAACGATGATAAAATAAATAGATAGAAAACGATAAACAAGAAGTTGAATTTTTTCGTTGGAAATGTCGGTTGACAGCGAGAAAGGGGCCAGAAACGAATCGACTTTCAACAGCCGCTAGTTAACGGTACGACCGGAAGGAAGTTGCACGGATCGCGAACAAAGGACCACCCGAATGCTGGCGAGCAACAGACCCATCGTCGTCTCTCTTTTTCTTTCTTCTTTTTCCAAGCGTCCCGTGAATCGAATCCAGTACAAATCGCAAAGGATCGAGTGATGAATTCGTTTACACCGTGATATCCTCTTATTATCTCGTAATTATTGCGTGTAAGTTCGAAACTGCTGGTTCATCGTTCCATTATCATCGAGAATGGATTCACGGTTGAGGAGAAATTGGAAACAATGAACATCTTGGAAGAGATGGATTTGCCACGGATTTTGTAAGAAATTCTTACTTTCTTTCCTTCTTTCTTTCTTTGGAACGTTTTAATTTTTTTGTTTAATAAGAAATGATTTGTCAGAGAGAAATTGAGGATTGAATATTTAAAGGCTATTTTTTTTATAAAATACAGAGAAATTATCGGAAATGTTAAGAAAAGGAAAGTGTTTGATATGAAAAATTTTGAAAAATAACAAGAATTCATAATAGAAATTATCCTTTAAATTCCGCAAAAAAATTATAGTTCCAATAAGTTTTATTAAAATATTCTATAATTGCATTTGCGATTTTTTTTTTTTTTTTTGGAACAAACATCGAACTTCCGCCTGAAAGCTTGACCTGACGTAGACGAATTTCCCAAACTACCTTCTGCCCTTTATCTTTCGTTCCATCGAGAATCCTCGAGCTTCCAGAAGACGAAGCAAAGACAGACGACCAGGATCTGTCTAAAACAAAGCGATTACCGGCCACTCGTTTCCCTGTCTAGACAAATCCGAGCAGACAAGCCGAACGCAAACTTCCGCTCGAGATCACGACGAGGCAGGTCCGCCATCGATAATTCCCTGATAAGGGCGTAATTACTTAATTTCTGTTTCAAATCGTCGACGAGGCGTGTCACACAGAACTGCTCGTTAGAAACTTGAAACACTGTCTCTCGTGCCTAATCAAGCATCAGGATTTTCATTTTCAAAATGCTCGGCCTTTTTGTCTTTGCCCGAGGAAGTTCGAAGAAAAAATTAATTTTCGTAAAAAACGAATAATACTCGATTCACGACGAATTACAATTATCGAAGCTTGGCAAACAAATTTTATTCGTCCGTATTTATTCACTAAGAGGATTCTACTAAATTCATTTCATCGATTCATTTCACGATATCCCGTTTTAAACAATCCGAGACTTTCTCCAAAACTGAAAAATAAAACGGGTACAAATTTTTTCTCACAATTTCAGCCGAACAAAGAATCCACCAAACTCCCGATCTCGTCGAAAATCACCATTTGTTGCGAGAATCGAAAGGAGAGCGGGCACTAAAATCACAATATAAATCACACACCTCCAATCAACGAGAGAAAATTACTCGAGACACTTCAATCATCCCCGACCCGTGATCACGCCAAGCACGCAAGCAACGAAAATTAATTAACCGTTCGAATTCGCAACAAATTTAGCCCCAGATACAAATCCCATGTTATTTCCCGAGCAACCATCCATTTCCCCCTAAAATAATACACTGCTCGTGCAACTTCTTCTGAGCCAAACGTTTCTTGCGTTTCTTCCACCTGGCGCGGGTTACCAAATGGAAGGATCCAATGGTAACCCGTGCAAATCCCTCGAGGACGAGCGCAAACCCCTCGAAATGGTTTCCACCACGAGAGAGAAACGTAACGAGGATAAATATTTACCCTCGAGAAAGGGAACAGGGGAGGGTAAAAAAATTCTGAATGGATGGTTGGCGCGAGATACGGATCTCGAACTCGAGGGTGGAACTACCTGTCTACTACGCTGCGAGGGCGAATCCTTGAGAAAAGCCGGACGGGTTTCACCTAATACCGTGGATTTAGGGGTTTAAGCGGGCTGGCTATTCACTCGATGGCACAATAAAACGCGGCAGCTATTCAAAAAGGATATCCCAAGGAACGACACCGGCTGGTATAATAATCTGGCGTAATAGGGGCCGGAAGTGACGCGCGTAAAAGGGTGGAAAACGAGGGGTGGAAGAGAGATCTGTGCGCCATGGTTGTTGCGTGAAAGCGTTGCGGCCCCGCTTTGAAAAGAGTTGCTTCGTCGGATTGAATTTTCCTGCGATGGTGATAATTTGTCGAAGAGAAATATCGTCGCTCCTCGAATCGTATTGTTATTTTTCGATTTAGATAATTAAATAGACTGGACGGGGATGAAAGGTAGTAAAAGTAAAATGGTGGAAAAATTTTCCAACAGAGAAAGTAACGAAGATTATTCGAACGTAATACTGCGAAGTAAAAGAAAAATATCAAAAAATAAGATCACCCTTTTTTTTTTTTTCCTTAGCATAGCACGTCGTAAATTCCGTGGCTAAAAACGAGAAGAAACAAGTCACGAGAAACGTTTATCCCGTTGCATCATCCCGTCGATTAACGCTATCTCCTCGCTGCTCGCGTCAATTTAGCAAAGTTTAAAAGCAAGAAAATGGAGTGGCGTGGAGTTTCCACGAAATGTTCACCTAATTGCACCAGGTGCGACGACACGCGATTCTTCTTTCTCTCTGGGAGCCAGGACACTCGGGATTATCATCAGTTTGCCCGGTTTTAAATGGACACCGATCTCCGTTCCGGCTAAACAGCGGCCTCTCTCCTCCGCCAGATTTTGCGGAACGAATCAAGCATCCTGGACACGCGATCCCCGCCAGAGAAGTCGGTCACCGCTGTGAATCAGCACGTGCAGTCCTTTGTCCCCTCCTCACCCCAGGGAGCGCGACATTCGAGAGGCTGCTTTTCCAGAAATTCCACAAAAGCGGCCCGTATTATCTCGTTGGCGTGGGCGTGGCCGGAAGAGATTTAACTCGTCACCACTCGTTTCGTTTTTGAGAAATTTGAATAGTTTTCTTTTTTTTTTTTGCAGAGTTTCGAATTTCGCGAGGCGAAATCTCTCCTCGATGTTTATTTTCAAACAAGGGAAACTTTTCTAAAATTATCGTCTCTATCTTGCTCAAACACGTGTGCAAAGATACGCGTGCATCTGTGTATCTCTTTTGAACTGCTTCGAATATTTAAAATGGTTTTAAAATAATTTAAATCAAGAGAAAGTGATATTTCTATTAAAAAGATATTCGTTCCACGCGATTCAACACGAGGCACACACCAAAAACGCCTTTTCACGACCATTCAAGAAGAGAACGAGACTTAACTCGTCAACTGATATTTTTCGGGGGTTCGCGAGGCGAAATTTCTCCTCGATGTTTATTTTCAAACAAAGAAAACTTTTCGAAAATTATCGTCTATCTTACTCAAACACGTGTTCAGAGATACGCGTTCCTCGGGAAGAATGTTTCAATACATTCATACAATGTTTTAATAATTTGAGAATCAAGAGAAAATGATGCTCCATCGTCCGTCGAGTCGAAGATATTTCCATTAAAAAGCAACGGGATGAAACGAAGGCGAGAAGATGTTCGTTCCACGCGATTCAACACGAGGCTCGCCAAGTTGCCGCCAAGAATGGCCTTTCCACGTTTTCCAGGCCATTCAACAACACGCACATGCGTCCTTCCTCCTCGTCTGTATGTCGTTCATTGTTCCCGAGGTGCACGCGAGACTGCACCGTCTACTACTACCTCCTTTCCTAGACTCCTTGCAACACAATCCTACTTGTAACCTCAGACACGGCCTCAGGGGCAATTGTTACGCGTTATGGGTGGCGAGTCTCTGAAATAATACCCCGAGCCCTAACAAAACATCTCTCCCGTAGTGACCGGGAGGAGTTGAGAGACTCCTCCAAGACCTACCCCAATGGCGCCTTTCCACGCGCGTGTGGCTTCGAGAGTTCGAAGAACAGGGTCGTGGAATGATTAAAGGATGACGTTTGAACAGCGATCTCGCTGCGTGTGTAAATGGCTCGAGAGACACGAGAGGAATAATTTATATATCGGGTGAAAAAACGTTCGATGTAATTTAGAGGAGATTCGAGAAAGTTAGGTTAGAGATTGGGGAACTATATGTACTTTTTTTTTTTTTTTGGAAAGATCTCGATGAGGTAGTTAATATGGAAAAAGTTGTAAAGTATCGTTGAGTCTTTCGGACGTGATGAAAGTTATGGGCATTGTTGCATATCCATTGTGAAGAAATTCGATTCCGGAAAACAACGGAATTGGAATTTCTTCCATAATCTAAGAACTAAAATCATATATCGGTCGAAACTTACGTAAGTTACGTATTATCGGCGAGCACAACGAAACAAAGAAACCTCCCAATAACTTCACCCCTCATCGCACTTTCTCTCCCTCTCGCCATCTTCTCTCCCCATCCGAGCCACCGTTCCACTCCATTCAACCCGTATTTCAACCCGGAATAATCATAATCGCGGTCACGTTTCGGCTGAAAAGCGTAATGGTGAAAGAAGAGAGGGAGGAGGAGGAGGAAGGTATATCGACGAGAGGGTCGCCCGTGGCGCCTACGACGACGCGTCGAGCGCCCACGCGATCCAGCGCGCCACGCGGCGGTTGGAAAGCGAGGTACGCGGAATCCTTTCACCGGTTCATTAATGGCCGAGATTATTAATAGAGGACGCGGCCTGAAATAAAAGGATCGTAAATACATAGGGGGTGTACGTGGGTGTTCGGTGGCCGCCCATGTCGATTGGCGTGCGGCCCGCCCCGAGTAACAATTTAATTACAGCAACGGCCTTTCGATATGTATAGCAGCCACCCAGGCTAAATTGATTTTGCCACGGTATTAAGCCACGGAGCCGCGATTTATTGGAGGCCAGGAGCGGCAGTGAACGGTAGTCCGGGGAATAGAGCGCGGACACGCTTTGTAATTAAGAAGTTTCCAACCGTTGGACCTCTCTTCTCCTCCTCCACCTGCCCCTTTGTAATCCCTCAAACGGACAAAGGTGGCTGCTCCAAGCCAGATATCGAACGCTCGCGAAACTTCTGGGACAGGTTGCAGAGAATGGAAGAATTTTTTCCTTTCGTCGAAAGGGGGAAATTTAACCCTTTTTTATTGTTACAATCGCTCTGCACAAGATATTGTCGCGTATTGTACGTATGACGAACGATTGGAGTTATCTAGTATCTTTCTCGGGCGTAAACGCGACGATCTTTCTCGAGCACCGTGCACATTTTTGGTGAAGTAGCGAAAGGTAGTCGAGGATATAAGAATATCCTACATAAGAGAATACAGAACAGCTGGCATCGTGCATAGAAACAATAATGATCAAACGAATGCGCAGAGGTGTCTTGTTAATCGAGTTTTAAGTTGACGATGTGACAATTGAAGATATCACACGTCATCAATTTTTTTTCAATAAATTCACCGTTAAAACAACTTGATTTTTCTCAAGCACACATTTTTGGCGTGGCGGAAAAGTTGCGAAAGGGTTAATAATCGATTCAAAGAAGAGAGAGGAAGAGAAGTGTGACCCTTTTCTCAACGCTCGGGGAACTAAACCTTCCAGGAACGAATTCGTCCCGCTAAAACTGACCGATCGACGACCACTCGTTCTCGTCAAACAAACTCGACTCGAATTCTAATAGATTCGAACGACCTCATCCACCTAATCGAATCACCGGAAGACGGAGGTTCACGAGAGCCCTCCCCTCCTCTCCTCCTCGTCGAGAGATCCCGATCGATAGGTGGACACGTTTCGAGACTCCATTAGCATGTTTCGGAGCCGGGCTCGTGCGTTTCGCGCGGATGGACTCGCACGTGTCATAAATATACATGCGAGATGGCTGCCTCCTCTATCTCACTTTCTCCCTGCTTTTAGCTTATCTGGCCACCCCGGACCGGGTAAGAGGGTTTCGAGTGTCTCGGCCGGCTCTGATAATTGGAAAGGGTGCGTGAGTTCGTCTGACATTTGTTTGGACGGCCATTATGTAAATAGAGCCCTGCCGAGGCCCTCGAGAGGCGCCATAAAGTTTCATGGAACGTGTCCTCCTACCTGCGTCGCGAACCACGCGCGTCTGTCAGGACTTTGGATTTAATGGAACGAAAAAAATCGGTCTCGATCTGACGACAATCTTCTTCTTCTGACGCGAGATCCGATACAAATTTGTTGTCGATGAAATTTCTTTTGTTCTTTATCGAGATGGTTGTACGAAATACACTTACGAAACGAAGGATGATGTTTAGAAAAGGATTTACAAAATCTGCAAAAATAACAGTTTTCGAATAGAATAAATTAATTCGCTATGAAATTATAGACACGGTTTTAGAATTGCGAACCATCTGGAAACCATAGAGGAGATGAGATTTCCAATTCTTCGGAACGGCATTGATATTTTCATAAAAAGAAGAGAAAGAAGAAACAGTTGTAGAATGATTTCCATTCCACGAGGAAATCTAGAAAAAAATGAGCAACAATGAATAACAATAATAGAAAAACTTACTTTCATGGTACCGTTTGTCGTGAGTTTTTCACGATACTTTCAAAACCAACGATTCACGCAACAAAATTGGCAAGAATAATATGGGCCGGAGATGGGCACTTCTTTAATCCTCCATTTAATAGACGAAACCGCGGAGGCTCGAAAGTTAGGCGGCAAAAAATTGGCTGAAAAACCGGTTACACTGAAAGCCACTTTCAACAAAAGCAGTGCAATTACGCGGCTCGATAGCGCGTTTAATTTACAACAACAATTACAACGAAGCGTTTCCTTCCTTGAAAAACAATAATCCGCGGAACAATAACCTCGAGCAACCCGGTTTCGTGGCAACGAAACAGGGAATTTCAACGAATTAAAAACTTCCTCCTAGCTGGTCGCCCGTTTTCTACCGCTTCTCCCCATCTATCCTGTAGGATACAAGATCTCTAAGCTTTTAACTAGATTTATCGACCGGAAGTCCAGCCGTCCCTCCAGGGAAATTCATGCAACAATGCAAACCGCGGAGAATATTTATGTTCGAAGCGCGGTATCTTTGAATTTCTACGGGTTTTTAAAACGGAAACGTTTTACGCGGATGTAATTTGTGGAGATGTTAAATCGGAGAGATTAATTATTTTTAAAATTCCTTTGTGTATCCGTTTCCTATTTTTCTCGATTCATTTTTCTACTACTCTGCATCGTTTCAACAATTTAAATTGACCGAATTGAGTCGAAATAAAGAGGGAAAAATTTCGTTTGTGAAATTTTATTGAAAATATTTTTGTTTTAAAAGCGGAGACGTTTAAAAATATTCATTTTATCAAATATCGTTTATACTCTCTGCGTGCTCGTTTTATTCGTTTTATTCCGACACTCGTTTTCTTTCGTGTCTACTTCAAGTTTTTTCTACGCATAAATCGTATAAAAGAATTCTAAGAATAACAGTTTCGATAAAAAAAATTTCATTATGCAAAGAAACGAGGATTCAACTCGTTAGCTTCAAATTTTACGAAATTTTTGACTTTCCGAACGAATCAAACATCTCTCAATCAAGATCTTCCTCGTTTTATCGCGTCAATTATAACTGCATTATACAATGTTTGTACCAATGAATATCCTATCTCTGGCAATTTATTCGCCGTAAAACTGGCGTGCGTGTGTATCGTCCACTCTCATCACGCAACGTTCGTGGTTATTCGAGTCGAGGGCTGAACTCTACCACTTGACGATCAAACAACAGCAACAGATGCTCCTTAATGACGATGAAAACGGAGGGACGATAAAAGTTGTTAAAGGTATCTGGTGTCCGCCTTAACTACTCGTTAATTGCATGCGGGCTTTTTTCAACCCTCAACCGGGAATCCACGGCAATCACGATTTTCCATGTCTCTGTTCAACGCCTCTGCCTCCTGCATTTTATTATATATTTAACGCTAATAAAATTCCAATTTTTCTAAAGAATTGCTTCGAACGCATATTCCAAACCTCTATAAAATTTCGAAAAATATTCTTGCGCTTCGAGATTCGTTTCGAAACGAATTAAATCGTACGATTAAATTGACGCGACAAAGCGGTCAAATCTTAAACTCGAATGAATTTCATCGTCCTTCTATCGGAGGAGAAAATTAAAAAAATGAAAAAACCCTTCATCGACCAAAAACTTACTCCCAAAGAGGCGCAAAGAAAGAAGCATCGCAGCGACCTCAATAATTTTTTTTCTCGCCCCAATATCTCCATTACAAATTCCTCCATTGTGCCTCTCCTCTTCGTGGCCACGTCTTCATAAAATATAAACCACCTCGATCCCCCTTCCCCCTCCCCTCTTCATCGACTTTGTTGAACGTAACACAAAAGACGTAACGCAAGAATTCTCTCTTACCTTACTCATTTTTCGACACAATTTCCATCCTTCCTCCCCGCAAAAGTCGGCACGGAGAAAAAACTCGCCCCTCCCCCCTCTGACGCGCGCGCAGCGTCGCACAATGTACCGTAAAAGCTTTCCTAAAAAAAAAAAAAAAAAAAAAAAGAAAAAAAGAAAAAAGAAGAAGAAAAAACGTGAGGTGCCTCAAAGGCAACCCCCTTCAATTTATCCGTCGTAAAGCAACGTCGTGGTCGTGGTGTCCGTGGACACGTGCATGTCCGCACGCACCGCGGCGCGTGTAACGGTTAAAAGCAATTAAGCTTCCTTTCATCTACCGCGGATGGAGGCCGGTCGTCGGGTCTCGCGGCGGCCGCCGCAATTTCGAGCCCGGTTGGACAAATAATTGACGGTGAACAACGAGCGTTGGGCGAAACGACGACGGATGAGGTTCCCAGGAAGAGGTTCCTCCGGGACAAATTGGACCCTGCCCCGACCCTGACAGATAGAGCGGAACGAAACGATCACGATCACGCCACCACCTCGAATTCAACGCGCCGCTTCGGGGTTGGATGGCGTGGTCAAACGGAATTTATTTCGGGTAGTTGGCTCGTAGAGATGAGATTCCTCGCGCAATTCGGCGAGAAAAGAATTGCATGCGAAAACAGAGTACCTTCTCACCGAGCGTCTGAAGATCGAAACGAACGACGTTAGTTTTTTTCTTCTTCGTCGACAGTGAAAATTTTCATTCGTTGATTAAGAAAATTTTGATTATGTCTTAACACGAATTGGACTCAATGCTTGGGATTGGATGGCCGTCAAACTTTTGTCCACTGATCGAATTTATTTTGGTGGACACCTTCTCATCGAAGATCTGAAGATCGAAACGAACGATGATACATTGTTGCTTCTTTCTTCTTCGTCGTGGAAATTTGTGATTGAGAAAATTTTGATTATGTCTCAATATGAATTGGGCGCAATGCTTGGGATTGGATGGCCGTCAAACTTTTGTCCATTTTTATTTTGGAATTTATTTTGATGGATCTTCTCATCGAGCGTCTGAAGATCGAAACGAATGTACGTTCTTGGTTTTTTCTTCTCCATCGACGGTGGAAATTTTCATTCGTTGATTGAGAAAATTTTGATCATGTCTTAACACGAATTGGGCGCAATGCTTGGGATTGAATGGCCGTCAAACTTTTGTCCACTGATCGAATTTATTTTGGTGGACACCTTCTCATCGAAGATCTGAAGATCGAAACGAACGATGATACATTGTTGCTTCTTTCTTCTTCGTCGTGGAAATTTGTGATTGAGAAAATTTTGATTATGTCTCAATATGAATTGGACGTAATGCTTGGGATTGGATGGCAGTCAAACTGAGCGAATTTATTTCGGTGGATCTTTTCATCGAGGATCTGAAGATCGAAACGAACGGTACGTTGTTGGTTCTTTCTTCTTCGTCGACGGTGGAAATTTTCATTCGTTGATCGAGAAAAATTTTGATCATGTCTTAATACGAATTGGACGCAATTCTTCAGGATTGGATGGTGGTCAAACTTTTGTCCATTGACGGAATTTATTAGACATAAGATGGACATAAGATTTGAGAATTGTTGAAAAGAAGACATCAAGAGTCTAAAGATCGAAATACAAATGAGTACAAATGATGATACCTCGTCGATTCTCTCTTCTTCGTCAACAAACGAAAATTTCTATTCGTTGATTATGTCTCGATGCGACATTTCGTTAATTTTTAACAATCTCAAAAACTCAATCTCATAAATCAAGAAATACTCTAAAGAGAATTTCCAATCCCTCCATCTCTTAATAACACCACACGTCTTCTTCTCGAGCGTACTCTTCGCAAATATCTCTTCAACGTCTCAATCGGGCGTTCGTTCGAAGCGTCGTCCACTTCACGCATCCGGGAGGATTGCGGCGTTGCTCTCGCGCTATGAAACGCGGCTCGAGGAGCGCAACATTGTTGGCGCGAATCCGCCGATTTAACACAGTTTCGAGGCGTGAAGCCACGGGTTGAAAGACACCGCGTGAATTACGGCCGAGCCGCGGGCGCTTATCTCGGTGTGCAGCTGGCACAATAAAATTGAAATCGCATTGTGCCGCGGCTCGAGGCGCAGCAATCAACGCGATGTGCTCTTTTATCGTTCGGAGAAAACGGCGGCGTGTGTACGCGAGAGACGGCGGAGAGCTACCAATGGCTCTTTATCTCCTCGGGCTTTTAAATTGTGCAACCTCGATCCTTCGTTGTAAGGATAATTAACGACACGAGGGTGCAGCCACGGAATAAAGTCGTACAATGACTCGACTGTCGTTCGGATCGCACGTGCAAAACGTTCAACCGATTACGATTATGCATTCGTGCTGCTTTTAATTGGGGGTCGGTCGCGAAATTCCCTTTCTTTTTCTTTTTTTCCCTCTCCTCCCTTTTCACTGCTCTCGCTTTCTTCTCTCTTGAAAGAAGAGAGCCGGTCGTTGTGCGCTCGATCGCGCATTTTGTAATAATATCTTCGTTGTAATAATTAATCTTAATTACGTAAGAATCTCTCTCTGTCTCGCATACGAGCGTATATAGCTTCACTACAATAATTACTTTTTTGTTATTAGAAATTCATCCGTTTGAAAAAAAAAAAAAAAAAGAAAAAGATTGGAAAAAGTGGCGACGTTTCGTTATGGACGAACAATTGTTGTAACGTAACGGGTTCGATCGCGGTGGAAACGAAAGCCAGCCCATTGGGGGATATTGTCCATGAAATGTCCACCATAAATAAATCCTCACGTTCGAATCTACATATATTTACTGTTCCACGGCGATAATTCAAGCGAGCACGGTGTACAAAGGACAATAATATTTTGATCATCTCGCGATAACGTGGCGGCGAGGATAAAACGAATCGTTTTCACGCGTGGACCCGCCGCTCGTTCTTTTAATTTATACGACCGCTTGCCGAGACACGTATACGCGGGAAACGGGGACAATCCGTGGAATGACACCGCTCTGATAACCCGCAACAATGACGCAGCGATAAACTTGGAAACAACAGCATCTGGATGGATAATTTCGCGAGGGCGAGTGCGTGATCGGCGATGTATCTCTTCGCCCCATTCGGCCAATTCCGAAACTGACCTCGTAAAAACGGAGGATTCGGAAAAATAGAGGGAGAGATAGGCGATTTTATCGCCTCGATATCGCGCCCTCGGACAGATATCGATCGTCGACGCGTAATTTACCCGGTTAATTGATTCGAGATCGAGAACGATTCTGATCGTTCCGTTTCATCACGCTTGTTATCACCTTGAATTATTATTATTATTACACTTTCCCTCTCGTGTTTGAACCGGTCCTTGGAACTTCTCCAATTCTCGAATACTTTTTTGCGAGATTTCGATTCAAGCGAGTTCCAAACTAATTATTTTCCTCCTTGTATTATTTCTTCGACACGATAGTTGGAAAACAATCTGAAAATTTTCAACAAATTTTCCCCAATTCTTTCTTATTTCTAAACTTCCTCGCTTCGTATCGTAATTTCAACGATTGCAACGATTGTACGAAATGCTTAGCGACAATTATTTTATTATTATTATTTAACGAACCAAACTAATTCTCCGTATACACGAATATATAAGAAAATTCTTTTAAATGATCGATCAAAATCGTTGATCCCCCCTTATATCCCACGAAGAAGAAATTCCAAATTTCTTCGTTCGTTTCTCCGGAATTTGTTATTCTCGTTCGTTCTGGTCCGTCGTGCTCGAGCGAGATTATCGATCGCGCACCCTCGCCCCGATAAAAACTGGTCCTCTCTCGTTTCCGTCCATTCTTCGTACCGTCAGTCGTCGGGCTAAATACGACACGCGAGCTATTACTGCCTCGGTTTTTTTTCACCCGACCCCGGCAGAGGGACGATTTCCAGGCTGCTCGTTGCTCGTGCGACGATGCCTACCCCAGAGGGAGGGGGATCGTTTAGTTTTGGTCGACGCGATGGTGGTTTGTTATTCATCGGTCAATCGTGTTTCGGAGGGAGGGGATAAAAGAGAATAGACGGGCGAAGAGTTATGACGCGGCCATAAAATGTGATTATCGAAAACCATTACCTGTACACGATGCATCGGGGGGGAAAAAGAGAAATTTGTGATACGTTGTATGTACGTGATGGGAATCCAGGAGGGTAGAAATTTGGTGGAAGTTTGATCGATGATTGCTTAAAATTTTGAACTAAAAAGAAAAAGTTGAATCTGAAATTTGACGCGTGTAAAATCAATAATTGATCGAATAACATAAGTCAAGTATGCTTGATAGAAGAATAGTTAAAAAATTTAGCTCGAGTGAAATTAAGCCAAGAAATTAGTTAATTTGATTGTTGAAAACTCTAATTCTAATCTCAACCGATGAATTCAAAATATTCGATAGAATTGTTGAATAACAATAACAATTCATCCGACTCAACCTGCTCGCATTCTATCTAGATCGTTCTATCTAACTTCAAAAAAAAAAAAGAAAAAAAATAAAACGATCATTGAAAGATAAAGAAAAAAAAAAAAAAAAAATCGTGCAGTCAACTCTCGACAGATTCGATTAGATTCCGAGATAAATAATAAAGCTCGATCCAACTATGACGAATCACTCGATAAACAAGTTCTCCATTAGCACCCGGTGTTCCGAGATAAAGCTTCACCTTCTCCATTAGCGAAGAATCCCAACTTCCGGCGGAACTATCACGCGCTAATTAATGCCTCTCCACGACGGTCCTCGCGTAAAACTCCTCCCCCTCCCCATTGTGCAAGAGTGTTTAGGACAGTGTGAATTTCTCAAAGGATTGTCCAAAGGATTATTGTCCAGGCGGCAGATCCTACAGGATCCTGGCGGATAACGGCGGCAAAAGGGAATTAAGAAACCGTGAAATGGTGCAACAGGCAATAAATGCCTTTTCGCCAGCTGCTTCGCCTTTATCCAGATTCTTTTCCCTTGTTATCTCTCTCTCTCTCTCTCTCTCTTCAGATTCTCTTCCCTCCTCCTCCGTTACCTTTCTTATCCGGGATCGAGGAACCAACCGTGTTTACCTGCGTTGCATCACAACCGTAACTTTCATCATTTTCGATGCACGAGCACGCGAGGGATAAAGCAAACAGGAACCCCTGGTACGCCTCTGGATAATTGAAGATCGTTATCGGATCGGTTGCAACGAGAATCAACACGAAATTCCACGCCGTGAGATTTCTTCGGCCGACGAAATTTCGTACGGTGCACATTACGAGGAGGAAGTAAGAGAGCATCTTCTTCTCTCTTCTTTTTTTTTTTTTCTTAGCAGAGGAGTATACTTAACTTCATTTCGTATCCGGTTAACGTCGGACGGGAATTTTTCTTTCAACGAATACCTTCCCGATAATTGACTACGACACGACGTGAAATTGCATCGATTGAATCCGTTTTATTTTTCGAGCTTTGGAAAAATTGGAAACTCTTATTACATTTGGATTATTCTTTGATTGACGTTAAAAAATCGCGTGATTCGATAATTAATCAAATTATCAAATCGAGCACGGCCATGCCGAGAGAATAATCTCATAGTGTTTCATTGCGAAACACAATATCAAAGGGAAATTAAGAGATTACGGTTGACGAGGCGAGTGCAATAAAGTGGATCTTCGTATCTTATCGTCGAGTCTTTTGTTCTCGCTGGCGTCACAGGTGTCCACGGGAAATGATTCCCGTTGAAAGAAGAAGAAGAAGAAGAAGAAGAAGAAGAAAAAAAAAGGTTGGAACGCGTGATCGTAAACGTTAACCAGCTTTCGCCGTTCCTCGACGAGACGAGAGCTTGGTGACGTGACGAAACAAAAGTGTTGCGCGTGCAGTAAATTTCGTTCGGCGAAAGTTTATTTTCGTTTGGCGGAAAATAAAAACACGTATGAATTAGTTATTGGCGCGAGGCCCGGGCATCGAGCAGCCCGGTCGAATGCGGCCGTCCCTCGGCGGATAACAGCGATTCATCAAGAAAAGGAGAAAAAGGTGGAAAGGTGGGGAAGGAAGGGGCGATCGAGCGGCAAAAACAAATTTAATTTAATGCGTAATGACACTGGGAGCCGGCTGGCACTGCCGCCAATTTTTTCCACCGCTCGCGATTAAACCTGTCCCGGTAAAAAATTATCCGAACGAGGTGATCGCTCGTGAGATACGTCCGCAAGACTTACACTTTTTCGCGCGATCCCGTTCAATTGGTTAATCTCCAACTCGTCCACGCCCCGCTTTCACGTTTCTCCCTTTTAATTGAATAATCGCGGCCAAAGAAATTGCACCGAGTTGCCCGCCATTTATCGAATCACGCGCAGCGATTCCATCCGAATACGTCATACATTTTTCCAGATCTACGTTATCCGCTTATATTATGCCCTTTTTAATTCGAATAATCGAAGAAGATCGAGCAAGCTTATCAAGCGCACGAAACTCGACGAAACGCTTGAATATTTACAAAAATTCAAAACAATGCCAACTCGAAATATCGATCGTATAAGTGTACTTTCTATTTTCATACTCAGCATTTTTCTCTAAAATTGTCAACGATTTGCGTCGTTACTCGTTCTCTCATCACGATCGATCAACGAGACGCGATCTATCTGTCAATCTTCTTCCAAAAACGAAGGATTAATCAATTAATAAAAAACGGCGAGTCGAGAATCAACCCCTCCTGGTTGAAAAGAACAAAAACTTCGCAGAAACAGCGGAATCCCGCCACCGGAATCCCCGACTTAATAAACCTCCGGGACCGCAATTTCCTCCTAAATTACGAGTCTGGTGCACGTTCGCCAAAACAAAATTACATTTCTCCCACGGAAACATCGCGCGAACCCGCACCAACCACCGCCACGAGATCCCGCCTGGATTAAATTACAACTAGGAGGGGGGAGGGGGAGGGGGGAAGAATGGTCCGACGAATGGTCGAGAGTACAGAACGAAACTGGGGAGAAAAGCCGAGATGGGGCTAATTAATTGCACGGGAGGAGGAAGGAGACAGGATGACATGCGGGAGCTGTGGAGGACGTGGTCTTGGTAGCTCGTTAAATTTTAGGGGGGCGTGTAGAGATCGGGTGGAAACCGACCCCCCCCCCTCCTTCTTCTTCTACGTTTACGGTTAAACGAGCTCGCCACCGGTTGCCACGGCGAGAGCCTTGATTGAAATCTATCAGCGAGCGCCTAATTTAATTAGGCGCGTTGCTCGTGGCGAGGGTACGAGGGGGGTGCTTCCGTGTTGGTTGATAATTGTTGTCGATGGCTGCTTTCCCTCCGGTGGCCCGGCGACGGAGGGAGGGGGGAGGGGAGGGGGAAGGGGGAGAAACGATGGAAAATAGGCGAGGAAGCGTGAAAGGGGAAAATTTAATAGTTGAAGGATTACGAACGGTGTTACTTCGATTAATTTATCGTTCGAAATGTAATGATAATAATAATAATAATCGCGATGTAATTTTAGTAACAAACGTGCAGAGAATCGTAATAGCTACGAATATTCGAGAATTTTAATAATTAGTAATTAGTTAAGGTAACTTTATTCGAAATTTTTAAACTAACTTTTTCGAGTCAATCCTGGGTGAGATATTTTGCACACTGTATACGTACGTGTATACGTTGAGTAATTAAAAGTAAAACAAGGGTAGGAACATGCATTCGATATTTAATAGTTGAAGGATTACGAATGATGTTACTTCGATTAATTTATCGTTCGAAACGTAATAATAATAATAATAATAATAATCGCGATGTAATTATGAGAGAAGCGGATCAATCGTAATAGTTAATTAATAAACGTTATTCGAAAATTAGTAATAGTAAATAATTAGTTACTTTTTTGACGAATTAATTCTGGATGAGATATTTTACACACTCTATGTATCTTGAGTAGTAGAAAAGTACAAGAAGAAGGTAGGAAGATGCTTTCGAAATTTAATAGTTGAAGGATTTACGTTCGAAACGTAATAATAATAATAATAATAATAATCGCGATTTTAATTTTAGTATCAAACGGGCAGAAATTATAATAACTACGGATAAACGTTATTCGAGAATTTTAATAATTAGTAATTAAGGTAACTTTATTCGAAATTTTTAAACTGGTTACTACTTTTTCGACGAGTTAATTCTGGATGAGATATTTTACACACTGTATACGTATGTATGTATCTCGAGAATGTTAAAAGTACAACAAGGGTAGGAAGATGCTTTCGAAGTTGGCCGATAATGATTGACGCAGCGAGAAGTGAAAGAAACAATCTTTCATTTCGATAGTCCTGGAATAATATTAATCTAATCCGAGAGTGGAGTTAGCAAGTAATAATCTGAAGAAATTCGTATCGCGTAACATAATAAACTACTTACGTGAAATACGATCCTCAAAGTAAGATCCGATTTCTCGCGAAGAATATTCGGCCATTGCCTTTTCGTAATCCAGGTGGCGCAATCGTTGTGTTCCGAGGCGGTAATCGATTAATCCTGTCAGCAAATTGCCGCGCCTTGTATGGGAACCTCTCGAAAGTCGTTTTCATTCATCAAGTAAATCGAATTCAAGCCCGTGGAATTTCAGCCGGCCGTTGTATCTCGCCAATGAAATTTCCGAAGGGATTTTAATTTTCTACGCTTGCATAATTGCTGGTGCTTTACGCGTACACGTAATTTCGTGTATATTAATTACACAAATTTCAGCGGGACGAGCGAAACGGCCTTCGAAACAAGTAGAGAACGAAAAAAAAAAAAAAAGAAATGCAAGGAAATTAGTTTTGCTTATTTTGAGATAGAAATTGGTTACAAACGAACTTTTAATGCCTCTCATTCATTCTACTCCCCGGAACGAACCCCGCAATTAACCAAACCACCTTCTAATTACGCGAGTCAAGAAACACCGAATACTTACTCGAGCTAAAATGAAGCTGCGAAACTGCGGAACAAAAATTGATACTCGCTCTCGAAATTACGTTGGTGTCAAATCTACTACTATATATTTTTTACATTTCAAATTTAGAACAACTTTTGTATTTTGAACAAGCGCTTGACCACATTTCATCTTACAAATTTCTCGATCTCTCGTAAAACTTCGTACCGTATTTTATCGATTAAAAGTTTTCTTTTTAAAAAATTTTCCTTTCCTCGCAAACCACTCGTTGAGTTTAAGTCAATCGAAGAAACTCCAAAAAATTAAAAACTTTCAAAGAATATCCGATTCGATCGAACATCGACCAATGTAACCACGAGGAATATTCTCGTTCAAGAAAACGTTCCCAAGAATCTTATTTTCCCACGAATCTTCCCGAATGTTCGCAAACGAAATCGCGCGAATTTCAAATCCTTTTGTTTCACCCACTTCGTTATCTCGATTCATCCGGCTCGTTTATCCCGCGCTCGTAAAACGATCGCAGGGAGAAATCGTGGTTCCGGTTGTGCTCGTTCTTTCTTCCCGTGGCTGAACGAGAGAAAGAGAGAGAGAGAGAGAGAGATTGAGAGGGGAGACGAATGAGAAAAAGAGAGAAGGGTAGAGACAGATGAGCGAGCGCGCAGCCGGTTCCGTGTCGCACCGAAATCCTTTTCCTCGAGATATGATTCATTGTTATATGCCCTCGATGGACCACCCAGTGTATCATGCTCTCGAATGCTCGTCGAAGAATCTGAGATCGATACAACGCGCCCACGCTCTTTTGCCTTCGCGCGCGCTGATGCACTGTCAGGGGCGGATTGACCCACTGCGCCCGACAGCTAATATTTTTCCACGACCAACTTCCCGTGATGGACAGGGATCCATATACCTGTCCACCGTTTTCGTGCTTTTTTGCTCAACTCGCTTCCGAAATCGATCGTCCCTCTTCCATCTCGGCTCTTAAATTTGATAGATAGATAGATAGACGAGGCAAAGAGCTTGAAGAAAAGTCGATTATTTGTTTATTTATTTTTTAGATTGCCGCGAATATCGAAATTGACAGGCCATAATAGTTTTTAAGTAAAGATTAGAATGTTATATTTTTTTATTTGTCGTATCAATTCGAGTCATCGAAGGGAATATTCTCTTGATGATAATAATAACCTCGCGTTATAAAAATATCCTCGATACATCAAGCCATACACTTTGATTAATATTCCTAATCAACGAGACAGCTAATCTACCAAACTGTAAAATCGATATACCAAGATTCCTTCTCACACGTGGAAATCTTATCCACATTTTTTTTAATCAATCTGCTCGATCTCGATTACGCACGAATAATCGTAAGCAGGTTGCGATTCAACCGAAGGCATCGAACGAATAACTTCGATCCGCCCCTGCACACGCCACGCTGTACAGAGGAGCAGGCCCACCTGGAAGCAATCGATACGAAAGATATCGGTATAATCTCACGGGCGCCGGCCGAATTAGAGGTCTAGCGAGCCTTTAATTGAACCCCTGAATAATGATCGTCGATCCCGTGATAGGACAAACTCCTGTCACGGGGGCGGTCGTCCTTCGTCCCTCTGCCCGACTTTTCAGATCGCTATCCCTACGTCTGCCTACGTACGAACGTACAACCCGTGGACGGAAATCAATCTGATGACGTTGGAACTCCTCCAATGCTATTTATCGCGATCGAAACTGACCCATGTTGAATTATTAATTAGGGGACAGACGGTGGCGCGCATATGTGGGTGATTTCCGATCAGAGAGAAGCACACCTCGATATTTGTAGCTGCACGACGATCCAAACTTTCAACCTTCGATTGTACAGCTCGAGTGAAAATCGAATTTTTTCGCAAAACGATCGATTATTATTTTGATTATTATTTCGATGACTTTAATATAAGTAATGCATTCAGTAAGTTAGATATCCAAGCTCATTATAACTGAATATAAATATTTATATCGATATACGTGCGTAAATAAATGGAAAATTGAAATATCTATATATTTGTTATCGTTGCGGTAATTGCAAAACTTTCTAGTTCCTTCAAACGATTCCGAATAAGCCGGGGGTAACCTTAAAGTTAACCCCGAATGCCTGTGCCACTATCTCTTGACTGACACTTGATTACCAATCCCGATAACCCTTGCATCACAATGAAACAACTTTGATAGCTGCTGATTCTCCCGTTTTCGAGAAGCTGAAATTAAAGCTTTCCTAGATTACATCATTATGCATACACGTATGTACATACGAGAAAAGGAATATGCTAAAAACGTTTTCAACGATCTCTTTCTCCGAATAATTGAGCTCGAAATAATTAACCTTTCGAGCGACACTTGCTCGCTTCGACACGACTCGTTTATCCATAATTCTCTTCTTATTTGAAAACTCGTCCGCTGGATCTTATCTACGAGTACAGGGATCAGGCGTAATTAACGAAACAACGAAGGGGTTCGGCTCCTTTTCGACTACCCGATCTTCGAATCTTTCGCTATCAAATTAGCACCGCCGGATAAAAACGTGTTGGCAATTATTCGAAATGCTGTAGAAACGAGAGCAGCTGGATTACGCGTGCCTAGCCAAAGGATGAGGATATAACTCGTTGGATTTCGTGATACGAGCACATTTCGATAATTTGTGCGTTATATAAAGTCAATTTATGATTCGCGTATCTCGATGCAGGGAACATTGAATAGACAGTTTTATTCGCAATCTATATTTATAACGTGCCCGTATAAATTCGATTCATTCCCTTTCTTTCACACCTCTTTATCTAATTTCTTACCAATAAACTCTCGATATCTCGATACACCGTGAAAACGACACCGCCGTTTAGATTCCAACGACACACACACAAACACGGGCAACACACACAAAAGATAACCTCGGTTTCAGCACGCTTCTCAAACACAAGTAACGCGCCACGTTCGTAAATCATCAGCACCTAGAAATCTTCCTAGCGACGCGACGCGATTGCAACATTGCAATGCACTCCTCAACTTCGATAATCGGTGGGCAAAAAAGAGGAGGAGGAGGGGAGAAGAAAAATATGTAACGAAGAAGAAAAGAGGGCAGACATTTTGCAAAGAGGAGATAAAAGGCTTCGATGTACAAACAATGGTGTTGCCGAGAAGTTTCGAAGTCTTATCTTGTCTTAAGCGTATCTTGAGTGGTTTCGCCGCGAAAAATTTCTCGAGTGATGCAACATCAAGATCGGGAGGAACTACGCGCCTCGATGTTTGATAAATCGTTGGAGGTGTGGTACAGTGGATAGACACGTGATGGTTAGACGTGGTCCACTCGATCGCTTAAATCATTTATCGTACACGACGACGACGACGATGATGATGATGATGATGATGATCCGCTCGATACGGCCGACACGTATTGGAATTATTACACGGACGGACAAATGCCCACACTTTCCGCGTAAATTCATCAACGTTCTATAACGTAATTGATAGCGGCTGCACCGTTGGCGTTGATAGCGTTAAGATCCCAATTGCGAGATATCGATAGCCTTCCAGACGTTTTATCTGCCGTCGCGATAGCGGTCCATCGAGTGCGCTTGTGAAACGTAAGTAATTCTTCTTCTACTCTCTCTTCCATTTGTTCGCTCGGAATTGCCTCGATAGTTTTTCTTTTCTTTTTTTTTTTCTTTTTCGTTGGCGTTTAAACTAGATTGATAATCCAACTTTAAACTTCTATTCTCGATGCTGGGGGGAACAATGATTTTATCGGGGAGAAAAAGTTTCAAGTTACTTATTTAATGTTGTAATGATCGTAGATACAATTGGATTGGATTTACTTTTTTTTATTTGGATTTTACGTCGCAACAACATAAAATGGGATCTAGGAATTAATAGGTGATATTTGATTTATCAATTAAGTTTAGCATTTTCTCGTCTTGTGCTTGTTACGAAAAAAATTTATACTTGGTACAGTAGAGCTGGCCTTTCTGCTAAATCCGTAGGAGTGTGCGAATATCTAGAATATCTCTAAAATTTTTATTCTGGATTAGATTCTTGTTTGAGCTTCTCAATTTCTCTCAATTTGATTTCTCCCATTTCGGATGACACGAAACTCCATCGTGAATTATTATTATTTATTATTTATACCCTTCCGCCATCTTAGAGCCAATAAAATTCCACATTAATTTAACGAAACGGACCGGCAACTTTTCTTTTTTTTTTTTTTCTTCTTTTTTTTTATCCCGGCAATAATTTCATCGAAAAGAATCTCGTCTAAATTGCCGGTCAACAGTTAGCCCCCGACAGTTTTCTTCCACAGTTGAGAAGTACTTATGTCGCGTGTCTAACAGTATCTCTTGCCAAGTTCTCAAAGAATTCCGTGAGAATGGGCCTAGATCGGACAAGGTTGAAAAAAAAAAAAAAAAACGAGGATTTTCACGGTGATTGGATGGAGACGACAAAAACCGGAAGCTCCGCTAACCTTGATTCTTTTAGAAAGGATTAACTAGCTCGGTTAACCTGCTCTCCGGTCACCGTTAAGTCGGATCAGGTGCAATCAACGAGGTAATCGAGCCTAATTGTTGCAATTAAGCCTTGGGTCGCAATTAACTAAAACACGGTTGCAATTAGGGCTGCATACCTTTTCGCCCATGTTCCTCCACGATTTTATACGGGAGTTTATAACCGCGCGCTCAAAAATTTAAATTCTTCACGGGTAATAAGTGTATTTTCACGGAGAAGAAATTTAACCTCCATCGAATAATTTCGCCCTCTTTTTTTTTTTACTCGTGGAATTTTTTTTTTTTGTATTGGAACAAGATATTTTCCAATTTTGCAAAATAATAAAATTATAATTAATTCGTTCGATGGAATATTATTAATTTTATACTATTAAGAGTAGACCATTGTATAAATTAATTATAAAAGCTTCGAAATAGAACAATCTTCAACTTTCGTTCGCGCAATTTGTTGTGAAAAAATTAGATTTATCATTCCAGCAATCTTTCCAAATCACGAATAACACTTCGAGTTTCCAATTCTCCCTCGAGCAACGGTTGATTCGAATACCAAAATTAAGGGTATCGTTGCAGGCGCGGTTCCAACGAGCACGTCAAGAATTTTTGACTGATGCACGATTCATGAATCAAGGGGATACCATGAATTAAAGCGCACGCGGCAAATTGCGGCCATTATACCCTCGTAAATGAAGACACATCGGTGCAAAAACGGCGGAAATCCGAGCGGGCATAATCTCTCGAAAAATCATAGGGCAGCCTTAATTCGGGCGCGAGGGGGGCTCGATCATTTTTAAATTTCGCACCGAGATATGATTTTCCGGCCGCTGATTTGACGAGGCAGAAACTCGCGGCCCACTACCATCTGGCGCAATTTCGACGATAATTTATACGACCCGGGGCCCCGTTGCGCTCTTAATTCCTGAATTAATTCCTGGCTGCGCGAGATCGATTTAACTCGCGATCGAAACCGAGTACGTGAAACGATTACGCAACCAACGATAAACGACACGCAATCGATGACCACTTTTTTTCACCACTCACAGCCCCACTTTTTCTTCTCCTCTTTTTCGCCTCTGACGTCGGCTGCATCACCGACTTATTTCCAAATGGACGATGCTTTCGATCGATTTGCAATTCGATATTTCGAAATTTCCTTCGAATGATTCCGGAGAAAGGATTTGAAAAAGGATTGGAAGAGATGGAAATTAAAGATAAGATTCGACGAAAGGACGATTCTAAATATTTAACGAGGATATCCCTGTGGAAAATACGAGCGAACGAACGTCCTTCCCTCTTTGACCCCCGCGACGAGGGAGCTCGAGAAAAAAGGAGAAAAATCTAGTAGGTGGCGAGCATGAAACGCGCCGCTGTAAAGAAATCCGACGGACGAATATCGCGGGGGCCATTTATCACCGGTCGCCATCATCCATCTCTCCCAGCTGGAAATCTCTATTTGCATCCGTGGCTTATCTGGCGTCACCCGGTGCCAGAGCTCGACCACGATCACGACGACGAGCACGATTACTGGTGTCGCGAGTCTCGAGACGTTTCGCATAACGAATCGGTCGGAAATTAACGGTGTCCACGGTGTCCTTCGAGCGGCCATGCCAACGCTGCACTTTCTCGTTTATACTCTTTATTTAAAACGCGTATACCCAACCGTGTTATGGATGGCCGAGAGTAAGTCCCCGTGGCAGTCTGTCTTTCGATGCTATCGACTGGCGGTTGATCGATCCTCGAGTTTCGTTTCGACAGATAGAAAATGGTACGGCTCGGTCGGAGAGAGTCGTTTTCCTTTTACTTTTTTTTTTTTTTTTTTCTTAGAAAAAGTGGATGCTTCGCGTGTGGTATCGTTTTCTTTTTTTTTTTTTTGTTCTTTGAAGAAATTTCGTAGATTTAATATTGGAAATAACAATCGAGAGAATCGAAAGCGTATTCGACTTATAATATTCTTAAAATTAATATAAAATTTAAATTATAAAATCGATACTATATATAAGTTTTATACAATTTCGCGTAATTTACATTTCTTTCGAATTTGAAAGTATCAGAGTTTCAAAATTGAAAAGAGCAAAAAGCAACTCGATTTGACTAATCGCAATCACACTTCGAAACGAAGTCAAATAGAGAGAGAAGTGAAATCTTGGAACAAGAGATCGCGTATTAACTCGATTTTATGGAAAGAGAACGAGGAGCTTCCAAATTCGGCGATGTTTAAAGAATAAACCTACTTCAACCGGGAAATTAATCGGCAAAAAAAAAAGAAAAAAAGAATCATTCAACGATTTCTTGCGATTTCTCGATCCCTAAGAAGAGCGAAGAGGAGGATACGCCCGACTTTCGTTCGTGAGTCGCCAAATCGGCGGCTCGGAAGATTCATGCCTCACCGCAGGCATTATTTTTCAGAAGCGATCAAGCGGACGAAAATCAAAGGGAACCGGTCGGACACGAGCGAAAGTCGTCAGTTAATGTTGGCTGATCACTTGATACCGAGCCAGTCAGATTAACTCGTAATTGCGCTCATTATCGTAGAATTTGATTCGAGCCGTGCACCATTTTTCCTGGTTACGTATGCGTGCACGTGTGTGTGTGTGTGTGTGTGTGTGTAAGAGGCTTACCCGATTTCGCGAGAATGCATGAAAATAGAGATTAATCGGAGGAACGTGACCAGCTGCCGCTCGATCGCGAACTCGTGAAACGGGCATGAAATCGTGTTACGAGGAATCAAAGTTGGAAATGAATCGTGCTTTGCAGGAGAGAGAAGATCGATGAGAAGGATGAATCGCTTCTTTTTTTCTTTTCTTTCATCTGATATCTTCGCGCCATTAATCGATCGAAGAATTTTGGAATTCTTAACGTAAAGATTGTCTGTCTATGTAGATCGTTTTTGATCTACAAAGAAAAGTTATTCGATACTTGAGAATATCTCGCGATTGATCAACCTAACCTAAAAATCAACCATTGCGCAAACTCATCATCGTGGCTGTATGTAAAATTTCATAGATATATTTTGATCATCATCTTTCCGTCATAAATGTTATTTCCCATTTCTCATCCGTTTCAATTTATCGAACTTTTCCATAACCTCAAATTTCCACCTCGTATTTCACCGAGCGGTTTCGAAAAGAGAAAGTTTCTCCTCGTATCGATCGGAAATACAATTCTTCCAACTCGGAGGGGAAAAAACAAACCTTGGAAACAACAACCTCGGCTACCATTCCGGAACGAATCAATAGACGTGGCAATGAAAGATAGGTCGGATTCGAGCGACACGGGGGCCGAAAGAACGATAATTCACGAAGATACGGCTTTAATATTAATGACCGGTCCACGATCCCGTCAAGATTAATAGGTGCTCGCGATGGAACGCGTTCCCTCTAGTTCTAGGGCTTGCTAGCACGATGTACGGAATGCAAAGTGAGCCGCGTTCGATCATCTCGGATGGAGAACGTATCCGAACGAGGAGTATCGCCTATGGCTTCATCCTGGATTAGACTTTTTCTCTGTATACGATTCCCTACTATGTTAACGACCATCGAGACTCCTCTCTTCGCGTGATCTCGAATTTTGCTTCTCATTTATACACGTCCACGCGGCACTTGTTCGTCATTTGACTTGGTCAATCGCGTTGAAAACGATGGTGTCTTAATTAATGGGCTCGGTTCGTCGTTTCAGTTGGATGCTCCATTGAAAATTTTCCCAAAATTCTTTCGCAAATCACATGTATATCGCGAGAATAAATTATTTTCTTTACGTTGTTTTGCAATAATTATTGTAAAAACGAAGCGAAGCGAAATAAGAATCCTTCCAACAATTCCCTTAACCTTTCTCTCGGACCCAAACTCTCCAACGGTCCTACCATTTTTCTCCGCGGCTCGCGGAGATTGTCATCTTTTCAAACCAGCACGAGAATATATAGGTGAAAAACCACGCGAGGGCCAACACCCGCTGCGAGGCCGCGACGAATCCTCTCCGCCTCCCGCGGAGGGGAACCATTTCCTCGTGGCGCGGAAATAGCCGCTCGCCACCAGTTGTCGAAAGCCAGGGGCACGTGCCTCCCGCTCGATTCCCACGCGCCGTCCATCCTTCGTATTCTTTCGTTTTCCTTTCGAAACACGAGTCGATTTTGCGCAACGGACTCCTACAGCCTCGCCAACCCTCGCGACGTTCTTTTGTTCGGGGAGGGAGAGGCCACGTGTAAAAAAAGAAAAGAACGAGGCACGAGATAAATTTGTAACTCGAGCGGGACCGGACCGTGACTTCGAAGATGCGAGATATCGTTTGCAGATCTTGGAAAAGATTCTCTTGCTACTCTTTTTTTTTTTTTGTTCCTTCTTTGTGACCGGCGACCTTGGCTTGTTGGCTCGTGTAGAATACCGGTTTTGGGTGTCGTTTGTTTTACGGGATTATTTTTTTTTTTTTTTTTGGAGATTGAAAAATTGGCAGTAGCTTCGAAAACGGTACATAAAATGGCTCTCCGCTCTTTTAAGGAGCCAGCGTTGTTCCGATAAACATCGGCGGTTGAGTTATTAACAAATTCGTTGTCGCGAATTGAATATTCATTTCTGCGTGCCGGATCGGTTGAAAATATTCAGAAAGTGATTCTATATGTAGATTCTCCGTATGCAAATTCAGCAAACAGACACATTTACGATAAATTTGAGTTCTACGGTTGAGTTACATTTAAAACGATAAAAAAACAAGAAGAATGAAGAAAGCATCATAATTAAGAGTTTCGTTAATACCCTACTAAATTCTCCTAATATTCTTCTCGTCGCATTCAGCCATTCAACCTTCAACCTCTTCTTCATGATCATCAGCCATCGAGAGAAAGAAGACGAAGAAAAAGAAGAAGGAGTCGAAGAAGAAGAAAAAGTTCTCGATAAAACGAGCACACGAGCGTCACGACGAGCGAGGCCGCTCATTAAGAAAATCCCCGGGATCGAAGCTGGTAAATAACACAGCCATTAAGACTTACGACTAAATCGAAGGCTGACGAAGAGAGGATATTTCACGAAACGCGGATCGAGCGAAATGTCGACCGGTGTGCGTTCGCGGCACGAGGCAAAAGGAGCCACGAAGAAAATGCGGTAGCCAAGAAAAAGTGGTAGTCGCCAAAGACGATCGTTCTCCTCCCGCTGTATGGAAGAGATTCGATATTGCCGACTGGCTGGCAAACGGATCGCTTCGAGTGACACTTACGAGCCTGCGAAACGAATTAGCCGGTGGCCGCAAAAAAATCACGACTATTCCTAGGTCCTTGAGGTCTGAACTCGTCGGTCCAGTGGCAGGTGCGAGGCTGAAATATTCAAAAAAAGAACTCTCTCTCTCTCTCTCTCTCTGTCTGTCTTTTCGTCTTTATTTTATTCTTTCGTGTTTGCATCGGGTCGAAGAAGAGAAGACCTAGGAAGACCTTCGAGACAGGGAACGAATGGACGTCTTGCTCGCGCTATCTGCAAACACGGCCGCGCTACGAGCACGCTAGAACGAACGAGCTAGAGATTGTTTAATGATCCACCTGCCACGTCGATAATATTCGTCGATCGAAGAAAGATTCTCTCTTTTATTTTGGCCGAGAGAGATTTCCTTGCTTTGATCGAGATGAGGAGAGGTTATGTTCGCGTGATTAATCGCTATATTCGATGGAGAAACTTCTTAGTTTGGACGTTGTTGGAACAATTGTTGGCAGGATCGATCGAGGTTAAGGTTAACGATGATATGTATTTAGTTGGGTGTAGCGAGGACGTCGTGTCTTTTAATTAGTGTCTTTAAATATTACAGAAACGTGTATTCGCGAGATAAATACGGCAAGTTCATTTTAACCTTCATATCGAAATCTTATTCCCTGTTAAAAAGCAAAAGTTATATATCGAACGAGAACCTAACCTATAAACTTTGCAACGATACAAACGATACTGTTATATCCCAACACGTTTTTTCCAAGTGAAATACACCTATCAAAATCTATCTGGTCTGTCTATTCTTCAACATCCCTCGAAAGAGAAATAAAAATTGGAGGAGCCGATATACAAATTATTTCTACAACTCTGCCCGAATTAACTCTTCCCCGCCAATAAGCAAGCGCACCACAACCTGACCCTAATTTAACACAAAAAACTATCACGAATCCTTCCTTCTCGAATCCTCGCGTGTCCACCCAAACCCTCCCTGTGAACAAAGACACGAGAGGGTCCGACCCATCGATCTCGTATCCTAGCGGTTCGATCGATCGAGCGTTACAACAACAACGGGCGAAATCCTTTTTCTTCGGAAGGAGCGGCGCGGCGTTACATTTTCGTTTCACCTGCCGCAAATGGGGGCGGGGGCAGGCGTCGAGGTCTTCCTAGGCATCTACTAGGCCACGCTTTTTGCCCGTCTCACGAGCCAGGCCGAAAGAACTCGGGATATCTGCTAATACGTTTCTCGGCCGAGTGATCACCTGCCGGCTCCTTTTCGTCCATTGGATAATTGCGCCCGGCCAAGGATCGCGGTTAGCTGGGAATTCTTCTAGCCTCCTAGGCATGCCGCGATTTCGAAAAACACGCGGAATCCCGCCGCTCGAGATCCCACTCGCTCCAAATTCGCTGCGATTAACCCCCGTAATTAGAGAGCCGAGAAATCTTAGGAATGGAAATTCGAACTCGACGAATTACGTTTCGAAAAGGTATGTCGCCATCGTTGAATTTGGTTTGCCAAGGTATATATATATGTATAAGATGTGCAAGAAGGAACATGTAAATGCGGAGAAGTTTTATTGAATAATTCGGTTAAAAAATATACACGCGTATAATTTATGGTAACGTTGGAAATTTAAATGAAGATCTTCAAAAGGTTGTGCATAAGTATGATTTGAATAGGACGTGAATTTAAAAATTCAATAAATTCTTGACTAAAAAGGAAAAAAACTTGATGTGACATTCTCGAATTAATACCACGACGCATGGTATTAAGAGAATCACTCCGATTTCAGAATATTCGAGTCGTGAAACGAAACAGAGAGAAGTTTCCGGTTAATTTCTACAATTCTACCTTTTTCTTTCTCCAATATCCTCATTCTTCTTTTCTTCGAACAAAATATGCGGAAAAATCCTATAACCTATTATTAATGTTCCAACGAGAACTTGGCAATTTTTCGAAAGATCGTCAAGGAGATCAGAGCAATCAGGTATAATACAGAAATAACACGGCCGCAATTAAACGGACGTCCCTTAAATCAAGGTTGCGCTGCTCCCGTGGATCGTAATTCGGCGATCGCCTTGTTTAATTATACACGGAATGATACACGTTTGATGGGCTTATGTAAAATAGCCAATTAAAATGAAAAACTTCCACTCCCAGTGTAAAGCCTTTTATAAACGGCGCGGGATTTAATAGCGTTGCGGCCATCCGCGGCTCTTCCGCGTCTCGTCGGCGAATCCGAAATAAGGATTCTTTATGTACAGATGGAAATTAATGGGACGATAAAGTCTCCCTTTCAGTCTGATCAGTCTCGCATACGAAACGGCCGAGGATGAAGATGGTATTCCGTCAAACAGAGAACGGATTCAAGCCATCTCGTATTTAACAATCGTGTCCCTCTTTTTCCCCATCCTTTCTTCTCCTTCCCTCTTTTAATTCGTAAACAAAAATTTGCATTTTCACCCACTCGGATCTCCCGATGATCGAAAAACTTGGGTGACTTCGATGATGGATTTTAAAGGGATACCATGTTTATTGGATGGTCTATCGATGCAATGATTGAGCGTGCACGTTAATATGCAAAAAAGTGTTAATGAAACATGTACAATCGATAAATTGGTGATATTGATGATATTATATCGTCCCGTTATAATTGGTACATCGTATATTTTTGTTAAATGTATAGGAGGAGTCGAACAGAGGAGGAATAAATTCTGATTTTAATCGTGACATGTAAAGTTTTTGTAGCAATATTTTCACCACGAAAACACATTTGAAAGGGAGCCGAATTTTTATTATATCCTCAATCTCGAGCAACGCGATTGAAAGTTGAAATAATTGAAAATTCATTCTACTTTCACGAACCTCGCCTAATTTTCACCTGGTGAATTATTTTTTAAAAGATCGCTTAAAAAAAAAAAAAAGAAAAAAAAATGAAAATTTTCAACCGTAAAGAAAACCATAATATTTATCAAGCGTAAAATCTTCGATTCCTCCGTTAAATTTCTCCACTCTCCATCAAAGGTAACGAGATGATACATTCCCCGATCATCTCGAACCCCGCGTAAAAGTGTAAAAAAGGCACGCCTATAAAAAATTTATTAAAACTCCCCATGTCGATCCCTGTTCGACAACTGGTTACGTACGCAAGAACCTGAACACCTGAACGGGACGAATCAATCGCAATTTATGAACTATTCCCCGAAGACGATTTTTAATAAGGATACCAAGGGTACCAATAACAACCCTCTCTCCACTGACAACACGCCACTTTTTTCACCGCAATGCCACACACGATCCTCCCCATAACGATTTAACGTTTACACGCGTGCCCCAATTTACTCGACGGCCGTCATTACTTCAAACTCATCGAGCGCCTCGCCTCTCCCCTCTCCTCCTCCCCCCCCTCCCTCCGTTTAAACGACGCGGTTCTTTTTACTGTCGTCCCTGTGGGGGGGAAACACCGCCGCATCCACCTGCGGATGACAATCTATTACGAAGAGGCGTTCCCCGTGGATTCCTCCTCTCGACCACCGTCGTACGAAAGGGACGAGGCTCTCATCAAAGGGCAGGCTTTCGTCTCGCGTCTAACAGCGGTTCCCAAATTTTTCATTTTCCAACCCCCTTGTTTCGCGCCTCTCGACGCGTGACTCGATTCGCTCCAGAGTTGAAGATTCGAGAGAGAGAGAGAGAAGAGAAAGATAAATTGTTGAATTCATGAGAAATGTGACGAGAAGTGAAATTCATGATATTTGAATATGAATGTTCCCGATCGTTCTTTCTTTTAATAATAAAAGTTATTCTAATGTGTATTTATGTGTATCGTAGATTATCGAGATCATCGAGAGAGTTAGAAGAAGAGACGAATTTTTAACGCAATAATTTTGGAATAGTATGAGAATTTTTCTGAATCGTGTGAGAAAGTGTGGATTGATCGAGATTCAAGGAGTTGGAATCGAAGAGATGGAGAGATGGAGAAAGTTTGAGAGTTTGAGAATCACTTTTTTAGCTTAATATAATTTAACGATCTACATATTCAATTCTCGATAAAATCCTAATAAAGATATCGATAGAGGCATAACGCGATAATAATAAAGCTAAATGCACGATGTTATTGATAATTACGTTCCACTTATATACGGATACACGCTTAATATGATCGTGCAGAAATATTCGAATCCCTAATTGAATAAAATTATAGAAAAATGGTTTAAAATTACATCGAAGAATAATTTCAACGAGTAATTTCTCGTTCATCCTCCCTTCTTGCTAAAAATATAACAAATAAATTATAAAACTACTAACTTATTCATCCTTTCGATATTACAAATAATCCGATATTTTTCAGCCAATTTTAGAGATTCCATTTCAAAACTTTCCTCTCGTTTCAATTCGTCACGATTTCATTCAATCCTATTCTCGACTCTTCCTCCACTTCCACAGAGGAACCACACTCGCAATACCAAATTTACTCGACTCACTTTCCATCTTCGACTTTTCCCCCTCCAGGGGGGCGTCGTGGTCGTTGGCGCGGAATTTAAACGACATATGGCAGCGAGAGAACGAGTGCTCGCAACTCTTTTGACCGGCCGTTAAGATTGGAAATCCTGGAAAGAAGGGCAGGTTATTTCGCAGCGTGTGGCGCGTGCCCGGTGTCAGCACGCTTTCGACCCAACCAGCCCACGCTGATACGCGCCTCGAGGAGATGACAATGGATAAAAATTTGGCCAGCGCCTCCCTCCCTGCGTGCAACGATCGAACCGCAGAAGCGTTGCGGCTAACGTTCGACCACCTGTCGAGGAGAAAGCCTGCTCTCTCTTTCTGTCTCGGGATCGTTAACCGGAAGATTTACCGAAGAAAACTTCGACCGATTCGATCCCATGGAATTTCGAATTTCGACGGGGAGAATTCGTGGAAATGGCAAGTGGAGAAGAGAGAAGAGCGTGCTCTGATGGAATTCTAGCGTGAATTGTGAACCATTTGTTTGAGGATAGATGTAATATAATAAAAAGCAATTAATTAATAATTTTATCATTCTGATAAATTTTAAAAATATTTATCATAATAATCAAAATTTCCAAAAATACCACGGAAATATCTCTCTTACAATTTCAAATCGTTCTCGTAACATAGAGAATTCTCCATCCAACCGTTACACAACTTATACATTTAACTACTTTTGAACAAGAAAAACTGATCGCAATTGATCAAGCTTGATCAACGTCTCACCGGCAATTTCTCTTCCAACAAAGGTAAAAAAAAAAAAGAAGGCAATCTCGTTTCAAACTTATTCCACCGCTCAAGATAGAAAATCTTTGCCTTACGAATTGCCTATAAAACTTCTCTGATCACTCCAAGATTTTAACCGGAGAGAAAGAAAGAAAGAGAGAGAGAGAGAAAGAAAAAGAAAAGCACTACAAGAGAGGCCGGGAAAGGCGAGAATCTCGATTGGTTCGAGTGTTCCATCGGACAAGTAATGGGTAGCCGGGTAACAACTCGGGTAATCTGCCTACGCAATTTTACTGGATCAGCTCGAGGCGGTTCGAGGCTCGTTCGTCGCGGGCACGTTTCATTCGCACGAGCGAGGAAGGAGGCACCGCGAGCAAAAGTCAGCGTGAAGTTGTAACGACCGGTCCGCTATGGAGCACGCAATGGATCTGGCCCCGGGTACTGGCTCTCGCACGTGTGTTAATGGGGGCGAAACGATCCAGGCCAATTTTCAGCGCAATTTCACCGCGAAACGGGGAAAAGTTTTGACAGAATGGGCCAGGATGAGTGCACGATAATTGTTTCTTCGAGTTTAGCCTCGCTAATGGAATATTTATGCCCGTGAGTGTGTCATAATCCGCAAGATTTCTCGACGAACGAATTATCACGAGGAAATATGTTAATTTAAACGAAACGTAAATAATAAGAAAAGTTTCGTTCGAAACAGATATACGATACGTTGAACTTTAAGATGAATTGCATCGTATACTTACTACATATTGCATTACAAACAACTCGAAATAAATTTTTATAACAATAATATTTTGTCACAAAAGAGAGAGAGAGAGAGAGAGAGAGATTCTCATTGAAAGATTCGAGTACCCGTTAAGATGAATCGTAAAGTGGAGGACCCGCATGTGTACGAATCGTGTACACTTATTCCCTTCCCTTTTACGACCCCGCATCCAATTATTAACCCGTTTCCAATTATCAAACTCATAAACGCTGTTGACAGTGGGAATGGAAGGGTCCTGTTACAAATGTACTGAAAATCAGGGGAAAAATTTTCCCTATTAAAGTCGATTTACGATTCTCTTACATTATCTTCTTTCCTCGTTCGAATTTAAAGAGTTGTTTTCGCCCGAGAAAGAGGAGAGGGAATTAATCTGCATACATCGAACTTGGGGAACTTCTTCCATCATAAAAATTCCGCGTAATCGTAATCGTATCCGTTCGATCCATTCCTACGCGCGTCCCACTTAAAAAACTCGCACGAAACTCAACGAGGCAGAAAACTCTCTGCGAGTTCCACGTCAAACATGAATTTCAATTTTTATTCATCGGCCGGTATCTTCGACGTGCCTGCACGCGCACACCGAATTCACCAATTAAAACACGTCCAATTACACGGCCAACTACCAGCCGAATTCATTTACGGTTCACGTGGATAAGAGAAGGAAACGGAGGATTTTTTTCTTTTTCTTTTTTTTTTTTTCCTTTTTTCACAAGCTGATAATTCCAGCGGGCAGCGAGAGGTAACGTGAAATCTGTCGCTAACGAACCGGTAAGACAACGACGCGAACCGTAACGTCGGATGGAAACGAAGAGCCGTAAAGTTAGCGAGTGACAGCGGTATTAAAATCAAGGGACCGTGCATTAGCGCGAGGGTAATGGTCACCCTCGAGGCTTTGGTGGAACGAGGAACGGTAGGCTGAACACCTACAGGTGAACAAAGGAAGATATCGATTGCAAATCCTCGAATTTTAATTTTTTACGGCAATAATCTTCCGTTCCGATTTTTGACAAATCTAGCCTATCTTCTAATTTCCCTTCTCGAATACTCGATATAAAACTTCACTTAAAATTGACCACTAATTTCTCATTATTTTTCGAGTTATCTTTCATCTAAGCGTAAAATTATTAATATCAGAAGATCATATCTTGCGATTAATTCGATCCCGAACTGCGTTGATTATTAAAAGATATATTTGAACATGAAAAATTTGACTTACCAAGATGAGCAGATCGTAGAGAAGCAGATGAAATACCTATAACAGACAAAGAGATAAATAATTAGTTATAAACTACGTGAAGTTAAAATTTCGAAAGAGATTCGAAAATGAATGGAATATTCGTTAAGAAAAAAAAGAATGCAAGGCCCTTTAAGGCTGTATTTTCAACAATAAACCGCGGCAAATGATTAATCGGCTTGATTGTAGTCGGCGAACAATCGGTAGTCACGATCGTGGCGTGTAAACGTGGCTTTAAGCGCGGGTGGGGATGTCGAAGCGTGGCGGAGCGTGCTGTTCGCTCGCCGAGCGGATGCCCGGAGCGAGGCGATTACCTTTCCCGGCGCATCAACCAGTTCGAGATTTGCTCGCACGCCACGAACCGAGCAGTGGAACGAGCCCATCGTTTTTTCCTTCCCCGCTCTTTCCACCATCATCGTTTCCAGACCTAGATCCACCGTCATTAGCGTGCCTCTCGATCGATGATACCTCTTCCATTCGAAGAAGAGCCCGATCGTCTCTCATCTCTGGAACGCGCGCTGTCATTGCCACGAGCGAAACGTGGAAACGTTTCAGATTTCTGCAATTTCTATCTGCAACGTTGGCAAGTCGAAGATTTAACCTCTCGAATCGCGTTGAGAGGTTATGTAGAACGAAGGAAAGTATTATGGATACTGGTGAGGTTATGTTGTGGCTTTGTGATTTGGATTTTCTTTTTCGAACGAATTTGTGCGTGGTGAAATTCACCTGGATAGATCGTATTGTACGGTGGCTTCGTTGCTCGTGGGAATTAATGAAAGTTATGAGTCTTAAATTATATCATTACAATTTACTCGCACGCCACAGCGAGAGAATATTTCGAATGAGAGGTTAGAACTACTTGTGAAAAAAGTTGTGGCAATTCTGGTAAAATTGTAGCAAAAAATATCAAGCTTCCTCTCCATTTATTGTTCGAGACTTTCTTCTAACCATTCTGAACATTGTTTTCATCGTTGCGATCAGACTCTTATATTTTTTGCGTCATAACGCGTGTATATCATCGATGAAGTTCACTTTCTCCGAAAACCAATTTCTCTTCATCCCGTGTTCGAGTAATTACCGAAGGTCAAATATATAGTATTTTGTCCGATGTAACGTAAGAAGGGAACCTATTAAAAGAAATAGGGTCTGATTATACTTGGCAAAGGCGAGGCATGCGAGGCATCGTTCACGAACGAAAGTGAGGGTCCGTACCGTGGACAATGGGTCCTCTTTCGTCGATACGCTTACGACGAAGTACGTAAAAAACTCTCATTATCCGTCCCTGGTATTCGTGTTACGTGATGGAGTACGTGAGAAAAATTGCTCTGTAATATCGTAGGCTTATTTTAGTAATCTGTACTGGTGAAAAAAGAGTTTACACGTAACCACTCGTGGATATTGTGCAGAAATGGAAAAATGTGATTGATTTTTTGATGATTTTTTTTGATGGATTCAATAAAATGAGTAAATTAGAAAAAATAAACGAGTAATTTTATAATCCTTGTAGTGTTACATTTTGCGTCATTTTTCTTGTTGTGCTCAAACATGAATTTTGTCATTTTTTGGATTACCCAGGTTTTCGAAAAAAATGATGATGATAGAAAATTGTTTTCTGTAATCAATTTTACAATAATTCATCAAAAATGCGATAACAAAGTTGAATTGAAATAAAAGTTAAATTATATACGTGCCAATTATATATATCGATTTTTTTTTTTTTCCATTCGAATAAATATCGATCCGCAAACTTTGTAAGTTAAATCAAACAGATAGCCAGAGGCATGTCGTGCGAGTAACTCGTCGTTAGTTTTGCCAAATTGCGTGTTAAGTACGATACGTGAGTATGTTATTACCGTGCTTCCAAGATGCAAACGATGTCTTATTACATTCAAAACATCCATTTGCATGGCAAAGTCGTTGAGCAATGAAATTTTTTTCGCCACATCAATCAAATGTCTGATACTACGGCATGATCATTTTTTATATTATTGTTTAATGCGAAATAAAAACACTTAATTTTCAAGAAATTTTAATGATTCATAAACTGAAACAAATTCAAGAACTCTATGTTGAATGTTACAAACTCTATATCGTAATTATTACTGAATAAAAAAACTATAGAAAATAAAGTAATACGGATTAATTTACAACTTCGCAGCTTTGAAAAATATCGAGAATAATTTCGCGAGGCGCAGGTAACGTAGCTGCAATTCTATTTCCACGAGCAAAGTTGCGCTCGGCTCTCGTCATGGGTGCTTTTCGCTGATGATGGTGATGGTACACGGTACTTTTGCGTGCCCGATGCGTTACGGTGCTGTATTATCTTCACGAAAAAATTAGTACCTCCGGCAAGGAACACTCTGGCCCCTTGCCTCGGCCAATGGCAGTTTTGTGCTCTTGTTTCGTTGTGTGCTTTCACGGAAGAACCATAAGAATTGGGGGAGGGAAGAAGACGGTTTGATAATCTTCCATTCTTCATTTCTTCTAATATCATTTTCGAATACTTTTACATTGCGAATACATTTTCTTAAAATTAAAAATTCAAAATTTTATTAATGCGTGAATTTGAATTAAAGACTTTGCAGAATTTTTAAAATCCGTAGATTTAAAATATTACATTTTATTTCTACGAAATTAATATCGGAGGAAAATGAAAATTTTGTAAGTTGAACTCCAATTAAATTTAACGAAAAATTGAAGAAAATTTCGAAGAATTGAAATATTTAAATAATTTTTGGATTGCGATTTTTAAAAATCGAATCGTTTTAGATGCTTCAAATGACAGCTCATTGTACAAAATAACAATTTGTTCGTTTTTGTTAGCGGAGGCTCACTTGCCAATGGAAAAAAGAAAAGAAAGAAAAATAAAAAAGAACTTTGACGTACTCCGCCGCCAGTAAAACCCGAATATATTTTAAATGCCCAATTTGGCAGCCGTAAAAACAACATTTATTTATGGTGGTTCGCCCATCGAGGAAAAAACCGGCGCACCAGAAAATTATGCCGCTCGAAAAACAGCGTTACCCGAAGACGTCCATCATTTTCTTTTTGTCTTAGCCGTGAATTGTTTCAGGCAGGCCGTCGGTTATGAATTTTGTAAACCCATATATTTCCCCTAGCTCGTCGTATATTAAACCTATTTGCAGATAAAAATCTACATGAATATTTATATCCTTGAAACAAACACTTTTTTTCCTCTTTTTCATTTTTTCATTCTTCATAGACTCAATTTCAAAAGTTAAACACGATTAATGAAATATACATATCATGTCTTATCGATTGTATTTTATTTCCATACTTATAGAAAAATAATCTAAATGTCATTAATTCACAAGTCTTAAAATTAAACAATTTAATCTCTCCATTTATTTATCTACAACTACAAACGAACCCATAAATGTAAATACATCTACACACAATTCTTCGCATCAAACGCACATGCGTCTAGCTCTCAATTTTCTTGTCTCTTTTTTTTATTCCGACTATTCAAACAAACGATAACTCAACAGCGACATCTGCAACATCTAGAAACTTCTGTTGCCTAACTGATCAAACAGATCTACCATCAAACGCACATTCTATTCCAATCCACACCATCTCCATTATTTCTAAAGTTGTTTAATCCTTTCCTATCTTCCCCCATTTCCTTTTTTTTTTTTTTCTAAAATATTCGAGGAAAGATCCCCTTAACACACGTTGGCTGCGTGGTCGTAATTATCAAGCCGCGATTAGATAGAGAGGGATAATTAATCGGTGGCCGGCAAGCAGTGAACACGCGAAATCCACGCCACGAACACGGGACGCCCCGTGGGAAAGGACGGACCGTTTGGCCGGATTCCGGGATAATGTGCCGCCATATAGGAACGAATGCTCCAGGACCCCGGGGAATATCGCGTGACCGCTCGTGGGATGTTTGGAATGTTACTCGAGCACTCGAATAACCAACGGTTATACCGCGCAACCTTCGTTCCGTATCGTTAAAAAGGCTCGTAGCGCGCTCCGATCGTGGAAGCTGGCGAGAGCACCGCGCCGAGGAAACACGCTTATCCGCGCCGCGTAATTTGCCGAATTAATTCTCTACGGGGGTAGGGAGGGGACGCCGCGGCCTTAAAGGGAGCCGTACCGCGAATTCCATCCGATTCATCCGCGATTTTAGAGGGCCTTCCCTCCTCTCGTATCGTGAGTTCAAGCAGATCGTGTGGGAACATTCTAGGGTTTTTTTGGGAGGGGAGATATGGATTTTTAGGGGAAATTTTATTGTATAAAAAGCATATATTTATGGAAGTAAATACGGAAATGTTTCTTTTTTCTCTTTCTCTCAAATTGTTTAAGAGAAGAAAGATGAGGTTTTAATTACTTATGAAGATACTTTGCACCTTTCGAGGTGTGAGATATTCGTATTTTATGCGCTCGTTTTTATTGAAAAAGTTAAATATTGGAATTAGAAGTATTTATGAATTGTTACCCGGTTAATTTAGTTTGTTTATCAAATTTTGAACTAGTTGCGCAAATCGATAAGTACTAGCATGACCGCAATGAAGTCATTATCGCAATGGCGAGCGATTGATCGTTCGTAAATCGACCACAATATACTATGCGGTTAACCAAATGAACGTACAGAGTGTAGTTATTCGCTTAAGCGCGTTCTATGGGATGGGTGAATTTATTTAATGATCGTAATCTTGTAAATAAAACGTAATCATCGTTCTCTTAAACAAGGAATTTTCTTAACTTTATTTATTTAACCGATTTATTACCGATAAAAAGTATGGAATCCAATAACTTACTGAGGCAAAGTTTAGAAAACGAATTAGAATTTTGCTAGCCTATAAAATTGTCTCGTGTAAAATTTATTTATCGATCGATATCTTGAACGTTAATTTCAAATTAATAATACTATTAACTCGTAGTGATTTATTTCTCCTCGTTTTCAATGATCTTTGACTTCGTTTAAAATTTCATTGAAAATATTCCAAGATTCTTTTCCAAGTGGGAAAAGAGTGGAGAGGATATTATTGCATAAAATGAAGGAGGAAGGGGGGGGAGGGGGATAATGCTAAAAAGAAGGAAAGATAAATCGATGAGGGAAAGAGGATATGAAGGCTCGAATTCTTGGCTCATCGAAGAAGGCTAATTGGATGTAATTAAATCCACGGAGGTCTATGTGCATCTGCTTCCCGACATGCGATGTAATAATGACCCCGATGCGCTTATGGATCCCCGACTTGGAATATAAAACGATTTCGAAACCAGTTATCGAAACTCCAAGTTAATTTCACGCGGTGGTCGAGCGGATTTTTAGATTTGATAACGAGAAATTTTGCTCCCGTGTTGATGGATTGACCCACAATTTACCAAATACCTCGATTAATTTTCCAAATTAATTATCGATCGCGCGAAAAATATTTAAAATATTTGAGAAAAACATTATTTCAAAAGTTATTTAAAATGCAAAATTGTCGTATTTTTCCTTTCGTATCATAAATTAACAAGTTATAATATATATATACATATATAAACGATATTTCTTTATATTTTACTTCTTTTAATTTGAATAATTTTTAAGTCGAAATGTTAAGCTGTTTTCCGATCGAAGCTCTTTCCATTTTTGTTCCTTTGCTCTTCCCGTTTTCGTGGCGCGTTTTTTGGTAGCGAAATAAAACGGTATGCCATTTATGGAATAATACCCACAGCGAGAAACGGCAAGACGCACGACGAGGAACCCTTTTAAGAGACAGTGTCGATTAAACACGCCGGTGTAAATTCTGTCGCGGTGTTTATGCGCGATATTAAAGGTAAAAAATCTTAATGGCTCTTCTCCATGGCGGACGAAGGAAGGGTTAATCGTCATACTTTGCCTTTGGATCACGACCTCCTAATAGATTCCCTCCCCCTCCACCCCTTTCGTTATGCTTTCATCGTAACGTAGACATAGTTCGATATTGCCATTGGTGATAAATTATAGCAACAGATATTCATTATCTATGATATAATTTCTTAGAAACATTTTTTCCATTTTCCAAGAATCGATTAGAATTCAATTATCATTCCTTTTCGAAACATGAAAATGAATAATCTCTCACGATCAAAAATTCTCTTTTTCACTAATCCTTTCCTATCCAATTCGGAAAATTATTAAAAATCGTCTTACTCTATTTAAAATTATACGAGGGATCATCATCACAGAGAACAGTAATTTCGTCGAGAAAGACGAACGGGGTAAACGTTGAAACGGGCAAAAAGGGGGCCGCGTAAATCAAAAGCCGGTCGATAATAAAGCCGGGAATTAAAACAATGTACGATAATTAACATGCATTACCGATCGCCAAACATGGGAGCAAGGAGCCTCCTCCGCTTTGTAAGGTAATACACACGTTGCGGCCATCGACCGGGTTGTAAATCACGTTGCATTACTATCAGGGGGTAACCGCGGGAAAGTCACGACTGCCATGTTTGGCGATGTATTATGCAAATTTTCGGGGAACTTTATTAGCAACGTAAATCGCAACACCGGTACAAATCGTGATCGTCCGTCCTGTACCATTCTTTTTCTCTCTTTCTCTCTGTGCCATCTATGAGATAAAAATCTCTCTTTCTCTCCCTTAAGAGATAATACTTTAATCCTTGTTTATTGTAATACAGAAAGGATTAGTTTCGCGTAATCACGAGTTTTCGCGATTTTTATTATTTCGAAGATTATAAGATTATAGGGAATAACGATGAACATGTTGATGTTACGATTTGCTTTTATTTGGGATAAAGTTGTGGTTTTATTGGGATTTATGATTTAAGAAGTCTTGTTCTTAAATTCTTTTCTAGAAGAATTTTAAGGAGGAGAGAGGAGCTTTTATCGCGCGTAACAAATTGACACGATCGCGTAACGAGCAAGCAATTTTTAACTCGTAACGAAAGATAATCTTGATAAAATTTACGATTCAACGACATCGTGTTTAACGTTAGACGTTATAAATAACGAGTATCGAATATGATGATATTTTACACAATCTTTCTAAGAAAGATTTAGAAATTTATCAATTTGATTTGATATTACAGTGACGATCGATCGAAAGGAAAATATCAACAATAACGTTGAATGAAAGAAATAAAAAATGAAATTTTAAAGAAGAATAGAAAGTTTTACTTTTAACCCCGGAACAAGAAGGGGCTCAGAAGAAGTCGATGAAAAGTCGTGCAGAAACCTCATCAACCTCTCGCGAGCAGGCGATGCATCTCGAGGAGAGACGTTCCACCTCGCCTCTCGCAGATCTACCGAGAGATGACCGAGAAGGCATTTGAAAAATGTCTGGGCATAGTCGGCAAGTTTTACGATCGCAGCTGCAAGCCCCCGGCACGGTCAGCGGTGTGGAGGCATTTAAGCAGAATGTTTGCAAAGTATCCGGCAAATCCATTAAATCTATAATTTAAGAGCGTCGGGAAGGATATATCTCAGCCCGGATTCGGCTCCTCTCGTAATCTGGCCGAATGTATTTTTACTATCTCGCCGTAAAATAACAGTTACGTTCCAAAGTGAGATTCGGCACCGGTACATCGAATCGAACGCGGAACGCCGCGGATTCCCGCATGCGGAGTTTTAATTAGGACCGTTTTTAACGGCCCCGTTTAATTAGAATATCCGAAAGAAAGAAATACGCCCGAGTACGCATGCCCCTTGGCGAATTGTTGTACACGTCTGTCGTGGCGTCGTTTCGACGTTTTCACGCACCGTGGCGCTTTTTATCGCGGTCGTAATGGCGGACGACCGTTCGTCCGGAGAGAAATAGAGAACCCCGTGGAGGATTGGTTGGTTGGTTGCGTTTCGTGACATAAGGTGATTCCAAGTTATAGATAATGGGTTTGTAGTGGCGGCCAGAAATGTCTTAACAAGCTTGTATTTGGGGAGGAGGAGGGATGGAAGGGGATCACGATGGTGGAAACGGTTAGTTTTATAGTTTGTGGATTTGTTTCGCTTTGTCGGTAGTTATATATATATATATAGAAGATATAATCTAGAAAGATTCTTGGCTTTTAGGATTTTTACATAGATGGCTATTGTATGTCGTTTTAATATTTATGATCGAGTTAACAGCTTATAGATACATAAATTAACTTCGTAATAAAACAAGAATAATATTTTCTCCCTTATCTATTTTAACAACGTGCTACGACGTGTTGATCTTAACCTCTTAAGAAATGGAATCTACAAGAATCTATATATAAAATCTATACATTAGAATTATCACGAGATACGAAAAGCGGTGTGAAAAATTCATGTACAAATATTTCCCACGATTTCTATAACCAATTTAATTTTATTGATTCGAAAGAAACCGTGAAATTCATAATTTCACTACAGAAAAGTACGTGGCTACGTGAACTATCTAAATGATAGACTCTCTAAACTCTCGTAAAAGACATTGCTGTTTATTGTACCACGCATGAGATTACAAATCATATGATAACGAGTTAACGATTAGCTCGAAACTTCCATTAATATTGAAACGAAAAAATTTATTTTCATATATGTGTATACACGTATATACTAATCATTATTTCTACACGCGCAAGAAAATGGACTTCAATCAAGTTTTCTCATAAAAACCAGTTATAAATGAAGCTAAAGAAACTCGACTTTTACCAAGGGAATTTTTATACCGGATACTTGTAACCGACACAACGTTCTAATTAGCCATTTAAACCGACGACCTTTGTAAACAGTACCTGTACAGTATTGCCACTTCCAATATATGCTCAACGATCGATCGATCGCGAGTGTCTAACCGTAAGACAGCTTCCTATTTCTCACAAGAGCAATTCCTCGTACGTTCGAAGGTAAACGCCGCGTCGTACTCATTAGCATCCTTTTACGTCCCACTTTCAGTCATGAAAACGGTACGTCACCAGATGGTCCTCTCATCGTGCAACTACCGTGTTACGTGCACCTGCCGCCTTATCCTCATTTATGTACACGCAGACGGTGCTCGTCATCAGGCCGCGCAAAGGTCACGGTACGTAAATCAGCGTCGAAAGTCGGTTTTTTTCTCCCCGGCTCGATAATCGTGGAAATTTCACCTTGCGCGCAACAGAAATAATTAATTACCCGGCCAACGGGCGCGCGAGGAACCGACACCAGGAATTTGTAATATGATTGATGCTTGACGGTTTCGTTGGACGTTTCGTATAAATCGTGTTTAGCTTTGAAAAATGACACCGCCTCGTAATATTTATCATGTACGATGCGTTTCGACGAATGATTTCTTCTGGTTGGATTCGATTCCTTTTCGATATTGCTAAAATATACTTATCAAACGCTTATACGCAACCAGCTCAAATTCTGTATTACTGAAAATTAACTCAAGGCGAAAATTAATTCTTCTTTCTGCCATTCAAACTCGAGATCAACTCGAAGGAAAACCAGCTAACGATAAATTCGTTTCCTCGCCATTCCTTCGTCTCGCGAAAAAATCTCGTCCAGTTTCAAACATTTTCAAACGCGCGACAACAAATTCATACTCGAAACTTGTTTCTACGAACGGTGATATCGAAGGAAACGACGTCGCGTGTTTAAAAGTGTTTGCATAGTAAAAAGACTCGGTTGGTCAAATTCTGCCGGCCATTTCGGAACCTCTAATTTGCGGATATTTTTATCGGTCGCCGCCGCGTGTACGCTATGTACGCCACGAGGCCGCGGCACTCTCGACTTATTTGCATTTTTTTCACCAAGTTTCATTAACCCCTGACCCCAGCCGTGGCGTACGAGCCGAGGCATAAGGAAGCGGCGAGCACGTAAAATAAACCTGGCTGAATATTCATACGGGTCGGCTGTAAATATCCCGACGACGATAAATTCCGGGCTTCCTTCGTGAATTCCACGATCCACTCTTCTTCTCTCTTTCTTCTTCGCCCGTTTTCATCTTACTTTTTTCTTTCTTTCTTTCTTTTTTATTTCGTTTTGTTTTTCGTCCTCCTATTCTCTCTTGACATCTCTGCAAATGATTTTTAACATCGAGGCATTTAATTGAATATCTCGTGCGCGTGACGAGCATGATTGTTGCGTCACACGGAATTACACGGAAACGGATAACGAGTTTAGAGACACGTGTCGTTATTCTCGTGTAGACGGTTCGGTTCGCGTATGTTTGATCACACCATTTCGACGAGTTATCGATAACGTGATAATCGATTTTCCAGAGATACGCTTAGTCGGATTATTAGAATAAGAGAGACGTTGTAAATTTGTGAATTGGATCTTTTCAGAATTTTATAATCGTCACGCGGATATTTTACATTATTTTCGATCGCAGCAATGCAAAATCCATCGAGTCAATACAATAATGTTCACCAACATTGCTGATTAATATTATTATTTACAAGAGAGAGAGAGAGAAGCAGAAAAATTTTTCACGAAACCTTTCTCGTTTCTAATTTACCTCAATCATTTCTCTCCCCTCGTTCATTACCTAACCGCAAACCTTGGGAAGCGAAATAGAAGAACGCCCTCTCGCACCCTCTCACGAACCAGCGCGAGAATAACACACACACAAAAAAAAAAAGAAAGAAAGAAAAAGAAAAAACGAAGGGAAAAAGAAAAATAATAGGTCGAGTTGACCTCGTCGACCCTGAAACCCTAGAAAGCTTCTCCCTCTTCAACTGCATTCGGTTAGAGGTGAAATTAAAGGGTCGACGCAACCCTTTCCGCTCTGGTCGCAGTCGCACACCCTCCCTCTCTATGTGGCGGCAGGTATCAATACAGGTGCAACGGCTAATGGATGAAACGAGTTCCGGAGATACTGCCGCATCATTATAAAACGTTTATTTCGGCATAAAAGTCAAAGTGCAACGTGTTGGATGCTCGATGACTCGCGAGTAAAATACTCGTTCGTTTCGTAGCTGGCCCTTATCTTCTCCTCATCGATCCCCGTTCGACCTATTCCGGGGACCTCTTCCTCTTCTTCCCTCTTTTTCCCTGCTCTCTCTGCTCATACAAGGTGGGCCGAAAGTTTTTGACCTATTCTCGAGCAATTAAAAATTTTAAATTTTATGGAAAGTAATTATTGCTTAATCGTCTCAGAAGTTTTTAAAAATTCTTATAGCGAAGAGTTTATAGTCGATAAAATTTGAATAATCACGAGTAATTACATTTAAGATATTACGGGGAAATAAAATGTAAATATATATTCACATTGTCAAAAAAGAAAAAAATCTTCATTCTTCATAATTTATCTTATAATATAATACAAAATTTCAAAAGGTTCGTACGTAATTATTAGAATTATTACGTGTTTTCAAATAATCTAGGAATTTTCGGCCCACCCTGTACAACTATGTTTGGATACATTGGACGCCGTGTGTCAAGCGAAGCGGGAGATATACACGATGTTTAAAGACCGTGGTTTTCGGCCGGATGGATTTTCATCGTAATAAAACCGAGAGTATCTCGAGGGGTACTCTCTTTCGTTTCGAAAGGGAAGCTTCAGATAGGCCAGCTAATCTAAAAAGGGGACGGTAATTATTCGAAGCTTAGCGTCTATCCGGCTGTCTCTGGATCGTTTCGGTGATGCAATTCGAAGTTTAGTACGGTTTCACCGCTTTATGGCAGCGATGGTGAATGTTTTCTACGTGACACGCGATAAAGAAAGAGAGTGAAGACGGATGGCTCGAGATGAAGAGAAGGATTTGTAGAAGATTTTGGTGGATTACTCACGGAAATATTTTTCGGATGCTTCTTCTTCTTCAAAAGAAAAAGAAGAAGAAGAAGGATACGATGGATGGAGTGATCGTGTGATTTTATTATGGAGATATTTAAAATTCAGACAAATATTGATTAATATGAATTTCGATCGTAATTCAGAGATGAAACAATGAAAATCGCTTCACGATTGTTGAGATTTTTCATATCGACCTAACGCAGTTAATTATTCATTTACATTCGCGTGTACAAGATTAGTCGCAATTATGTCACGAATAATCCTGCGTGCAACGTGGAAATAAATTACGAGATTGTTGGTCTAACCGCGCAACGAAAAATTGACTCTTAACTCGCGATGTCGAAATACTACTCGTTTTTAAATACTACGCGAAAAGGCTTCGTATTTCATTACAGAAGATTATCTTTCCTCCTCTTTCGGGTTTAAAATCGTTGAAGAAAATTTGAAGTCTTGATTTACGATTGTTCGAAATTCGAAAGAGTGTGGAAATTAAATTTTCGAACACGAAAGAAAAGAAGATAAATTTTATCTTATTTTACCAACAAAAATTTCACGCGTCTAAATCTAAATCTATCAAAGATAAAACAATTCCTCTCCATTCCGTTTTCGAAACGACTATTAACTTATTCTCTCGATCACGCAAACTCCAAAATACTTCTCTACCTTCAAACCGTAAAAATCATCAATCTTCACGAACCCTTTCCATTCCTGTTCCGCGCCATAGTTTCGGTGAAAAAAGACTCGCAACTCGAGAAAGAGCAAGGCCAAAAATCCTTGCGCCAAGTCTCTGCCAAGTCTCTCCACCCTTTTTTTCCCTTTCTCCCATCTCCCATCAGCCCAATCTTCGAGTCTCTTCCCGAATGTTTAAGGAACACCCTGTATTTAAAGTTTGCACGGTCGGTCGCGCGAGCGAGCACGCCTTTATTATTATGGGGGAATGAAAAAATCGCGGAAGTTTCGGAGCGCATGCCGCGGTAATCGATGCCACCTGTTCGTTTTGCCGCTTCTTCGTTTTGAAGGAAAGCCAACCGGTCGAGAAAAGGGAGGGGAAAGAGAACGGTTATGCGATCCTTCTTCGTTCGCGCGATGGCGGACGAGAATTATTATTGAGAATTGGATCGTGAAAAAAATCTTCACTCGCTACCTTTAATCGCGTAAAATCGATTAGACGGAAAGTTGGAGGGGTTTTAAGGGAGTTGGTGGAGGATGGGGTAGCGTCGAGAGATTGTTAAAGCGATAAAGATACGAAATGATATGGCTGGCATCCTGGTGGATGGATAATTTTGATATCATTCGATTAATTCGGTGATAATGTGTTTGTTGATTTCGATTTATTTGGCTTGAATTATACAAAATTTGATGGATGTATCGGATGTGTGTAGTTGCAATTCTTGGAATTATTATTCTGTTGGGAATTGAAGAGAAATAACAGCTTTTTGGATAAGCAGAAAAGAAAAGAATTTTTGTAAACTTTCACGCGATAGAAGAAAAAAATTGTTAGAGAAAAACGAGAGGTAAGTAAAAATCTATAATTTTTCTCTGAATAATTAAACTTGAAGAATTCTTTTTCCTCAAAATTAATTCGAACATAACAATTCTCTGAAAAATTCCACCTATCGTATTATCTTAAAAAAAATCTGATACCTGATAACAAAAAGAAAAAAAATATTCTCTCCAAAGAAGTCTATCGAACAGTATTCTCGCAATTAAAAAGAAGAAGACGTAACGAACGCGTCATTCGGTAGAGAGAGGAAGCTCCAAGTCGCTTTAATAACACTGGTAAAAGGGAGGGAGAATAAAACAGAGGAACCCGTTTCGTGGATCTCGATCCCGGGGAGACCACCTGTAGGCTCAACACCAGCGGGGCAAACCGCTAGCAAACCGCAAGACGCGATAATTACGCTGTAGGCCTAAAAGTAAAGGCCCGTTTCAGCGGATGAACGGAAAAGGGACGGACGAAAAAAAAAGGAACGCGAGGAGAAAGAGAGAGACGCGAAGAAGAAATATACGTAGAAGAAAAGGAGGAAAATTGCGGGAAGAAAGAGGAGAGAGAAAAGAAAAGAGAGGTAAATAGTGAAACAAAATAGTCAAGTCGCGTGAGAAGAAGAAGAAGAAAAAAAAAACAAGTAAAAAGCGAACGAGTTGCGCTTAAAACTATCATGGAAGAAGATGCAGAAAAATGAAATAATAATAATAAATGACAACGAAGAAAAACATGCTGGATTGAAAAAAGAAGAGAAGTGAAGAAATAATTGTGGCGTCGAAGAAACCTACAAAAAAAAAAAAAAGAAATGATGAAATATTTCCAAAGGATTATCTTACTACCGGTGCTACTTCAACGCGATAAAAAAGGATAAAATTTTGTCAAAGAAGAAAGGGAGAAGAAAAGAGGAGCAAACAAAGCAGTTATGAGGCGAAAGTAAAAAAGCATTTAAGAAGTTGCGTGAAACGAAGAAGTAGCGAGCCAACGAAGAAAAGGATGTTGGAAGGAAAGGGGAAAAGAAGCGAAGAAACGAAGAGGGATAACGAGAAGAGGGGAAGAAGAAACGAAGCAAGAGTTGCGGCCACGGGTGCAGCAAGCGTGACAGTGGGTGCACCAGCACCTGCCCATTCTTGGAGAGCTCTGCCGCGCTGTGATTTATGGAAACAAAGAGCGGATGGAGAGGGATACACGGTCCAGCCAGCTTCCCTGGCTGTTGAGTTTCGAATATTGGAAGACGGAGGAGGGGAGGAAGTTTTGAAGGATTTGGGAGAATATTTGAAAAATGAAAGATGATTTTTTTTTTCTTTTTCAAGAATCGTAGGTGAATTCCTGCGTTATAATTATTATTACAGTAATCTAAACGCATCTTCACGATACGTAATGCGTTTTCATGAAAATTTCAAAAAAGTGTTGAAAAAAAAAAAGAGAAACAATTTATGATATATAATTTTTCATACTCGAAGTATGGAAAGATTTATTTTTAGAACATTTCCAAATCCTTTAATCTCTTTCGATCTTTACACGCACAGCGTCATCGAAGCGCAACAAAACCATTAAAGGAAGTGCGGGGAAATTTGAAAAAAATTCAGGAAGCTTCGCGCAATAAAACAACCCTCCCCATTACAATCCCTGTTCGAGGCTATTACGATACACTATCCACAGAACGTAAAAATAATCCTGTGGAAGAGGCGCGTAAAAATACGCCATATATGACGCCGCAACAACTACCTTGTATAATTTATATCCAATCTCCATGATCCTCCTTCAAGATTTTTAAAAATACCAATACGATCATATTTATGCATAAAATTTATATACTTTCAAACATTAAAAGATAATGTATGCGCTATATATATATTCAAAAAAAGTTTAAAAATTCACGCTCTTCGACGCTTACATATACCTGGTTACAATGTACAATTTACAAGCGTAATTAACCTCATAGTAAATAAAACGATTCTTTTCGCATATTTTATTTCTTTTTATGTTTTCTTTTTTTAATTAGAAAGTAACAGGATTTCTCGATTATTTCGTTTGAAATTTATTTTACTCAAACACGATTTTCCCCGTTATATTTATTGGATAGATCATTGCAAAGATCATTCTTAAAAAAAAAAAAATATAAAATACGCAAAAAAGAATCAATTATAAATTCCCAAATAAATCATTCTCAACAACAAAATTCAACTCACCTTTAAACCAAAAACCCTTCTTGTACCCAAAAATTAAGAAAGAAAAGGAAAAGAAAAAGCTTTGAATCACGCTTTACTTTCCATTTTCTCGTATCCACCGGAAAAAAAAAAAATTAGAGAGATTTCAATTTCCCTTCGAAAGCAGCATCGATCGATTCCATTGATCCGTTTACGCGGACCCACTTCCTCCCTATCCCCGATCTCCAAATATGATTTACGAACGAATAAATCAAGGCGAACGATTGCCGGTTAATTCGCGTGGACGCGATCGACGATACACGGAATCGCTGCCGATTCAATCCCTCCCCCTTTCCTTTTTTAATCGGCCAACATCCCCCCGATGTAATAACCGTTAATAAGCGCCTTTGCCGCCGTTAAGTACCGGCGCGTGGGCGAGATCATCCGGGGAAACTTGGAACCGGCCCACGGCAGGTTGTTTCGTTGGTGTTGTTGTTGTTGCATTCGCTGTTGTTTTTTCGGCCAGCTGGCGCACAGGCCTTGCCGCAGATTTACGGGCTACTCCGTTCGAGCAGGTAGAGAGCGGCGAGCGGGTTGTTTCGATAAATCACGATTCGTCGCGGGAACGAATCGTCGGTGTTGAGAATTTTTAAATAGTACGACACGATTCGATATGACAGATTCCGAGTGATGGAAATTTAAATTCGATCTTGAGGGGAAAGCTTGAGTCGATTTATTTTTTGATCACCGAGACGAGGGAGATATATACATTTTTTTTTTTTTGGATCGTTGTTACGTATCCCTTCTCGAACGATCCATCTAACCAATGGAAGGAATCGATTAAAATGAAATAAATGGCAAACAAAATGTTTGCATATAAACAATAAAATTAAAGAAACAGATCTGATAGTATAGCTATAAATACCTATATTTAAAGAACATAGAGAGAACGTCGAAAATGTAGTTCGATCCACGATCTAATTTGAGATAAAAAAATCAAACTATTCGGTATTATATTATTCTACACTTTATAATTATACGTAAATAACTTAGAAATCTATTCACGAAGCGATATTTAAAAAAAATCAAACATAAATAAATATTGTCGCCGTTCGAATTGCCGCATCGATCCTGAGAGTCATGCGCAAAGGGTTAAAAATAAACCTAACCTAACCTCATAGTATAAAAAAAAAAAAAAAAATCAAATTCCACGATAAAAATCGATAAAAGTCAGAGATAAATACGAGGCGTTGCGATGTCTGCCCTTACGGATTAATCCCCTCGCCCATTCACCGAACCGAGCGATCGAACCACGTCCAACGTGGAACGTATCTATCCTCCCCTCCTCCCCCCGTCACAATCCACGTAGCGAAATAACGTACGTGTCACGAGGATCCCGGGGGCACGCCCACGCGTAAAGTTCGAAAACATTAGCGGACCTGGAACTGGACCGGTGGAGCCGTAAAATGTTACGCAGCATTCGCCCGCTTCGTCTTCTTCTTCTTCATCCTCCTCCTCCTCCACCTTCTCTCCACGGTATACACAAGGAGCGGCGGCCGCGTCGTCCGTGTGCACGTGGACGACGTCGTGACGCTCCGGGGCTATCGTCACGGCTCTCCTCCTTCCCCTTCCCCACGCTCGGTCCACGCTCGTTTCTCTTCTCGAGAGCACCGCGTACTTCCTCGGTACTTACGACCATCCCCGAGTAGTTTTATTCTGTCTGGCCGCGTGGGCGGGAGCGGAGAGAACTTAGGGGCCATCTCCATTTGCCGATTACTCTGCCTCGTTCTCTCCTTCTCGCCCTTCTCTTCCCCACTCTCTCTTTCTCTCTCTCTCTCTTTCGCCTCCTTCTCGTCGATATACCTCTGTCTCGTTCACGCTCGAGTGCTGCTCGTCCTCGTTTCGCTCGTCTCTCTCTCTCTCTTACTTTCAATAGTGGCCTCGTCTCTGTCGCCGATTCGATATCGCAAACTCGCTTCCGGTACGTTGTCGAGAGGTTCTACGTCGAAACGGTGAAACTCGTGAAATTGAAGGTTTCGGGGGAGTCGAAATGAAGATTGCAACGGCTGGAAAACGCACCATCCCTCGATTTTCGAAACGTTTCTTCCTCGAGATGGATGACGATTCTCTTTTCTGGAAGTTTCTTGGAAAAGGTGAAATTGAATTTTCTGAAGAAACTTCAGAAGGGATTAAGAGTGTGTTAAATTGGTATACGATTCGTGGATATTTCAGGAAGGGTACTTCAATTTGATTTAAATTTCGAGATACGTTATTATCGAATACTTTGTCGCGATTAATCCTTCGCAGGCAAACTGGGTCGTTTCGTTGTCCAAGAATAATTTATTGACTATTCTCGATAAAAAGAAATTGTGGGAATATTTATTAACGTCGCGCTGCGTTTCACGCGTAGAACGATAAAACAAAATTTTTCTTTTTTTTTTTTTCTCCTTTCTTTCGATCTTTCTTTATGCAAACGAGACCTCCCACTCTAACTACGGAGTATACGAGTTTTTCATCGATTACCGTTTTCTTTCGCAACCAATCGTAAAATCTCGAACGTGCAATTTTTCATAAATCTTCGACTCTTATCGATTCACGGGATACACGTTTCGTATCAGCAACACATTCATTTAACATTTTCCAAAGCGAAACTCGAACACTGTCCCGCGGAACTTACTGCTCCATAATCCTGTTTCACGTTTGCCGTATTATTTTACAACCGATGAAAACGAATTTATGCGGTCGCGCCGTCGTTTCAGTTTCTCTCGCAGAATTCGCGCAATCACGAGAGAAAATAAAAAAAAAAGAAAAAAAAAAGAAAAGAAAAGGTTATTTTAAAATTATCCCACGAGCTTCGAAAATAGAATATAAGACACGCGTTAAAAAAGAAGAAGTTACGAATTATTTTTATTATTCCATTGAATTTGCATTAGTTCTGTATAATAAAAATTATATACAAATTATCTCGCTTTAATCCACCATACGAAATACGAATAATACGTTGTAATACAGGGGAATCAACGGGATAAGTGTATTACAAAAAATTAAAAATTCGCAAATTCGATCAATTCTCGAATGGTTGAGAAAAACGCAGCTGCGCCTCGAAACGAGGAAAGCAAAAAGGAAATCACGCGTTGACGGTAATGTGGCATCATACATTCTGACAAACGCTCTCGGGGCCGCGTCAGTCGGCCAGATGAAACAGTGGTTTTATGGTTAATGCAGGCCACGCGTGTCTTATATCATAATAATGCAACGCAACGAGTCTTGCAAGCGGTTTGCCGTGCTTCCACTCCACGTTCTGTCGTGTCTTGACACGCATGCGCACGCGTGTATGCGAGACGAGGCCACGGTCCGTGGCGAATTCTTAGATGAGATCATTTTCTTTCCACGGGACGCAATCAGACTTTCCTCTTTAATGCGGCCAATTCCTTCCCCCTTCTTACACCGAGTTTCACGCTTTTCTGATCAACCGATCAACGAGACAAGAATGCAAATTTGTGAAAGAGAATATTTGGAGGTTAGGAACAGGTGAGATTCGTTGCTCCCTATCAAACACGAATGGAGTAAATTTGATGTGGTTGTCGGCGAGAATTTTCGAAATTAAGTCACGTTTTTTTATAATGTATCATTTTGCAATGCGGGTGACACGTTGAATTATAAAGACAATTTAAAGGTTAGGAAGTGTTAGAAGGCATCTACGACTCGAAAGGAAGTTAAGAGACGATCGATTATTTTAACTGTAATAATCATTCAAATAGTAACGAATTTAAACTTCTAAATTACAATTCGTTCTTGGATAAACGGCCTAACTAATGTATTTAATAACAATATCTTAATGCATCGTATATCCCAATCTGGTTAATAAAAATAACTCGACAATAAATATTCTCTGACCTAACATTTTTCACGTTAAGTCGGAGAGTTAGATCCCACCCCACGAGAAACGAGCTCCTCCTCCCTGCTCCTCCAAGAAAGTTCAAGAAACGTTTTAAGGGTTTAACGTTTAACGTTCCCCACGATTCTCTCACGACCTCTCTCCACGTTCCAACGCGCTCGGTTATTTTTTTTGTCGCGCTCGGTTCCGGAGACAGACAAAGGCAGCTTGGACGACCGTGGAGAAAAAGAGAGATAGGAGGAGTTTTACTCGCGTGGGCCCCGAGGCGAGGCGGTTTTTGGCCACGAAGCTGAGGTAACCGGAGTGTGCCCCCATGGAGGCTTCAAGGGCCACCTGCCCTACCAGAGACCCCCCCCCCCCCTCCTCCCTCCCTTTTACGTCCACTTTATTAGCTATTATTATACGCGTGCTTTGGCTCCGGTTTCTCGCTCTTCCCCCCCCCCCTCTCTCTCTCTCTCTGTCCACCACCGTTCCTGTCCCCGCCCTCGCGCCTGTTTAGAAATATTTCACCTCTTGCCCTAGCTCGGCGAGCAACGAGTTCGTTAATCCTACCGACGCGTAGCCTAAACAAGCCTCGCGGGGCCCACGAAACCTTAGGAGGAGGAATCGTTCGTGTGTCCTCTCTGTGTGATCTCTGTTTTCGGAATGGAGGCACGGAGTTACCTTGCGCCTCGTTCGGTTATCCAATATACGCGAACTGCGCGGTGGCCTTCGAAGAGAGAAATTGTGGAACTGGAGAATCGTAATGTTTAATAGGATATGGCGAGGTTCGAATTTGGAGGATGAGAGATTCGAATACACGTATTTATGAAGAATGTATTTTAAAGGGTAATAAAATATTTTGGAAATGGGTGGTATGAAAATTTCTTTAGGTAATTTCTTAAGTTTATTTACGCGAGGAATCTATTCCAGGTATAGAAATTTTCGTGTATCGAGAATGTGAAGAAAAAAGGAATCGTAAGATGCTCGATCTTTTATTTTTATCGTGCAACAAAACTAATAATAGAGACACCCTATGTAAACTGTTCCATTCGATCGAACAAGCATCAAAATCATCAAAAAGAAAGAAAAAAGAAGAAATGCTACAAAATTGAACGAAAACTTCCAACTTGTCTCAAAAAAAAAAAATTCTCCAAACTCTATCTAGATTTCAAGCACGAAAAGAAGAAAAAAATGCTTACAAGATTCCAAAGAGTTAATTCCAGTTCAACAAGATCAACGTTCCGTTATCGATACTGGCTGTCAATAAATAAACACTCGATCTAAATTACATAATTAACTTCGATTCAAATCCGATACCAGTCCCCCTTCGTGGAAAATTCAAAACCGTTTCGTATCGACATAAATTTCGAATCTCGGTTGGGTGAAAGTCGAGGCGAAGAATGTTCATGAAATAATAATGGCGGACGTACAGTAACCTAGGGTCATTTATCTCTCCCTTCATCCGGTAGCAACGTATACACATCGGCCGCGAACCGGATTAATCGATTATTCAAGACAATCTCGTCCAGGGTTCACCGGACCATAGAACACGATAGAAATCTCGTGCACGGTCTCCCTGTATAGTTGGATCCTGGATGATGAGGCTTCACGGGCAATTATGTTCGACATGATTGCCCACCATCCTCTTCAAATACGTTCTAACGTTTTCCAGACGCGATCTACCTGACGAGACTTTGTCTTATGAAACTAAATAGGAGCAAATGGAGATCGGAGACAAGGCTGGTCCTATCTCGACAAAATACGGAGGTCTTAATTAACGGGTAGAAATGGTTCTCTTTGTTGACAAGGTTTTGATATTTTGGGAAGAATAAAAAGGTTAATTGGTGGATATCGACTGATTTGTGCTAGTTTTTATCTTCCTATTGAATGACAAACGAAAGGATTAATGAAACATCACAGAGTGAAGGTGATCTAGCTTCGTATCGATCGGTGATAAATTAAAGGAGAAAATTTAATAGTTGTATCGAATAAAGTTATTTCGATAATTTGTTGTTCGAAATATAATGATAATCGCAAATAATTATGGTGCTAAATGAACGAGGTTATATGAAAAACGGATCAATTATAATAGCTACGAATAAATGCTCAACTCTGGTGTCGATTAATGTTATCTTTTATGATTTTTATTATGGACAGGTATTAATATCGTTCGAGAAAATAAATTCGATGAAATTTCGTTATTCTTGATTGACAGAAGAAGAAAAATTGGACTTTAATTGATAGTTTTGTACTTCTATGATAATTATCGTAATTATTTTATAAAATTAATAGAAAAGTCTGATCCACGAAATATTGTGAAAGACAATAATAAATAAGCAATTTCTTGTAATAAGTAAAAAATAAACAGCTGGAATTAGATTAAATTTTAGAAAATTTAGAAAAATGATTCGCGTAAACTTTTTCCTTCAACTGATTTTCCATTCGTAGCGAATGGAAGAAACGAATTTTTTTAAAAATTTTCCAAAAATTAGATTCAACAGGGATCCGTTCAAATTTGTTCGCTTTCCCAAATTTTCCCAAATTTCGCTCTTATCGAATTTCTTCGTGGAAAAATATTGTTATGATGTCACCGGTGGCAGAGGCGCCAAAGTAATAAACAGCGATCGACTATCGGTGAACGCGAAGGCGTGCAATTTGTCGCGGCTATCTGCTCGAGCTCGGCCCCCGTACACGGTGTAATCAATATTGGCAGCGACCACTCTCTGATAAGGTTGTTGGTTAACCTACCAAGTGGCCCCACTACTTCCTTCGTCCAAGAAAGTGTAACGGAATGGAGTAGGTACGCGCGATAACACGGTGCCTTTAAAGGGTTCTCCATCCTGTCATAATCATCTCGTGTCTTAAAATGGTGATCTTCTTTCGATGGACGCGAACGATCACAAGCATCGAAACTGTTTTCCTTTTAATGTTTCGAAACAACGATTATTGAAAATAATTAATATTCTTTTTTTAAGGAGTCTACATAGAATCAATAATCTCGAAGAAGAATTGAAGATAATTATTTTTATTAAAAATATTATTATCGATATTCTTTTTTAACGATATTATTGTTAATATTATTGATCATAAGCGGACTCCTTAAGGATAAAGAAGAACTTGATTGAAAATTAAAACGGAAGAATATTCCCGAGCCTAGAATAAATAAGATCGTTATTCTAATTTATAAATTCTATAATTTTTTAAAAAATTGCAATTCTGTAAAATATTTTGTCGCTCTTCGACAAAGTTTGAAGATCGAAACAAAAAAAAATCTTGGAGAAATTTTCCACTCTTGCCATGTAGCAACAATCTAACATCATTTTACCAAAGAAAAGAGAGAGAGAGAGAGAGAGAGAGAGAGAGAGAGAGAGAGAGAATTCACACCGGTGCAAAATGAATTTGGCTCGTAAGTGCTACGCGGATCTGAAAATATCAGGCGCTAGATTCTCGCGTGCCGGCAACAATGCCGCGATAAACTCGCGGGAACGCTTTAAAAATATCCATTGCATCGCGAATATTTTCACGTAGCTCGGCTCCGATTTCTCGTGCCTAAAAGCGAGCCAACGTTCCCTTATAAATAAGATAAAATGAAATGACGATGAAAAGAAGGAGAAAAGAGAAAAAAGCGAGAGGGATTTATCGCGAGAGGCGCCATATCGGCGTACAAAAGAAGAAAGGGAATCGGTGAAATTTTTAGCCCCATGGTCCCGCGCATATTTTGCATATCCCACTTTTCAAAGCAAACGCGCCTCGACCGACTTCCCTGACCAACTCGCGTGCCTGCCGTGTCGTTCGACCCCGACAGGAGAAGAAGAAAAAAAAAAAATAAAGAGAGAAGAAGAGGAGTGGAGGAAGAGAAAGGAGGATTTGGAAAGAAGAAGCTGATAATCGGAAATTTATCGATCGTTCCAAGTGTTCCAAGCGTTTTCGCTCATTTAAATTGCATTGCTTACGAGCAGCATAAATTTGCTGATTAAACCTGCGCGTTTTTCCTTTTGATCTTCACGATGATTTTAATCTTTATTTCGATAAATACAAATATCCGATTCGAGACCACCTTGGATCTCGCTGGAAACTTAACATCCGATCTACGTAATCTCTCCATCTCTCTTTAAAATCCTTACGCAACGCATAAACGACTCGCTCGAACGATTCCAATACTTTCCAATTCATTGAAATAATAACCATCACTCGTTCGAATTTATCGCTTTTATTAACTAGTTTTTACGTCTCCGTATCCTTGCTTTATTATTGGGAACGGTTTTGAAAACGGTCGCGAATTCCTCGTCGCCGCGAGAAAGAAGGGATCGATAATCGATATGGAGGAGCTAACCGCAGAAAGAGAAGTTAAAGACTTTTTTAATCGAATCGCCTTGTTCCACGATGAGCCTTTCTCGTTTTCAGAGGCGTGGCGCCGGGTCGAGATATTTCATTTACGGCCACGCGAAACCGCCTCCCCCGCCGATATATCGCGGCTAGATCTCGGCGACGTGGCTCGATTCCGGCCTTTATATGGATACGAACGCGTGAATTCTTGTTCTTCTTATGAACTCATTCGAACGGATGTGGAATCGAGGAATTCGTACGTGTTGCAAATTGAAATTTGAGAATTGTTTCGCGGTAGGTTTGCGGAGAATTTATGGTAATGATGGTATTAATTAGATCATCGCGCGCACTTTTGCGTGGGAAATTTGCTCGAGTATTCTTACAATGTAACGTGTGAATTTGTAGGTGTGTAAATTGAAATTCGTGCGTAGTAAGGTGGAGAATTTACGGCAATGGTGAATAGTTTTAATCAGATTGTATGTATTTGCGTGGAAAATTCGTTCGAGTACTTTTGAAATGGAGCGAGATATGTGAATTGAGTGTGTTTGTAAGTGTGTGCAAATTGAAATTCGTATCTAATTATTCTGTAAATACGTCTATTTGTGGCGTGGAAAATTCGTTACAGTATTCTTAAAATAGAGCGAGGCGTTCCAAATTGAAATTTGAGTATTATTTTGTGACAAGTTAGAGGATTTATGGCGTGGATATTTTGGAATATTAATATATGATGCAAATCCATCTATATCTATCGATCGATAAAAGATTGCTTCGGGTTAAATACGAAATTACTTTAAAACGTATAAGAATATATACATACGTAAACAAATAGAAGTGGAAAAACAAATTTCACAGTGGACCTTGTGTACACCGCTCGGATTCTCGGAAACCTCGATGTGTTTACGTGTCGCGAAAACATTCTTACGAATTCTACGCGTCATTTTAATGTTCGACACGCATTGCTCATACGGCGTACTCATCGTTGCGATTATTTTATCGAGAAGGAAAAAAAATTTTCTCGATTGCTTGGCGGCACAAATACGTGAAGAGTAAAAGAACTTTCCACGCTCTCGATATCGGAGGATATCGATCGCCGCGAAGCAATCCGAAATGGAATATCGAGGATATGGTACTCACACGAGGTCCGCTCCACATTTGGCGCGCATTGGGGCGTCGATGGAGATTACGAGGCGGCGAGAAGGCGAACCGCTTCAATCGGAGAACGCCTAATACGGCGCACCTCCGCCGCTCCACACTCGACTTAATCTTAACTGACGTTGAATCGGCACCGTGTCCTCGCGAGTTCGCGTCCATCCGAATGTTGAACGCTCGCGATATCGACGACAACGATGCGAAAGCAGCGAATTGCTATTCGTCGAAAATCGAAGTCGAAAACGAAGAAAGAAAAAGGAGGGAAGGGAGAAAGGATGAGAAATCGTTTCATCAAAGGGAAGGGAAAAGGGGAGGGAAGAAAATAGAATCAACGAATTTTTTAGTCGCTTGAACTCGCGGGGTCGATATTGCGACCGCGTATAGAAAAAAAATGGCGATCGAACGAAATTTTCGACGCGCGTATTAAAATTCGCGACGCGATAACGCGTCGATCGTTCAGCGACGAAAGGTCGAGACGAACTGAGCCCCATTCCATTTGTCGAAATTTATTTCCCGCGAGGGCATCCACGGTGTTTACAATATCGTGAGTGTTGAACGCGTTGAATTTTGGCGAGAAAGTTATTAATTGATAACATTGCTTTCTTAAATATGATATATTAATATCTATTAATTGTTTAAAAATAATTTTTTTTAATATTCTAAATATTATAACTCAAATAAAGGTGTAATCTTATTTGCGTTTATGATACTGTGATTTTATATTTTTATTTTTCCTCTTTTTTGATATTTTTCTATTAAAGAGATGTGTTTTTTTCAAAATTTTTATATGTAAAAATAAAAATAACACTCGTAGCGATTAACATAAGTGATACGCAGCCATTCAATTTAAAAGGATATATTTAAAAAAGAAAAAGGAAGACTCGTTAAGTATTCGATCGGACACATCGCGTGTTAATTATCGTTCGAGCTTAAGAGCGGTCCACTGTTCTTCCAAAGGGAGAACGTTTTAAAAACGATGTTCATCGGATCGAATTCACCGAAATTCGGTATAATTTCTGCAACTGGAACTCTTATTGGGCGTGCACGCGTCACAATGGCGGCACGCTTTCGTTTCTTCGTCCAGCCGTTTTAAAGGAAAGAGGAAACTGCAATCTTGGTCCACGACAGGGTGCCGAGATAGAGGCAATCTGCAAACACGAATTGGCCATTTGGCGGGCGTGGCGTTGCGCATGAGCGTCGCATAATTTGCTTTCGATTCGTGACTGAGCCTTCCTTTTTCTCTCTCGCCTTCATCGTCCTCTCGAACATGTGCCACAGCCGTTTTCGTACAAATGCACGCTTATGCGATCCTATCGCGTCACGTTTCAGGAGGAAATTTTGAAAAAAAGAGACGATCTCTATTCGATCGACGTTACACCCAGACTTTTGATCTCGTACAATTTAAAATTAATAGAATCAAATTAAAGATTGTTCCGTATAAATTGGATGGAACAAATTTAAAAAAAGAAGACTAGCGAAACTTCGAAGAAAAAGGGAATAAAAAATCTGAAAGAGAAATAAAAGAGAGATAAATTGTCGAGAGAGGGGAGATATAACTTATTCCCGGTTGATTGCAATTTTCACGACGGCATAAAAATTAAGAGAGGGAAGATAAAATCGGTATCACGGCCGCAACCGTTTTAACGTTGCAACGAAATTAAAGGACACCACGGGTGCGCCTTCGGTCTAAAATTCTAAGGCTGCACACGCGCCCGGTTTTGCATATAAGGGAAGGCGAAAACAGGGCCGAAGGGCCTTTTAAAACCGCTTTAACTTTTGAGGCTGGCAATTATACTGGTATTTACTGCCACAGCCTCTCCCGAAACGCCATTGTGCTCGCGCCAACATTTGCATCCCTTGTAAGCGCGACTGTCGATTGTTTTAATGGCCGCTGCCGCAGGCCTTAGCCCATAAACTTCATTGTTTAGGCACGCCTTTTTAGGCGCGCAACCGCGACGTTAGAATCGCATATAACGAGGGAGGATGTATAGGCTAGGACGCGACGACATTCCGCTTCATTGGACGGTATCCTTTTTCTTTTCTTCTTCTTCTTCTTCTTCTTCTTTTTCAACGGTGGCGAGAATCGAGAAGAAATTATTTATCGGAATAATTTATATATTTCTTCAAAAAGATACGCTTCGATTCAAAACGAAGCAATCGAATCTTGCTTAATTACCCGTGCATAAATCCAACTTGCTCCGACTTCATCCCAAACCAGCTGCGTCAAAACACCCATACCTTTGCATCTCGGGGGGGAAAAAAAATTATCGGTCGTCATTTGTCAAAAAAAAAAAAAAAAGGACAGAGAGAAAAGAGGTTGTACACACACACACACACGTATCGATCCCATAAATTCTCACGATTCACGAGAACGAAAATTCATGACCAACCCCGCGATCCTTCCAATTTTTCTTTTTCGATGGATCGACCGATCAACCTTGGCCCCCACCCTCCTTCCATTCCTCCGAAATGGAAATTCGAGGGTGTGTCCCGCTCGGCCAAGATAAATTCCACAACAGCAGAAACGACGCCCTCGTAGTCGTGGCTGGATGGAACAATATATAGATCCCATATTCCCGACCACCCCGCTGCGAAAACTGCCGTGACTTCGCGTGACGAATTTCCATTCGTTACCGTCGCGGCGATCATCGACGTTCCTCGCGACGACTGGCATTAATTTCCACTCCGAGCTACGTATATCGCATTAATCACGACACGCGGGTCCAAACATTATTACAAATCGCGAGAGGAGAAAAAAAAAGAAAGAGAAAGAAGAAGAAGAAGAAGAAGAAGAAGAGATTCGAGGTCTCGAACGACGATCTCTCGGGAACGAAGATCGAGTTCCGTTCGATAATTACGGGCCGGGTGGGCCTCTCGCGGTATCGGTCGTAAAATATCGTCCAATTATAATATTCATTTGCATCCGGTCCTTAATTAAATTACACGAGGCCGGGGTTAGGGTTTATAGGGTGTATAGTTGGGATAGAGGCGCCAATCGTCGCCAAGAGATCACCGGTTTAAATTAAATAGAGCAATTAAAACGGGTTGGCCGGTCGACCTGTAGTAGTGGTAGTAGTAGTAGTAGAGGCCGCTAATTACCCCTGGACTCTTGAAACAGGGGGTCTTGGGGTATAATCAAACCTTAGGAAGAAGGCAGCGCGACGGGGTGCCGGTAGACCCCCGTTGGGACGGCCCTGGACGCAACCCGAAAACACGTGCTGGGCCGAGATCGAGACCTTGGCGAAGAGGAACCGCGACCACCACCGGCTGCGATTCACCTGCCCCTCAACTTGGAAATTGGTTTCGACGAAACCAGCGAGAAAAATGCCACCGAAACTGACGAATCCAACGAATGCGCGTTACACCGGCACGGCCCTGTCGATTTGATCGATCGCTCTCCGTGTTGGCAATCGTTATCTGTCCTTTGGAAGGGGGAGAAGACGGGGGGAGGGATCGTCCTTTTATGGACGGTCGTTAAACGACGCTTTGAACCGTGATAGGAAGGTTGACGAATTTGCGTTTTTCGATCGATCACGTTTCGAGTCGAAGGTGTTTACAAGGAATTATTATTTAGTATTATTTATAGTAGGCGAGGGAAAATTGTTCGGATCCACGCGCACAAATATCGAAAATATCCGAGCCGTGTTTTAACGCGAAAGTAGAACGTAATTCAATCTCACTCCTCGAATCGAATAAAGAAGAAAAAGGGAAAGAAGGAAAATAATAAGGAAAAGAAAAGAAAGAGGTAACATCTCTCTTTCCATCCATCCCCCTCCGCTCGACGGAGAATTTCAAAATCCATTCTCGAAAATTGGCGCGCGCGCGACCTGACGAAAAAAGGAAGAGGATAAAACGATATTTCTCCTCGCCGCTCATTAACGCGAAGCTTCTTGATGAGGTGTTCTGTCCGAACGCGGTGATGCATTGTCCCGAGAATTAGTTGGAGAGGGCTGGCGCGCTCACGAAATCGAACGCGATCACCCCTACGGATCTCTCCCCCTCTCCCTTTCATTCTCTATAAAGTGGAGACGGAGCCGCAGTCGATCACTTTAATCGATTTCGCCTGGCGCAAGAACCGAACGAATCGTTAGATCGGGTTGATGAATGGCTGAATTATCGGCGCGGAACCGCCAATGAATATCGTTAATGAGGGTGGCACATCTTGGGGGAGGTCGCATAAATTTATCTCCCTCTCCTTCTCCTCCTCGCCCTGTTTCTCCACGAAATTTAATTATTCGCCTCCTCTTTCTAAGCTCACTCTCTTCCTTCCTTCCTTCCTTTCTTTTCTTCTTTTCCACGATGCGAATGATCGATGCGTCCAGCTTCGATTCGGAAGGCCCCTCCGGCTCTTTATTCGCGCTAACGCTCTCTCTCTCTCTCCCTGTGCCAACTCTCTCCCTCTGCTTGCCAACTCTCGCCTCTTCTTGTTCGAGATCAGATTTAATTTACCCTTGATTGAATTGTTACCCGCGATGAGAATTTAATTGTGCGCGCCAAAGATGGAAAGGGGATGGATCGTGGGTGGTCTTCGATTTATCCAAATTAATTGGCAAGAATCTAATAGATAGAGCAACAAACTAGAAAATAGCAAATCCAATAAGAATCCCTTTCTCACGACCTCTCAAATTATCCCCGAAACCCGAAAGGATCTCGTCCTCAATTAACAGTATCTTGTTTCCCTGGCTGGTCGAGACGAAAAATCTGGCGAAGCGTTTTCTAATTAAACCTTATTGTTCGGCGATCCGCGCGAAACAAAGAACGTTCGTAAGTGGGCCGCGTAATCGAGCGTGAAAGTAAGACAATAGGCAAAAGGAAAAAAAAAAAAAAACGAGCCTTTCGATCCATCCGTGAAACCTGCCCTTCCCTTTCCTTTCCTTTCCTTTCTTTTCCTTTCCTTTCTCGATTCGTCGGGGTGGCGGGTGACCAGAAGTTACGAGATTCGGTTAATCGGCGTTGAAATGGTATTTAACTCGGATCTCGGTTAGGGAGCCGATCGTGCGTAACGCGATCGTGGAAAACTGTAGAGGCGCTCGAGTCGCCTCGAGACAATGCAGCTGCCTCGGCGGACGGCCAATGATGGATGAATGGCCGCTTGTTTCCAACGCTTGATCTGAAGAATCGTGTAAAAAGGGAGGCGTTGCCGCGCGATTAGAAGCGAAATTGATCCCTCGTCGTTACGCACCTGCCGCGTATACCATTGATACCATTGATGGATACTTTTACTAATGGAATTTGTGTGGGATAAAGGGTGTGGCGTGGTCGTGTTAACGGATGAACTCGTCTCGAGCGTGAAGAAGAGTTTTGGATTTTTCGGTAGACCGACCGTAATAATTACGATAAGATTTTTATCGTTCGACTAATAATAATAAACTCGATCAACATAAATTGGCGCGACGAAAACGGGCGGTTAATTGCTTAGCTCGATCGCACCCCGGTGTGCATGCACCGATAAGAAAGTATCGTAATCGCCTATTCAACCCCTAATGGGAATCGGCGTTCGAATCGGCGTTTGTGTGTTTCCACAAAAACCGGGTGTCTCTCCCTCCACCCCTCCTCTCCCTCCCCTCCATTAAAAGTTGCAAACGATCCCGCTCTAATGAGATACCGAGACGTTAATGGCCGCTTTAATTGGGTTGTTAATTTTCGGAGATGAATTCATAGGGGAAAAATGCAAAAGGCTAATAGCAACGAGTGGGAGGAGTCGCGTGGATTAAATGGGCTATTTTCAGACCCTTTTGCCGCAGCCTGGAAAGAGAGAGAGAGAGAGAGAGAGAAAGAGAGAGAGAGGCCTGGTTTTTTTTACCCAGCCATCGAACGATCGAATATAACCCTCTCCGCTCGAACTAGGAAACTTTTTTTCCCATCTTAAACCCTTGTTCTTCATTTTTGACTATTCGACGTCTTAAAGAGGTTGATAATGTTCTATGATGGTGGTAGATTTTTTATCTTGATGAGAGGATGGCTCGATATTGGTAGGAAGATTGTTTTACGAGTCCTCCGTTTTTGTACGAGTTCGAGGGAAGATTGGATACTTTGGTATGCAAATTGTGATCCTGGTGTTGAATAAGTATTTGGAAATTATCTCTTTGTGTAGGGAGACCCCGAAATTTAACGTGTTTAAATGGGAAGGATTTTTGAATTTTATAAAATGTGTGTATAGAGTATGCACACTGTTTTATTACTTTATGATCGTACGATAGAAATTATCGTACGCAAATTTCGATAAAAATAACGATAAATTTAATTAAAATTAAAAAGAAATTCGAATCATCGAATTTTATACGTTGTAAAACTATGAAATCTGAAAGCGTTCAAGCGTTTTTCACGTTAAAGAAAAACAGATATATCAAGCTGTAAAATCACGATTCAGATACGGAATTTCCCGTACACCGCCTCGAAAAATTAGACTGATGCGATGAGGAACAAAAGAGAAGAAGTTTAGAAGAGGGGAGGGGAAAAGACTATCGAAAAGAGCCGGATGAAACAATGAACCGCAGAATGCTCGAAGAATCAGGTTAACAACGCTCCATTGTTGACGAGATCCTTTTCTTAATTTCTTCGGTCGAAGCGCCTACTTTATTAATGCGCTAATTAAATTTTCTCTCTCCCCCCCCCCCCCCCCTTCAGGATCATCTTCCATCTTTAGAGACCGATCTTTCAATTAACCGAGTTTATTTTCGACAATTATTTATCAGCTATCGATATCGATCGATAACCCGATCGTTCAAAATGGCGGCGAGGCAAGAGAGGGAGAACTGGAACTGGAAGGAGGAAGAGGAATGCAGGGAGGCGTCTAGCGATCGAGCGTTTTGCGGTCACCCGATTTCACCCTGAAATTCCTACGGCCACGACAATGATTGAAAAAGGGGGATACCGCGGCCGTTCCACAAAATTTAACGCTAAATATTTCGTAATTAATAACGCTGCCCCGGATCGGTGGGAACCGGAGGTTGCGGTTTCGTGCTTTTGCACCGGCCGTCGCCACCGCCAACACTTCTATTAAAGATTTTCCTCCCGAGAGGCCGGGCTCGTTCGATCGTAAAACCGCGAAACACCTCTTTCTTTTCCCCGCTATTTCATTTCCACCCTCCCCTCCTCCCCTGTCCCCCGAGAAACCGAAGAAACTTCATGCTCGCTCGAATGTGAAATCGCCGATTTGGAACGTTTACGAGCCGTTCGATCGTGAACGCGTGAACCGGCTGAAATCCCAAACTTGTTCCAAACGGAATTGTTTTTACGCGTGTTGCGTTACAACGTGTATCGCCCGTGAAACGCGCGAACAAGGAGTTATCTGGATTTTGGGCAAATGTTTTTTAGATAAAATTGGAAATAAAAAGTGTTCGATGTAGATGAAAATGATTGGAAATGATTGGAAATAAACTAATCGTTTTAAATAATATGTTGGATTGCGCGTAAAGTCTCTTCTTCTAACGATTACCCCGTACTTTTGGACAAATATCTCGACGAATAACGATCTTTCAAAATTCGTCAAAATTGTTTCACGCTTGATTTCTTGTGAAAAGACAAAAGCGAATTATGCACTTTCGAAGAAAAAAGAAAAGAGAATCTTTTCAAAAAGCGAGCATCGATATCGCTCGACAGCGCATTCCGACGCGATAAAATTATCACTGGAGTGGACGAGTCACTCGCGCGACGATTGCGCAACGAATCCACCTGCAATCGTAGCGCACGTTCGCTTCGAGCCGGCGATAAATCAAACCCACTGGCGAGCATCGTCGCGGATACCTGCAACGAATTCCCATTAAACGGCGCGGTGTTTATGGGCGTCGTCCATCGGACAATTAGCGGCACCCATCAACCCTTGCCTTCCCTGCAGAATCGCTCGTTCTTCTTTTCTTTTTTTTCTTTTCCACGCTGCTCGCGAAACGCGTGAAACGCGTAATGGAAACGGCTGGAAATCGGGACGAATAATCAGTCATCCTCGCGAGATTCTCACGTGTTTCACGCGTGTTCGTTCCATGAGCCCGTTAAACATCGTTATTAACCACTGCTAAATGCTCTAAGTTGAAGCTCTGTCAGCTACGCTCTGACAGTTACACATTGATATAGCACACTATTCATCCAATTACTATTGCTTCGTCCACTCGAAAACAAATCAAAAACATTTTTAACATATGTTTATTCGTGAATATTAAAGTTTTAAAACGCCATAATTTGATAATATTATAATATAAATTGTTTAAAGTAAGTAATCGACCTTTGATTTTTGTCAACGCGCACGGATCGAAACGAAATAGAAAGAGTGCATGCAATTATGGATTCTTATTTTCATCGATGAATCATCACTTCTTACGTTCGTACTTAAAAACCCCTTGCATCATAACATCACAATATCCTAATACAACAATCACGACTGTCTGACTAACGAGATGAAACGAGTTTAAGATATGACCGACGAAATAAACAAGATTTCGTTTTTTCTCTCGTTGCTAAACAACCAAGTATACGGTTTCGCCATAGGCCACACCGATAGCCTTTGCAGCACGCATGCATGTGCCTGTAGCAGGCTTAAATCGTCGATCGATTTCGACGCGACTAAAGCGCCTGACCCTTGATTATTTAACCCTTTCGTTATTATAATCGCTCTGCATAAAATACGTATATGACGAGCGATTGTCGAGTATCTTTCTCTGAAAATGTGGCACCGATATTTATCATCAATAAGCAAAGCAACCCGGGCTGAGACGTAAACGCGGTCGCTGACGATCTTTCTCGAGCACATTGTTGATGTGGTGGCTCGTTTCTTCTATTTTCTTCTGCGCGCACGCGAACCTCGACGACCAATTATACCCGAGATCCCCTCTGATTTCGGTGTAATTATCGGGGGCGTTTTGCTAGGAACTGGAACGCTTGACGGTAGTCCGGTTTCGAGGAACCTCGAGCCATCTCTCTGGCTGTTCTTTTGGGGAATGATCGGGATGAGATTTTTTTCAATTTTTTTCGACGATTGATTTGATTCATCGAGATGACAATTCTCTCTCTGGTTTAATTTTTCCACAAGCTGGATTTGACTTGAAAATAAATACGAAGATTCTTCTCGGATTCGAGATGAGTAAATTCAGAGTATTTTTAAGGGGTTTGAGGTTAGATTAGATTAGATTCGAAGAGTGATATTTACGTTAGGCTTAAGAATCATCCGAGTTTCGACATCGAGTGTTTTACAAACAATTGACGAAAAGAAAAGAAGAAAACCGAAAAAGAATATCAGCGTCTTCCCGAAGATCGAGAACAATATCGTGAAGCAACAATTTATCACGTTGTTATCCCGCAGATGTTATCCCTCGAGTACTTAATATTCCGAGAGCTTCGTCTCGAGCAACGGTTAAAAAGAGTGAAAAATTGGAGGCAAATTTCGAAACGGGCACGAAAGAGAAGAAACGAAGAAGAAGAAAAAGAAGAAAGAAGAAGAGGAGGCTGGAAGATAAAGTCACCCCGATCATCATCCGAGGGATCAATTAATTCTTTCCCGTTCCTCCTAACGGGATCGTAATCGCGCCGATCCATCATATTTCAATTGACCCACGAATCAACACGTCGCGTACACGTGGAAAAGGCGAGTCGAGGGGCCCCGTTAAGTCGTTAAATAATCAGTCGCGAGCACGCGAGCGGATTGCACTGGACGCGAGTTAACGGGCGGGTTGTTGGTCGCATTCCCTTCTTGCACCTGCGCCACACCACCGTCCATCAACTATTCAACTTCGTGTTTATCTTCGTTCCGCGCGACCGATTCGAAACGCTTTTTTTTCGAAAACACGGGTGATTCGGGGACACGCGAAGCGTCGTTGCGCAACTCTTTATCTCCCCACGCCTCTTATCTTGTCTCGATAACTTCCCTCGCGACACACCCACGTCGATACATCGGCCTGGTGATAACGGAGAAGGTCAGACACCGGATACCACGACCAATTTCGTTGGGGGAAGGGGATCGACACTTGTTCCCGTATCTTTATTCCGTCTGGATGGATATTCGCGAGCAGCGATTTCTTTACGAGTAAAACTCGTCTCGCTTCAACTAATTTTTAATGCTTACGACGCTCGAAAAGTTCGAAAGTAACGTGTAACTATTGCTACGAAGATTCGATCTAATCTGAGGTAAAAATCTAATAAATCTAAACAAAGGTTGTCGCCATTCGGACCAATGCTATTCGAGTGCAAGTTGTATATAAAATAATAATAACTCGAAACGAGTATTTCGAGAAGAATCGAACAAATTAAAAAGAAGAGAAAGAGAAACTCGTCTCGCTTCAACTAATTTTTAATGCTTACGAAAAGTTTGGAAATAACGTGTAACTGTTGCTACGAAGATGCAGTCCGATCCGATCTAGTTTGAGGTAAGAAAAATCGACGTGCTATTCGAGTGCAAGTTGCACATATGTAAAGTAATAATAATTCGAAACGAGTATTTCATCGTTGTCGAGAAGAATCGAACAAATTAAAAAGAAAAGAGAAATGGTGGAAACTCGTCTCGCTTCGACTAATTTTTAATGCTCACGAAAGTAACGTGTAACTATTGCCACGAAGATGCAGTCCGATCCGATCTAATTTGAGGTAAGAAAAATCGACGTGCTATTCGAGTACGAGTATTTCATCACCGTTGTCGAGAAGAATCTTTCAAATTAGAAAAAGAAGAGAAAAGAGAAATGGTGGAATTTCGAAGAGGGTTCGGGCGATGGGTGATTTCGGGCGGAGATTTTCGTGGCGCGCGAGGCGACGTTCACAGGCGACGCGGCTCGTTACCATCCGGGTTAATTGGCCGGCAGTGGTCGGGCCCGAGTGGGTGCAGCCGTGTGGTTATGCCCACACGCCGTTGACGTGGCTCGTTGTTGCGCTCGGTGTTGTTGCACTCGAACTCGTGGTGGTGCAATTATTCGCCGCCAAGTTTCGCGTTCCGCTTAAGTGTCACGTGGACGCGCTCCGGCTATGCCCTCCAAACGCCCGATTCGCACTCGAGAAGCCGCTCGTTATCCTCCCCTCCTTTCTTCACAGTTCGCTTTTTCGTTTCGAAAATCGGCAGGGCGTTACACCTCGCTCCTTGCCCCTTCCTCTCCTCTCCTCTCCTCCTCCTCCTCCTCCTCCCCCTCTCCCCTCTCTCTCGTTTGCATAACCGCGCCGGGGAAACAAAGGAATCGCTCGAGCTCGGCCAGTCGAAATTTTTCGGCGATCCTAACGCACCGTGACGAAAATCAGGGAAGGGAGGAAAGGAAACGGATCCACGAATGCACCGATCCACCGAGTGATTCGGACGGCCTGATCGGCGGGGTAGATACACTCGCGTGACGCGCGAATACCGGATGGAGTTTTGAGCGTTCACACGTGAAATTTCACGCAACATTTTTGGTTTAACCATCTCCTCTTCCAGTCTTCTCTTTCTTTCTAATCTTTTGTTTTGTTTTTCCTCTCGGATCAATACGTTTGTCCTTTCGCGTAATCGTATTTTTGGATAGTAGATTGAACGAAATGGGGACTTTTCATAAAATCGTTCGCGTTCATCCGAAGAATAAGGAAAAAATCGATATCGAGAAATTCCACGTAGCAATTGACCGAAAAAGAAAAATTTCCAATCCCATTTCCCTCTTCTTCTTTATCCAAGATTACGAATACACGAATCCCCCGCGTAAATAGTCACGTGGAGATGGAACGATCACGGTTGAGCGAAAAAATGCATCGACCACGTTCTCCACGATAGCCGGTTTCGAAGGGTCGTGGGTGCGCCATTGGTGGATCCGTATCGACGAGCCTGCTTCGCCTTCCGGAACCCGACGATTCGCTCGGCTGGCTCGGCTAATCGAAAAACGAGCGAGAGGCGAAAAGGACACGGAAAGGGACGAAGGAAAATCGTTTGGTATCACGAAGTGGAGAGGTCGAATAGGGTCGATTGCCACGTGCCCAAACTGATGTGCAACGGAGCATTTCGTTATTTTCCAATCTGATCCTATCCCCCTTCTTATTTTTTTTATTTTTATACTTTCCTTCGAGATTTAAAGTAAAGTGTTTTTCTCTCCTTCGATTTGTAAATTTTAGTTACAAATTTTAGTCGAAATTATTTTGGAGAATAATATCTTCGTTTATTTGTGTAATATATAACAATTTTATATTATAAATATTTTAGACAATGCAATGAACAGGTAGATAAGTGTTGTTTACTCGATATTTTTTTATTCAACGGCATGGCGAGAGATTGTATATTTTTACATACATGAGGTTTTTGCGGGAAGAATTCATTATGAATTCATTTTTAGATCTTATCGAGGTAACATGGATATTATGTATATTTAAATTATACAAAGAATTCATTAAAAAATTTTCATGAGAATTAGATTGCTGGAACAAATAAATAAGTAAGAATTTCAAGCTGCTTTTTTTCACTTATTTCATTTCTTAATTCATTCATTTGTATTACATTAATGGGAGATTGCATATCTTAGAACTTACAAAGATCGAGTAAATCATTGATGTCACGCTTCGTTTCCAGATATATATTTTTTTATATTCTCTCTGAACAAAATAGAAAAGAGTATAATAAGTATAAGCGTAAAAATTAAACAATCGTTTAAAGTATCTTTGTGGCACGAAGGGAGGAAATAAATAATGAGAATCTATAATATTTTAAACGAAATATGGAAATTACGTAAGTGGGGTACGCCGACAACAGCGATCTTCACTTTCAGACATCACTTTCAGGCCTTGTTCCGACTACTACTGCCTTCACTCGATGCATCTAGCTGCTTAAAATTCACACCTCGAAGTTCATTCTTGGTCTTGGTACTTTTCCCAGACCTAGCTGCCATGCCTATTTACCTCTCTCACCACGAAGCGACTATATCTTTTGGTTCCTGACGAGGACGGATTGGAAAAGCGCGTGATAGGATTCACGCTGCAACCACGTTTTCTATTCTATTCATAGGATAGAAAATTTTAAAACACTAGTTGACGAATTAAAGAAGAATGCCTTTGTTGGAACTTTTGCGGTGCAATCAATATCTGTTGCCAATAAATTTACGATTTCAAATATCGAAACTCTGATGAAAAAGAAATTTCATCGATCCATTCTTAACGATAGTTTCAAATTTGACCAAATTTCAAATTCACACTGACTTTTCAAATTCGAAAACAAAATTTCCACTTCTACAACTTCTAAAACTAAATTATAAAACTAAAATTATAAAAAGAAGAAAAAATCGAATTAATTAAATACAATAAGAAACAAAGTGTCTTCTGACACGAATTTCACGAATCGAGTACTTTCCAAAACTCGATCACAAGACAAACAAAAAAAAAAAGAAAAAAAGAGAAAAAGGAAATTATCAACTATACCAATCGAATCCAACATGCAACAAAGTCAAACTAACGACGAGAAATAAAGTCTGCTTTAACGTTCGCGTTAACGCGTTAATTATTCGTCTTCGATTTGCGCCACTCGTATGCAAGATCCACGCTTTCCAGCCTTCTATGACCGTGCACAGATCGTGCACGCATGCCTGTGCGTACGTGCACGCGTGCAGCACACAGACAACGTTCGACTCGTCACTCACGTATGCAGATGCGATAGACACGAGAGATGGTCGCGATGACTGCGCCATGGACGGTTCCGGCTAGTGGTGCGCAGTTCCCTTTCGGTCCGTATATTCTCTTTCTGAATCCGCTCTCTCTTTTCCTCGTCCCCTGTTTTTCCTTTTCACTTGCTCCTTCGCGCGCTCACCCTGTCACGTTTGCGCATATACAGGGTGTTAACGTATTCGAGAATATTTGAAGGATCGGTCGGACGAGACAGACGAGAAAAGTTGTCGTGCAAAAATTTCGTTTGTAAAAGTGTTTTAATCGGAACGTAACGAAGCAATCGCTTCCTAATTCGCGTTTTTTGTTTCGATATTAAAATTTATTTCGATATAAATTCAATCTCTCTCAAATTTCAATTTTTTATGCTTCGATACTTCATTCGTTCATATTCCAATTAATATCGATTTTATTTATCATGTTTCGGATCGCTTCGAGTTTGATAATGTTCTGGAACGAGTTGCTTGACGATGTCGAAGCGAAAGTTTGAATACGTTTGATGACTGACCGATCATATTTGGAGATGAGTTTGAATTGTGGTAAAATTATTCTCCGGCGAAATCTTTTGCTTTTCCGATAACGTGAAATTGGTAATTGAATTTATATTACATTTAATTGAAATTGTGTCGTATACGCCTGTTTTTTTGAATGAATAAACGATCCTCACCACACACGAGATGCTAAGTGTACTAAATTCATTTGTCATACAATTATTTCAATCTTTAATATTTCCTCATCAAACCATCTCAAACTTCTTTCAACATCTGTAAGAAAAACCCGTTCTTTGAATATTATCAGACATCAGATTACACAGAATCTCAAGAACAAATCTCACTTCAAACTGTCTGCAACTTTCTCCCCTCCCCCCCCCCCCCAAAAAAAAGAAAAAAATACGCTCCACTCTCATTCGACTCTGATACAATATTTCCACAATATCGCAACTAAGCACAGCACAATGGACTATCTCAAACCTCTTGCAACAACAATACCCTAAAAAGAACGCGACACGAACACAATACACCGTGTCAAAGATGAAAGGGCCACCCTGTAGATGATACGGCCAAGTATATATATATATATATACTCGCATGGAAGTGTCCGCGAGTATCCGTGGCTGCACGTGTGCCGGTATACCATACGCGAGGCTACAAAGCGTGCCACGTTCCGGCGGGTGTGCTTCCTCCGGGTGTCCGCTCCAGTGGGCCAAACCAACCGGCCAGCCCCAACCAGCTCCAACGAGCAGCCGGTCCGACGACCATTGAGATTACGCTCTCTCTCGCCGCTTCGCTTCCCCGTGACTCTCGCTTTTCTTTTTCCCTTAAATGTCACGCGCTCGAGATGGGTCCGCTCGATTGTCGGCCCCTCGATTTATTAATTTTACCTGACCACCGGACAATCAGAGACCGGCCGATTCGATGATTACGCTGATTGCTCGTGATGATGATCCATTTTTTTTTTCTTTCGTTTTACTTTCTTTCGTTTTTCTCTCTCTTCTTCTTTTTCTTTCTTCTTTTTTTTTTTCGCCACAAAGAAACGATTGTTGGCTGCGCACTCGGTTATATAGGACTCGAAGGATCGGGGATAATTGGAACGATTGATTGATTTGAATCGAATACGGGCTGTTTTTGGTACGCTTTTGATAATTTTGAAAACTTGTTTCCTCTACAGGCTTCACTTTAAATGTTCATTGTATCTAAGAAATCGTAATTTTCATGACGGTTAATTTCATTAAACTGTATACAATCTTTATCCAACATTTTCAAACAATGGTAAAAGTTATATCATATATTGTATTACACGTGACAATCGTTCTATAAATATCAGAGAATCTTTGTTTCAATTTTCTTCTAATTCCAACCTGTTCAAACCATTCGCAACTTTCGCGTACAATCTTCCAATCTAATAAAACTTCGTTTCGCTGAGTTTGTTCTCGATCGAACAAATATTGCATGAGAAATCAATCCTCGGACAACTCACTCGTATCGGATCCCTCGATCATCCGCTATCGAAATTTATCGATCGTTCGCTAATGATGGATGAATCGAGCGAGTCGAGACCACGAAGTGACGTAAGCGGATTAGCGTTCGATCAGCTTCTAATCAGCCGCGCTGCCAAAAACCGGCAGAGATCGGTATTTACCTGCTCGGCCAGATCGATCACGATTCGTGGGAGCAGCGTGTAGATAGCAATGTGACCAGGAATAAACGTGTTTATCGTGTATACGTCGCTGTGACTGAGCCACGAATAAACAGCTCCTGTGGTTTATCGCCTCGTATTATCAGAACCGTTTATCAGAAGCCAGATTCTGGATTATCGTACAGTCGATGTCCTTCCGCCTCCCCTCTCCTCTTTCTTTTCGATGGAATTTCCACGGTCAGAGACTCGTTAGAGGAGACCGAGAATCGTGAGTCATGAGCTCGACGCGCTTCTTGTTGGAACTATGCGGTTGGAACGATCTTGTGCAGATACTATTAATTGCAATGGTGGATTTGATGAAAGAATCAAATTACGAAAAAGGAGGTAGCATTTAAGATAATACGAAGATAGAATTTGATAAAATATAAAAAGTGAGCGATCAAGTGAGATTCGGAAAATAGAAATTCATATTTAAACCGAATTTCTCGTTCTTGCTTCGATGAAAAGATTCTCTTAGTCTAAAAAAAAAAAAAAAAAAATATAACAAGATTAAATTTTGATAGAAATTTTCATGAGATGAGGTGTACGTCACGAATGTATAATACGATGACAAATTTATAGTAAAATGAAAACTGTATGAAAAAAAAAAAAAAAAAAGAAAAGAAAAGAAAAGAAACGAACTGTTTCGCATAAAAGAATTTATGTATGTAAAAATTACACAGATTAGAGCCCCCGGTTCCATTTATTTGCAAATCTTGGGTCACATTTGAAATCGATGACTTCTGTATAATCAAGTGGAAAGAACCATTTCAACACCAGGCTATCAGCTTTCATTGTCTCGGCCGGCATTTATAACGCTCGATATTTATAATTTCTAATCACCTCTTTCCGGTTTTATTAAATATATTATAAATATTGATGAATTTGAAAAGAAGAAGAAAAAAAAAAAAGAAACCTCTCCTCTTCATCGATTATTCATGACGAGAAACGAGTTATTATTATTTATCAGAAGGTAATGTAACAATATTCTAATATTCCCTCCCTCCTCCCCCACCAATAAACGACACAGGAGACCATCGCCCTCGCGACTTTGGATCCCATGGAACAAGAGGCAGAGGTCCAGGATCTCTGATCGAGGCGGCTCGTTCCCATCGCTAGGCGGGAGTCACGGGGATGACCCCACGGCGTGACCCCGGCCAGAGGATAGCCGCGATGCCCCCTGCGCGCACGCGATAACACGCGCGCCCGTGTTTTTCGAGCCTTCTCGCCTCTCCAAGAGAAATAAGGAGGCGAGGCGAGGGGTCTAAGGTCGTAGATACCGGCGCACGCAAGCCGGAGCTTTTGTACGCTGCCGAAGGGGACACGGGCTGGTGGTGGCCGTCCCCCCCACTCCAGAGTGGACAGAGAAAAATGGACGAGCCACGCGAAAGAGGGGGAGGAGGAGAGGAGCCAGGGGGGGAGCGAGGTGGGATTGTGGTTTATGGGGAGGGGGAGGTATTCGGGGAATTTTATGGGGCGATGATGCTTCGCCTCGAAGATGGAGTGTAATGGGGTGTTGCGCGGGGGATGCAAGTTTTCTTTCGAGGGAGGGTAGAGGTGAACTCGATATTTTTCTCGCCGAATTTTATTTATTATTATTTGAGATCGGTAATTCTTCTGGCAATCGGGTAGCATTTTTGTGTGAGTAGAAGTGAAAGGAATTTTTCTTTTTCGTTTAACGTAGGGGATGGGTATTTTCTTTTATTGTGTGATTAACGGTGAAAGTGCAAAAATTGGTTGGTGCGTGATTTTATTGTATCGAATATTACTCGTTATTAGTAGGAAAATATGTTATACTTCGATGATTGCAAATATTGTAAGATGGTTTAGGATTAGATATATATGTATATATAATATTTTTTTGATATAAAAAATGAGTAATATATGTCGAGAATAGGAAATAAACCAGTCGAAGCGCTTTTTTTTTAATTAAAAACCGGAACGATAAGGACACGCTCTATCGTAAAAGTATCGAATGATAACAAAGTTACACAACAAATGTGTGTGCAACAAATAATCGATTGCAGCATTTCCAAGAAAATGAAATAGCAAAACTAATAAACAACTGTGTAATTCCATTTTGGCTCATCATCCCTAGAACCAGATACTTCTACGAAAATTAGAGAGATTATATTATACAGCGTTTCGCGGAAAACGAAATAAAGATAACGTTAAAAATTTATTGCAAGCATAGAAAAAAAATTAGATAAACATATCTCTCTTTTTCGTTCTCGATTATAAATCCAACAATGTAAAGAACGAAGCCGAAATGAAAATAATCAAAATAAGGATAAATTAAATTTTAAAAATTAATATTTAAAAATTATTAGAAAAATTGGATAAAGAAAAGTTTTCTCCAATTCTTGATCATCCTCTTCTTCCAGCTTAAACTTAATAATCTCTCCTTAAATTTTTCATCAATCGAATCATCCAATAAAATTTACACGTTTCTAAAGAAAAACTTCAAAAACGGTCAAATGATGATTAAAAAATACAGTATAACGCATATTTCCTTAAATTTCACCAATAATTTCTCTTCCCTGATTGATTATCTTATTCGAAAAAAGGAAGGAGAATTATAAAAAAAAACGCAAGATATAGATTCGAGACGAGAAATAAAGAAGAGGGAGGAAAAAATTCGAATCAAGCGTAAAAGGAAATGCACGAGGAGGAGGGGGAACGAAGAAGAGAAATGGATGTAACAGAAGGAGGGATAAAGAAAGAGTTCCGCCGTTGATCCAAGAACGACGAACAAGGAAGATCGGCTTTTATCGTGGACGATTCTTACGAGCGGCTCGCATGCGATGATAACACTGCGCGGAGGTCGAAGGAAAGAATACCTTTTAGCCTCTTTTATCGGACTCTACTCGTGCGTCAATGGCGGCGGTGGCTTCTTCCACGGAGATAATGCCGTCCTGCCGGTTCAAGAAGGCCGGAATAATCGTTTTTGTGAGACACGAGCATGCCTCGGCAGTGTGCTCCTCGGCGCACACGCGATTCACTACACGTGCTTTATGGATACTTGTTCACTCCTTCTCCCTCTTTCTCTATCCGTCTCGAACTGGAGAAAGCGAATAATAAGTATAGTAGCAATTTCTGAACAAGTAAGAAATTTTCTCCCCCTTTCTTCTTCCACAAGAAAATTTCTTTCTACGATATCTTTTTTATTCGAATTTAATTTTTTTTTTTATATAACAGCTGTTTAATTTACATTTATTTCCAAGATATTTTCTTTCTTTCGTTCTTCAATTTTGTTAGAAACTAAATAAAAGCTTTAAAAAAGCAGATATCTTCAAACAATGTATTTGAAACTGTATATATACTATATATATATGAAACAACGAAAATTAAGTAACATTGGAAACTTATTTAAAAAAATATCTCATCAAGATTTCTTCTTTCAAAAAAGAAATAATCGAAAAGAATTCATTCAATATTATCGCATGATAATTATCACTTTCTTATCCATCGCGATTCAATAGCCCGTTTCTGCCATTTAACGAAGAGATCGAAACACGAAAAATTTCCAATCGGCGGAGGGAACACGAAGAGGAAACGGTCGGCGCGATAATAAATGCGGGAAAAGTTGACGAAATTTATCGTCGTCGAAAAATTATACCGTGCACGATAAATACCTCGCTGCTCGGGTAATGCCTAATAGTTCGCCTATGATATTAATATATACGTCGAGTTTACGATTATTTATATCCGCGTTGAAACGCAGTCGGGAGTAATTAAGTATTCGTGAAATACGACGTATTAACGAAGCGCTTTCCAGCTCGTTTCAGCGGTTATACATTTCTCCTCGCCATTTCAAATCGCTGCGAGATTCCGTAATGGAAATCCTCGATTCAGCCGCTAACTCGATCGAAGCTGCGTTTGTTACATCAACGGGAATTGCGAAATGGAGATTTTTATTGTCTCGTTGGAATTTGCCGTTTTCGATTATGGAGAAGAATGAACGGGTGAATATTTCGTATATTGGAATTTTGCGAGAGAAAAGTGTAAATTGAATGAGAGAAGATCGAGCAAAGGACGATTAAAGGTTTTATATTATAGGATCAGAAATGATACTGATATTGTCACGTTTCGTTTGGTTAAATGGAAAAGTCGAAAGAGTTGATCTGGTACATAAATCTTTTTCCTTTGTTGTAAAGATAATGGAGGAGGGATAGATTTGAATTCAGAATTTTATTCGAAGATACAGAAGTGAGAAAGATTTAGATCGAGATGATAGGAAGATAAAAAGATAAAGGTTTGGATTAACCAGGTTACAAAGAAAAAGGATTTTTTTCATAACTTTGATTATTCTTTATTCTAGTCAATAATCACGTACGATATCAACCAAAGCGTGGATAAAAGTATCAAAGCAAAAGACAAAGATTTAAATCGACGAGGTTTTAAACGGAAGGAATTAATGAAGATATTTTTTGATCTTAACTATTCCTCCGTTGAATGGAACGAATGCAAAATTACTTGATATTATGACTCGTTCTAGAATAAATTAAATATAATTATTAGATTATATGTGGAAAATATTCAAAATAAAATAACATGTTTAAAGGATGAAACAGATATCCAGTTTAAACTTCATTATTCCTTTCGGTTGTTTTCATTTCGTTTCATTTCATTTCTGGCAAACGTAAGAATAATAATCTTCGTTTCACATTTCCTTCTTCAATTATCACTATCGACGAGACATTGTAACATTTAGCACGTAATATCGAAAGCGACAAAACAAAAGTGGCCGACCCCGGTGCGCCACGATGTCGGCCGCTGATTACGAGCGGTTCAGTAAAGGAAAGAAAAAGAAAGGGAAAAAAATTAGGGGCACGAGTCTGGAGGAAATTATCGAAATAGACCGCTCTCGAGAGCTAATCTAATCTAAGAAAGGAAAACTCCGGAGCTCTATCAGCCTGATAACCCCCGAGATCATACGTCCAATCTAAACCTTTCGAGGGTATAAGCGATTAACGATTTCGGATTTCTACGAGACGAGAAGTGGAAGAAAAGAAGGAGAGGAAGAAGAAAAAAGAAATAGAGTTCGTGACACTTAATGCGACACTCACTGGTTTTGTAACTCCAAACTTAATTGATCGTTCGTAATTCTTGAAAGAAAAACGAAGAAGAAGAAGAAGAAGAAGAAAAAGAAGAAGAAAGAGAGAAAGAAATGACGATAAGTTCGAGAAATTTGAAGATCGATCTGAAATGGAAATGAGGATGCAACTGCGTCGTGATCACAGTGTTGCACAATTATATTCACCGCTTATTTCTCTCGATTTTTCTAATTGACTGTTTTGCATAAACGATTTATGCTTATGCGGTAAACAAGTCAATGTTGGAAAATTAGCAATGCAAAGATTGCGCAAAGGATTCAGTTTTGCAATTAATTCGTCTGATAATTGAAAAACTTGCGAGAGAAAGAATATTTAATAATGAATTAAAGTAACAAAGTTATTTCACGATTTTGATTGCACAAATTAGAGAAACGATTATAACAGATAAGTGTGGAATAAAAATAACGAAACAAAAAGAAATTAAATAGCAATAGTAGCTCTTTCTTTTTTGAATTTTTATCTGCTATTTTTACATTCTTCATTAATTTCTCGCTTTTCCAAAGAAAGATCCCTTGATAAAAAAAAAAAAAAAAACTTACGACGTTGATTTTCTTCTTCACGGATAAAATGAAAATCAAATAATTCATAACACGAAGAGTAAACAATCGCTATTAAAAAAAAAGGAAAAGAAATATTTCAAATAACACGTGTACGAAAATGACTTGCAAAAGTTCATCATCGACCCAGCAACCTCCATTAAAACCACTAGTCACCCGATTATCCGTATCTCGCACATCCATCAAATTTATTCGAAAAAAAAAAAAAAAAAAAAAAATAAGAACGAAAGAAAGAAATCAAATTTAAAGAGAGAAACAAAAATTTTTCCATCAAAAAAAAAAAGAAAAAATAGAACGAAACGATTTCAACGTCTTCGAACGACAACATTTATTCGATTCCAAAAAAAAAAAAAAAAAAGAAAAAACAACGACCATTCGCAAATTCATCAAATTCAGCCGAAAGAGCGCACAGACGAGGCTTAAATTCTTAGACTCGAACAATACGTCTGAAAAGCGAATATCGAAGGAGGCCAGGCGATCAATCTCCTCTGTGCGAAGTGGCGAAAAGCCGGGACGACCTCGAGTTCACAAGCCTTTTATTGACGAGGGTCGGCCGATCGGCGCATTAAGGCCGGCGTATCGGCAAGTGATAACGATAACAGCTCGTGCGCTTCTGCACGCAGGCTAAAAGCCTGCGAAACTTATCGTAACCCCACACGAAGCCGGCGTCCGCGATTTATCTTCCGGCGACACGTAAACACTTATTAACGGCGCACACTCATTAACCGGGGAGGAGAGATGTGTCCGATGCCGCGTGCAAAGGTTATCGCGGGCGAGACATCCGCTTCGAGAGCGGAATCTGCCTCTTTCCTCTGCGATTCCTTGACAAAAGAAGATCGAGAGAGAGGATGTTGCGGGTGAAATTGTTCTTCGATCCAGTGGAGATTCGGTATTCGGATCATCGAATGGAGATAAAAGTAAACGCGAGGTTGATTTATATTACGCACGAACTTTGAATTACGTTGGAACACTCTTCGGCGAATAATTTGTGTATAATTGTTTTGGTAAAAGTTCAGAAGCATTGATTTTATCGAGAACTTTATTTTGTGAAAATTTAGAAGAGAAATAAGGTAAATGTAGATAGATTTTCACGAAAGTTCGTTCGTCGAAGAAATGTCCTGTTCTTTAGGACATTATTAAGCTTCGATGACTAATACGATTAAAACGAGAGTTTTATTCGTGTCACGTTTTATATACTTTATACGTGGTATGCAATTTTAAAGGAGTTAGGAATTTCAAACAGAGATACGTCATGTTTATATACATATAATGAGCAAAAGGAGGAATGCAGTTTCTTGTTTTCATTCTAGTCTCTGACTTCATACTACTCGGCTCGATCGTTCATTAATTTCTACAAATTAATCCTAGCACTTTGAGGAAATTTTTATCCTCGACTTTATTTTCCCTCGATGTGATCTAAATTAAATACAAAATCAAATCGATTATACTATTATATTAAATTATAAAAAACGAGCGAACGTGACGAAATTAGAAATTCCACGGTATTATAATAAATCAAACGAGTTATCGATCCATCGTCCACCATCGTATCGCACGAAATGAATAATGTCCCTTCAAATTTTCCATATCACCAACACCAATTATCCCATAGCACCGAGCAATTAAACGTTGATTTATTAACGAGGCGTCGAAACGCGCGTGTCGAAAACCGACCCACCGCCAATTTCACCGCCAATTTCCCCCCTCCTCCTCCTCCTCCTCCTATTCCCGATCTTTCGCAACGGAGACGATACCGATACTCCGCCATTCGTCCACGCTCTCTCGTATAAATCATAATTAAATCAAAAACCGACCGACAGCCATTTGTATCGGTTTTTGTCTCCTGTCGCAGCTGGCCAGCCATTATCCTCCAGCATTCTTGATGCACTTTCGATCCGGTAAACCAGTTTCCACGTTTCAACCACCGATTACGCACGGATCCAGAGAGATGCTCGTTTCTCTATCCATCTCTCCCGGATCCTTACATAATTTATCTTTCCGCGCCGATCGAATTCATTATGTCATTTGTCATCGCTCGAAAAATTCTACCTTTCGATCCCATTCTTTCTCTCTCTTCCTTTCCTCTTTCTCTTTCTTTCCTTCTTCTTCTTCTTCTTTTTTTTTTTTCGACATCGCAGCTGCCGGCGATACTCGTCGTAACGCACGAGTTATCCTTGACATTATGCGTGCATTACCAGAACGACGCGACCAGAGAGAGAGAGAGAGAGAGACTCCTGTTGCGAAATCACGACGCGTGCAACGCGGTTTGCTTTTTTACGATTTCGATCCGCCTCGCGGGTAGGCAAGGAGGGCGATCGCACGAGGGGTAGGGATCCGTTATTACGCTTACGTAATCCCCTCTCGAGGCATTTCCCTCCCCTTCCTCCTCCCTCCCACCGAGGAGTCGTTCATTAACGAAACCTGTTGCTCGAGAAACGAAATCGGCGAGCGTATGTACGATCACGAGATTTAATTCGTGGCAGATGCAGCTGTGCGTAATAGCAGGACCTGTTTCCTGCCCGCGGAAGTGTGGCCGAGTATATCGAGGAATGGCAACGAGAGAGGGATGAAACGCGACGAAAGTTCGTCTTTCCTTTTTTCTCTTTCCTTTTTTTTGCCCGCGCTTCCCTGATTTCTTTTTCCTTTTTTTTTTTCTTCTTCTTCTTCTTTTATTTATTTTCTCCCGTTTCTTTTCTGGTCGGCCGGTTTCTCGGTTTACATACATGCAGGTTACAACAACGGTGCGGTGAAACGGTGGAATTTTCGTCTCGCAGGTGCACGCGTGGTTTGGCGAATCTGTGTCACTAGAGTCGATTGAAAATCGCGAGAATATGATATTTTCGAGAAAAAACGAGTTGCTTTTTTTTTTATTTAAAATTTTGTATTTAAATTTTCGAGAACTTTTTCTCGGTGGTGATTCTCCGGAACGACCTTGAATCGAGCTGTTGATAATTACGATGAGTAACGACGAAACGGTTAACGCTTCTACCCTTTTTTTAACAAGCGGCAGATGCACCTGTACCGGAACCCGACACGGAAGCGCAACAAGCATTCCGTAACAGGAAAGGATGCACCCTGTCTAACCCCCTAAAACTCATCGAGCCGAGGTTTCCTGTCGCAGGAAAAGGGGCAGCCTCGTCGAACCGTGAATGCCACTTGGACGAGCCGATCACGAATGAGTTGAGTTCGTTCGCTTTACCGGTTGTTTGAAAATAAGTGTTTCGATTCGGTTTCACCCCATCTAAATTGCTTTCCACCGTTTTCACGCCCCATTTCCGTTTAAATAATTTATTACCAACCCCTGGATTTTAATAATAGGTTATCGAAAATTATTTGCAGTTGATCGGCGGAAAATTTATGTATTATAGAATGATGACTTTGTGTATTATTTATTTAATTTTGTTTTTCGTATTAGGTGAAATATTAGGTTAATATTATATTTGCCTTTTTCTTTCTTTTTATTATGATTAGGTTCTTTCGTCATTCGAATATTTATCATTGTACATTTAAAAATAAGGTATTGTACGATCTATGGAAAATTTATGGAAATTTTTGAGATTGTAATCTTTGGCTTATTTTTTTTTTTTTTTTTTTCATAATTTCATACCGATTAGATATATTTATTTACATTCATCATAGCTATTTATGCGATTCATGTCGTATTCGAATCGGCAGTTTCTTCATCCGAGTTCAATTTATCCATGTGAAAGAGATTGGAAAACGTCAAACAATTTCGCGGACTGCCCACCAATTAACACTTTCCATGCTTTCTAATCTTTTTCGTGCTAATAACTCAAGTGATAACGAATGATTCACATTGAATTCGGTTCGATCAATCATCACGTCGATAATACACTTCAACCTCGGCCATTTCGACGTTTATCGTCTTCAAAAAAAAAAAAAAAAAAAAAATAATACTTATCTTTTTCCAAGAATTAATCATCAACGATTCGATACGTTTAACGCTTACGAAAAATCGTTTTCCCTTCCTCTCTGATTTATTATCAAGTTTCCGGTCGTGGAATAGCTTCGAATGCAAATCTGAGGGGAAAGTAAAAAAGCGGAAATAGCCGGTGGCCGAGGCTTCTGCGGCCACCTGTCCCCCGATACAGAAATCAAAAGCGGAAGTCTGCCACGGCACAGGAAGCATCGAACCGTGTCAGTAGCCTGTTGTCAGCCTCGTCGCTTCCTTCTTCGTGGAATCAGCCTCACGATAGAGGAACCGGCTCACGGGCTTTGGAAAGTGGAAACTGCGAACGTGTCGAACGAATCCCGGAAGTCGACGCTTATGGTGTCCACGGAACGATTCCGTGCCGAGTAAAAGTCATGCTCGTGAAATTAAATTAATCCTTCACGTTTCATCTCCAGATGAAACATTTCGAACACATGATCATCGTTTACAAAATTATTCCGTTATCTCGTTCTTCGTGACGCATAGAGAAATATAATCTAATTGAACTTACGATCGAGTGTTAATTGTAGTAATAAAATTGTTTGTAAGAATATTAAAAAAAAAAGAAAAAAGATTTCAAAATAGTTTATTAACTCGGCAATTTTTAAAAGAGTTTGACTTTGATTCTTGCGAAAATTGCGATACGAAGGATGTTTTTCGCTAATCTAAACTTAGATTAAATTTATTTATTTATCAATCGAGTGAAATTACGAATGGTTATGCCGAATTTTTTTTATCTCATTGATTATTCTTTCACGATATAAGAATGTATTTATACACACACATTTGTGCAACATGTTTGAAAGGTCGATTCTAAGGGCCAAAGCGAGATAGAACGAGATAACTTTAACTCTGTTACACTTCCTCGCCACCACGCGGCGCGATGTATCATTCTCTCTCTCGCTTCGTCCAATTTAAATCGCTTATTATTTAACGAATACGCTTCAATCGACATTTACGTACATCGACTTTCGTTTTAACTTTTAAAACTTCGATCTTTCAAGTGTCCTACGAATATATCAAACATTTTGCATAAAACATTAGGAAACGAAGAAAATAATATGCTTTATACGCGAAAGAAAATATCTTAGAAATATTTTCGCATCCATAATCAATTATCATAAATCGATCTAATATGAACAAAACATTCTAATCATCCGCAAATACGGAGCGTCCCAAAAAAAAATTCAAACGAGAGAAAAGTATCGCCTCGAACAATTCGATTCCCTGCATGAATGAAAACAACATTGTTCAAAACCAGTTTCGTAGAGATACGATCGAAACGAACGTTGGTTTCGACGAAAATCCGAGTCGCAGCCCATCTTCTCCGTGGACAGGAAACATCGAAACAAACCATGGTAATCAACAAAAATCCTCGAACAAATACTTCCGTAACGACAGATCAACGTTTAGGCGAGGGATTGTTAACAAGGGTATTCTTTCTCGTCTCGCTAACGCGTAAATTAAAAGTCGGTGGAACGATTTTTCGAGGACGATCGTACGAGCTAGTAATGGCCTCGTTCCACCGCCCCCTCCCACACGATTGAGCAATCAGGCAACCGATTATTTTCCCCGCGCCGCGAATAATTACCGCACTTTGATCCGTTCCATCGTAAGTCATCGATAACACGCCTCGCATCACCGGCCAATAAACCTAATGACCGATACAAAATTATCGGCGGTTTCGTGTGAACGTCGAGCAATCGAACGGGCAACAAAGACTGATCAACGATAATGATAATAATTCCCCGGTGGATTAACGCGCGGCCAGAGTATTCCGTCTAACTATGGCTAACGAGCGACCAGCCTTTGACGTGACCTCTTTCGTTTTAATAGGGAGCTGGTTTTTCGGTGAAGATTCCCTCGTGGGATCATCGTGGCAAATTGGAAAGAGCGGATCGGCAGCGGTGAACGGTGATAGGAGGTTTGAAACGATGCTGGATTTTTGAACGTCTGCTTGCAGATGCTTTTCGATTTTCGAGAGCAAAAGGTTGTAGGCTTTTTCTGTGGTGATCGTTATGACAACAATGATGCGATGATAAGATTGGAGGATTTTACGATTTTGTATAATATTTTGTTAAAGTGTGGATGGATAATGGAATTAAGGAAAAAATCTTTGGCAAAAGTGTCATTGTTACTTGTTGTTAGAAATTCACTTTTTCTGATACTGCTTTATTACTATCTCCTATTTTTATATTTTTTTCTGTCTGATAATGAAGTAATAAGATGAAGTAATACAGTTTTATTCAAAAAGATAAAAGCTTGGTATATTTTAAAAAAGCATGCAAATAATAGAAGTAAGAAAAGAACCTTTGACAAAACTCATATCCTATTCTTCATCATTACTGTTACCAAGAAATTTTTCTGATATTATAGCACTCTTTATTCCATCCCCTATTTCTATACATTGTTTGTGGTAATCGTTGTGACAATGAAGTAGGAAGATATAGTTTTATTCGAGTATGATAAATTAAAAACTTGGAATATTTTGAAAAAAACATGCAAATAACAGAATTAAGAAAAAAAAATCAAAACAGTCATATCCCATATCACCTGAATCACTATTTCTGATATTTTACAACATTGCTCACTCCATCCCTTCTATTAAGAAATCTCGTAAAATCGTCGTTTTCGAGACGCAAGAACGAAGAAAAATTGGAGAAAAATTTGCAAAACTTGAAACCACCGCACGAAGATGCATTCTAACACAGGTGATTCATGGTGATTGCTTGCCGCGTAGAAAGGACGAAGAGGCTTAAAAAGAAGACGCTGAACCTAACCACGCGACCACCTAACCCATCCCCCTCGATGTAAAATATTCTCCCTAACATTCCTCCGAGCTGACAGCCTCGAGAGATATCCACAGGGATTTTAATTACCCCCGAGGCTGCTATCGGGCGAAATCATACTTTCGCTCTTATTTATGAACACCCTAAACGACACGCTCCCTTCCGACAATTTATACGAGTCTAAACGACTAATTAATATTTGTCGCCGTTTATGATCGGCCAAATTAGACGATCCTCGAATGTTTTTCAAGCGAAAGAAAGAGTGACTGCTCTCTCGTTCGATAAAAAGTTCGATCGCAAAATGACACTTTTGCGACGATTACGCTAACAATTAAACTCGTTGGAATTATCTGGTTGGACGTTTTGTCGTTGCAACTTTTATATTGCTTTCCTAATTCGTTCTAAGAAATAATAATAATATTGTCAGACCAATTTCATAGTGGAAGAGATTAATCCAGTTGCATCTTCGAGTTGATACAATTTTTCGAATGTCGCAAAAGAATCGGTAAAAATCACTATTATTATTGAATTCCATCGAAGAAATTCGAAACGCTTAACAATCGTCGAATCAACTATTACTATTCGATTCCGTGAAAGAAACACGAAACATCCGCTTCGTTTCCTCCATAAGTTCGTCGCGCATTCACGGTGGAAATCCTCCTCACGGCTCCTCTAAAACGTATAAAGAAAATTGAAACCTTTGGCGAGGCGGAACCACTTGAAAATCGTCGTACCATTTTCCATACAGCGATTTTCCTTGGTAGGCCGAGCTCGCCTCTGAAACGACTTTCTGAACATTGGAGGAATGGAATTCGCAATTGGAAATGCCAGCACGGATACGGCGTACGTAGGTTACAAGTATCTTTTACGCCGGGGACAGAGTGGCGGAGAAAAATTCGCATACTCGGATCTAGTGTCGGCTCTAATGCGGCCGATCGCCGCTACCGAGACGAGGTACTCGTGTTTCACGCGTTGGAGAACGCGTGGGCTTCGACCTGGCTGTTCCTTGCCGCGTTAAATCTCGAGTTTTATGGACGGCCGCTGCTGCTAATCCGTTAGAAAGATTCGATTTCACCCGCGTTTTCCGTCGCGAGCGCGAAAAAATTTCCTTCGTTTCGTCGTCTGATTTCTTATTCCAGAAGAGAGTGGGGATCAGCTCGAAAGAAGGACACCGAAGAACGTAAGAAAAGATTAGATTACCTTTGTTCTTAAAATTGCTCGTCTGATTATTTAAAGAAAGACTTGACTGTTAGAGGATCGAGGAAGAAAAATGTAAGAAAATCAGATTACTTCTGCGCATAAACTTCTCTCCTTTCCTTTCATCTTTTTCGCGAGTGATAGTATCGACATTATATATATATATTATTATCATCACACTTCCTCCTATAGCTTTCCAACAAATTTATAACAATTACAACACGTTCTATCCTCTTTCCATCTTTCCTCCTTCCATCGTATAAACGCTTTCCACGCGCTATACCCCCAATAACAAGCCAGAAAACCAATTACAAGTACGAGTAGTAGAAACGCATCGAGTTAATCATCTCGTACTTCCTCGTACGTACTTACACTTACACTTTCCAACTCTCGTCTCTCCCCCTTAACCCTAACAACAAATCGAAATCTCTCGCACACAAGCATTCCTCCAATCACCCTCCACCAATCACCGTATTCAATAAATACCATCACCTCCACCCCTCCACTCCAAATCATTCGATTAATCATCGACCAAGATCGTCGTCTCTATTACACCCGAGGATCCATCCATCGATCCATCTCCCTCGAAGAAAAAAAAAAGAGAGAAAAAAAAGGAGAAAAGAGGGGGAGGGGAGACGAGAAGAGACGCGGTGAAAAAAAGGAAAGACGAAAAGGAAGGCGAAGAAGAGGGATTACCGCGCGGCGTACGAAAATGATTAATTGCACGGCGAGGAGCGAGAGACACGTCGACCTTGCCCGCTCGACGTGGCGGCAGCACGCGGCAGCGTGATACTTATCGGCTTGATTTACATCGTGGTTAAAACCGTTGACACGCCGCGCGGCTTTCCCCGTCGCGGGGATTATTCCGAATGATTAGACCGGTTCGTGGCGGCCGATTAGGGAATTTTCACGATGATTTATCGACGATAAGGAAGGGAAAGCTCGAGGGGAGGTCGATGTTGTAAATTGAACGTCCTCACCTCGAGCAGCAGATTTTTGAGAGCGGGCGTTTACCGGAGAGAATTCTGGGAACGAGTGGTTGGCTGGCTTCGTGTATTCGAAGCGATGCGTTCGAAGAACGAGGTTAATGGTAAAGGAGGGTAGCAGAGTTTGAATTTATTTCGCGAGACTTTGATCTTGTTTGAGAAAGAAAAGAAAAGAGCGTTCCTTTTTCGGATAAATAAAATGGTTCAAATAATTTCTTCCCTATGTTTTTAGACATTGAATTCTTGTTCACCGTGAAAAATGATAGAGAATAGATCAATTGTTCCATCGAGATTAAGAAACAAGATATCTTGAAATTATCCATTTTATTTTAAACGTTATAAGAAGAAATTAGTTTGATAATGATTATCTTTTCTCTTTAGAATATATGTAACGTCACATTTACATCTTATCGCATTTACTTTTAATCATTCACAGTCCATTAATTGCAATCTTATCGTTATATAAATACCGAATTACAACTTATTAAAAATTTCCAAGATCTGAAAACAACTCTGAAAACTCTTTTCATTTTAAACCACCCAAAATTTCCACCTTTCAGAATCATAAAAATATAAAACTTACACGCGAAGGAAGAAAGGAGTAGCATCTAGGAGTGGCGCATAAATCATACCCTTTGTCCGCAATTCCTTCTCCCAAAAAAAAAAAATCGTGTCCCACACGAAGCACAAAAAGCCATCGCTCTTTAATCGACGAAGAGCGCGCAAACGCTTCTCCCCCCCCCATCCTAGTTCTCGATCGAAATTAACGCACGACCCGGAGCCATCCTTGATGGATCCACGATCCGAAAGTCGTTAACGTTTTCTTTGACCCGGCTCTACTAATTGCGCGGCTGCAAAGGGCCTCCTCCTCTCCTCTGCCTCGGAGATGGTCTCACGAAACTGTTCCTAACGCTGTAAGAGATCCCGGCCGGAGGGTTGCAGCCAACGCCTCGGGGCGGGCAATTAAACGTGATTATCCTTCATTAAGGACGAATTCGAAGGACGGGGCACTCGGTTGCGTAATTGTGGGAATGATTGCGCTCTCTCTCTCTCTCTCTCTCTCTTTCTCTCCCCTTCTCTCCCCTCTTGTGCACCCTCTCCTCTCTTCTCGTGTCTCTTCTCGTTCGGTCCGCGCTGTTCGTGATGCTGGCTCAACGATCCTCGCGTGCACCCACGCTGAAAATCAGCTTGGAAAGCCTTCGAGCGTTCGTGAACGCTAGAGGAGAGGAGAGGAGAGGAGGATGATTGGGCGGTACGGGTCAGTGGAAAAATTCCTGGCCTGGAAGAAGGGACGAGGTTCCTTTTTTAGGTTAGATTGATCGAGATCGAAAGTGGAGACGAAGTCTTTTTTGCAGTTTATCCCTGTTATTTAATCTTTTCCTTTTTTTCCAACTGCGACGTAAGTCTCTTAATCCTCGGATCAATCTTCTTACGTTACGTGAGGTTATATAAAGTGACAATAGTGTAGGCTTCGTTGATTGAGTTATAGGTTAGGATATTCGTAGGATTGTTGAGCCAGATTTAGAGATTTATATTTTATTGTTTTTAAGCCTGAAAATCTGATGATCTGAGGGCGAATATGTTAATGATTTTGATTCCTTTAAATTCTTTGAAATTAATCTTTCTATGTATATAAAGTTACATAAAGTGTGACTGATAATGATTTAACACGAACGTTTTAGGCGATTTTTTTCAAATTCTTGAGTCAACTTGAATTCCCTTGAATGATAAAAATTTAAACTTAAACTTCATTGGATGTGATGGATTAAAATTTTAACGAATCAAGCAATCTTGGAAGGGGAACCAAATTTGATATTAACATAGGAGAATGTTTGTCATGACATCAAAGAAAGAATCTTTCCATCTTGGAATGTTAATGGTTTTAAATATTTATTTGCACAATTTCTTTAACAGACTTTCTTACAATATCGTTTTGCATTCTCCAATGGACAAAGAATCGTTGCAATATTTCGTGTTTATACTTCATTAGAAGTATAAATACTTTTAACAGTTAATAAAGCGACAGGTTTTTCAAATTTGATACTTTTTATAAATCATTCTTTTTTTTTTTTTTTTTTGTCAAAATTAACATTGACGAAACGATTTATCGAAACGAAAAATTCTTACTTTCTCCTGGCCAATTTTTATCCTTGATCCTTGGTCGAATAAAAATTTTCAGCAACTTTCGAATTCCTCCCTCTCTAATAAACGCTACCAATATCCACGTCTCCACGTTCCTTCTATCCAGCGCCTTTGCACTTTTATCTGCCGTTATCCTGGTGTATCATTATCACGACAGGTTGTTTGTTTTGCGAGGCGAAGGGGAAGTGTTCCTACCAAATGTATGCCGCGAGTCAACACTTGGTGCGCGTGGTTGTTTGACTGTTTGACTTTCCCAGAGCAGAGAGGAGCGGTTCTGAACCGTATATATCTACCTGCGAAGGCTCAGGTTCTAAGTTTCCTCAAATGTTGTCTCAGCCGGGTTAGATACCACACGTCGCGTTTTCAACCCTAGATAACGGCGTTCTTCTTCGAGATTAAATTTCTTGTCCATCAAGGGCGGGTGGAGTACCGCCGGATGGAGCCATTTAAAAAAAATTCCTTCGCGTTTCGACGAAATCCATCAAACTACTCTTTTCCTCTCTTCCCTTTTCGTTCCTTTTTGGTTCTTTTTTATCTGTACGAAGGAAAAGAGGTATGCGAGAGGAAAAGTGTTTGGAAGATCTGTTATAGTGATAGCTCGGAGTTTAATTGAAAGAGTTTAATTGAATTGTTAATTATCTCATAATTAAACGCAAATAAAGATTTATTTGGAAGATAGATTATTTATTTTAATTTGGTATTTAAATATTTTTTTATCTTGATCAATAGGAAAATGTGAAGATGTTTTCGTAAAATGGAAAATGATTTTTCCTCGACTTTTATACTTTTTGATAAAATCGTCGCATTTTTATTACGGATAAAAAATTTGATCTACTTTGAAATAAATTTATGTTTGGATTTATATTTTATTTTCTAATAGAGAATCGAGAAGACGGAAAGATAACAATCTTGTTTGAACAATTGAAGTAAAAAAAAAGCATTGAGAGGAGAAATTTGAATGTGTACCAGACAGGACCACAAAATAATAGATCCAAATATCTTCCAACATTTATCCAAGGATGCTATGCTAATTCCCAACACCTATTTAACGTATAAGGCTGAAAACACTTGTGCAAACATGAATGCACCTTATTTCTAAGTATCTTATTATCATCTACTTTACAATTTTAACTCGTTACGTTCATTTAAAATACTAAATTTCCCAACTCACTCGTCACTCACCCCCCCCCCCCCACTCTATCCTTAACAAAAATTCTCTTTTCTCGATCGATCGACAAAAATACCAAAAAAAAAAAAAAAAAAAATCAAAATCTCTTCTCTAAAACAACAAAAACATCGATCTCACGCGTGTTCCTTTCCATTCTCTTTATTAATTACTTAAAAAAAAAAAGAAAAAAAATCCTAGAATATTATCAGAAAATTCGAAAACTTGAAAACGCTCGCCGCAATTATAATTGCAGAATTTCTCACGCGATTATTCACGCGCGCATTTCCACATCGGCGTGAAATCCCATGGAAAGAAAGGCGAAGCTGAAGTGATAGAACGAATATACGCACATACGTGGCCTGGCGCACGTATCGCGAGCCGTGATGCATTGGACGATGACGTTTCCGTCGCCTCACCTTCGGCCTAATCGCGTGATGGTGGCTCGGCGGGCACGTTTCCTTAACGTTTATCGCCGCTAAAAATTCGCATAACGTTAACGACCGGCCACGTTTATCGGGCACGTGCTGGAAAAACGGGGACGCCGAGAGGAGAGCGAGGAAATGTATTTTACTTTTAAATTTGCCCGAGATCCTTCCGATCTCGCCGCCAATAATCGTTGAAGAGGAACAATCGAAATATCATTGTTTGAGTTACTTTTTGATTATAAAATGAGAGAGGGGGGAATGGTTGAAAAATGAAGAAAATGTAATTGAGAAATGTTTGGTGATTTGATTGTTGAAGAGGTGATTGTGAAAAAAGAAATTACACGCTTTCTATTTAATAATCCGTAGATTCGAGGGAAGAAATCGAGAGATTTGAAGATTAATTATTTGCTAATCGTAGGCTCGCTGTACAAGATGTTTTAACGAGAGAATCGTTAATAGCGTGTAATAGCTGTACAATATTCAGAAACATCATAAGCGATCATCACGAGCGTTAACTCGTCTCCTCGTTGAACAGTTATAACGTAGAAACAATGAAAGGCATCGAGCGAAACAGGCTTCTAATAAGAATAAAACACACGTATATCGATATAAAGTTTAAAATCGCTCAAAGTATAGTAAGCATTGAAAAAATAATTGGGTAAAAATTCTAGATTAGCTTAATCCGAAACAATTCTTTAAAAATCACCTATAACTTACCATATTACTCGTATACTTAAATGCCATAAATTACCATTGATATCCAGTACGAGGAAATCATGGAAAAAGCGGAGGAAACGAAAAGAGAGGAAAGAATAATTCCAAAATTTTCTTCCAGATGTACGTGTCTGTGTGTATATACTCCACGCATACTGTGCGGTTTCCACATACCGGGTCCCGGAATACCCGTGGAACAAGGCTGCGTTTAATAAGGTGCAGCCGTCTGACCTTATTTTAACAGATACCGCCGCTATTTGATCAGGTCGACCCATGGCTGCACTCGGCGTATATTTGTTTTACGTGCCGTTCGTGTGCCTGTCGCGAGACGACTTAACGAATCGTGGAAAGAGCTGACGTCCTACACTTAAACACGTTTTCCAGCGGAGGCACTCCGCGCGACACGTTTCTTTTTTTTTTTTCTTTTTTTCTTTTTCCCCTCCTTTCTTCTTCTCTTTCTTTTCTTTTCCTTTTCTCTCTCTCTCTCTCTCTCTCTCGTTTCCCTTTTTCTCCTCGTTTACTTAGAAGCGGCAGATGCATTAGAAAACTCGTGTGACGAGGCTCGACGTCGTAACACCGCGGCTGAGAGAAGATGTCCAGTCCACCACACTGTTTTACTAGGAAGTGGGAAAAATTCTGGGAACGCGAGGATAGATGGTAATTTTAATTGATCTCGTGGAGGAAAAAAGGGTGAAACGTATTCGGATTTTTTTTTCAAACGTCTTCGAATTCTGGGAATGGAGATCGGTTTTGGAAAGTGAGAAGTGTTAGAATTGATGGAGATTTTTTTCCAGTTGATAGATGAAATTGATGGATTGTGTACGAGAGATAAAGATTTTTGTTTTTTTTTTCATGATTATTGGAAATTAGTTTCACATTTTTTTTTTTTTTCGAATATTGGTATTTCGAACAATGTAAACTTGCGTTTCGAGTATCTTTTGATATCGTTTATTATAATTATATCACTTTTTTGTAGGTGAAAGAGACGAGTAGAAAGAGAGTAAAAAGACCGGTTTCTCCTCCTAAAGAAACGCCATCAATTTTGGCAGAGGTTTTTTTCCTGATCAAATTTCTTTGAAGCCTAAGGGTTAATAATACCGGATGATTAAGACGTTGATGCAAGTTGACTTTTTCACTTAAGAGTTGAAGTATTCAGGCTCATATTTGGAGTAATTGCACCGCCTAATATGACATTCTCGTACAAATTCCGAAGAAATATGGACTGTCTTTCTACCTGTAATTCTGCAAAAGGTAACTTACTCTCCCATTTTCATTCGCGCAAGAAATTATTTATATACGAAATACTACAAATAAGATATTTATATGTGTTGATAAAAGAAATTGCTACCGCGTTAATTTCACTTCGAAAGTTAACCGGATTATCCATCTACAAGAACAAATTTGTACTTACAATTCTCTAACCTAACTTTCTCTAAATCTTAAACCCACTCGTGATATCCACAATGATATTTACAAAATTCAAATCCATCCGTGGATTATAATTTATCCTTGCATAAATTATTATTTATTATTCTCTTTCCTAACGAAGATCATTAAAATCAACCATCTTCTATACATGTAAATTGCAATTTCAAACGTACGTACTAAGCTAACTTAAAAAAAAAAAAATTCATATAAAATCAGAAAGAGTAAAAAAATTCAAATTTCGATACTATTACATATCGAATGATCACACCCGGTATATTCGAACAATCGCAAGAAATTACAGGCGAATCAACACCGCCAACTCCCCAATTTATACGTTTACCTTGGCAATAAGGTGGCGTGTATCTAATCTTATCAAGCCAAATAAAGAGCGTGGAGGTGAGTGTGCGCGTCGAGGCGACAGTTTCTTATTCGCGTGACAACTCGAGCAGTGCGCGATCTGTATCGATTTCCGATACACGCGCCGCGCTATTCCTCGCGGATCGTACCATCCAGATCCCCGATCTCGTTCGTCCGGTTCGCGAGATAAGGCGTAACCGGGCCACCCGGTTTCCCGATAAAACCTCCTCGAATAGCTGGATGATCGATGATCGGTGGTGCCGATCTTCCGTTACGACAAAAATTCGATAATCGAAATTCGAAAGAGAATATTCGAATCTGTTGTGAATCTGTTTCAATAACTGTGCAATGAGAAATATAAAAAAGGGAAATTTTGATCGATCGAATGGAAAATTTTGGTATTCTATTCTACGAGGGTTATTTCTCGCGATTAGTTTGCGATTATTCGAATTTGTACAGGTGTTCGACTCGTAATTGGGTCGTCTCGTGACGATTTGAATTTCGCCGCGGCACTGAAAATAATGTTTCGCCAGGCGAATTGCCAGATAAAACGTCCTCCTCGACTCTTGTCCTCGCTTATTTTTGCGCACGTCGTCAGACCAAGCGCTCGCCGCCATTACGCAGCCCGAAGATAAGCTAATCGACGTTGTAAAAAACGCAGTTCACGGATGACATCGTCGTTTCGTTCACGATATTACGATAACACGATACGACCCGGAAAACTTCGATACACTTGTTACGGGGACACTTGGGTTTGGGGAGATAGGGTTGGAAGCGGTTGTTAGGCGAGGTTGTACGTACGGGTAGCGATATTTATAGATGATAGATTGTACACGAATATTTTTTTTTTTCCTTTAAATATTAGTAAATAATGATAGGATACGATTTATTGCGCGTAATAAGTGTAAAGATTATAGATATAATAAACTCACCAAAGTTGAACACGGAATTAAACCTGGAAAAGATGTAAAAATTTTATTATAAGAGCATGATTCGATGACTTTATATAAGAAATATATTTCTCGGTTCACGAAACAGAGACATTGACAAATTCTAAGATAAAAAATATTGAAGCGTACAGTACTTATGTCGTTATAATTAATGCACACCAATCAACATTCCTGGCACCGGTGCATCTCGAAAGAAAAACTAAAAATAAGTCTCCTTAATCTATCTAATTTCCTGTTCCTATTATCTCCATCCTTTACCATTATATTTCTAACTTCAAAAATAAAAAAAAAAAATAAAAGAAAATTATTAAAAGAATCCTTATTTTTATTATTCCTAATATTATAATTATCCCATTTACATTACATTAAATATAAAAAATATCTTCCTTTGTTTTGCAATAATTGTCAATTTATCTACTAAAATTATAATTTATATAAAAAATTAAAATTATAATATAATTTCCATTGCTATAAATTATTATTTCCACAATTGCTATTATCATATTATGACTTACTACACGTAACTCACACTATATTATCATTATTCACAACAAGTACCAAAATTTCTCAAAAATCCCCCAAAAAAATGTTACATTATCTCCGCCCTATCGTTACCCCCATCCAAAAGAAACACACGTCCCGGACACGTTATCGAATCTGCGAGTAATTTCGCACGGTCCGCGGCAAACAGGAATTTCTTCGTCCACCTCGAGGTGGTGGATCACCGTGGAGGAGCCGGAATGAAACGGCATCCAGGGTGGCCCATTATACCTCTCTCCTCCTCAATGACACCAGATTATCCGCGGTCCTCGAGGGCCGATTTTCGTACGGTGGCCACGCCAGCCTAATTTCCTTTTAACAGGCTCCACGCCGTTATCGGACGCGGCCCCGCGAGTGTACGATTTCTGCGCGCCACGATCATTTGTCCAGGTGGACAGGTGGCGAAATGAAGGACCACACCGCTCGTTCAATTCTCGATACACACGCGCGCGAAACCCGGATCCACGCTTCGGATTCTGATCGTACACCGGCTTCCGTAATTATGACGATTGGAGTTGGATTACGTTTTTCTTGTGGAATCCTTGCTGGTCCGTTGCCAGTCGATCGGTAGAAGTTCCTTTCTTTCTCGTTTTTTTTTTTTTTTTGATTTCATGATTTGTTTTTGGTTTCTTCTTTTTTTTTTGTTTTTCTTGAATTTGAAGCAAAGTTTTGTTTTGTTTTTTTTTTTTTAAGCAATCTCGAGAAAAGCGCAGGAGCTGCTCTTGAGACTCGGTGGAAGGGGGATGCGAGAGTAAAAGGTGAGGGTTGGAGTAAATTTGTAATTTGCCCGGTATATATTGGAATATCGTAGATTTTATATTAGAAGATTTTATTATGTAATTTAATTTTGTGAAAGTTCGAATGTTATTTATCGTTTATTATATACATTGAGATATTAAATGAATATTAGAAACGAGGAGTGAAGATTTTATTCGTTGGTACTTTAATCAATAATACGTTTTCTCTGGGTTTAAAGATATATTTAACGGATCATTAAAGTTTCTAAAATGAACGTTAAAACCACGTTCGAGATGGAAATAGAAAATCCTCTGTGGAATTTTATAAACCTGGCTCGGTATACAGGAAACTTAATCATCTTCCATAATTATGAGTTTCTCTTTTGAACGGAAGAGAGTTTCTATTCTTCCATTTAAATCGATAGAAAGGCGCTTGACGTGGAAGATCGTTTAATCTTAAACCGCAAGAAAGAATGAAGAAAAAAAAAAAAGAAAGAAAAAGAAAGAATACGAGTCGAGTAAATTTTACTCAACGTATCTAGGGACCACCAAGGAAGGATGAAAATTCCCCAAACCACAAGTTAGTTTAGAAGCTTCTCAAAGCGAGAGGGACGATGTTTCGCCAAAAAGGAAAGAAAGGAAACGAAAAGAAAAGAAAAAAGACAAACGTAACAAAAAATCAATATTCCAGGGTGTACGACGAATTGAGATACAAGGTAGTTGACGGCGATTAGAGCTACCGGTGTGGCCCGATTCGTGTAGTGTGGCTAATCTGTAATTGGACGGAATCGCGAACCATCGAGCAGAGCGAGTCGGCCCATAAGATGCCCGAAATTGCTACCTGGCATTGGTGGACTTGGTCCAAAAATATACTGTGCAGATTCGCAGACCACGTTATACAATTTTGCCTTTTGTACCCATAATATTATCAATACACGAAAGAATTAATTTTTAAATGATCGGAGACTCGTTTATATTGATTCGATTCTTATTTAAAATCAAATTTATAATATCTATTCAAATATATCATTTGAACGAACTAAATAAAAAAAAAGACACATTATTTATACAAAATAAAATTATTTTTCCTATATTTTTATGAATTTAAAAAAAATATCCAAAATAAATATCCAACAATAAAGATATGAAATAATTCAACATCGTGTCTTTTTATTTCCTTAGTATTTACCTAACACACGCGCATTCACACGCGCCCACTGAGAAACCCCCTCTCGTAAAGCAGCCAAAATAATCCATTATTCCAAACCGTTACGAATAAAATACACCGAAGCCGGTCCCCAAAATCCCGGCCCATTCACGATCTTCCGGATCTCAACAGACCACTCGTCAAAAGATTAACACAGGCCAGCTCGATTTCACTCCAATGACTGCCAATGACACTGCTCAAGAACCACTCTCCCTCCCTCCCTCGACGGCACATCCGTGAGGTTATGGCGGCCATTTTCTCGAAGGGATCCTGCCAGGAAGGATCCTCATCCTGACAAATGATGCACGCCGCCACCTTCACGGAATAATTACGCGGCTCTGGAAACACGGGAAGCGGAGGGGGCAGAAGAAAAACAGCGGCGATCATGGCGCGGCCAAAGCTTGAAAAATTAAAGCCGAGTGTCGCCGTCTCGCCGCCTGGTACCTCGAGGAGCGGCGTCGAAATCGTCGGGCTTAAGGGGGATCCCTTGACAAATGAACGGCGGAAAGGAAATTGCGGGAGAAATGCGGCGGCACGGTGACAAAACCTCTGCTGGAGGACACGGACAAAAAAAAAAAAAATTGCATTCCCGCGAATATGTTAAATTATTGAAGCGGGCAATCAACGGATGTGCGTACTTCTCGTGACCAGCTCGGTGAAACTCGAATGAAAAATAGAACGTAGGTAGGGCGTCATCTATTTTCACGTTGATTCGCCGACAGAGTGAATTATACCTGTTTTTCTTCCAAGCCTCGAGTTGAAAGGTAGTAAAAGGATGCAAGGAGGAGGTTGGGTCGACTCGATTTTTGAGCTTGCTTATTTATGCCGGTTGTTTGGCAGACACATATTTTTGGCTGTTATTTCACCTCCAATATATTATAACGGAAAGAGGAGATTCAAGAAGGGGGTATTTTTAGATTTATCGAATTGACGATTGAAATTGGATAAATGATTACGTTTCGTGCGATTACTAGCGCCCTCTTGTGTTACACGATTTATGAACTAATATTGAAATTATAGATTATAGGTTATACAAAATAAGATGGTATCGTATCAAAAGCTATATAATAATTTTAAAATATTCCTTGAACCGATAACGCAATCACAAAAAAAAAAAAAAAAGACAAATCATCTCGAAATCCCAAAAAAACCGCTAAAGGTGACAGGAAAGTAATTAACGAATTTTCGAATGAAATTGCCGTCATAAGATAGATGCGCATCGTTGCACACGCGAGGAGAGACGCGTAGAAATCGCGTGTTTTTTTATTTTAAAACCTGACGATGAGACGAAAAGAGTCGTTGGCTGCAGGCATCAAGTGGAAACGAGGGTCCGCCGAGCTATTGTTAATGGAAGCGCGTGGCGTAACTCGAACCGGATGAAGCTACGAGGGGTGGCACCGGCACCAACTTCGATAATTAATACGAGGAGGCAGACAATAATCGATTCCTCTCCCCCGATATCCTTCCTTCTTCCTTCCTATTTCACCCTCACTCTGTAATACCATTTCTTTCCTTCTCTCGTCCCGTTTTCGCTGCTTTTTTCTCTATTTATCTCTCTCTCTCTCTCTCTCACACGCGACCTCTCATTTCTCGACAAGCCGCGATTTCATAGCCAGGAATTACGAGCAATAAAACGCACCTGTTTATTCATGACAGCGCCGATTTATTTGCGATACGAGCCACGGCCCATGATTATTGGGAACGGCCAAAAACTGGCCAAATTACCCGACCAAACGAGCAGCGAATTGTTCCGCGTTTGTACTCGTATGCGCGCGCTCATCGGAGCTGCGTATCGATCGTAAACGCGTATCGATTCCCTCGATCTTCGTTCCGGCGTTCTCCTCGTTGAAGAGCAGAGTAATAAGTCTGGATTTTTTATGCCGATATTTTTTCTACTTTTTATCTTTTTTTTTTTAATCGAGAAAATATGTACTTTTGCATTGGAAATGCTGTCAAATATATATATAGTTCAGGAAATAAATAATAATTCAGGATCGCCAATTCACTTTGCACACCGAAAAAAAGAAAAAAAAGTTTTTTCTCAATTGCGAAACGTCGAATTCATTTTAATGAAACGTCACACTGTGAAATCTGCCGTTGCACAATTGCCACTCGCACGTTCCACCCATCAATAATAACAACGTTTCGTAACTGATGCTCGTCACGTGAAACATTTAGCAAAAAACTGCGATATTGGAGAAATGGTAGTGATTAAGTCGCCATTGCGTGACGTCTTGTTAACTTCATTATCGCGCGAGTGCGTCAACGAACCATTATAAAAAATTCTTATATACGTACATACATATGTATGCATATATGCCATGTTCAATGAAAAATAACGCGCGACGTGACGCTATTTTCAAAGCTGCCAGTTAATTGCCCGCCATCCGGTATATTAACGCGATGTCCTTTCCCTCCTGTTGCTTTCGGGTGGCGGTGCTAAATAAAGAGCCCCGAATTAGGGAAAGAGACTAATCGTCGTTGGTTAACGCGCAGCCTGCAGTCGCAACGATTCGTTTGACTGATGATTCGGCTGGAAAACGACGGAAATTCGTTAAGCGGTGGTAACGTCACCGGTCAAGGAAATCCTCGTTCCTCAGTGTCTCTATTAGAGAAAACATCGTCGATTTCGTGAACTAATGATGTTAGAGTGCGCGCAGTTAGCTCCGTTTTAGAAGAAATTTTTACTTGGTCGACGATATCAATGATTCTATTTCTTGCTTTTCGAACCTAACCTAAAACTGGCTGCTCCTCCAAACTTAATCAAAATTCAACCACGCGTTAAAATTCATCGTCGTTCCAACGTCACGTGCAACGAAACTCTCTCTCTCTCTCTCTCTCTCTCTCCAATATCATCCAACCAATGGAATATACGTCGAATTGAACACGGGATCAACCTGGACAGCACAATTCTGCGCGCACTCGCATGTGTTTACGATCGTTTCACGTGCCCGCATGGCCGATGCACGGGTGGACGAGTGTGCGCGCGCATCACACTGTGACTCTTTGAATGTGTGAATCGAAGTGTGTCCGCGGAGGATGCGCGCGAGGGGTCCGCCAGTCGAGGTAATGACTGGAGCTTCCTGCTGTTCGCAAACTGCACAGGGAAAGGGAGACGGTCCCCCGTCCAGGATATCCGACATTTAATCTGATTTCTGGATTACGCCGCCGCTTGGGCTGAAAGAAACACTCTCGTTCTCGATCTCCCCCTCTGCTCTCCCCGATCTCTCTTCCCCCCCTCGTCCGTTTTTCATCCTCTTTTCACCGCTAAAAATAATACCCTGTTGCGTTACCCTTTTATGAGTGGCGAGACGGATTTAATGTATCGTTTTAGGAGGTAACGACGAGAGGTGGGTGAAAAGGGATGTTTGTTTGATCGGTTATTGGAAGGTTGAGTCCGGTTTGACGGGTTTATTGCGGCTGTCTGAGTTAGGTGTAGGGTATTTTAGCAGGATGGGGGGAGAAAGAATAGCGTGATCGTCGGTTTATTTCATGTTGAATCGTTATAAATGAGGGTATTAACGTTTAAGTCATTGCCAACTTTCCTGCCTAATTTAAAACTTTCTTACTTAAAAGATTTACATTTAAAATGTAAAATCTAAATGACAATGATAATTTTTGCATCGGTTTCATCGCAAGCGTCAAAAATCCAATAGATTAAAATAGCGAATTCGATCATCGAAAAAATTGTAGAAGAGTACTCGCGCTTATCGGAGATAGCGTGGAGCAACGTTTAAGCAAAACGGTGTAAGTTTATCGGTAAGTTCACGGAGATTCTCCGATTATCCGAAGCCACGGCGGTGTCTTCCGGTTTCACGACAACGTTCCCTCCTTGTTTCGACCGTGGGAGATCGTGCGATCTCCCTACGTGTTTTCTTCGCGTACTGCCTCCGCCGTGGTTAATTGGTATCCACCAAGAAGAAATTCAAGGAGGCAAACGCTTTAATCGCCGTTATATCAGCAGAAAAATAAGACTATCCTGGCGGCGCGCAGAAGGTAAACGCGAAGGTGCATCGACTTTTCGTATCGTATGCGGCTGGCATAAGCGCGTATAACGTTGCAGTAAAACGACACTGCCCCGCGTTTAATTCACGCGACCGCGTGTCCGGCAAGACTTTTGTTCCCGTACCCTGAATCACGTTTCCAGCTCACGGGAGCAAGGTGTGAAAGTTGAAAACGAGGACTTCCATCAGCGGAACGGAAATGTCTTGGCTGGAAACGTTCTTTCGATGATTATCGATGATTAATGGTTTTCTCTGGATTGCAAAAATTCGAACAAAACTTTGCAACTATTTTCCGTGGTTCGTGCAAACAACAACAAAGTTTCGGAAGTTCGATCTCTTCCAAGGGAGAAAAGAATCCTTCGGCAAATCGATCGAGAGGAACGAACCGAGCGAAAAAACGGCATACAGGGGCAGCCAGCGTTGTGAACGCGGCATAAGGAGGCACGGGTCGCACCGTACGTCCAATTGACCAGTGGTGGGGATTGGCGTGCGTCCACTTCTCCCAGTGCAGGAGCAAGCCTTCTTATGCAGTCTCGCCATTAGCGCGCCGGTACGCGCTATATTTCGTCCAAGTGTATTTCTTCGAATCAAAAATTTTTAATTATCCGTGTTGCGCAAAGGAGACGCTTAGGTCAAAGGAATAAATAAGAATGAATTTAAGTGGGCGGTTGTCGTCAATGGGACTCGTTTAGCGGCACAAGCCTTGTCGTTGGCTTGGCGATTAAAGAAAAAAAAAAACTCTCCTTGAAGCACGGTGAAATATAAATTGCCATTTCCGACGCATTCTTCGACGCATTATTATGGATACTACGCTGTGACCGAAGCTCCTTGGCGAAACGAGGATCCTTGGATAAAACATTCTTCCTCCCGTGGATAATAGGCGCTTGTTGTCCGATTGCATACGCAACATTTATACCCGGCGTATAAATCGGCCGGTTCGCCTTGTTTTTCCCGCCGTTTCGAGGGTAAATGGCGCCGTTCGCGCCACTTTGTCCCTCGTTCCTGCCGGAATGCAGAATTTATTGCGGTAACGAGCTGTGAAATACAGCCGAGCTGACTACGGTACCGAGAACGAAGGGGGTTTGCGCGCTCGTTAACGGGTTCTGCCCTCTTAAAATCGAAGCTTTTCGATATTAGATCCGGCTAGAATTTCTCAAATTGCCTATTACCGTTAATTCTTTCCCTCGTATCTTCGAATACAACATTTTATCGATCCAACAACAGAGAACCGGTACAATCTTTCCAAGTATCGAATAATCTTAACTCGTCGCGATTCGATTTTCGATCATCGAATTTCGCGTCAAATTTCTTTTCCTCGAAATTTTCTTTTTCGAAATCTTCGTATATTCTACAAACTTCCTACAACTACAAAAAGAAATACGAAACCCGTGTCGCGTAACAATCGAACGACTCCCAGTCTCGAAGGAAATTCCAAAGTGAGTGATAATTCAAGCAACGCGGAATAAACGCGGAATAAATCTTCCTCCTTCCTACATCTTTCGCAAACGGAATGCAAGCAATGTCATCGAACCCTTTCAACAATTCCATTCCGCGTGATCCTCGAATTACCTTCCGCTTACGTTACAACGATCGTCTAATCGTTTCTCAACTCGTTCATTCGTCATACGATGAAATTGTTTTGAAATGGTGGAATCGATCAACCCGGATCAATTCGAAAATATGCACGTTGGACTGCGTCCGCGCTCGGGCGTACGATTACCGAGGCGAGGCTCCCGTGCCAAGTGTCGAATTCGATTCGCCCGTTTCAGCCATTCGCCCGTATTCGGTCAACATCCCACGAGCTCGGGTTCGCAAAGTATATACGCGCGGTGGATGCCCGTGACACGTTCACATGACCCTTTTCCGCGGCGTCACAGTTCTCATGAAACAATATACCGAGTATGTGAATGGGAGACGTGTCGTTACGATACTTCCGGCGAACAGTCACCCGCCACGAATAACATTAAAGCATAAATAATGGAAACGGGAAGTTTCTCGACGCGGGGAACGCGTTCGTATCGAATCGAAAGTCATTCCAAGAATTTTCTTTTCTTTTTTTCACAAATAAACATTTCGCCCGTTTTAGATACTTGATAAATCTAGATTCTAATTTTAAAAATTGTAAATTTCAAGGTTTAATCGTTCGTTGTTGTGTTTCATTTATATTTTGAATATTCATATTGATAGATTTTGTAGATCTTGTCTATGAAGAGAAGAAGTGTATGAAGCGTTATATTTTAACGGTTCGAGTTAAATATATTTGGCTATTACTTTCCTGTGAAATAAATTGTTAAATATAATCAGTTGATTTGCATAGGTGAATAAGTGGATTTGAGTTTTACGATATTTACGATCGATAGAAATTTTTTTGAAATATTTTTCAATGATGTTCGAGTGTTATTTAAAACTATAATTCATTGTTTCAGTCTTTGCATATTCTTTATTTTAATTCATTCGACGTTAAAGTTATTACGATTATTTATTAAATAATTCTTTATCTTTAACAATGGATTTATAAATCCGTATAAAAAATTACTATGAAATGAAAGATTCAAAGATGTTCGTTACGAAACTAGTCGCAATTTTCCAAATGAATTACAATAATATGTCGATTATGAAACTAAAAGTACAACAAAACACTCAATCTGATAAATCGTTAGTAATCGCGTAAGTTATCAATTAACCGAGACATGATTTCAGATAAAAGAGGAGGTAAATAAGTTATTAGACACGATAAATGTTAACAAAAATAAGAAGCGAGGTAAAAAAAAAAAAAAAAAAGCATAGAGAAAAATCTTATACGTGTCATTTAAGACATCTTACGACGCACTTTGATGATTATCGATCATCGAACAAGTAATTAACTCCTTCTCTATACACACATTTGGGATCGAAAAAAAAAAAAAAAAACTCCTGAAGAAACATCTCTTGAAAATTCTCTTCACAAAAGTAACGAAAAAAAAAAAAAAAAAAAAATTTCAATCTCTCGCTTTCGTTCCAATAAAAGAATCTACGTCTTCGAAATAAAAGTTTTCAAGTTCGAAATAGCTATTAAATATTTATCAACTGTGACCACACCACAATATAAATTAACCACATCCTAAAGATTAAAATTTCAAATCGAAAGATTGAAGTTCAAATATAAATATTCTTGGCCGTAAAAAAAGGAGGAAAAGAAAATTAAAATTTCAAATGAAATTTAACGTTGCGCGCACTGCATACCGCAATACCGAAACGAAAACGGTAGATGAGACGGTAGTCAAGGATGATTAACGAATGGGGAAAACCAAGGAACATCCAGGAAACGTGAAACGTTGCGGAAACGGTCGCGTGGGAGTAGCCGGTCTCGGGAGGATCGTAGCGGATATTACGCGGTAATAAGAGCAAGAGTCACGCGAGCACCCACGAGAAAGGAAATTTACGACGGCATTTGCGGAAAGGCATCGTCCAATTTTGATCTCACGGTTGGCGCCACAACGAAATTTCGTTTCGTTTTTGAAACGCGGCTACTTCTCGCTCAACAGTCGAAATCGGTTGAAATAAAGGTCGATTCCGGGTTCTTTATTGCGCGAAACGAAACGGCGAAACCATAACCTAGCATAACGAAACTATGCACGAGCGCGTTCACGAGCGGCCTCGTGACTTACACGTCACGCTGAATGATCGGTCTGTACTAGTCAAGGCCAACTTTCAATTGCCACGTTTACGAAGCGGCTAGAAATGTCGATAAACGAACTGTGTAGTAGCTGTTTGGTTCGAAAAATGAAAAAAACGGAAAGATACGTTTACATGGTGTTAGGTTGGGTTGAGTTTTATGTTCTCGAATGAGTATTTATGTTTTGTTAAGGAAGAAAAGATTCGCATGAGAATATCTTGATGGGTTACAAATTTTGGTGAAATAATAGCTTGAATATTGCAACATTAGATAATTAGTTTTAATACTTGTATTTTAAACTAATTGTCTCGTAGATATAATTTAAAATTCTTCTAATATTTTGTGTGATTTCATGGTAAAACAATTTCATATAATAATGTATGTGCCATGTTCTAATCGAGTGGACAATTAGTTTTGAATCGATAAATAATCATTTTGTTATATCATCCGCTTATGGAAAAATTTAAAAAGTAAATTTCAACATTTTTGTCGTTCCATTCCAATACTCTTGGAATTTTTTAAAGAAACAGAGAGTTTATTACTATTATTATTATTATTATTATTCTTTAATCGTAAGATGTAATCGCATAGTATCAACGAATGGATTATTTTTCAGCTTTGAACCATTTAATTTCCCTTGGAACAAGTATTTGTTCCAAAATCATTTTAACATTTAATATTTTACATAGCAATAATAATAGATATATAACTTTGAAATAAGCGAATCTTATTAAATAGCTCGTAAAAGAATCAGCAAGCAATTACCTTCAACGATATGTAATAAATTAAAAAATTATTAAAAAACTTGTATAAAAAATCACCAATCCAGTACGAATAGAAAAAAAGAAACAAAAGAATTCGTTCCGTTCATTATCGTTATCAGTATCACGATCAAGAAAATTTTCTTTTCGATTACCTGAAAGTATAAATTTACAACGTCGATTAAAAATCGTGGAAAAATATATATTTTTCTTTTATGAATAAACATAGAAAAAAAAGAGAGAGAGAGAGAGAGAAATATCGCGTAAATCGCGAAACGCGTCTCGAATAAACGGAATTTTATGATCATAAACGGGATCATAAAATTCCCCTACCACCCAACTTTCTCATCGACGCGCAAGAAATAACGAATTACGTGACCCGTCCGTGTCTCGAGATTAATAATTGATAACGCCTTCTTTTTTTTTTTTTTTTTTTTTTTTTCCTTTCACGGAATCAAATGGAAATTTCTGCCTCGCGCGCACAACAGGCATCGAGACATCATTTTTCCAGGCAATTATCCACGGTTTTTGCGGCCACGTCTAGACGATGCCTCGTTCGTGTCCGCGTCGCGACGAAGAAACGAAATGGCAGGTAACGAGGCGCCTGACATCCGTCGAAGAACTGGCGACCGACGATAACGGTGCTCCAGAAACGATAACCAGTTCGAGCCGTCTGGTTCGGCGACCAATAAGGATCATTGACTCCCTGTTATCGTGCCGCAATTCCCAGATGTCTAATACTCGACGAGAGCATTATTCGCAAATATTTTGAAACCGAGGCCGAGAATGAGCAAGATATCGAAGATTTCTACCACGCTTCTTGGAAATAACTAAGTATATATTCGAGCAACCACTTTTGATAATTTATTTTTTGACTGAGCTTAAATTCGAAATTTTCGCAAATATTTTGACCGAGACGAGATCGAGCACGAAAGGTTTTATGATAGTTTCTTGGGATACGTAAATAGAAGTAAATGTTTGAATACTTGAATTTTAATATTTTTTTTTTATTATAAGTTCTGAATTTTTGTAATCTGTGATAAAAAGTGATATTTTTGCACATTAACGTTCATCTTTTATTGATTTCTGCGGTTTAAAATTGTCGAATTTTGCGCAAATAATCGTTTGAACTTATTCGAAACGAAATAGCATCGTTGATTCACTTTTTGACGCGGTTCGCATTCGAAGAAATAAAAATGTCACGAAGTTGAGATAAGAATTTGCATACAGAAAAAAAAAAAAAAGAAAAAAGAAAAAAGAACAAAAATAAGCATGAGCGTGTAAACAAGAATAAAAGTGAAGATAAAAATAAAAAAATAGTAGAATATCGTGAGATTATCGATTTAATTCAAATATCGATGTTTTTTGGAATTGTACGTAACATAATCGCGTATCTTAGAATAATTTTACTATTAAATGAGATAGCATTTTGCACAATATTTTTCTTTCTCGTTTATAGATGTTACGTGACTAATGTGAAGTAGTTGTTCGACTTCGAAAGAGCTATTTTTTTATTCAAAAGAATATCTGCGCGGTAATAAATGTTATCAAGGAAATTTCCTTGCTTCGTCATCCGTGTTTCAACCTGTTTTGAATATCTCATTCGAAAATCGATAATCTTCGAACTCTCAATGATCATTCGCGTACATCAAAATCGCTTCTTCAAACATTTCGTCAAACCTCAATTCAAACTTCATCGCCATCGACGAATAAATCGTCCATTGCAAAACAATTACCCACATTCACAATTTCTCTTCCATTCCCTTCTCAAAAAAAAAAAATCCCTTTTAACGCGCATCGAAAAAGAATGCCTTCGTTTCAAACATCGTCAAACCGATTCGAACCAGCTCGAACGGCTTCAACAACATCCACGGCATCTAACAGACGATATCTCCGGATAATTATTCATCATTTCTCAAAAAAAAAAAAAAAAAAAAAAGAAAAAAAGAAAAAAAGAAAAAAAAAGGAAGGGGAACTACGCGCTATCCACAAATGGAAAAAGATATTTCCCCTTAACTTAAGCTAAGGAAGATTTCTACGTAAACAATCTTAACGAGGCGTTCAAAGTCCGTGGAGGGTGTTGTGGAAATCGAAACGGCTAAACGATAACGGCGAAAACACGGACGTAGGGGGAACGGACGTCGGTTTGTAATCGTTTATCGGTTTTAATTGCCTCGATCTCCCCTGTGAAGCGTGTCGCAAGAGGTCGTGGTCCAGCTCGTGGAACTTGGACGCGGATCACGAGACGCTGGTCGGATCTTTGCTCGTGCGATTCCCCTTTCACTCGCGTTCTTTTATCTCGTGTTGAAACGAGAGAAAGAGGGAGGGGGCGGAGTGGAGGGAGGGGAGTTATATTACTCGCGTTATAAATTTCCACGAATAGAATTATACGAGCAAAGATTTCCTCTGTTGTCGAACGATCACGTTCACGGGCACGTGGCCAAGCGTGTCGCGGATTATTTTTGAAGATATATAGCGCGTGCTAGAGGATCGATCGAACAGCTGCGTGACGCGGACTCGTGATCCGTGGGATTATCTAGTAATTTAATTCTGTTCTCGTTTAATTGTGTTTCGTGGTCATCTCGTCATTAAAATAACGCGTCCAATTTAATTTATACTTATAAGGCAGAATGCGGCAATAGTTCAATCCTAATTAAACGTGATTTCACGTTACGAAGAGTTGAATTTTTCCATAATTGAATGAAAGATTCCCAATTACAATAACCAAATTGATATCGAAATAGTAATTAAATCGAGCGAAAAATTAAATTCTAAACAAGTAAAGTTATCGATTTCCCAGGTGTACAAACTGTTTCTTAAAAACTTCATCCGCGCACGATCATTTGTTCGATCGATTAATCGAACGTAATGGCACATAATTAAATTTCAATTTGCAAATTTTCAATTTGGAACACGATCAATTTAACACATCTCTATTACCGATCAACGTCTGCATAATACGTGGACGAGCTCGCGCGAACGATCGATCGATCGATCGATCAAAAAGTGGAGAAAAAAAATACGTGATACACGTATATAAAAAGGGGAAAAAATGGCGGGTTTGAGTCAGCGGTAAAAGCCGCGTGTCGGCCGATCGTCCACGTTGTCGCGTATTAGCGCAATCTTTGACGAGGTCCGTGTCGGCTCGCCGATATATCTGCGTGCCTTATCTCGATTCCTCGACAGGCTCGCGTGTTACGCACGTTTACGACGAAGATCGAGAGCCGGAGGAAATAAAACGAGCTTCCTTATCGCGGCACCGTGTTCGCAATGCCGGCTTTATTAGCGCGACGATAACCCGCGGGGCCTGTTGTCATTTAATGGCTTAACGAGCCTGGATATGCACCGCCATCCTCCAAACTTGTTGTACGTGTATGAGCCCGATCGTCCCTTCGAAACGAACGAATTTCGATCCGAGTTTCATATTGTCGAGATTCGCCCTAACTATCCTCTTTCGATTATCCTAGAATTATTTCATCGAAGAATTTGAGAAAATTGCGTTAAAATCTTCGTTGTACAATTGCTCAGTTTGAAACGAAGAAAAGATTCATCGTTTCTCTATCCTTTAACAAACCTCCTTGAAAATTCTCAGCTCAAAAGTTTTATAATATAATATAAAAATCAAAAATATAAAATTTCTATATCCATATTCTTAATAATTCGTTCAAAATTCATCGCAAAACTGCATCACCGCGCAACATATATTCTTTAAAAATCCTTTTTTTTTTCCCAAATCGATCCGGTCGAGCAAGGATCGGCCACTAATTGGCGTTTTAAAAGGCGATAATTCGGCTGTGGTTGAACCGGGGCAGCGGATTTTTCCCGGGATTTCCCTCGAGGGCCTGGCCTCTCGTTAATTTACATCGGACACCGGTCGCCTCGACTCCGAGCCCGAAAGCGGCCAAAGCAAATTTGTTCAGTCTGGTCACGCGCGGCTCCGCTCCTCAACCACACGCCGTTCCTACGTTTACCGGTGTCATTATTACCCGGCGGGGTAAACCGAATGCGCAGCCTGGTTAGCGGCAACGGTGGAAAAGAGACGGTGAGAATCCTGCGGTGGGTACGCCGCCTGTCCCCGACGTCATTCAAACGGACACGTGCTTCGAGGCTTGCCGAGATGTTTTTAAAAGAGATTAGGAGAGCCGTTTCTTTTACCCGTGTTCAAAGTGTAACGCAGGAGATTTTTTTTCTTTCCTTCATTCTCCTTTTTCGAGAGACAAGTTCTTTCTCTCCAAGCGTCGAAATTATATATTATTATTCGTCGAAAATTACATCGTGTCTCTTTTGGTTAAAGGATATTTTGTTAAACATTTTATTATGTATGATTCGAAGCTTGTATCTTCTTCTTCGTTATATCGACGAGAGATCTGAAAACGAGAAAAAAAAAAAAAAAAAAAAAAATTCCTCACCTTGCTCGCCAATTATCGCGACACGTGTTGAACGGGTATCTAAAACTCGTCTCTACTCCTGCTTGATCGAAGAACTCGATTAAAGATGATTATCGTTGCGCGCAATGCAAATAAAGATATGGTGAAAACGCGTGGTGGTGGAAAACACGCGCGTGCGTGGCAACGGCGCGGTTTATCAAAGGGTGGAGGCTGTTGTATGATGACAATGTTCGAGGTGATACACAGCGCACAGGTTTGTTTACAAGGATGTTCCTGGTTGTCGTCACGCTCCTACCTTCTTCTCCTCCGTGTTAAACGACAATTTGTCGGCGCTACGCCGACCAGAGCACACATGCTAATTGGATAATTATATGCAACATCTATTAACCGGTGCACGGTCCCGTGTAACGCTCGAATTTATTTTGTCGATGGTGTGTGCTAAGCGAAAGAAAAAGGGAAAAGATTGCTTAATAACGTTGAACAGCATGGCGAAACGTGGTCGCTTGTAAAATACTTGGTATTATTTAACAAGCAGCGGGCATGTTAACCGTATAATTATATGCAAGGTTGTCGTGTCTGTGTTAATTTAGGTATTATTCGCATTCGAAATACGAAGCTGGAGAAAATATTCCGTCGAGAGTATGGAAGAGAGGGAGAAAGAGAGAGAGAGGAGGGGGGGGATCTGGGTGGAGTAATTATGATATACAACATGGTGGAAAAATATTATAATTAAACGGTTTGCGGTTTGCCGTTTGAACTTTCGCAGGAACAAGTTAACAACGAGTATCGATTCAATAGTTGAAATGAGGAATGATTATAAGGTAATTCGAAACTTCTGTTACTGTCGATTCATGAACATGTCTATGTTTCTCGGTGATTGGATCTGCTTTGGAAATTCTTGAGTTCTCTTTCTTTGCGGGAAACGATAGCTCGTGATTTATTAAAATTTTATTCAAAATAGATTCTCTTTCTTCTTGGAAAGCAATCTCTTCTTTGCAATCAAAAATCATCCAACGTAACCAAAAATGGTATAGTAAAAATTATTAACTTATCAGACGTCAAGCTAAGAGAATTCATATCCATAACATCCTCAATCACCGATGCATACACTTCGATATCGTGTAATGAAATACAAAAAAAAAAAAAAAAAAAAAAATCCCGTTTAACCATTCCAATTTTTAAAAACAACTTATTAAATTTCATTACTGCAGCAATGTCGTAAAAGTTGATCGTCGATATCTCTTAACAAGAGGCAAGATATTCACCTACAACGATCTCTCCCTTTGGTCTTTTATCGATATTGGATGTCTAAGTTCAAGCGACAGAAAGAAGAAAGAAGAAAGAGTGACGTCGTTGCCGGACGTCGTGACACGCGGTAAGAAAATTAATTGCCAAATAATAATTAGAGAAGAAGCAAAAACTAAAAGCGACTCGGTGTAATTTACGATAATTCTAGTCTACCTCCTATCGGCGATAATAATTTCTATAAAAATTACGAACGGCCTTCATCGGGACTCGTTGCACTTTCTTTCCCTCGCTAACGACACCCTCTCCCTTTTCCTTGGCTACTTAATTTGTCCGGTGCTTTATGAGAAATCCTCGCCCACGGCGAGATAATTTACTCTGTCCTTAGGGACAGAATCGCCTCGTGTCCTCATTTTTTTCCCGTTACACGTTGGATGGAATTGATACTGACATTGGAATTGACACGAGATATTGATATTACAGAAGAGATATAAAAATTTACAATTTTTAACAATATTTTTCCCATGTTTATTATAAAATCTGTGAAAAAAGGAATAATATAAAGAAATAAAAAAGTCGTATAGAAAAAGAGAAATTTATTTATTGGGTTAAAAATTGATCGAAGTTTACGTTAGATGAAGCGAGACAGAGAGAGAGAGAGAATGACACGTCGCGCCACGCTGTGGCGCAATTGCGTAACGGGAATAAAGCTGTCTCACTCTATTTCTCTTTCGCCTCGTCTAACCGAAACTTCAAACTATTCATAACTTATTATAAATAAGTCTTAATCGAAATTTTTGTATACCAACAAATTTTTATGTTTCGGCCTCGATCGAATTGGTTTTCTAAAAATGTCTCCACGAGTGCATCATTAACACATCCTGTTAGATAGATATGGAGGCATGACGATGCATGTATGGAAAAATATGAGATTGAGATTTATCACGCGATACATATATACGTGAAATCGCATTAAAATTTCAATAGAATCAATTTAGCGTGATTAAAAAATACGTAAGAAAAATTTAAGATTTGTTTCGATGCGCGCGATTATTATTCGAGAATCGTGTCGCATAACGTTTGTTACCGTGTGCTGGGAGGTCTGTCCGACGTGATGAATTGCCAATGGTAATGATTATTGCGATGAATTTGCAAGTTTCGAACATTTGCCCGGCACCCTGGAGCAAGTCTCGTTCATGCAGGTGTATTTATTGCTGAATGTACGAAGGAGTTTGAACATCGCGTGTCGAATTGTATTTATTAAATTTGATTTAAATTGTTGTGTAATGCGTGCCGTTCCTCAGTTTTTTTTCTTTTCTCTCTCTCTCTCTTTAAAACTTGTTCCAATCTTGTTCCTTCCAATCTAGATTACGTCACCTCTCTAATTAACACCACGAATCTTGTGTTTCTCTCTTTTATTTTCAATTCACGAATTTCTAATTTTTTTTAATCTCTACAATATTTACACTTTTCCTTACCAGCTTTCTCAAATCAGAAAATAATTTTTTATTTCTACATGAAACACATTTCTATATGAAACATCCCAGAATTATTAAAATTGCCTCTTTCATCGTGCAACAAACGCTCCTAACCTAAAAACCATTTGAAACTGAAAGTGTTAAGGGAAGCCACAATACTTTTCAACATTCAGTTCAATCAACAAACAATTAAAATTTTCCCACGAATGAAAGTGTCTCGTTATTTTAAACAAGCATCGCCAATACACGCACACACACACACACACACATACTACGAGGATTATATTTCTCTTTGCAGAGGAGGCTGTCCTCGCGTTCCGCATCTTTCGCGAGGCTTTAATGACCACCACGTGGTGCTATCATCGGAGGTAGTACGTGAGAAACACGGACGAGTATCATCACGCGGTGACTCGCTAAAATTATCCGTGCTTCTCTTTCGAGGCAACACCGTAGGATGAGAATTAAGCCGGCGCAAAAAACCAAGGCGACCGTGAAGACCAGCGACGGTCTCTTCGGTTTCTCAAAGGACTTCTCCTGGGAAGGTAGTCAAGTGGAACCCTCCTGTTTCTTCGCTGACAATGTTCCCTTTCGAATATTTTTTTGTTTTTCTTTTTTTCTCTCGGCAGAATTTTTTTCTCCCGGCGAAGGAGATGTTTCACTCCTTCTCTTCTTTCTTTTCCTCTTTTATTTTTTTGCGTTTTGCGCGACGATTTTTTTCTCTTCTTTTTTTTTTCTAAATTTTGAATCGTATTCCATACAATTTTTATCTTCTTTTATTTCAACGATGAATTATAATCTTACTTAGAGAATTATTCCAAATCTTGCTTGTTTACTGTTATTATTAAGAATAATTAAATGCTGTAGTTAAAATTTAATTTTTAATTTTTATATATATATTTCTTTTTGTCACAAATTTTAAATCATGTTATTATTTATTTTCAGAGAAATCAAGAATACAGCTCAAATGCTGCGAGGAATTCACCGTGTTTGACCGTGATTTTTAAATTAATCGTGTGCGAATTCTCAAATTTTCAAATACTATCTATGTACGCAGATTCTTTTTCCTTATGCTTATCAAAAATTTGCTGCTCGAACGAAATTCGTGGTATCAATTTAATCAAACTCGAAGAGGCAAACAGTGTAATGAAGTATCATAAAAACAACATTCTCCTCTCTTCGAAGTACTTATTACAGTCTCTAAAATTAAATTTTCAAAAGGACCAATACCAATTCCTAAAAAGTCAATTCAACTGCACAATTTTTTTACCCCTCCGTTACTTTTATTAAAACAAACTTTCGAAAAACGTTTTCTCTCTCCTACTCATTCACTTTTTCAAAAAATGCAAAAACAAAAATTACGATCCTCATTCTCTCGACATCATTCAAACCCGTATACTCGTGTGAGAATATACGAAAGCGGGAGAAGGGGATGCAAAGAAATCGAGAACGATGCGGTATTCGCGAGAGAGCACTACCGTCTTCCTGGGCCCTTTAATGAGGCCCCTTACGTACTCGTAAGAATGCTACCAGACGCGTTTTCGCGCATCGACGAACGCGTTAAACACCGCCAGCTGCCGGTGCACACAGCCTCCTCCTCCTCCTCCTCCTCCCGCGTCATTGTTCATCCCGATCCTCCTCGTACAGAGGCCACTCGTTTTTGGTCGATCGCCCGTGGCGGATTTTTGAATCGTTCCGAACTGGTGGAGGAGAGATGATACTCCCCGCCTTTGCATCCTCGTATTTGCATCATGCACGAACGCCTTCTTGCACGGTGATTATTCCGTTCTGTTCAACGGTCTTGGCCGGATTTCTCGGATTGCTTGGAAGTTCCGAGGCGAGGTTAATGGTAATTGCCAACGTCGGTTTCCCTCTTATCTATATGCTGCTTCGAGCTAGGTTGGATCGATGATTTTTGATGGTTAGAGAGGGGAATGGTAAATGACAGTAATCGTAAACTTAAGATCTTCCTTTATAACGATATAGGCAGAATTACGCAAGACGGATTAATAAGTGGAAAAGTTTGTAAATGCTGCGATCTGTTAGCAGAATCGCGAACTATCTGAAATGGCTCGTTAACTTATGAACCAGTGGAATAATTCTCATCGAGTCATTTTCCATTGTTCAAAATCCACGTGTCTATCTGATTTAATGATTAATTCTAATTTGATATCTCACAATTATAACATTATAATTGTAATATATTCAATACTTTTATGATGGTACAATTAATAATTACATGTATTATAACGCATAAAAAATCGAACACGTTTTCAAAATTTTGAAATTGCGTCGAAGAGGCAATACCAATCACCTAGCAATTCGTACAACCGTAGTTTTACCGTACGAATTCCGCGAACGAATTCCATCCATTCGCCATTCGCGTATATCGCGAAACAAAACACGTCTAAGAAGCCGAACCGAAAATAATCGTTTCAGGGTGCTTTGACTGGCAGAAAACTTACGACACATTCTTAGAAAAACGCGGGTGGAACCGTGGCTCGCGCACGTCACGCACAAAAGGCGAACGCGGGAAATATAAGCGGCAGTTTTTATCGGCTCCTGTACGCTCCGTATCGCTCTTTGTACACATTATTGTTCCGCGTACGAACTCGTCGTGCTTTCATACGACACGCGCGTACTCGTGTACAAAGCACGGTAGCGATATGCATATGCGAACGGTGTATGTTAATGACGTTCGAAGAGCCACGGTTGCCTGCCGCACCACCACCGTTTTGAATAATACCCGGCTTGCATCGTGTTTGCTTGATAGCAGCACGCGTGCAGCCTTGTACAGATTCGAGCCAGTTGTTTCCTTTAGCCGTTTCTCAAGCGGAAGAATTTTTTTTTTTTAACGATTTTTGAAAATCCGTGAAATTAAATCGAAAAATTGACACATCCTCGAGATACACACTTTTTTTTTCGAATGAAATTTTGAAGAATCGATCAAATGTACTCGAAGGATACTTACTCGATATTTAAATATTGGCGAAAAATTTTCGAAAAACGTTAGATAGATAGGAAAAGGATTGTTTTTTTGATTTTGGAAATCGATAAAATGACAAAACTTTCGATAGAAAAATTAATGTTCACATTTAAAATCGTTTTTTAACGATACTTTTTCCAATAACAATCAAAGAATTCCTGTACCACCTCTTAATTATCATTAGATAACAAAATAATCTAATTTCGAAAGAGGAGGATCAAATATACTCGACTCGAACGATATTTAGAAACTATTATAGATAGAAAAAGGATTGTGATTTTAGAAATCGATACAAGGATCGATAAAATAACAAAACGTTCAATAGAAAAATCACTTTTAAAAGATCAATCAAAGAATTCCCTCCGTCGTCTCTTAATTAAACGAAATCCATCTAATTTCGAAAGAGGAGGAAGAGCAAGCAAGGGGGAGAAAATCCATCCTCCCTATTCCACCAATCCCCCGGCGTTGAACGGGAGCGTGCAAGGCATGGAAGAAGCGAGACCCAGTGCCGAGCGGCAGCCTCTCTACGTGCAGGAACTCTGAAACGATCTCGCCGGTTCACGCGAGATAATATTAATCTCCGGTCTCGTGTCGTGCCACGTCCTGCAGCGCACAGCCACGAGGGAAGGGGAGGAGGGGATCCGCCGGCGAAGGGAAATAGCGCTGTTGCATCTAAGGTCGCCGGGTCACGTGCACGTGGCATGAAGCATCGCGTGGCTTCGTGGGATCGCGAGAAATTTTTTTTCTCCCCCTCCTCCTCGGTGCACGCACGTCGTGTTTCGATCCATCGGTTGCATCCTCGTGTCTTACGCAATGATATCAGAAAATCAGTCTACCATATATATACATATAGCAAGTTGAAAGTCACGCGAAAAATTACGCGAAGAAACATTGTTAAAATTCATCCGTTGTTCGTATCTTCTCGACGACTCCTCCCGCTTCGAAACGAAGAGAAAAGAAAAAAAAAAAGAAGGAGAGAAGAAAAAAGAAAGGAAGAGACGCGAGTGTAACCACTTTACACTTTGCTCGAATAACGACAACGAAGCAACCGTATCATTAACCGAGCAACACGTGACGATCCAATCTGTCGAAGCACCGCCTAAGTAGAATAAGAGATCACCGATCTGGCGTGTCTGACATTGATCGAGCGCTGCGACCATCGTATCGGCAAAATTCGAAGCCGTTAAGACATTAACAGCGAAAATTGCCATTCCACTGTATAGCAATCAAACTCGACCGACAGCGCGTAATCCTTAAACTCGTTCCCGGTACGGAGGATCGTAATCGATCTCGATCTTATCATTCGTTGGCGTGCTGCTCGACGATGGAGCAAGGAGGGAAACGCGGGGAAAAAGAAAAAGGAAGGAGAGAAAATGTAGAGAAGAGCGTAGTATTCCCGAAGACATCGATTTCGATCCGTTTGCATGGCCGTTGAACATTATCATCTTCCCAGAATTTATCCGGCAAGACATCATCGTGTAATTTCCTGAGCGCAGATTATATAGGGTGGCCAGGTCCGATTCCGATCTGCCGCCGCGAGACATGTTTTAACTTGCTAAACCGACTGCACTGGCCCAATCGTAATTTTAGTTGTTCCAGAGAGGGAAAGAGAGAGAGAGAGAGAGAGATCCGCGGTGGGACATTGATGACGCCACCACGATCCACCATTTCGAAGACATCGAACGAGCGAGGTCTCCCTTAATGGCGTCGCGGAACGAGAACCGCCCTCGAATTATCCAGTTCACGAAATCGCGTGCGATTCCGTGCCACGCGTGTAAAATGAACGTAAAAAATATATATATAGAAAGTCAAGAAAACTGGATGCCGTGGACTGATTGGTGGAAGATTTCACGGTTGTTCGAGTTAGATTCGTGACCGATCCATATTGTTGCTCCACATCTCCTTCGAATAAAAATCCTATAGAAATTTCGCACCTCATCTTCGAAAAGAAAAAAAAAAAGAAAAGATATCTGTACGATTTCGAAACGGACCCAGCACTCGCGCCACAGGGATGGAACGTTTCGATCGGCAAAAACCGATGGGTTCCGTGTTATTTATTGCCACGATTCTTGGGACAGAGGAGGGGGAGGGATAGGTGGACAGAGGGGCATCGGTGGTGCCCCGTCCACCCGGCAGAGATATCTTATCTGAGGCACACAGTGTGCGCCGAGGAACGCGCCGCGTATACTTACATCCTCCTCGCCGTGGGCCTGATACCACTCTTTGATAACGCGCCGAGACTAGTATCTGATGTACGGGGCAAAAACAAAAGGCGCCGGCCCAGCCCTGCTCCGCGCCATCCCTCTTGACCGGTCGCAGCCTCGAGCTCGTCCACTCGTCTGCGAGCTCGATGCGGTAACGAGGATCGATCTCGTTGCGCGGCCGATTTATATCGGCCGCTCGAATGTTTTATGTCGCGTGCAGCGCTTTGCGGGGCAAGGCAGGGCAGGGCAGGGCAGGGCAGCGTCGCGTTATCGGATTCGTCGAGGGCCGCGAGGAACTCTCGTATGAGGACCACCTCGAGTATCGCGGATCGATCGCAGGTGCAGGGGTCTACACGCACGGACTCGCTATGAAGTTATACTCGGGGCTATACGTGGGCCACCTTGGGATTATGTAACGCGCAGTTGTTGTGCAACGGTGCGCGGATTTTTCGCTCGGAGTTGGTGTTGAGAAAATTTTGAGAAACGAATTTGTTTGTATCGTTCAACATTGAGGAGATTTTTTGAAGAATAAATGCCGAGTATTGGAGTTATTTGGATTTGATTGTTAGAATATGAAAATGGAAATATCTTTTCTTACTTTCTCTCAACGTAGGATATTCCTTGATTTCCTAACTTTTTCAAATATTCTGTTGTTTAAAAATTTTTCCCAGAAACAAAAATGACAGGAAGAGAGAAATGATAACCGCGGCACGAAACGTGTGGCTACAAGGTGCGTTAACCTCGAAGGGAAAAAGGCGATAAATTAGCGCGAGCTTATCGATGATCGTTGGCGAGGGTATAAGCTTCGGTTCAGAAGCTCCCAGCATATGCAGATACGCTTCCGCTCGAATCCTTTCGGCGCGAAGGAAACGGCAAAGACTCGTGCATCGTACGAAACTCGATGTATTACGTTCGCTTATTTACGAGATCCATAAACTAGAGCGCGGGATTCGCATGAAATTCGTAGTTAAGGACTGAATATAATAAATAATGGAGAGAATATATTAATTCACAAATCATTCACTTGATACGAATATTTTCAATATAAATGAAATGATATCTGTTTCCTTTTTAGATGATTTTGATTCAAAAAATTATGGAATGTATATTGTTATGGAAATAGACGAAAAGACAGTGAATATTTTATAGATAAAAATATTTTGCAAGACAAAAGTCATTGTGCGCAATTGCCGATTGTCTAGAAACCCGCGAAAGATAGTTCGATATTTGAACTTACATAGAAGGTATTTGTTCTGAGTAAGACTATCGGAGAGATAAACTTTTTTTCGCGATAATCGAAACCGAGGAGTGTCTCCGTTATCGAGCTCTGAATGTTATACTACATAGAGATCAATGATGGGGAAAATTTAATAGTTGAAGTTATTTCCATAAGTTACTTCAATAATTTATTGTTCAAAACAATAATTGAAAATAATTGTAATGCCAAACAAGATCGAGATTATATGAAAAGCGGAAATGTTGTACTTGAGCATTTTAATAAAAAAACTTGACCACGTAGAGAATGAAAGAAATACATTGTAAAACATCCAAAAAAAAAAAAATTAGTTACAAAAATATGTAAAATCAAAAAATAAAATTTTCCAATTTCCCCCAATCAGAATAGAAAAATTTCAAATTGTAAAATATTTCGTACAGAAAATAATTCTAAATTCAAAGCAAGGGAGTACCTAGTCTAACCTAAACGGACTAATCTACTTAATATAAATTACGAATTCCTCCAACACTTTCCCCTTTCTACTCCAACTTCTATTTCCCCTTCCGCGAAAAATGACTTTCCCTTGCCACTGGATGGAACTGAACCCGTAACCCTCGCCGCAAAAGCGCGAATTCTCGCTCTCCTCCTTTTCTCCTTTTCTCCCACTTCAACTCTTTCCCCGATCACGGAGGATACTTGTCGGGGGATTTACACTCTTAACGAGCTTTTTATCTCGCGTCACGATAACGCGTCACGCGCTTGGAAACGCGCAGCAAACGCTGTGCCGCTGTTGCGAGATCTTTGAAGCGGATTTACCCGAGATCCTTAACAGGCGGCCGTATAATGCCGATGGACGACGGAAGCAAGAAGCCGGCGTTCGTTATTTCGTTAATAAATGATCGTTTTTACCCGGGATTGGATGGGATGACACGTTAGGCCGGGGGGGGAGAAAGAGGGGGATAGTTGTAGCGTGATCATCATCGTTGCGACGTGATGGTGGATTAGGATCTTCAGCGGCTTGTTCGTGATCGGTGATACTTGTGTTTACTTCCATTACAACGAAAATGATACAAAGAAAGGAGTAATTTTACAGATATTTGTCAGATACTGGTTTGTTAAACGATATTAGGTAGAGATTAATATAGGTATTTGGTATAGGTGGAATAAGGATGAAAATTATGAATTATATTTTTCTGAAGAGAGTGTATGAAAGAGGTTAGAAAGATTATGGATTTTTTTATTTTTCTGCTCTCGGTGATATTAATGCTACTGTTTTTTTTATTTATACGAATTAATTAAGTCGTTATCTTGAGTATTTTAGTTCAGAATATCATGAGTTATTTACGTAGGTATTTATTTTTTATGTACGTGGTAAGTTTGAGAGAACACGTATATGATTGGCGTTATATACTTGCGTTTGATATAGAATGGTAAAAAGTAGTTATGATATGTTAAAGAAATTCTTATGTGTTCTCTATGTAAATACGTTATATTATAATATTCTTAATTATGAAATGCGAATAATTACACGTGTTCTCCACTAATTAAACGGTATTGCAATTGTGTCTAATATGCAATTGTAATTATTGTTACTGCATAAGTAATACAATATGTCGTTCAAAAGGAAAATTAATTCTAACTTTATTCATATTTTTAATTAATTACATTTTTCAATTAAATAATAAAAAATACAAAATAATAAAATACTTTCCATTCCGTACAAAATAGCAATCAAATGAAACATATGATTCAAATTGAAATCATGTTCATAAACATTTTCATTTCGAGAAATTCCAAATTTAAAGAGTATAAAAAGAAGAAACTTGATATATCCTTAAATTATCTCAAAAGAAATTATTATTCCGCATTTAATTAAAAAGCTTTCTAGAAAACTAATTTCAACCATTTATGATAAATATATTTTTAATCAAATGAAAATCTTTCGAAGCACTTTATTATTACAGGCCACTGTTATAATGATAAAAAATAATTTTTCAATTCATTTTTATAATTCAAAAAACTAGATATCAATCAAGAGAGATTGTTACAAAATTCTTTTCACGATAGTTTAACCAAAAAATTTCAATCCATCGTTCGATAATTTATAAAAATGATCAAATTTATTGATATTCTATCATATTCTCTTATGGAGACCTAGACCTAGACTAAAAATCAAGACGATAACACAAATGGAACATGCAAAAAGATTTATTCTTCTTTCCCTTCTTCCACCGAAACCACGTGGGCTGGAAACGATTGTTCCACTCGAAAAGCCCAAGTACCACTAAAAGTTTCGGGGCGTGGGCAATAATTTACGATGCCGCTTGGTAACCGTTGGTAAGTACCGGTGAGAGCAACGCTAATGTCCATCCTCGCGTGGCTTGCGAGCGCGCGAGCCGAACAGGAGAAAAAGGGGATGAAGAGGAGAAGACCGCCTTTACTACGCATAAATCTGCGGTCTGCCCCGACCTCGGCTGGCTTTACTGCCGTTCCACGAAAACCCACACCCCGAAATACCCATTGCTAGACCCTCGAATGGCAGCAATGTAGGTCTCTGTGTCTCCAGGTTGTGGTCACGATCATATGGAATTCTTTCCATGTGTCTATGTATTCGTATCCGTGAAATTTGATCCATTTGATTTCTTGAATAATTTGTGAAAGTTTGAATACTTTTTATTAAGATAATATAAAAAAATATGAAGAAGGAAGACACATCATTGGAATTTATCATTTGAAAATTTATTCAATTAATAGAAATGTAAATTTGTTTTAAGTATCATCAAAAGAGATTGGAAAGTTTTTATTCGTTGGGGATGAAATTTCACTCGTGACGATACTCTTTGAGGGATAATTAAATACGAAAGATAATTTTATATCGGTTTTTGTATTGTCATTCATATATTTATCAGTTTCCTTTCAGTGATAAATTATTAAAGATGTTTGCTCGTCAATACCCCGCAATTATATTTAATCACACTTTTTCTTTTCAAAATTGAAAATATTGTTTCACTTATTCACTTATATTTAATTTAATTTGTACCTATAAATACCCGGAAATTTATCACACCACGTTAATTAAATAAAATACACGCGCATCTGTTGCGATAAAAAATAAATTTCATTAAATCGAAGCGCCAAAGAACAGCGTTAAAAATATTCGAATATTTACACTTTGAGACCTTTCCCGTATTATTGTGCGTGTAAATATAATGATACACGTTATCGACGTATTAAATCTTTTAAATGGCTACAATCTCCGATGCGCGGTTAATTTTCGATCAAAATCTTTCCTTTAATCCAGTGGCTCGATCTTAATCAATAAGACATGGCGATTAATATTATATAATTAGGAATCGTGGCGTTTACACGACATACGACTCCACCCCTTCCTTCGACCCATACAGTTAATCGATCGAACGATGATGCGCAATAATTATTCAACGTTGAATAAAAAAATCCACGGGAAATAAGAACAGTTTTGCTTCTTCTTGAAATGAAAGAACAAAAACTCGATCGATCTATGATGAACAAAACGAGAAAAAGAGAAAAAAAAATGAAGAGATATTCGACAGAGAATTTCACATTGTTCTTTTAATTACTTTTAAAGAAAATTTTGCCAGATTAACGTCTCATCCCGGCGCAACATTTTCCCAGATTGCTTCATCCACTAAAAATAAATGGAATGCTCAACATTCTTCCCGTTATAGACTCTTCCAACCAGATTTTACCATGCACCTCGATGCGTATCGATAAACAGGTGAACGCGAACATGCTGTAGCGTGCAATTAAGTTAACGCGAGGAGCTGTTGGAAACGAGTCGGAAATGGGGATATGCAAAACGGTGTTGGAATCCGGATCGATATCGATCGAGTCGGCAGTGAATCCAGACGGTCGTAATCAGACGCTTCCCATCATCTAGTTCGCGCCGTTTGTATAAGAAGCGACGTGAGAAGCGCTCGTGTTCCCACAAACGTCAAGGAAATCGTGCGGCCTTCACCGTCGTCAACGTCGAAGAATGGCGCACGAAGATCCTTAATCGACATTTCTCTCTCTCTCTTTCTCTCTCTTTTTCTCTAAAAGCGTATCAGAAGGTATGAGAATTTGCTTGGTCGAGGAAGGTGGAATTTAGGAATGGATTTTATTAAATCGTTGGATTAAATATATATTTCTTCTTTTCTTTTTCGTAAGCGTGGCTAGGCTAAGTCTGGATGGTTTATGTTTAGGAGATTGTGATAATTCTGTATGTTTTTGACGATTTGGAATTTTAAGGCGAAGCGGAGTTTGGTTTATGGAGCGTGAAATTGTGGCAAGTGGAGATGGGAAAGGTACTGACTCGAAATAAGTGCGTAAACTTCGAAAACTGTGGAATCTCTTTCTCAACAATAAATTATAGGATAAATATAGGATAAACTATGTGAATACATATTTTACTCGAGAATATTGTATCTAATTGGAATCAATTCCAAAATAATTTCTTAAAGAGTATCTTAAAAATAACTTCAATCCTTCCAAAAACAAATAAATATTAACATATATACCGGAATTATATTAAATCATTGAAAAAGTTAACCAGTTAAAAATTTCGAATAAAGTTAAATGATTACTTATCAAAATTATTATTATATTTTGAACAATAACAAATCATCGAGGTAACAGTTACTCGTAACTTCGAACGTTAAATCCCATCATTCCCCTGGTATACAAACATATGCAAACACATACGTATCCCAAACCTCTCTACCCAAAATCCTCTCCGACCAAACTCCACCCACACCCACTCACCACACCCTCGAACAACAAACGTAACGTAATTTTCAAGCGCGCTGCTCGCAATTCCAAGAGCAACCCGATGATAAAATCTTCATAAGATCCAGTCCTCGCTTCGTTCTCGTCGATTAATCGCTCGAAACCTCTCTCTCCCTCCCTCCTTCTTACGAAATCCTTACCAGGTAACACGCGAGGGACAAGCTTCCTCTTGGCCTTCCTCTCAAACAAAAGATCGAAACGAGGAGGGGGGGGGAGGAGGAGGAGATGGGCGAGTGGACGAGAGAAGTTTGGCAAAGGCGGGGAAAGAGAAGAGGTAAGAGAAGAGGAAGAGACGAGGATGGCCACGTGGGATCAGCGGCGGGTCGTTAAAGAAATATCGACGTCGTAAGCGACTCGTTGCGAGAAGACTCGGTCCACGGCGGAATAGTATCTGTAATGCGATCGCTTTGGCACTGTATGGCGATAGCATCATTAACCCTCGATGCGGCGGACGCTGAATAAGATCTTGTTACGCGATATCCGGCCGTGGAGAGGGATAGGCGGTCGCCCTCTCGGTGCACAATACTCGCTAATTAAACGACCGAGAAGGCCCGCCACCGCAGATACCAGAGCGCGATTGCTTTGTCTTGGTCCACGCGGAGCCACGCCACCGCGGCCGAATTAATTGGCGACGAGAAAATAAATAGGGAAGCGCGCCGATTCTCGCGGACGAGGTGGGTGACGAGGATGCGTTTCCAGCTGCAAATTGTGGAAATTGTACGTTGGTGAGGAGACCAGGTTTTCGATACGTTGATCTGTTTTAAATGGATAATTGTGCGTTATTGGTGATGAAGTAGAGTTTTAGCATGGATAGGAGGATTATTAAAGGTGATTGGCTAAGATTTTGGTTAAGAGGAGGAGGTAATTCTTGAGAAATTTTCGATAAGCGCGTGCATACGAATATTTTAAGATTGTGGTTGTTGTTGAAAGTATGATATACTGAACGGCATAGATCTAGATTAGATAGTTATGTGTAGATAGTATATGTGCAATTTGTTTTGAAGTAAAAGGTGCGGATTCAAATATTTGTAAACCGTTAAATAGAGATTGGAGAACAAATATGCGTGACCCTAACACTTATGAGGAAACTGAGAGAATTATCGCTTCAGAGAATTATCGAAAAATTGTAAAATCTCTGAAGATAAATTTGTTACAAGTTCTTAAAAATAACTGGGATATTTTTCAAGTGTGCAGGAACTTTTTGCAATAAAAAAATGATAAGATTTAATGGTAAATCCAGTCGAAGATAAGGATTCAGAGAAACGAGCAAGAAAGTTGAGGGCGAAAGGAAGTTCTAAGAAGTGACTTGGTGACTTGTAACAATTTATCTGATACAAGATATTACGAGGGAAAAATTCCGAGTACGGAGAGATCCAATCGAATAGTTGCAAGTGAATGGTTCCAATATTTTTAAATACTGGGATAAAAGTGAAAGTTTCTCCATCGTTATTATTCGTTTACTATCGGTGTTAATTAATCAGCTTCTCAGAAATTTAACATCGTGCAGAAAAACGTGCAAATAAAAATTCACAAATCTATTTTCACCACCATGTATTATATTCTCAATGATAAAACCAATTGCTCCATTCAATTCTCCTCGCATGTTTCCTAATTATTAATGACATTTTATAAGTCATAAATTATAACCAGTGGTAATAAATTCTCTCCCATTGCGGTAACAAGTTCGATAATTAAACAAGTGAAATTTTACGTGCAAACAAATTTTACAAATTAATTATCAGCTTGATAATTATTCCATTCAATCTCGCAAAATTATAAAAAAAAAGAAAAAATATTCGCCATAAATTATCACTTGTCACCAAAGCGTTAATGAAGCTAACTCTTAATGAGAAAGAAGTAAAAACTCAAATTTCTTTCATCACGTTTCAACCATTATTATCAGCCTGTTAAATTGTTATATAAATTCAACTACCAAAAATCCTCGAAACTCGAAAAAAATATATATCCATCACATCCCGATTTACCCATCACATTCACACTTTCCTCGACAAACTACACTCTCTATAATAACCTATATATACCCACTATACTTCCTACTCATCCATCATCCTACCAATCATCCACCAAACAAAATCCAACGATCCATCTTTCGCCTTCTCGAATTCGCTACTCGAAGCTCGATAAAATTATACCAAAACTAACCCAGCTACTACGCCATCACACCCTGCCAACCGATCCCCTCCTTACATCGACGCGATCGAGAAAGAGTTGAGCTACCTAGTCGACCCAAAGCTTCAACCTGTCAGTCCTTAAATTTCACGGCTAGCATCGCGACGTGCTAATCGCACGGCAGTCCAAGGCGAACCACCGACGGGATGAAAACATTTTCAGAGCGGCAACTGTCACTCTATCCAAGAAAGGATAAGCTTAAGCGGCGATAAATCGTCGTTCGATCGCTGCGCTTAATTGGCGGTATCGCTCAAAGAGCTCGTGAAAATCCGGCGGAAGACTGGACGCACGTGTCGCCTCTTTTTTTCCCTCCCCTTTTCTCTCTTCTTCCTGGACGAGGATGAACCCGGGAATCCGGATAGAGAGAACTCGTGGAACAAGAAACTAGCTACGTGGGAAGCGAACGACTTCTTCTTTTTATCCGTTCTGCTCCTTCCTTTTTGTCGCCTTTTTCAGAATGTTGGAGCGTGGCGTGGTAGTGAGCGTTTGACGAGGGCAAAAGTGTAGAAAGAAGATTCTTTTGAATCGGGAACGATATCATCTGGGGATCAGTGTGAAGACGCGGTTGAAGTTGGTTTATTAGGAATGTTTTTTGCGATGAACATTAAGTTAAGCTTCCGACTGCGTGTTATTTCCTGTTGAGGAGGAGCAAAGAGTAACTTGAAGTTTCAAGATATAATTCGATGCGTAAGAAAATTGGAATTAGACATTTTTTAAAACTTTTCTAGCAGGTATCGTGACAAGTGTTTGCTAATTTTTCCTTTTACTTTTCTTCACTGATTCTTCGCGATATAAATTTACTATATTTGAGGAAATATCATTCACAAGAAATACACATTGTCAGAAACACTGTCAAAAAAAAAAAAAGAAAAGGGAATAAAATTAGAAATAAAAAAAATTCCCCTTTTGTTTAATTTTTCTACAACATAAGATAAGTCAGAAAAGTCAGTTTCAAAATGATCAACGAAAATTCAAGCATTCAACTTCTTTGATCTTTCTTTCATCCTCAGACCTATTCATCATACTCGAAATTAGCGTGATTTCGAGACGGTATGGATAATTAAGAATAGACGCGACTGGATTCCTCCTCATCCTGATACATCTATCGACGACAAACAGGTGTGGCTGCCTCGAAAAATTGCGTAGGAACGTCACGCGCGTACGTTTGAAAACAGGTGTTCGAGCATCGCGATGGAGAAAGGTGTGCTGGCACCATTAGATACGCAAACGTGCGTATAACGTATGACGTTGGTCATAGTCCAGTTAATCGAACGACTCAACGACGTCTGAATAATCCAGTCATTCAAAGATCACGTGTTGGTCCTTGAATTGAGACAATGGCCTTCATGTATACATTATAATATATATTATAAATGAAATGCATAGATCGTTCCAGAAAAAGAAAGCTAGTGGAGAAATGAGATGTTAATTGATGAGATTTGGAAGAGAAGTACAATAAAAATTAGAAATTGACAATCGAGTAAATTTTAGAGAAAGAGAGATTCTCCGGAGATTTCTTTGTTTTAATGCTGATTTTACATGACAATAGAATTTTCTGTGGAAAAGAGTTCGTGAGTTTTCTTACTTGATGAAATTTAGATACAGCGAAATGCATGAAAACGGTGGTTCCTTTGAAATTATTTGAAAGGTAGATACGATGCAATCTGACTAGCTTAATTAATAGCAATATACGGGTGAAAAAATCTGGGACAGATCTACATACAGACTAATGAGTTAAAAAATTCATTAAGGATGTTTTTCAGAGAAAAGATTCATTCGAAAATTGAATGAAACGGTTATTTCGATACGAAACTTAATTATAGACACAAGATTTCTCGTTATATTCCAAAGATTCTCAATTATAATTTGTAATTATAAAAGAAATTTATAGTTATAATACAAATTATAAACATGCCTATTTCACAAATAGATCTTTCTGATTTTTGGTTTCCAACTAACAGCTTTAAAGATTTTTAGAAATATTTAAAATATTCGTAAAATATTCTCTTTCTTTTTGTCTCTCTCTCTCTATCTCTCTCTCTCCAATAATTCTATTTATGAATTTCATTTGCATTACATTCGAATAATGTTTTGTCATAGAATGTTTATTTAACGATTGCTCATCATTTACCAGGAAAAAGAATGTTCGCAAGTAGCCAGTTCAGTAATTAGCATAAAAAATATGTTCTTAGAAAAATTGGACTTAGACAAATGTATTGAACAACGTTCTAATTTTGTAAAAACACTTTTAACAGAATTTCTTTGTAACAATTTTAAAATTCTATCACGAAATATTTATATATTTTTCTACGTTGGTTTCTATCATTTCAAAAAAAAAAAAAAAAAAAAAAAACTAACAAAAATTTCCATTACAACAAAAACTCCACTCTATTCTGCTCGATTACCAAATTACCAACAATTCTTATTGTACAAAGAAATTGATCGTGGATAACCAAAATTTCAAATTTCTCTGTAAAAAGAGGAAATCTTCGAGGAGAGTTTCGAACGGCGTGCAGTTCGGAGAAAACACGAAGAAAAAGAAGCGAGGTTTAAAGCGTTGAGCAAACACTTGACAGCCGTCCAGCGATGAACACCGCGCAAAAATCACGAGGTTGACTCTGCCTCGGTACCGAGGAGTCGATGAACATGTAAACGCAGCTGCAGGGCTTTAAAAGTCCCTTCTCGAACGTGAGCAGCAATCATTGAACGATGGGATCGCGGGGGACGCAGCGATCCGTACGCGAGCGAAGGCCCGCGAAGCCTGTACTTAGGTCGCACGACGACCGAATGCACCCTCGAGGATTCGCCATTGTGATAGTAATTGCGAGCCTTCACCTTCGATGCGACCAGAAACCGGATCACTCGTCCGATCCAGATCGAAGATCATGGTCGCGTAGTGGGCCCCCTATGTACACGCTCGTGGCGAAAGGTCACGGGGAGATATCTCTCGGATTATTCACTTTCTTTCTCTCTGTTTCATCTTCGTGACTCGTTTGAAAATTGAATTGATGAAAAATTTTTATACGTTTTATGTCTTTCATATTTCTTTTTTTTTTTTTTTTTGTCTTTTTCGTAGTTTTATTCTTTTTATATTTTTTTCTTAAATCTATTTTTATATAAATTGTTGTTATATAATTGTGTTTGGAGGATTCTGACTTTTAAGAAGTCAAAATATAATATAAAATTTGATGGAATTATAAGTAATTGAAGTTTGCGTTAGATGAAGTAAGAGAGAGCGAATATGACAGAGATAGAATTGTTTCGTTCTGTCGCCGCTATACGGCGCAGCGCACCATTGTGCTTTATCTAACGCAAATTGTAATAGAGTAGCAGAAGAAGATATTTCTTATTATTTATATATTTTTTATGTTTTTTATATTTTTCATATTTTATTGTTTATGTACTTTTATTATCTTGAATTGGATAGATTTTTCTTTATAAGCACTTTAAAACAATTCCAAAATAGTTTGTAGAATAGTTAAAAGAATCAAAACAACTTGTACAATGCTACATAATTTCGTAATTCTTTTCTTAAAACTGTTTTCTTAAAAGATTAACATTTCAAGGAATAAATAATTACAAATAATTACAATAAAAAATATAATTTTCGCGATACTTATCGAAATCTGTTAAATAAAAAAAAGAAACGAATTAATTACTTATTTTCTTAAAAAAAAAATAGAACAAAAACTAAATTATCATTGCACGAATTATGTTATTTTTTTTTTTTTTTTTTACGTAATTATTATTTTCAATTACAGGAAATGCGTTCTATATATCCATGAAAACGTGGCTTAAAACGTTTCGTAAACAACGATATAAACAAGCAAAGCGACTAGAAACTCGTTAAATGTCGAGTAATTCGCCTTGAACCCTGCCCCGCGAAGCTTGTCTATCGTGGAAAAAGAATCTTAAAAAGAGGCATGGATACAGGGAAAATCACTGTAATTACGGTTTGATAACACACCTAGCTTAACGTAATCGACGATGCTTACGATCACATCGACGCCGCACGTACGGAATCTTATTTGAGAAGAATCAGACAACTTTTTAGTGTGTTAATGACAAGTTTCAATCGTGGGAATTCCGTAAAATTTAAATATACTGCAACTTGTGTTTTCAATGTGTTTTCAATGTTCCACGAAATTGTTAAGATTTACATTCTGACGCATGAATTATTATTTATAAATGTGAAATATATAATATTATTATTGAGTTTAATAACACATAAATAGTAAAAAATAATTATAATAGTTTTGCGCGAGAAATTTAAAAAATTAATAATTGAACAATTTTTAACAATTTTTAAAGATTAAATGAAGCAATATAAATTTTAAAACGATGGAAAATAATTCTACGTTCCAATAATTTATCGAAAGATATAATTAAGAAGTTAATAGAGGAAATACTTAAGAAACTTTACTCTTACGAAACGTGTCTAACATAAAGACTATAAGAACCATCGTGTAATAATCGTATAATTAAAAACGTAACGTTTTCTTACTCGAAGATAAAAGAAGAATCATTCAACAGGAACATCAGAGAACCAACTCTAAACCTTTTAATGCACAAATATCACCAAACAATTCCTTCGCTAAATTAATTGCAACAATCGCAGAAGAATATTAGTAGATTTTTTATTATACATTAAAATTTCCTCAGATCACGAAAAAAAAAAAATATTTTCAAATTTTAATTCGATGGCCAAAGGATATCCAGAAAGAACGGCAAGATTCCACTTCGCCAATCTAATAAAAGGCCAAACGGCCGAACGGCTCAATCCACGGCCGATCCGATTCATTTTTTTCTCAACGGCCACATTTTTTTCCCGATCGCCGCTTTTTCTGCGAGTTCGCGAAGGCGCAAGATAAATGGCCGACCCAGGCATTCTGCCCGCGGCGTGCAATCAGCTCGACACAATACCTTCCTCTGTAAACCGGAATACGTCACAGCTAATGGTCCACCTTGAACCCGTTATCCTGAGGACTCCATTTGGGGCCGATGGGATCGACTCGTGAGGGGGGAAGGAAAAGGAAAAAGGCGGGGAAAAAAGGAAAGAGAAAGAGGGGAGGAAGAGGAGAGAGAGGGAGAAAAAAAAAAGAAGAGGGAACCGTGTCGAGGCGTATCTATGCCGATGTTTCAAGGGTGTAGCGAGATATGCGGTTGCAGGTTGCCGGCAAAGGTCGTCGGGAGGCTTCGAGGTGAGGAGTTCCCACACTTGGAGGCTGCCTCGAGCGCTAGAAGCGCATGGGTCAGACGCCTGTGCGCGCCTCGAGCGGTGATCGTGATCGAAGTAATGTTACACGAGACGAATCCAAGATTTCCGGCTGTGTCTTTCCTCGCTGATTCGAATGTTCGAATATCCGCGTTGATTGAAAGTGATTTAACTTCGTTTTCTGGTTCAAATTTTTTTATTTTGCCGCCAAAATGTATATATACATACTTAGCTTGGAAGATTTGATACGGATTGAGGAATGATTACGCGACTTGAAAGTCAAGTTTAATGAATAATCATTTTGATGCGCAGATGTTGAGTTAAAGTTTGTTTCTTGAGGTAACGGGATATTGGTTAGAAAAATTGGAAAAGTTTTTAGGTTAGGTTATACGTTTGAATGGTTTTTAACAAGCAATTGACGTTATTATTAATTATATTCTGTTATTGTGGAGATTGATTGAACATTCGATGGTTTATAAGTGAGTTAATTTAATCAATTGATTGGTTAAATCAATTTCGAGGATGATCTAGATGGAGTTCAAGTATTACTACTTACACATATACTCTATTCTAATCTATCAACTAACCATTTCAAGAATAACCGTTCTCATTTTATAATTGTTTTCATTACAATTACAAAATATTTTTGAAGAAAGAAATTTTGCTCATTTAACAAAAAAAAAAAAACACACTTCTGAATTCAACAAAATAGTGTATCAAAATAATATCAAATATCAGAATACTTGGGGAAAAAAAGAGCAAGATAAATTTTAACGAAAATCAGAATGATCCAGAGTCTGCCATTCATGGATTAATCCAACAACAAATATAAAAAAAAGTTCAAAAACAAGAACGATACGATAAACTTAGATAAAAATTATCAATTTTTAATTTCTTAACGTCGTGAACAAGTTCCAAATAGTTCCCACGTGCGTCACGGTGAAGGCTTCGTGGGGAATGGCGGAGTGTTTCCGACATAAAAACTTACTTTGCCAGTCCGGAAGTCGAGGAAAGGAGCCGGTGCCTCGTGTAACAGCGTCTGAAAGTGGCTCCGGGCACGGCGCGTGCAGGACGTGATTGTGTCGCGGCTCTCCCCTCTCTCTCCATCCTTCCACCACTCCGATACCGCTCTCTTCGTCTTCCACCACCTTCTCCACGTCCATCCCCTACCACGTACGCCTTTTCGCCGTGCGCGGCTCCTTTTTGCTCCTCTTTCGCTTCTCCACGCCACGGTAGAGCGGACGGCTCCCACCGCCTCCGCTCGACCACGACTACACAGCCCCGGCTCGTGCTGCTTTTGCTGCTCTTGCTGTACCTAGCAGATTCCCATTGACGTAGGTAGCTAAGATTTTCGAGAGTAATCACGGTTCTCGAAAATTTCTCTTGTTTTTCTGTTTTCTTTTTTTCTTCTTCCTCTTTCTTTTCGTGGAGAAGATTGCGATTTGGTGACTTTTCGATGCATTTCTTATTTTGTGGGGAAGAGTGCAATTTGATGGCGTTTCAGTAATGTTTTCACATTTTTTTTTTTTTCTTTCTTTACGAGAAAGAACGAATTGAAAAGATTTTTTTACAAGTTTTAATTTTTGCTTGTATAGCACAATAGAAAATTCTACGCGTAATTGCACATTTCTATTCAATATTTGAAAAAATTATAAGTTAAAATTTATGTTAATATAAATATAATTCCGCTTTCCTGTTCCGAACCATTGCCATTTCTCTAAGAACCTTTTCATCGCAATTCTCGAAAGAAAAACCACGAACCGCAGAAATAATCTTCCTCCGATATTTCTTTATTTCCTTCCATTGCGGAATGTTTCGGCAGAAAAAAAAAGGAAAAAGAACAACGGGTGTCCTTTCTTTGTTCGACGGGGTGCCGCAAGAAAACATCGCGGATACCGTTTCCAATCGGAAACAGTGAAGCCGCAGCAGCATCGATTGTGAAGTGGGGCGACAATCGGGGGCCCGATCACCTGGTGGCATTTCACGATCGATTGCCGGGCGACTCGGTGTCTTCTTATCGAGGGCCACGGGGTATACCTATTGACAAATCGGCTCGTTAAGGATCGGTAGTTACGCCAGTGTTCCTAGGCAAGGCGCGTGGCTGGAATGCGGCGCGGCCGTGCTGTCGCGAGCGACTGAAACGCGCCGTGGCCAATGGGAAAAGGGGATTGAGAAGCTGGCTTTCCGGCCTAGCTGCCGTCAAATTAAACGATATTCTGCAAACCTGGAAGTATCCTCTCTCTCTCTCTCTCTCTCTGTCTCTGCCTATCTTTCTCTTTCTCTCTCTCTCTCTTTAATTCGTTACTTTTCGTTTAATTCGTTTCTTTTGAGCAGAGGTGTGGTCGTTAATTGGTTTCTCTTGTCTCGATCAGATGATTTTTGAAGAAGGAAGATAATGTTAGGTATAAGGGGCTATAAAATCTAAGGTGACGTAGTTTTGTTTGCGTTGTAATAAAGAGTGTATCATTTTATGCTTAATGCAAACGATAATAACATCCCGGTTATGCGTTAGAAGCATTTTTATGAGATGATATCATTGATGGAGATGGTTGAATTATATTTTAAAAAAGGTAAAAGGAAATTTAAAGGAGATAATTTTTGCACCAAGTCCCTGGGGTTAAGAAACGTAGGAATATTTTGCGTAGAGTAATTCTAACAGCGTGCATTTAGTGATTGAACGAGCAGAATAAGAAATAGTTCTATTGAATGAGGGACAGAAGGGAATTCTTCGGGTCAAGAAAATCATTCTGGAAATTCCAACAGTTAAACAAGCTTTCAACAACCCCTTCACGTTTTAACTCCTGTAATAATAAAAATTCGAGGAGGGGGGAGAATTATTCCTTAGAAAAGAAGAATGCGCAAAAAGAATAGAAAGATTTTTCGCGATCATCTAAATATTTTAAACGGTCTCAGAAATTTTATCAAAATAACATTATGTATTTTATGTCAATTACCTTAATAACCACAAAGACACTAATAAAACTTCTTGTCTTTGTTAAAAAAGGAACAGATTATTCACATAATATAATTTTAATAGTTTAAATATTTCTAAGAATTCTCAAAAATCTTTTTGCAAAAATTGAATAATCGTTAATGATAATAAATCTTCTCTTAGTATATATAATCTCGAAACGATTTCGTAAACCAGATTCTAAATTCTAAAATACTTTCAAAATCATCTTCAATACCTCATTAATTCGCCAACACAATGTAGAAATAGTCTCATTCTCGTCTCTTTCAACAAATCCAATCGACTCGAAATTTACAACACCATCCATCCTCTCTCTTCGAACTTTTCCAATAAATAGTATCGTCAATTATCCCGTCCAAACCTTGGATCAACGTTTAGAAAACGACGACTAACCGATGTCTATGAGTCAACACGGGCCCCTGGAAGGAGAGGATCCTCGCCACAGGCTGTGTCCTTTAATCAGCGACACTATATATATCTAGGGAACGCACGGTGCTTAATAAGAGGGACCGACTTAATTACGAGGATATATGGCGAACGTTGGAGGCAGCAGTCCCTTCGAATCGCGCGCACCTTGGCTCTCTATATCGAAGGTAAAGCCACGATTTGCATACCGTTGCCTCTCCCTCCCTCTCTCTCTCTCTCTGCCCTCGCGAATAAACCACCGTGCGGCTACTCCTTCCTTCTCCCTTTTTCCTTCTGCTCCTTGCCTCATCTTGCAACGTTCCACAACGAACCAAAACACACGCCTCCGCCGCAGAAAATATCATTTCGAGCGGCAGAAATCTCGGTACACGTCCTTTTCTCTTCTGGTTTTCCAACGAACAGCCTAACGAACATCAACTCATCCGAGTGCACGGATTCTGCGATTCTGGCGCCATCGCGATATATGGCCGCCACTGTCCGCGCTACTACAGCGCTCTCAGTTATCGCCAACTGTAAATTTTAACCTCAAACCTTGTCACTTGACGCGCGTGACAATGGATGGAACTTTGTGCGTGAATCGTCGGGATGAAAGAGCAGGGATAGGGATTTTTCGTTGTTGATTCATCTTTGCAGAGTTATCGTCTACGATCTTCTAAGAATATATTTCGAAGAATTTGAAATTGGAATACAAGTATTAAGTGGATCCTTTTAAAATGTTTGAAAGTAATAAAAGAAAAAAAAAAAAGCGGAATATTTTTCAGCGAAACAATTTCGAAAGAAGGAAGTCGGATGGAAATGGAATCGAGGCATTCTCGATGTTTATAAAAATGAAAAAGAGAAAAGGAGAAAGGGCGCGAAGTATTTCTGGGGCTACACCTACCTGGCCAAAGCATCGAGGCAAGGGCATCGATGCGCGGCACGAATCGTGATTTATGTAGTGGTACCAGGGTATATGGGCTCCGGGGTATATCATTGTTGCCATCACAATGGCACGAAATGCAATACTCGTACTCTATCGGGTGCGCTTTCGCATAATGTGTCATAAATAGGCGGCGCACAACGCCGCTCGCATACCGTGGTGAAACAATAACCATTGTGGTGGATGGTGGCCACTACCTATGGGCTCACCACCAGTGCCGGCGAAGCGCAAGATTTTTATCTGAAAAGAGCCTTGACGCGCAGGTGGTCTTATCAGGCCTACGAGAGAAACACCTCTCCACCTCTATAAGTGTTCATAAGTCACGCGAATTCGTTGATTTTATTATACCCACGGATTATAAAGATCGACCGTTTATTTTTTGGCATTGATTCGCGTTTTAATTTTTCGAAGGCCAGAAAATTGAGATTCTTCGTCTCTTTACCATAAAATGATATTTAAAAATTTGAATAAGCGTTCGTCCCCCTTACGGTATATAGAACCGTAAATGTATAAACGTAATACGTTGACGTTTTATGGATAATAAAATGGCCGAGGTAACGACGACAGCTAGGAGAAGATTTCTCCAAATTTGTAAATTATAAATAAATATCGCTTTGCTATACCTGTTAATGTTAATCGAATGATTTCATTCGAACATTTACAGTCAGATTCCGAGTAAAAAGAGGGGCCATTAAGGTTTGAGATAAAAAAAAAACTTTTTCGACTCGAGAAAAAAAAAAATAAAAATTCCAAGTCTGAAAATTTCGCAAAAACTTATTATTTTTGATTCCAAATTCCGATGAGGCCAGCGCCAGGAAAAAAAAAAATCTTCCCAAAAAATTTCTCTTATATTCCATTTCAGAATATTCTTCTCGTTATAAAACTAGTAACTAAAAATATTTAAGAAATCGTTTAAGAAATCCAAGCGACAAAATCATCTTATAAATCAAGCAAGCAAACCTACTTGACAACATATCCGATATATCTATTTTATCATCTCGGTCATAAACAATCAACCATTTATCTATTCTTGGATGTGGAAAGCTTTTAGATTCTCATCCGCATAAAGGAGGCAAAAAGAAACTGTTACAATGAATTTTTGTAACGGATGGAAATCAGATGGAACGAGGAAAGAAGTAACGAAGTAACAACTCTTCCAAGTAGAAACGATGGCAGCTACTACTACTGGCCGATTAAGAAATACAAAAGTGGTAACAGGTATAGCGAAGAAACTTGTATCGTTGCATTTGCATCCTATTGCGAAGCTATTAAGAGCAACATTGTTGAATAAAAACGAGGAACGTTGCGACATGTGTGAAATACGATGCGAAATAATCGTGAAATAATCGCCGTTGCAACGATAAAACCTTATGCTCGATCGTTAAAGAGAAATTTGTGTGTACGGATTTGTGAAAAAAAAAAGAAAAAAAGACAACAAAATGTCAAACAATTCAATTAAAATTCATCGAAGATTCGATCATCGTGATTCTTCATGCCAATCTCGTTAGATTTATAGCGGTAGTGACATTTTGTTTAATATTTCGTTTAAACAATAAATCATGCTCAATTTATGAACGTCCATTGACAATTTTATTATGAAGAAAAAATAAATTTATGATAATCTTTTAACGATCTTTTGAAATTCCTTATAAATTATATTCAAGAAAATTAGTATTTGTAGCTTATTATAATTTATCTTTTTTGCCTCGTTCTCATCCACGTATAGAAAAATATATTACACGTACGAATATAAAACAGAAAACGTGTATAATTGAAATTATAATGGAAGTATGTAGTACAACATCGTCTTATTTGCATTAACACGGATTTATAACTACCGGAATTAAGAATTCCCATTCCCATAACAATCTTCTTGGGTAATTAAATGCTACAAAGTATGATTAACATTTTAAATAACCAACAATAATCTTGAGGAAACGAAATCCCATAAGACAAACGCGAATTATCCAATCCAATATTAAACCAAATCGCAACATAAACCGTACATTTAATAATCGATTATTTTCCTATCCTACCTAAAATTCACATTCAGAAGATCCAAGATTATTAAATCCCACGAAACATCATATTCAATCGTAACGCTTCCTAAATCACCATTATCAAGCATAATTGAAACGCTTAGGATGCATCTTCCGGAAAAAATATCGAATCTCATCAAAATCCAATTCCCCTGTGCATCACCCTTTCTCTTTTCTTCTCTTCCTTTCTTCTTTTTTTTCTTCTTTTGCACAAATAGACCTTCAGATCTCTCTCGATCCGGCATTTCATCCCATCGAGGAGAATAAAGCGCAGCGGAACTGAATGTTAACGGTACACCCTGCGGTCGATCGCTTAGTTTCACCCGTGATCCTACTTTTTTTTTTTTTTTTTTTTTCAGACGACGATCGAGCGCTTGCGGTCCTCGAGCCGGTGGCGCGTGAACTCTCCTGTCCAACACGTGATGCTTATTCGAACAACGACAACACGAGGAATTCGCCTCGATCATTTCGCGACTTTTTCCAGGGTCGTCCTTTCCCTTCGAAACCGCAACCTTGTATCTGAATTGTTTCTTGCCTCGATCCTCCCGTTCTGCTATCACGTCGCAGGACATACGCGCGCTCGTTCAATTTTCAATTTTATCGCACCGCAAAACTTGCCGCGGACAAGATTATCGAGCTATTCAACGCCGACATTGTTACACATTTTCTCCCGATCCAGCTGCTTCTTAATCGTGAAACCGAGATCGGCTTCTTATTTCTCCATCGGAGTAACTGATTTATTTGTTACAATTTCTCTTATTATTATACTTATTTCCAAATAAAGGAAGCACAATTGCTCTTACGAATCAAAAATACTTTGGTCATATTACGGTATGAAATAATCGATGAGTGAGATTTATTGTATACTGCAAATCGAAGATGAAAAACTAGCTCATCGTGATTAAATAATAAAATGCGATACCACGATCCAGGCCACGTATCCTTTCCTCCCAGATCCTGAATAATCCTTTCCACCGTTCCAAGAATCGTAATCCTTGCAACCTCATCCTCGTTTCCAGCTCCGCGATGCGGGGGAGCGAGCGGTGGCCGACTCTCGGCCGTGGGTGTTGTTGGAATCCTTTCACGGATGTTGAAGATGGTTTACGGGGCTTGGAAGGCCCCCGACCTTGTTCGCGGCGGCTAAAGGTCGGAACACGGGGCCGTTTGCAACGGAAATATCAGATGTTATCGGCCAGCTCGCGCTCGATTCGTGTTCCCCTTGTCCACTCGAGGAAGTTCCCTCGCCTTGGACGAACGATTATGAAGAGCGTTCGTGCCATTTGCACCCGTTCGTCCTCCTCGCGAGACTCCTCCTCGTCTCGTGTTACCATCTTGCGTGCTTTCGAAATTGTAAACACGATATAAACGCGAGATGAAATGGAACAGAAAGATGAAAAATCGGGATCGACTCGAGTTTTCGAAGCTCGAAGATTCCCAACAGTTATTTCTGTTACGATGAAAATTTATTGAAATTAAAGGAGGGAGTGATAAAGTGTAATTTCGATAGGATGGGAGAAATAATATTGGAATTGGGATATTCTGCAATGTGATTTGCGACAATTTTGAAATATCATTGTTATAGCGTTTAATTTATCGAGGCTTCGCGATTTGTTTTCGAGAAATAGAGAACACGCGGATTAATAAAACGACGAGAGGAGTCTTTAAAAAAAGCGAATGAAGCCCCGAAGGTGTGATACTCTAACTAAGCGTGGGTGGTGTTCTTTGCACGTACCAGCATAGTTCCGAGAATAGTGAGTAAAGGTCGCGCATGACGCATTCTCAATGAAATTTGAGCTGAATACTTAAATCACTTTGGTCATTTGAATTAACTTTTGCGCATTGATTCATTTCGCCTCAATGAAAACATAGTATATTTCCTGTTATTTTTAAAACAATTCGCTTAAGCAATCACTACACCAAGCAAATAGTTTTCGTTACACCAAGCATATTTATGAATGGGAATTCATAAGAAAAATCAATAATGATTCATTATAGTAGCTCGTACGTAATATAAATAAATCTTTTTTTTTTTAAATAATAATCATTTGTAAACAAATTTCAGAAAAATCCAAAAATTTGATTTTACCTTCTCTCGATTAAATTAACTAAATTGTTAATATTATTATCATTATTTTTTTCATTACGTTTAAGATATATTTACATGGAATAAAAAAAATATCTCAAGTGCAAATTAATTCTCTTCTGTATATATATTTTTTATTCTCTCTTTATTCCAATCGAATTAAGATAAAATGAATTCAAGGCGCTTCGTTAAAAAAGCGCGAGAGCCCTGATGGATAAGTCAACAGGTTCGAAAGTGTATTAGATAACAGCTAATGAGCCTTTCTACCGATCCTTAAGCTAATGGCCAGAAGCGATAATAGTATGGTAATAACTGTTCCCGTTCGAACAATCGCGCAACTGTTACGGTGTGCTAGCTAATTTTCCGCGCCGTCCACGGATAAATGAACGAAATATTCGTCTATGAGAGCAGTGAAAGTCGAGGTGAGAAATAAAAATGCGTCGTACAAATTGCGAGGCATTCCCTCTCACCTCGTGAAATTCCAACGTGTAATTTTCGCAAAATTGTTTCCTCGAATATCGGAAAAAGAAACGTTAAAAATCGTTTGAAAAGAAAAAAAAAAAAAAATTCAGGACATGGAAAATTTTGTGACACGGATAAATTGTGAAGGATTTTAAAAAAGATAATGGATAGCGATAAAATAATATATCAGAAAGCCATTAAATTTTCAAAAATGTATGAATATTTTATATTGGTTTTATACCGATGAATTATTTAATTTCGTCGAAGATAAATTTACTCGAATCTCGAATGAATGAAGAATGACGCGTAGACGAACGATTTTGAACGGCGGTCGCATACGTTTAATTTATTCCATCTAGAAACTTATAACCTTCTGCTTTTTAATTACCACTCGACTTTTGAAAATTAACAGCGTATACATTTTTCAATTATTCCAATCAGAATATTCCAATCAAGTCGTTTATATCGATTAATATTCAGAGATTCTCGATAATACTCGGATATAATATTTCGCTTTGGATCTATGAAATGTAGACTTCACGGTTTATAATTTTCTTTCTTGCTGTTTTAACGATTAATATAGCGAAACCGTTCTTCTTGAATTCGTTGTAAATGTATGTAATTAAATTATCCGGATTATTACATTTTCAATGGCGAGAGATTAATCGTGAATTAATTGTGACAGGGTGTTGTCGAAATATCGATATACGAGGGCATGACTCAAACGTGGTGTCACCAAGGGCCATGGCGTCATCGTGCGCCTATTGAGTCACGTGCGTGGGCAAACTATGCGAAATGCGTACGACGATCGGTGCGAGAAACGGCGCGGAGTTCCCGCGCTTTCTGGGACACCAGTAAATCCGCGTGCACGTCGATATAAAATGGCGATGACGGCAATGCTCGTGACAGCGAACAAAGAGTGGAAAAACGAAAGGGAGTTACTTAAGAGAGAAATGAAAATTTCAATTGTGGCATCGTTCGTTTCGTTCTTAAAAATTTGTAGGTAATTGAACGTGAAATTTAGAAAGTTCTTTTCTTTTTTTTTTTTTTTTTTTTGGAATTTTTCTTTTCAAAAAAGGAAACTTAATTTACCTATTTGGTGTTGGGCAACTTGTTCCTTGACAAATGGGAAAATTTATTATCGTCATGGTTACAGCAAACGAGAAAGCAAATGGCAATCATAAATTGTTCATTGTAAGGGTCCTTGAATCGATACTCCATCAATAAACTGATTGTTTTAATACTTGGCTATTACATTTGATTAATTTATCCTATCCTTCTCGTTAGGTAATAGAAATAGGAACTAGCATTACCACGAATACAAAATTAATTCGTTAATTATTTTACAATTAACTTCGTTAACATCTATTCTCCCCTATCTAGAGAGAGAGAGAGAGAGAATAAAATAATAAATAGAAGAATAAAATAAATATTTTTAAAAAAATGTAACTTTTCCTCCTTCCATAAATATTAATAAGAATAAGAATAATACAATCTGGCAATTAAAACTACAAATCTCCTCCACCTCCGTTCCTACCTCACACACTCCATCATCGTGAAATTCTAAAACCCCTTTTATAAAAATACCACCCGATAATGTATAGCTCGCATGGTAAAGTCACCGAGTCGAGCTGCACGCGAACCTGGTTGCAGAGAGGCAGGCGCCAAAGCTGCTTCGATATACCAACCATCGAGCCACAACTCGAATATCGAAATTGTCTCGTTCTCTCCCTCGAGCCGAGAGAGAGAGAGAAGTGAGTCATAAGAGAAATGGGAATTCAATTTTAAGATTGCTGCGCTGGAGGGGTAGGGCGGCCGATTTATAACGGCGGCCGTTTCCCGATCGTGGGTGTGAGCAATTCTCCAGTTCATCTAACAATTCCAGCGGACTCCCACGCGATTCCAGAGCGACGACGACGACGACGTGACCGCGGGCGTCGACGTCCGTTCCCCCTTTGTGTTTGACCACCGAGCGTAACCGAGAAAACGCGGCGGTGACTTTATCTCGAAGCGACACGGCCAATTCTCCTCTTGACCCGTGTCGATCAATTAATCTCTCTCCTCTGTCCCGGCCAATCCGAAAAATGAATCGTGAAACGCGGCAGACCTCGACCGACTATTATCGCCTTCGCGTCCAATTAATTCCGTGGCGCATTCCTCGCCACTATTGCGATGCTGACAGATTGGCCGGGGATTTGTTTTCCACGGATAATTCGTGGAAAAGGTGATACGAGTTTTCTAGATCGAAATATTTGAAGAGAGCGTTGAAAATTGGATTGCGAGCATTTTGAATTTAAAATGGATGGATGGCAATTATATTGTGGTAATTTTCGCGATATTCGTTTTTCGATCGTTGTAACGTGAGAATGTGGAACATGGACATTTTCTATAAATACGCGTTTTTTGTAATTTTTGTAACGAAGTGGAATTTTTAATTTGAAACAAATGGAAATTGAGATTTTATACGAATAATATACGTTCTTTGATTTTCGATTGAAATTTTGTAATAATTTTCATTAAAATGTTAAATTTAAAAATATAAAAACGTGTCTGTCATTTCGAGATCGGATCTTAACGAATGCGATAAATACTTATAATTTCGATAATTCTGTGACAAGAGTTAATAATTCGTGTAATAACATAAGAAAGGAAGGAAAAAATTGTAAAATCGTTCCTTCATGCGATTCGTCGATTACTTTTCTCGGAAAGGAAGAAACTACCTGTAATAACGCTACCTGATTACAAATCGAGTTAATGCAACTCGTGGTCGTGCTAACTTTCCCTTCTGGAAAACTTAACTTTCCCACGCCTCGAAACTGATAATAATATTAATAATTATTTTAATATCCGATATACAGAAATCAAACGAAAATTCTTCAAAATTTTAAAATACACGAACAAATTTCATCAAAAACACCAATTTTTCATACATCAGTAATCATTTCTTCCAAGTAAAATTTACGATTCTCTTCGTTTAAAACAAATATGTAATGCATAAAAAGTGCATTCTTTCTTTTATAGCGTTCGATATCTCCTGAAACAATTTCACATACGTTTCACCATCCTCAACAAGTATAAAACATGACGCGCGTCAAGCGGCGAATGCACAAGGCGGACAGGTATACGGAAGAGGCGTTCATCTTATCCAGAAACGCAAACCATATTCCACGACAGCGGGAAGAAGACCACCAGGAATCGTTGAATCCGTAATTGCATAACTGTGGAGGTCGCGTCAGTAACGAGCGGCACGTTTCTCTGATCCTTGGAATCGTAAGGTTAACCAGGAACACATGTGCCTCCTATCACCAGTTTCTTATTCAACCGTGTATCGTTGCTTTTTCTTTTTTTTTTTTTTTAATTTTTTTTTTCCTTCACATCGTGTAACATAGAAAGAAAAACACGATGTTTTCCTCGTTTATCCGCGACACTTGTATCCTTTCTGGAGGATCATAGATAAATCACGATCGACAACGGTGGTGTTAAGTCGCAACACCAACGTGAAATATTGCGAGAATATATTCTTGGAGTTCAGGCTGAGGTAAAAGCGTGAAGATATAATATAAAAGCGTGTGAGAAAAGAGAAAACCTTGATCGTTTGAAACTTGGTGTGGTAAAAAAAAAAAAAAAAAAAGGAAATTTTCGTGCCTGGATTTGAGAAAATTTTTAAATTGAATCCACGAGAGATAGAGGGTTTATTCGGCTTACTCGATACTCTAATTTCACTATTAAAGCCTCGAATCTAGGTTCCCAACTGATTCCAAGGAAACTTCCGCGCGAGATGACGGGTCCCGCGGGCTAGAACGTTCATCAACTTTCGCGGAACACGATGGAAACCGATTCTCACGGTTTCACGAGAAGGAAGTCGTTCCGTACAGGGTAGAAATTTCGCGCGGCACGACGTGAATCCGTCCATAGAATAATTACAAGTCTCTCTATAACGAGCTACGAGTCTCGATGACACGTTTTTTTGGAAGAAAAAATCGGAAGAAAGCAGAGAAGGGAAGGAAAGACAGACGAAGAAAAATGAAGATGCAAAGAAACGGGCAAAAAGAGTTGGCGCCGTTTCACTGTCTTAATCGTCTAAATTAGTCCGTAAGCATCGAATAATTGCATGGTCGCGATACAATTCATGCCGGCGGTACGCTATGACAAATCATGCTCCTCGAGTATCTGGCCTTGCTCGAACTGGTTTACCGTGGACGAACTTCGTCTAGATCGTATGAATTTATTGGTGTACGCTCTAGATTCCGGTGAATTATCGAGACACGCGTGAAATGTTGTCGCAGCCCGGCTGTTATATCGCGTACGTGTGCGAGAATAAAGAGAGCGTGCGAATTAATTATACGGTGAAACTTTTGTTCGCGACCGTGTGCGATTCTTTGCAAAGATTCTCGCGAAAGTGGAAGAGAAATAAATCTATCGGTACACAGGATGTCTTATTTGTATAAAAATTATCTCGAGATTTATTGTCTTATTATCAGATTGCAATCAAAAACTGCAATTAATATCCGAATAAATAATCTAACCTCAAAAATTTTGATCAATAAAGATTAAACGTTAAACACGCCGTAAAAGATGATAACAATTCTATCTAAAAATTACTTTGAGACAATTCATTGCATCTTTAAACATCACGTAATCAAAAATTGCAACTAACTTCCAAACAATCTAACCTCAAAAATCTTATCGATACGAAAATCCTCTCCATTAACCCTTCTATCATTAATCCACTCATCGAAATCCTTCATTCCAGCGCCAACATCTGTCTTCCTCGAAACCATCATTTCAAACTCTTCCAAACCACCCTCATAAACAGAATGGGCTCATAAACAGAAATACAACAACAAAAGACTGAGCGAAAGCATCCCGATAAGGAGTCCCGTGGTAACTGCTCCATTTACCACTCGCCTGCTTACCTGCCAGCCAAAGATTTACAATATCGATCGCCGTGCGCGGCGCCAGGATGCAACCGAAACAATGTGGCCACGATTCGATTACGATTCCACGGTTCATCTCTCATTGCCGCCTACAGGGTTCCCGTATCGGGCAATCCGAACCTGGCCCGAAATTGCCAGCTGCGCCCCCTTGGATTTATAAAAGGGAACCGCGATCCGATCTCTCGTCCATCTCTCTCCTCTCCTCTCGAGGTTGGCGCGCGAGTGTGTGTCAATCGAGTCGCCGCGCGACTAGCACGAGAACGAGCTCAGGCTCGCTTCCCATGGAGCCACTGTCGGCGACCTGCGAAAGAAGCCGCCTCTCTCATTGGTATTCCGACCCGATCTCTCCTTCTCTCTCCGCCTGTGTGTGTCGTGGGTCGCGTAGGACGGAGTGCTCTATTTTACGGCCGGGTCTATGGCGATGTGGACAAATTGGTTGGACGGCGCGAAAATATTTCACGTGGATTTTCTTTTTCTTTTTTTGGAGAGGAGGAGTGAATGGGGGAAAATGGAGAACGATTTTCGACGATTATGACAATTTATGGAATTTTTTAAAGCGGACGTTCGAAGGAATGGACGTTTTTAGGTTAGAGGATTGTTGTAGATTTCTTGGGTGAAAGAGGTTTGATTAAGTTAGGTTAGGTTGCGTTCTGACATATGCTGAAAAAATTTCAAGATTGTTTTCTTTGCGTTGACTAGTAATTTGATGAAAGCAAGATTAATTTAACAAGGGTATAAAGATACTTATGATGTTTGATCAGATAAGAAAATATTGATTAAAGAACAATCTAATCGACGGATCGATAATTATCTTTATCCAATCCAGACCAATTACACTATACCGTGACGATTTAATTTATACCAATATCACTCGACTTAATTCAATTACAATTCTCCATCCATCCATCTAATTTTCCAAAAAAAAAAAATCTCGCGATATACTTTCTACAATTACAAACATTCCCTCAATCAATATCAAAAATTTTTTCGCAATTCGATTATTAATAACCTTCAATTAAAATCATCATAATAACAACTTTCATCCCTTAAATCATCCTATGATTACACGAATTACAAATGGAATGTAGCAATCACGAAACCAATCCTTGTCGATAGATCAATTCTATTCGATAAGAGGCTTCCTAGATCTAGATCAAATTACGTTTCCTTGTTCCATGAGCAAACAAAAATGCCATCATAGTTAACTCCACTTTCTCTCGACAAAAACGTTGCACCTGTTCCTCCATTTTTTTTTCTTTATCCGACGATAAAACGAATGTGAAACGATTCGTACATCAACGGTCTATTGCGATAGAGCAATCGTCGAAAATGTAAATCGTTAAAGGCAATCCCTCCGTAGGTAATTAGAACTCTTAATTATCAGTGGAGCCGCGTACGACTCTATCGTCGCGTTTCCACGCTGCTCTCGAGGATCGTAACGAGGCAAGGACAAAAGAAAGAACGGAAGAAACGAAACCGTGAAAGTGGAAGAGAGAGGAGATGAGAAGAAGAAACGAGAAGTCGATAAGCAGAGGAGGTGGCGGTGCCGACGATGAAGTGGTGCCCGGCCTAATTGGCTTCCGTTGCTCTGTTCATGGGCCGGTGCTTTTCCCATAAATTAACTTTACGCGACGCTTTAATTAAAGCACCGTGGGTCGCGACCCACGCGTATTTCAACGGGAAAATGAGGATCCTCTGGACAGGATAGCGTATAGACACATATTGCTGTCCGTTTATTGCGAATTCTAAAAGGAATTTGGATCCATAAAAGCCATTCTTTATGCTTGTGCAAGTAAGTTTGCCTATTTGCTTGGCTTTCTGGTAATTGAATATTGTGAATTTATAGAATGTTTTACTTTGTACGAGGAATATTTCGTATGACTAGTGGAACATATGAATAATAGGAAAATTTTGAGTTTTTGATTATCTGATTAAAATTCCATTAACCTCAATTTCTTCGTCATCAAGGAATTGACACTCGAAATCTTTCAATGGAAATTTCCATATCATCCGATACTTTCGAAAAGCTTTTCCTGTTCAAACGTCAAAACGAATTAACGCGAAATGGATGATAAGTTTATCTTTGATGCCGACGTAAATTGAGCCGGGTGTGTCAGCTGGTGTTCGCACAAGAAGAGTTGCTGCTCTACGGAAGGTCCTTGTCATTTTGTATAGAATTCCTCGTCGTATACCAAATTAACTTGGACGAGCTACTTTCGACCCTGTATCGAGTTCCACGCTACTGGTATACACTCGAGGTCATTCGATCTTCCCCGGAGTTTCACCAATCTGGCCACCTGTCATCAGCACACGTCTAATCCGCCAACGTGACGTGGCGTGCATTCGAACACAAATTCTAAACAAATTCTCTCAAATTCAAATTTTCCATAAAGCACAAACACATCCATGGTCTAATCACCACTCTTGTGCTCAATCCTCAGATCTTCTCTCGATAAACCTTCGATCCTCCGTTCTATCTACGCACCAAACGTAGCCACCCTAGTTGGCCACGTTCACAAGTGAATGACTCCAAGGTTTTATCCGCCAAGAATCAGGCGCACCCGCGCACAACGCGCATCAACCACGAGATAAAAGTCGAAGACACGAAGTCTACGAGTCCACGAGTTCCGCGAAGGGTTGAACAAGGACACGGCATAGTGTTTCGACCGAAAACGAACGAAGATCGAGTAAAGATGGTGGAAAAAGAGGGGAAGAGGAAGAGGTAGCTCAACTACCGTCCGCTACCGGCGATAGCGAGCCAACATGGGGCCCAATTAAGGGAGCTACTCGGGGTCCTATCTATTCAGAGGAGCGAGCCTCGTGGAATGGATTCGAAAATGTCAACCGGACGGACGTGTCGTTAGATCGTTAAAATACCGCTTGTTGCCCGTGCCACTGCCGAAAAGTTGAGGCCATTCTAACGTCGCTCGGTATCTTGTTTTCTCATTCCCTCTTTTCTATTCCAGAGACGGCGCGTCTTTGTCGTTTAGATGTTCGCGATAAGGAAATTAATTTTCCGACACTCCACGGTTTCCTAACCTCTACGTTCGATAGTAAAATGGCGGTTGAACGATGCGTCAGAGGGCGTAACGATGCGATGTGAAGTTTGGAATATGTTGAAGAGAAGAAATCGTGGAAGTTGTGTCTTGGAATGCGGAGAAGCAGATGTGGGAAATTTATTGAAACAGAAAGTTGGATTTTTTTTTAAATACTTGTAGGAATGGTTTGAGAGAACATTCTGTAAAGTATGGATTTTATGGATTTACAAAGTCTGGATTATAAAAGCGTGCGTTTTATAACAAAATTGTTATTGATCTACAACTTATAGTTTCTTATAGTGTTAGTAATTTATTTTTTACAATTTTCTATGTGACGAATGTATTCTTCGACTAAATTGTATTTCCTAAAAAGGAATCAATGAATGTTCTCTTTAAAAATAAACGAAACACGGATTTTCTTTAATGATCTTTGTTTTCTTTACTGCCAGCATAAATTTAATGATTCTATCTCAACTTATAAGCAAGTATATTCTAGAAGATACTATCTCTCGCATGAACTTAAAAGCTGATTGGACCATATACTAGCCGAACATCTCGTTAAACGAGAAATCTTTAAACGCAATTTAGATACGCACATAACATTTTATATTAGTATGAGTTTCGTAATTATTGAAATTCGCAATTCTATTTTGATATTGTGTTTCTGTAAACCTTTAAACCTTCCTAAGACAATCTTCTCGTTTACTTTATTTTTATCTCTTTATATCTACCTGGATGCAAGAAACCAGATGAACTTTCATAATCCAACACTACCGATAAAAACAAAATCGTTAATCTCACCAATATACCTATAACCTTCAAACACTATCTCACTTTAATCATCTCCCCTCATCAAACTCTATCACCACCCACCCTCTTCTCATCTCTGAAAAAAAAATTTCCATCGAATTCATTAAAATAACCTGAAAATAAGAACATCATCGCTCTCAATACCTCCTTCACAGGATAAAATATCCCCTCCCAAACAATCTAACCTAGGCCATGTTCCCGAAATCCCAGGATCTTCGAAACCGTGGTTATTTATTATGCAAAGCGTGGCCAGTTCGGCCCCGGATCTCTCGGCCGGTCGTGCTCTCTCAAATTGAAATTCTGGATAGCCCTTCCGCGGAACCTTTACGGTACGAGGAACTATTAGAGGGTAATGAGTTTCTCCTGAACGCTATCCTATCTCTATGCTGTATGGTAGCACGGTAGTGGCTCCTCTTATCTTACCTAGGGATCCAGTTCAGCCACTCCTTTCTCTAGTATCCTCCAGGCGTCTTTTGATCCCGTCCGAGGACTCCGGCCACGTAGGGCCCGTACATTCTGTCCCGACAATTTAAGGCGGCCATTTCTAAGCGTGTACCTCTCTCTAGGAAGGGACGAATATCACGTATTTTCGGCTACGATAAATTCCATCGCCGCTTTTTGTCGGCGTCCAAAGGGGTTTTGCATTAAGAACGATAATCTCTCGTCCCCCTCCCCCAGTTTCAATATCTCGAATAGCTTTTTCGTGTTACCTACAGCGACACTCGCGTTCACTTACTAATTTCCTGGCATTCCGATCTCGTTCCAGAATTCTTGATGAAAATCCATCTCTCGTGGATACGTGGCGTGGTTTGTTCGATTCTTTTTTCTCTTTCTCTGGCATTCCCGATTAATGTAAACGTAGCGGTGATGTTCGATTTCTTCTTTCAACCGATTCTCAAGCTCGATCAATCTTCGACACACGAATTCAACTTAACCTCTTCTACACCGTGTTACCTTCAATCCTTTTTTATGGTCTCTGAGATTCGAATCATTCGAATTAGCGTAAATGTATTACTAATAACAGTTAGTGCCATTCGATTTCTTTTTTCAACCTCTTTTCTGCTTTCTGAGATTCTCAACACCAATCTCCAAACATTCTCCAACACGCGAATTTAACCTGCCTTCGACCTATTTTACAAAATACTTCCACAAACCGTACCAAACCACGTCCAACTGACAATTGAATTCCCTCACTAACTACTCTAAAAGAAAAAAAGAAGAAGAAAAAAAAAACGCCTCGACTGTCATCACCAAAACGTTACCAAAACGTCGACAAATCCCTTCAACCCTTTGCCGATGAGCCCGCACGATAGGAGCTCGTGTCTAAACCAATTGGCAACTCTCCCCTCGTCCAAATCTTCGTGTTCCATCGGGTTCTTCTCTCTTTGTGGTACAGGTGGCCGAATCGGTTCATGCACGAGACCGGGATTAATATTTCGGGCACGCTCGCGCAAGTACAATGACTCGTGCAAAAAGGCCCAGGTGAGGCCTTCCTGGCAGCGATTGCCGACAAACCAACGGGTACAGAGAATGGCGGCGAAGGTAAGAGGGGGGATGGATCGAGGCTCGCAGGGAACGCGGCGTGCAAGATTGTACCAGTTTTTCGATCGGCTATTGATACCATTGAAACGGTCCATCCCCTTGCCTCCCCCTGTATATGCATGAGCTTGCGAATTTCTTTGGTGGCAGCACGCCCCTCGTGCCCGTAAAACGAATCGCCGTCTACGCGCGGCTTTATGCGCGTTTTTCAACGATTCCACGTCAAGCTGTCCTGGTTGGGATGGGAAGAGAGGAGGGGGGAAAAAAGGGCAACACAGCATAGTTGGAGTGTGTAGATACCATCGATCGATCCTTGCGCGATGAAATTTAAATGTCTTCCAGCTCGACGGCGATATGTTCGATTTTAAACGTTTAGATTCTTTTTTAAATCCTTATTTCCCTCCTTTTTTCGTGAACATGAATTGATTCTATTTATACTTTTGGAACAAGTTTTTGTGGTTTGGAAATGTGAAGAGAGAATTATGCGACTAAATCGATCATTAAATTAAATTAAGTTAGATGTCGATATCTTTTCTCTATTGATAGAAATCACGAGTGAAAACATTGTTTTGAAAAGGAAAATTATCAAGAAAAGGAGAAGAACAAAAGTGTTGAAGAAGAAGTTTATGAAGTGCAATGATCAGCTTCGTCATTCGAAATGATTAAAAGGTTATTTTCAGAAAAATTCAAAGAATTATTAATAGGAAAACTCAATGAGGAAATTGATGAAGTTGCAATAAATATCTCAGGTCAGCTCTTTTAGGTTAACGTTTCGTTCGAGATGGATCATCCATCGAATCGAATGTGAAATCGAGGTTTATACATGGGCGACAAGCTCGAATAAATTCTCGATGACACGATACATCCAGAAGCCAATTATTCGCGGCTGGTCGCAAGCGTGGGTGTGCCGGACCCACGTGTCCTCACGATCTTTGCGGTTGTTCTCGAACGAGTTGAGCTCGAAATCATGTGAATCTCTCTGTTCTCGAAACGAGGCGAACAGCCGGCAGCTTCGACACCTTCGCGGCCTCATTAACGCCGCCGGCGTTAATTACGTTCCCGAGAAACGGCCTAATTGCCGACAATCTTTGGATGCCGCGAGACGAGGCAGTTTCCAAGCTATTTCGAGAGAGTCTCTAAGATGGAGCACCGTTGACTCTAAACGAGATCGTTCGACGTGTTTACGTGCTAAGCAGACTAATAGAAGTGATCCAGAAACTGGTTACACTCGAGATTTCGGGGAAACGGTAGAAGCTGGATGTTTGGGGAGGGGGGGGGGGAGGGGAGACGTTCGTTTCATCGCGACTGACGAGAGATCTTTTTTAAAGCGAGGAGAGATGGAACGAGGAGAAGGATAGGGAAAGCTATAAGATAGGCGAGATAAAGAAGAACGTTGAGAATAATAAGCAGTTTTCGAGAATAATTTTTCATTGTTTGGAAGAATTGAGGAGGAGTAGTTTTTCTGAAGAAATTGCAATTATTTTTTTGAATGATAATTGAAGCAAGTAATTAGAAGTTTCGTATAGAGAATAATTAACCTAGCGTGTAATTGGAAGATGAATCAATACTTTTTATAACTTCTGGATAAAAATTTAGAAAAGATACGAAGAAATATTAAAATTTATTTACTGAAGAAATGAACATGCACGATTAGTATTCATGGAATATCTTAATCTTGTGTGTCTTACGAGAAACGTGTTACAAATTCAATATGATATATCGTCGTCTAAGATTCGATCTCGATCAATTTGTAACGCAAGCATATTAACTTTTATTGCTGACGTGACTCGCGTTAAATAAACAACGAATATTCTCGATGAACGAAATCTTTTCTTCGGCCGGCCAAGACCGAATACCGATCTGTATCGATACAAAAAACTCATTTCAGCTGTACAATCGATTTCTATCGATTTGACGTGCGCCACGTGCATCATATTTCGCGAACCAGCCTCGATGAATTAAAGATAGAGCGCAGGTGTCGATGGAGCCTTTCTTCAACCCTCGATTCCAGACGTGATTCTTTGATTTGTCCATTATTTGTCTTATCGTCCCTTGTATATTTATTGAAACGTATAAAAAGAAACTACGTTTCGTTCTTTTGAATCGGAAATTTAATCGCTCGTGTTGGACAAACATTACAATAAAATTCATCGAATGCAATGTTAATAATATTGCGAATATATACGATGCGAACTGTACTGTATGTGATCTCATATTTCATAATGTAAATATTAAAAAATTTGACAGTTGATAGTTGAATTTGAAATCTGAATTAATTGAAGCGAATTGAATTAAAAATTCGATACTTTTATACACTCATTCGAGTTATAATTACAACTCAATTAGTATCTTGTAATCACGTTTTTTAACTTTTCAAAATTAAACACAATAATTTATTATGTGAAATGTCATACGCTATAATAAAGTGTATTTTTAAGAAGAAAAAAAAATTCGAAGAGTGCATGCAAAAAACGATATCGATCCGCGTGGAGCATCGATACCTACATCCTTTACAAGCCCTTGGCCAGATACGTCGACGACATTTTTATCAGGGAACAAGAACGCAAAGAACTCGTCTCCGCTCGTAAAACGTCCTATTTCTCTTCCCCCTCCCCCCCTAAAAAAAAAGTTTCCTTCGCTTTCCCTTCCCAAAATTGTTCGTTTTACTCCACTCTGAAACGTAAAATAAGACATCCAGTGTTGTTTATCGGCCGATATTTTTAAAATCAAAAAGGTCCACCATCAATGATGGCCCGCTCGAAATTGGACGAAATTCGACGGGAATCCTGTTCATTTTACGCTTTCTTTCAACCGTAATGGCGCACTTCGAATTCATTAGACCGTTCGAAATGAATTCCGCTCCGCTTTGGCACCGCTCGTGAAATTTCCGCGTCCCAATTAAATCGAACAGACAGTTAGCTCTCTTACCTAAATCTGTCAACGATACGAATCGACAAGAACGAGAAAGGAATGGGGATTCCGACGACGGCACTACACTGATTCTTTTCTTTTTTTTTTCCCCTCCCCATCCTTTCTTTCTCTTCTTTCTTTTGTAATTTCTTCTTTTTTCTTCTTGGCTCCGGGTTTTTTTTTTTTTTTCCCCCCTTTTTTCTCCAAGTCCGATCGTCTAGCGCGGTTTGTCAACTCGTATCGAACGCGACGAGTTCCCTCGCACGAATTTCTTGTTAACGAGACCAGGACCAGCTGTTACGCCTTTCGAAATCGCGATTCGTACGCTCACCGGCGGCGACAGGTTGTAAACTTCCCATTAGCCGGCTGCGAGTTCTTTGATAACGAACCGTGTTCCGTGTAATTCATGAAATTCCTCGATGACGATCCCTTCTTTACGTTTCCGATTCTTCTTTCCTTTTTTTCTTTTCTTTTTTTTTTTTTTTTTTGGCTACGCACAAGTAATTTGCGTGATACAATTCGTTTGATTTATAGTCTTGAAAAAAATGGTTCTAGTAATAAGTCAAGACGAATAATAACACGAACCATCTGTAACCAAGAATCGTTTACAACGATCGTGGCACAAGAAACGAAGCCTAGTTGAAGGCCTCTCTAAGAAGCGAATTATTTCAAATTGCCATGTCATTTCCTCGCACAAAACGTCTTTCTTCTCGATCCCGTCTAATCATCCCAACAGCCGCATTATTGTGTCAAAGAATCGGAAGAGATGTTCGCATTATCGCGCCCTACTAGGCTCTAAAAATCCCTTCTAGACGCTCGAACGTGTCAGATAGACGACACAGAGACACGCGAGGTTCGACGCGAGAGAGCAATTATTATGGAATATAAAATATTTTTCGAAGGAGGCAGCAATGAGAGTGGCGTTGGGTCGCTAGCAGCTGTTAGATCGATTTAGAAAATTACCCAGGGATCCAAAGCCGACCTGCACGTAACGTGGCGTGACTATCGCACGCGACCACAACCGTACAATGGACAACCTTAATCGTTTCCCTCGAAAAAAGGGAGCAACTCGTGGCCCGGAGCTCTCTTTATTATAATACGAGCTTAGACAGGTCGTGGTGATTGACGCGGGCCACGCGACCATTCCTACAGAAATAATCGTATCTTTCGTTACGAGGCTGCATTATCTTTTGTTGCTTCTTTTTTTTTTTTTTTTTTTGTTTCGAACCGATTCTGTTCGGAATTACGCAATAGAACCGTTACGTTCAAGCCGAAGAAACAAAAAGATTCCACAAGATTAGATCGGTTTCAACTCAAATTGTATGAGGTTGTTTGAAAGAAGTGTGAATAAAGTTTGCCTCACGTTTCACGGATATAGAGTAAAGAAAAGACTCGATTGAGGGATTGGAAGAATTTGAAGAGGTGTTTGAGGAAGTTTGAGGATGTTTGAAGAAGTTTGAAGTTCATTTTATGTAAAAATATGAATTTGAAATTGATACGTTTCGAATTTCAATATAGAATTTAAAGGTTTTGATCGTTCTACAGGTTCCTTTCTAGCTTAAATACACTTTCATATGATAAGAATAAGAAATTAAATTATTCCAATTAACAATGCAATTAATTTCTAATCTTCTGTTCGAATTCAGCGTGGAGAATTCGAAATATTATATTAAATAATATAGAGTAAAGAAAAAACTCGATTGAGAAATTGAAAGAATTTGAAGAGGTGTTTGAGGAAGTTTGAGAATGTTTGAAGAAGTTTGAAGTTCATTTTATGTAAGAATATGGATTTGGAATTGATACGTTTCGAATTTCAATATAGAATTTAAAGGTTTTGATCGTTCTACAGGTTCCTTTCTAGCTTAAATACACTTTCATATGATAAGAATAAGAAATTAAATTATTCCAATTAACAATGCAATTAATTTCTAATCTTCCGTTCGAATTCAGCGTGGAGAATTCGAAATATTCAAAGAGAGCAAAGCGGGCAGAGGATAGTTACGGTGTTAGTCGGTCACGGTTATGGGAGGCAGTTTCTCGGTTTACGCCCGAGCTGGCCGGTCGAAAAGCGGCGTGTCCAGACGAGGAATATAAGCGAGATATTTCGTGGGGCAGAGCCGGTATTCTTTACACCTCGTTGTTTCCCGCAAATTCTCATGCTCGGCAGCCCTAAATCACCGAGGCGGACAGTCGTCGGGTTGTAAAGCCTTGTCCCGGGATGGCTGGCGTTCCCGCGAAGGTGCGCGCGCGCAAGCGTCAGCAACGGTGATGAAAGGATGCAGGAGGCGGTAAAAAAGCGTAGGAAAGAGGGCAGGAAAAATGCTGATAGTCGAGAAAGTCCGGGGCCTTACGACTTCCTCCGCAGACTGTTAATGGGACTCGCATGAAACAGCCTCGAAGGCGGTTTTTGTTCCAGTTTTATTAGTATCTTGTCTGGTCTAGAGAAAAATGACGCGAGTCGATCTTCGTTTTTGCGGTCGGCCGCTTCAAACGGTTGGAGAGGAACGTTTTGCACGGAACGTGGCAACGGTTTCAACAAATTTTTGGCAGATAACCGTTGATTGCTCCTTTTGTGGGAGGGTTAAGATGTGGAAGGGAGAAATTAAGAGAACGATAATTATGGAATTTTTGCGTGGAAAAAGAGGAAGAGAAAGATAGAAGAAGATAAATGCATAAATACGTGAGAAGTAAAAGAAGAAAGAATATTTGAAGAATTCCTTATCGATTGTTGTTGTTACTACTATTATTATTATTTTTTTAATTTTACCTCGCACGACCAAGATGTCTTTAGATTGGTGTAAACAACAAGGAATTTCAGGGCGGATAGAGCGGTCTAGAGGACGATTCGCCTCGGTTTGTCGCGATACGGTGTCATTAGGTGATAATCAGTTCGTGGCAGGGTGCATAACGACACCTAAGGTAATAGAGTTGAGAAAATTAAAGGTCCAAAATAATTCGAACCTCGGAGCCATTTATTACGAGAATTCCGACTGTCTGGGTCCATTGGTTCGAGTGCAGGTGATGAATACCTCGGAAATGTTTAGTAACGAGGGTATCAAAATTACGTTCGCCCATTCAGCTCCACCTGCCCGTCCTGCTCTCCAATTTTGAGGTTGCCATTTGCAACATTAAAATTCGTATTTTTATGCGCACTCGCACAGGGAATCACATTCATTCGTCAAACTGTTCATCTCATTGATGAACTTTTATTATACGAAATACCAAGCTTGGCTCAAGTGTTTAACTTATTAAGGGAGGAGAGAAGGAGGTCCAAGATTGATTGCATAATTGGTCTTGTTAAGGAAAGAAGAAATTGTTGCAATCTTCGAAGTTCATTTACAAACTTGCTAAACTTCGAGATGTTGATCTAGATTTTACAAATTTAGATTTTCAAAATCCACGTTTTAATAATAACAACGTTCATTTAGAGCGAAATAAATCTATCAACCGTTCCCTTCTATTTCCTCTTCCATCTTAATATAATTGGAAGCTGTGCCAAAATTTTATTCTTACCACTGTTGCGACAAAATTCCATACCATTTCACGATCGGTTCTCGAAGAGAAAGCTCTCCAAACAAGCATTCCTTCGCGGATAAGATTCCACTTGGTTTCCAGACAAGATCATATCCTCCAGCAGCGGCGGCCAATCACTGTCAATCACAATTTCCAATTCGCCACGCTGCTAGCAAAGATTAGACAAGCTAACCCAGCGAAACCCAGAAACCCTCCAATTTTCTTCTTATTTATAACCACTTTCTTTCTTATTTATCCACGAATCCCCGTTAATCGCTAAATACCCTTGCCGCATACCCGTGCACGCGACCGAACGAAACGCGGCCAACACATCCCTAATGAGCTATTTCTCATCTCGGATTCGAGACGGCCTACCCTTTAATCGAGCACGGGACGGCGCACAGAAGCACGCGGATCACAGTGATCGAGGAGCAGGGTGGTTGAAGGCGAGCGACACGCATGGCCGAGCCGATATTAAAATTGATCAATTAGCCGTGATTAGACGGTGATCATCGCCTCGTGGCGTCTACGCCCCAAGGTGAGGCCTCGATCGATTTGCCACAAGCATTCGAATCAATCCTGGCTATAATATTCGCGGCCGTAATACGCTCCATCAACTATCGATCCGGTCGAAAAGAGGGCGATATCCGACGGAAGTACACCCTGGCTCGAGTATTAGGCTCGAGATTGCAAGGGGCCAAAGTGATTTTATGCACTTACCAGGCCGCGAAACCACGAATTTCCACCGGCGCTGATTCCAACGACAGCCACGAAGGATGGGGAGAAAGGAGGAAGTCGGTTCGGCCTAACAAGGGTATCGAAATTGCAGCGGCTAAGTAGGCAGAGAGGGCCCTAGAGGGGCGATATATGCATAAGAAGGGTCTCGAAAATCGCATACGCTTGTTCGACGAAAGACAGTGCCAGGCAACATCTCTCCGTCTCTCTCTTTCTTCCTTCCTCGTTGCAATCATGTTGCGCCGAATTCAACGGCGAGCTATCATTCGCACATTTACAAGCCCAACTGGCCGAACGGTGTGAAAATTACAGACGCGAGATCGGCCGAGTTGGAACGAGGCTGACCACTGCCCTAGAACCGTGATTACAAGCGGCGCAACTCGCGTGGCAACTCTCGAGCGTGGATCGCCAGGACACGTGTGATGATTTGGGTGGGTTGGCTGCTTCGAGTAGAAAGAAGGAGTGAAAGAATCGAAGGACCCCTTCGTAAGTGTAGTAAAGATTTAGAAGGTTTGTTTCGTGTAATTGTGGAATTGAATGGTAAAAGAACGAAAGTAGACTTGAGAAAGAGAATTAAGTTGAAAGATTCAGAAGCATTCTTTCTCGGACAAAATTTTTTGAACATAGCTTAACCGTATAATCTTTCAACAATAACAATTTCGTTTCTTTTCTCGCCAAGATCTCATATATACCTTTTTTATTTTTATTCCTTTTGCGTTAACTAGTTAGCTAGAACCTACATACCACTTAGCCTGATTGTTCCTGGCTAACTGGTTGTTTAGAAGCTCGTGGCCGACTGATCAGTTTGCGTGTATATACCGCGAGTCGAGAGATGCGTGTATCGTCGTCGTTTCGCACCCGTCGGCTTCGTGTTTTGCACCTTTTCGTTTGTTTACGCACCTTAATTAGCCCCTTGAGCCGGAGTTAATGCTGTAAATCAGACCTGTACGTGCTCGACATGACTCGTGTGGTGGTTGGCCAACAATTTTACCAAGTAAAAACACGTTTCGTTTTGGTTTTTTTTTCCTTATTCCAACTCTTTGTTATTAATCGTGTCAAAAATGCATTCTCTGAATTTTAAGTTAAACAACGGATAAAGAATTTTGTAAAAATTGCAACAGCGGAGAAACGCAATGTTTTCTCCTTCTCTAATATTCTCTTAATATCTCGACGATATATTTAAACTTTCCTCGCGGAAATAGATACGTCACGTTTATTAACGTTTCTGCCCCATGAAAATTCATCGCGACAAATAGAAATTAAAATAGATATCAATTAAGATTCCTGATTAAATTCCGCAAGAAACTTGAACTAGTCACATATTATAATCAATTCGATAACGCGTCAATTAATATGATATACGAGTACACGCAAGTGGGAGCTACTTGAACATTAAACGTTACACGGCTGGCCGAGCGAAAAAGATTCGCTGAATGAAACCTGTTGCGGGATGCAATGTGGCTTCTCACAGAAATCGGAACTCTTTCCGTGGATAAAAGCTGGAACGATACGAGGTTCGTGGCACGTTGATCGTGCCATAATTTTGTCAAACTTGTTTGCACGCGTCGGTGAAAGCGAGTCGGATACAAAGTTGGGCCAACCTCGTAAAACACTTGGTGGACATCGCAGATGTTATTGACACAGAGACTGGTTCGAGTAACCGTGTATGCAAATAGTATAAGTTGCTTTGATAATTTATTACGCAAATTATATGAATTACATTATCGAGCTGGCGTAATAAATTATCGGGCTATGTAATTTTCGTGGCCGGGCAAACGGCATTTTATTGCAACGATCGGTTCGGCTGGAAAATATATCAATGCACGGAAAAATCGTCGAACGAGGGCCGTGTCATGCGCCAACTTTATTACCGGTCTGACCTTTCCACGTGCATGAACTGTTGCGCCTACTATTAATTTTTGGGACAATCGCCACGCTGTGCCATACCACTGTTCAACTACCATGAATCGTTTCTTTCCTGACACCCGCCGCTGTGAAAATTGTGAAATAACGCGCGTTTAAAATCGAGTCGTAAAAATCGAAAGCATGAAACTCGATCTCTCTGTCGGACCAAATTTATTTTCTCTTTTTCCAACGTTGATGATCTAAATCTACCATTGGATCTTTTTTAATGTCTATATTATATAGACAAAGATTTGTAAAGCGTTGGGAGGTTTCATGAAAATCATATACTTTTATCCTAGTACTCTATTTATATTAAAAACCTTTGGTGATTTTTATAATTTAATTAAGAATTAGCAAGATATATTAATGTGGATTATTGTTTATTACATATTTGAGTTGGTCAATTAATAAGAAAAAGTATGAAGCATATACGATTAATGAGGAAGTACAAACGAAGTATATTTTGTTTCTATAAATGACCGTGGGCGGCGCTCGCTCCTATCTATACTAAAATTACAATAACTTTTTAATGAGTACAGGGTATTAATTTTCATTAACCAGTAAGAAAATTGCAAAGTAAAATTAAAGATTGAGAAATAATATTATTGAAATGTATTCCAAAAAAAACCATAAAATATATGTACAACGAAATATTTTGTTTTTATCATCTCTTGTTCTTGTCATCGATTTAACATTGATTTAATCTTCGAAAAAAACGAAAAACAAAGAGATTTTTTAACAAATTACTGAAAAATTTTTCTCTCCAAAATCTTTCTCTGCATCTCGTTACCGTCTCCAGGTAGGAATGAACTATCCAACGAACAATTCCTCGTTCATCAGTGACTAATGAAGCCTACCCATACCGATCATCTCTCAGGAAGTTACCCAAGGCTTTGGAGGAAAGATCGAAAATCGAACGGGAGTATATCTCTCCGTGAAGGGTCTCGGTGACGAAGCGAAGACAATTTGTCAGCGACATCGAGACGCTTAGCCCTCGAGGATCCTTCTCCCTCTTCTTCCCTTTCTGACCGGGTATCCACCGATCCTACGAAAATATACCGAAGAATAATGGATCTCGATCAGTGACTCCTCTCGCAGTTTCCCCGCGGACTAACGATCCCATTCATCCTCGAGGACTTTTTCGAGGCGAAAGGAAAACAGCAGGTCCTATTCACCCTCTTCATGCCCACCTCCCTTATTCTCTTTCGCCATTGTCGATCGCCAATACTCGGCAGGTAGGGCATTGTCCTTGGCCACGTTTCGCCCACTTCGCGGCTGGCCCGCCGCATTTTTCTTTGTACGCCAACAATAAGGAGAAACGAGGAAGAGGATCGTTTTCACCGGGATTTGCATAGAGTCTTGAAACGTCATGGTGGATTCTCTTGCCGCGAAAGAAAATCGTTCGAGCGATCCTCACGAGTGGCATCGATCTTCGAAGGGGGCTCGCGCCTCGTTTTCAAGCGGATTGAGGAAGGAACAGGTGGTTGAGCGCGCGATATAGCACGGATGATGGCTAAGAATAATAGCCAGCGTTCGTTCTCACCTTTTCAAGAACACGAGTGATCTTCGATTCTTTTGAAATTTGTTCTCCCCAACGGAATGTATATGTATATTTCGATCAGAGTTTCAATTTTAAATTATTTCCTCCAGCGAATAGATAACAATTTTCAATCAAAATATATCATAACTTTTGGATTGAAAAATATCGTGTCAAATTGTAAACGGAATGAAATGTTCGATTTCATTCTGGAATGAAGGAAAGCTAATTGTTCGATGCTATCATCATTACTATTGTTACGTCAGAAGAAAAGGCAATGGGCGCACTTCGACAAGCAAGGGAGAAATACGAAATATTGTGGTGAGGAGAAGAGACGAGACAAAAGGCAAGAGCGAACGATTTCCTTTTGAGAATCGATCCGAATCGCGCACGTGTGTAACGGTGATCCATTTGCCGCTGGTTGAGAAGGCCAGGTATCGAAGCCACGGTGAAAGAAAGATTAATCTCGTTGTAATTACTCCATCTTGGCCGGTCTCCGTGATTTTTCATTTGTAATCGTCGATCGTTGGTGATATTCTACCCACCGTGATGGGACCGTTAGGATCATTTCTTAAACTTTCCAAACCGCGGGCAATGGAAGTCCAGACAATGAAAGAGAACACACATGTGTAAGCGCGTTCGTACAGAAGAGTTGTTGATACGTTGTTAAAGCAACAGTGTCGTTTATTAGTGTGGTTTCGAGTGATGAAACGAAAACAGGTTAGGTTAGGTGTGAAGGATCAGCTTCATCTGTTCCGGCTAAATTAGTTTTACACGTTTCGTGATTTAAATTGATGGATAAAATGACGTGAAAGTTGGGTGAATATTAATTATTGTGTGTGTGTGAACTGAGATTAAGTGAATGTCGTAATGTGTAATTATATGTAAAAGAGAGTTTGTTCCGATTCTTTTACTTTTGTACCTGCATCAAGAACGACAGTACAAATTTAACAAGTGGGATAGTAATTAATTCTAAAAAAAAAAATAAAAAAGAAAAAAAAAAGTAACATGTAAAAAAGAAAATATAAATTTCAATTTTGTGAGGATTATTATTCAAAAACTGTTGAATTTGCTGTTTCGTTCTTTATCTTCTTTCTTCGTTCTTTAGAATTCGATAAGGTAAAAGAGGTTAAATACATTCTGATTAAAAGTACGCTGCTGTATATCACGACATCGTTAAGTTTTTTTTTTTACCAGAATACTCGCAAAAGTCACGCGAAGCCTGAATCAAATCGAAGGGTAACATAAATCAGCATTAACGACTAGATATGTCATATACGATACCGCGCGTGTGTGTGTGTCTGTATATGTGTCGTTATTATGAAGATACTCGAGCAAAAAATATTCATCAAAAAAATGATGAACTTCTAATTTAATTCGCTATCTCAATTCACTATCTTAATTCTTTTTATTAAAGTTTCGTAACATTCTACAAAATCTTGTAATTTTATCTGAAATTTAAATTGAACAAAAATGAAGAGAAACGTGCATCTAAATCACGCTGTCAAAACGTGATGTATTAAGGAAGCTTCAATGAGCAATTACACGATCTGAGATGCTTTACCATTGCCCTATATGCTTCTGAGTAATATCAATCCGTTCGTGCAACCTGTTGCATTCCGATTAAGAAGGGCTGAACGCATAATGCACGATAATAAGGCTCGCCTATGCATAGATGAGGTTCGGTGAAGGAAACGATGACGTTATCAACATCTGTTCATTAGCCACATTTAGTGTGGGCCGGTAGTAATGGAGAAGGTAGGAAAGTGAAAATGATTAATATCATTTCATTGTATTTAATCGAAGTGGAGAAATATTTTTAGAATGTAATTGGAAGGGAGAGATATAATTCGAGTTAAGTTGTTGATTAATTGGATTAATTGGTTTTGTAGAAATATTTTGAAGATTTATTTCTTAGTTGTAAAAGATATACAAAATTAGAAATATAATTTTGTATAGAAAATAGAGAAGAATATTTATTCGATAATTTATTATTATAATTATAATAATGGAGAAATAAAGGTAACAACAGAGAAGCAGAGAACAAGAAATACAAAAAAATGTAAAAAGGGAATTAAGAATATAAGAAGAATAAGGTAAAATTTATCGACAGACCCTCGTACTTATATATTATGCAGATAATCATGATGTAACGGGGTAATTTGTTTCTTATAAAATATCGTATATTATATATTAAAATGGAGATATATTATAAAAATCGTCGAACATTTACCAATTTATCTATATTATTACGAGAAAGTTTATTTTTAGTAAAAATTGTAACAAATATCTCACACACATACACATATATATATATCAAATAAAAATATTAACACTCTCTTAAAATATTATCAAATATTTTCTACTTGAAACCAATCAAAAATTCACATATCCAGCAAAAATCCTTATTAATTAATTCCAAATTAATTTGTCTTTTGATATCGAGTCGATAATAAAAAGTTAGGTTATGTAGAATCCTTTTCCACTTATGCTAATAACGCGAAAAATTCAAAGAAGAAAAAAAAAAAAGAATTAAAAGACTCGGTCTCGAATTAAAAGACTCTCGTATCCCAAAACGCTCTCGTCTCCAAAAAATATTTACATAAATTAATTACACGACGCAAAGATTAAAACATTCCACTTCACATCACGTAGCTACATAAATACCTTCCTCGCCTCGAGGCCCACTAACAAGAACTCGCCCAACCCAGCCGAAGATCCATTAATCCTCCATCGATCCTATCCCATACCCCCTATCAATGATCATTAGCATTAGACACATCAGACACGTCTCCTTGCGGGACGTATTTAGCCACCGATCCCGAACGAGCGTGGCGATGCATCAGCCTCGTAATAAGTCGATAATAACAGTAATGGCGGCGATAAGGGGGCCCCTAAACGCCCCTAAACGAGGTCTAATTGCAAGGGCCAGTTGTGTTCAGTCGTCTGGCTAAAAATTGAAGCGAAAGAGAAAGTTTCTTACCGTCATCAACCCCCACCCTATATCTATATATATATCCAGCGCATCATCGTTTAAGACTTCACGGCCCGGTGTCATTAATTTGAACGCCTTCCTCTAAATCGCGACCAGAGAAATCGCGGAACGAGCCGCGTCTCGATCAAGAAAACGAGGGCTGCTGCACGTACTCCCATCCTCGGGGAGATGATCATGGCGGGCCTTAAATGGCGGGTATATAACCGAGTGCTCTTACCGAGAGCACACGTGGCACTCACGCATTAAGAATAAAGTGTGCGAGGAACGTATTTTTAGTCAAGATTATTCGAACCCGAGCCCACTTTTTCTCGCACGATGTATTTAAATACTTTTTGCATCGTTGCGTCTGACCTCGATTCGTCTCGTGCAAGAGCTACGAGAAGCGATTCCGTGGAACGACGTATCGATGTATCGATTGAGGTGTTACGAGGTGTTATGAACATTTTGGGGGTTTGACGAACTTGTTGCTGTTGGTAATTCGATACCGTTTATTTCGTTTTGTATAGGGGGTTGTTGGTGATTTGTCAGGACATACTACGGTGTGTAAGTACGATGTTTGTCACGCATCGATGATGAGAGGTTAATTAATTCTCAATCAGGATGGTGGGAGAAAGACATGGACTAACTGCAGGTGTCGGGAAGATACAATGATCGTGAATGGAAATTGGAGAAGATTGTTGACACTGCGTTTAAAGATGATTTTGTTTCTTGAACGAGATCATCTGGATTTTTATTTCTATATTAAAGATTATGAAAAACCGAGTAAATTAAAACGATTGATTTGTTTCTAGAAAATAAAGAATTAAAAATTTGATATTTTTTTTTTTTTTTTCGTGTACATGACAACGATTTTCAACCTAACCTCAATCTTTTCGAACATAATATTGTATAACTCTTTTCTCTTCTTTTCTGCCATAATACTGATTAAATATATATTTCCTCGTTCATGATATAACTTCACAATTTTCTTAATTTCTTAATAAAAATTAAAAATTCCTAATAATAACCCGTAATTACGTATCGGGGACCAAATTCCTCGTGTTACATGAATTTTAATTATAGCAATTATCCATAATTATTCTATAATTTGAATAATTATAACGTGAAATATATCGTATAGTAAGCGACGCGATATTCATTAAAATTTACGAAAAAAGTCAGTCATGAAAATTTGATTGTCATTATGTGAAAGTGAATGGAAACAGTGTCGAATTACAATAAATCGGTGTAACGTTGCAATAATGATCACGATACACGTTCACAGACATATTGAACCGGGAGAAACGTTATATATACGTATATACTTGAAAGATACGCACACTTTAGTCCCTGGTTATCCGGTTCTTTGGAATCGATCGTTTTCTACCTGCTCGCTGGGCGTATCTTCATTATCAACGATTATCGTACATTATCGCATATTTTCTCCCTAAACGGTCCCATCGGCGCGATTGAAAGGTGTTTCGAGGTGATTCATGCAAATTCAACGCGACATATGTACGTGCATTACCAATTTGCTCACGTAATTTATACACAAATACACATATTTTACAGTGCACAGATGCTCGAGATTTTTGGTTCAGAATTATCAATTATTAAAAAATAAAAGGATATAGTTAATTAAACTAGATGATTTTCATAAAAATTGTACTTTTAAAATGGATAAAAGATGTTTAAAATTCCATTTTTTTTTTTTTTCTTTGAACTACGAAGCAAGTTATAATCGAACGACATAATAAATTTCTCACGAGAAGAGACGGTTTAAATCGCGATAAAAATCTGGCGACATTGTTGGGCGTGACTCCTTGCGGGGGAGGGAGAGTCCACGTTTTCTATAGACCTGACCCTGTTCACCTGTCCGGGGAGACGAGAGACAATGAGACTTTGACGAAATAAAGGCGAGAAGGTGCAGCATCGTGGACGAAGAACACGAGGCAAAAGCCCTTTTGTTGGGCCGAACAATAAGGGTCGAGGAAGGGAAGTGCAGGGGGTGTGATGCAAGGTGCCGGCATTGTTTCATTACAGCTGGACAATACAGGTCGTTCGTGTGACACTTGGTGGTGCCCGCGACATTATATTTCGACCTCGAAACTAGGAGTCAAGGATTGAACTTCTTACCGTCTCTTTCTTTTTATTTTGCCAAGTGCTTGAAAGGCTGCGCGATAATTAGCACGATAATTAACTGCTTGAAAGCTATACACGTTTGCTTAGAATATTAATTTAAATCTAACTGGCAAAAACTTGTATATTCATAACATTCATTTCTCGTTACAAGAACAGAATAAAGGTTAACACCAATTTTTTTAAAAAATCCATCCATCATTAAACACCTGCCAGATTTCCAATTAAACGTCCAGCGTTTAAAGACAGACACCTTCTCCCATAAAATTCACTTTCATCTCGCCATATAAAACAACATCTCGCGCAAACATATAAGCCAACTCAAATTTACCCGACGTAACCATCAACGACCACAAACCAAAAACTCGCCAAATATATATTTCTTTCGAACGAATCGAGCCAAGCCTCCAAGAAAAATCAGCGTGAGATGAGACGTTTCACGGCAAATTATAAACGCGTTAAACGTTAACTTGAAACATGGTTCCATTGATAACGACGACGTCCTGCAAGGAGAGAGTGTGCGTGCAACGAACGTTCGTCACCAACAGCTGACGAGGCTTCGAACAAACCTTCCCTACCTACGTACAATTGCTCGCTAAATGGATTTGTTACACCGCTTCGCGGGCTTAACAGCAACGTTTTTCACCGTGAAACCGGGCTAACTCTCGACGTGTAATTTTCGAAGATCCTCCACGCGGATAAGTCGCGAATAATCGAAATCTTCTACCTTCTTATTCGAAATTTCGTTGTGCAAATTATATTCTTAAGTTTCACTTTTATTCTTTCGATTCTCGAGGATTTCTAGATCGTGGTCTCGTTCTCGAAGAAACTTTGAGAAAAGAGGAACTAATCACAGAGAAGCCAAGGAAACCAGTGTAAGAAAGAGGAGTGGAAATCTGTCGGAATCATAGTAATCGTCTCACCCTTACTTACACGCGGCCTAACCTATCAATTTGTTCACAGCTGGCCGAATATTTCGGTCTCGTTAAGAGATAAGGATCGATTATTGGGCGAACAAAATACGAAGTTCGTGGATCATTGAATACTAATCGAAGGGATAGGTTATCGCGGATAATTGGATTGATGTGTGTTGGTAAATTAAATTCATCATTGAGATTTTGATTTGCAGTTAAGTATAAATGAGATACCAGCAAATTAGGTATATAGAAAATAGGACGTAAAATAGATAAGATACATATTTGAAAAGCAATAAAAGATTTTATAAATATTGAATAAATTAACTTATACAGAATCCACTTAATCATGCCTCGAGAAATAAATCTCAACGATAAAAATCACGCTTAATTTGTCCCCACTTATTTCAAACCCTTAAAATAGATTCACGATTCTTCCAAAACGGCCTCCATTGTAATCGAATCATCCCCCCTCCCCCCCCCTCCAAAAAAAGGAAAAAAAATCCACGGGTTTATCGGGACTATCCCTCGCGCACGAACATCCTAATCAAGAAAAAGGAAAGGAAAGGAGAAAGAAAAAAAGTAACGACCATCCAGCTCCTTACTCCAAATTGGACATTAAACAACCTCCTTGAGATCATGCACCCCTTTGAAGCGCGGCAGAATGCCGATCGACGACGAACCAGCCGGCCCAACCTATCCTATAAATAATAGCCACTGATTAGAAGCCACGGAAGGCGATAATAATTCAGAAGGTGGTGTTTACGTTGCACCCGTTACCTCGTTCCTTCCCGTGTCTCTCCCCTTTCGCCCTCGTTAAAAAGGAGAGCCCCCTTCCCCCCCATCCTTCGACGAGGATCCATCCCAAGGGAAATTAATATTTCGGCGAGATGAAACGACTTTTCTAGCGCGATGTCAAAGGAAAGGGAAGAGCGCCGGCCTCCGATGAATACGATCTCTGTAATTAACGATGGAGCCCCTCCTAATGACCGTCCGGATCCACCTGTGCCGGCCAGCACAAGGCGATTCGAGGCCGTATTAAGCCGAATGACTCGCGCCTCCGATACGCCATCACCCCCCACGGTAGTCTCGGACGGTTAATATCTAATTATTTCGACGATCAAGATCCGTGGTGGGACGGATGGAGAACGAGGCGACGCGACCAGGTTCCGGGATAATCATCCGGAGGAGCAAAAAAAAAAGAAAAAAGGTTGAAACGTTCATCTGAACGCTTGTTATGGAAAGCTGCGTGATTTCTTGCGCGGGATAATTGCGATTTGGAAGACGGGTTTTTCTTCTTTTGGAAGGTGAGGTTTGTTAAGAGATTGTTTCTTCGTAGGTGATCAATACACGTAGGTACGAATATTATTTTTTGGAATTTTGGCGTGATTGATTATTCGCCGGTACTTTGATTTGATACTCTCGCTTCAAACGAATCCATCCATCGATCGTTTAGTTAACGTATCGGTCTTGCGTTACACTGCGGATTCCGCAAAGATGCCTGACCGTTCGAGGCATTCCTATCTCGCAGGTGTCTCATGATTGTCTCAAAGCGAAGTGGACGATGATCGATGATAACGTCTCAATGATATTTGTCAATAAGTACAAACAAAATGGCAAAAATTCTTGTCGAACATTGAAGAGATACGTAAGTGAGAGCCGTGAAAGCATCCACAATGGAAATTGAATCGAAATCGCGACAAAGACACCTTCTTTCGTCCTGGGCCTACTCTCGTCGAACCAGTCCCGCCTCATTGTCAAAACCGAGACGTCAGTCCGCTCCGCTCCACGAACGCCCCCCTACCATCTTCCTCTCCGCTCGAACGAATTTGCTGCAAGTGCGGTTTATTGTAAACTGTCTAGGGGCCCACCAGCTGCCCGTAATCCGCCACCCCCTCCAGCCATACCCGGGATGCACGTCAGAGGTCTGGCCGCGGTGAAAAGAGGGGCTGTTATCGCGGTCCTATCTGCGATCGGACCGAGCGATATTTCTAACAGGGCCCCTGGCTCCTAGTCCGTGGCCCCATAGATCTCGCCAGATAAGACGGTGCGGTGTTCGCGGGGCCCACCAGGGGGCCACACGGCCTGTCCATTGTGTTCCGTGTCTTGTGCGTCCTCCACAGGTCCCTCACAGACCTGCCGCTCCTACCACTTTTTCCGAGACGCTGATTGCTCGCGTGCAATTACACGTCTCTCGGATCGGTATCCCTCCACGATTAATATCCAATTTCTTTTCGCTCCTTTCCTTCTTTCGAAGAAATTGCTTTTTGCTGTCCAGTTTTTTGCTCGCGGAAGACGTCCGCGTTGATTTCTTTTTCTTTTGTTTCCGATTTATTCTCGATGTAGAATTTTTTATCAATCGAAGGTGGGTTAGGTATTCAATTTATATTATCATTTTTTTTCATCTCCACCACGTACGTGCCACGTAACTTTTCCTCGATAATAAACTCCGTCTCCCTCGAGATTAAGTCTTGGATACCTCGAGATTCGTTCCTCGAGACTCTCCTCCATTTTACGATTACCACGAGCACAAAGGGAAGCGGAGGGATAAGAACCGCTAAGTCGGTTGATGATCTTTGGAACCGATTCCAAAGTAAAGGATCGATATAAACACCGGTGATCGAAACGATCGCCGACAGATTTCGTGCCCCTCTCACGGTGCAAATATAACAGCATCCATGGAGATAAGACTACGAAAGGTGTCCGAAGCAGCGAGATATTCTCGGCCTTCTATTGCTCCCTATCTTAGATCGCAATCTCTTTGGGTAACGTGGGCGTTTCAATGATGTGACCGGTCACAGCGGTGATCATCTGATAGCGATACACGATACTGCGACAGTTTCAGCCAGTGCCAGGTTATTGGGCAAATCTCGATCCATCTTACACGAAGTCCACGATTTTTACTGAGGGTTGAATTCTGATGGGACGATTAGGGATTTCGTGAAATGTCGTTTGACGTGGTGTGATGAACGTTGGAATAGTGTAATAGAAAATTTGGTTTTCCAAAGTTCCATTTTTTTTTTTTTTTTGGAATTTTTCGTATTGCAATTTTTAAATTTTAGCAACGATCTTTTCACATTTCTCTCTTTTTTTAATCGATGAGAATAAATTTAAATATTCGTGTTAAAAATTATGGTAGTGCGTGCCACGTAAAAATACATATATATATATATTTTAGATTATTTACGTACCAAAAGAGTGAAAATTTTCGATATATTATATTAATTTTAAAGATAATTGAGAGTGTTTTATGAGAAGAGAAAGTTTCACGTTTATTTTTGTTCTTAAGGCGCGCGATATTTATTTAAAGCGATTGAATGAGTTGCGGCAATGATTAATGTAATTTTATCGTGTATAATCATTTTTTAAAAATTATACATTTTTAAGGTAATTTGTCACTCGCTGTCAAACTATAATTGAATAATAATAATTATTCTATCAGGATGTTAATACATGAAATTTAATTCGTCAATTTATCAAACCGATACATCCCTCGATTCAAACTCCATCAACCATAAGATTCTTCCATTCAGAGGACAAAAATCAAATGCGATCCAACCTGACACTCTGACAGTTTCGAGATATATATAAAAAGAGAGAGAGAGAGAGAGAAAGAGAGAAAGAAAGAAGAATAAAATCTACCCCAGCGAGAATCCATCATCTCATCGACGATCACCACGTCGTTGCCACGTATTAGATTTCGACAAGAAACGTAGCAAGAGGCTACCCATTTCTCGAACTACTCGAGTGTATCCGCCCTTTCACGGATAATTTGATCTCGTTGACGATAAAGACGTACAATGCCGACCGGCCATCGATGATCAGATATCCGGGATAACGAGAGGATTGTACGAAGACTAATTGGTTAAAGTGGCGTGTACACAACAGAGACGCCGCGTGTTTCGCATTTCGAACACGGAAGCGCTCAAGCAACAGGGAAGTTGTTTCGCTTTGCTCCAGAGGTCGATACCGGCCAATTCCACCGCCATCTATACACGATTCATCGTGCTATTCGATCGGTGAAAGGAGCATTCAGAAAATACATAGGATGGAATCGTAAATTTCCTTGTTTCGGCCTGAACAGCAGTGTTTTTTTTTTTTGTCTAACGAGAAACACGAGGATCCTCTCTGTTCTTCATACAACACGCTCGATTCAAATGAAACGAAGAGAAAAGAAATTTTCTTTGCACTTTTTGCAGTTCCCATTGAATGAACGAGAGAGAGAGAGAGAGAAGGGGACAGAAAGTGTGCGAGAAAGACAGAGATGTCTCACGGCGGTGTGTGATTTTGGGAACCGAGAGATACCGATTGAAGAGAAAGTGCACAAGTGGATGAAAAACCGTGTTAATCTGTTTTACCACTACGACAAAAACGATTCGGCGGCGTCATCGAGTGGTAATCGTGTGTATAGGGTTTAAATACTGGGTCACAGGCATGCCGCAATTATCCGGATTGCTGGCAAGTCTCGAGTTCCCGGACGAGGAAGGAAAATTCCAAGATCCGTGATTATTGATTCAGAATGATGAAAGATGTATTAATTCTTTTGGGTATCATAAATTGATGCAACATTGATATATCGAATTTAGAATTATAAATTGATATATATATATGTAAAAGAAACGGAAGAAACAATTAATATTAAATACCTTCTGCCATTTTTTGCCTCGTAAATAGAGAAAACGTGCGATTTCGATACTTTGAGGACGAAAGGACTTCGTTAATTATCGCGCAATTACGAGCAGAGGAGGCGGCCAAAAAGGCGCCTTTTTCCTCAGAGCGCAATTAAAACGTTGCCAACGTTGGTACGCGTTACGTAAAAAAGAAGCGGTCCAACCGACGAAAATTTTAAGAGGGGCGGCAAGTTTTACGCGTGGAAATAAAACCACCGTGTTGCGAGCGTGTTTCCTCCAGGTCAGGAAATTTAAATCTTCTTCGAGGCGAGCACGTGCCTTTACTGTCGGCTATAAAAATCGTCGAATGGGCGAGGAGCGGAGAACGAACGTGCTGCGGTTTTAACCAAGTTTACGTAATCTCACGATTCCGTTTCCCGTGGCTGAGTGTCGCCACGAAATTCGAGTTGCACACCTCGTTCGAGCAACTTTGAAAACTTTGAAGAAGAAGCGTGAAAAAAGTTTTGCCTCGTTGAAAATTTGTCCCGTTGAAACGTGCTTTTCTAAACTCTAGCTTCTCAATGTTTTCTGAAGTTCGAAAAAAAAGAAAAAGATCTCTAAAATTATGCAAAAGACAGAGTTGTGGATTTCGAAAATTTTGCTAGAGAGAGAAAGAATTTTTTAATAATAGATGCGCTGGGTCGATATTAAGAATATATAATTTAAAAAGTATTAAAAAAAAAAAAAAAGAAGAAGAAGATTTACGAAGATAAATTCCTCTCGACAAAATTCCTCTTGTCCATGTGTGACAGAGGGGATGATGAAGAAAGGTGTCCAGTGTTGTGAGAAATAAGGGCTAAATATTTTTTCCGGAATGGAATCGACGACAAGCGACACAATAACCAAGAGAATGAGAAACTTTTAACGCGGTCGTATGACAAGCACGTCGTACAGGCATAATCCGCGGGGTTTCCTCCGCTTATCTTCTCTCGATCTTGATCCTGAATCTTAAGACTCAAGATCGCTCCAGATAGACCCAACTTCTTCCACCAGCTGCTCCTTGGTCGAAGTCGAGGCCACTGTGCCTTCGACGTACCAAGAAAAGAGAAAAAAATCGCGAAACATCTTCATCCGCCAAGTTCAATTCCGTCAAACTCAAAACAGTTTATTATCGGGACTATATAATTACTTCATTCTTTTCTGTGTCTTTTAAAATTTATTACACGCGATAGATATATCGTTCAAAATTTGATCCCACAAATAATTGCCACTTTCAAATAATTATTCGAACATAAATTTATAAATTTCAATACCACTATATATATAATATTTCCTGCTTTAACACTAAACCTTTAACACTAAATGACCGCGAAATTTCGTTTAGAATTTCTTGTATACAAAGTTACTGTATCATTGACTTTTTCTACAACGTAGATTTTTCAATATTCACAACTTTCTATATTGTTTACTTTACGAATCCAATTAGCTAAAAATCTCTTTCTATATTAAGATACAAATGTTTTTTTTGCAGCGGTCATTTGACCGCTCATGAAATGTCGGTAGGCTTAGTGTTAAACGCAAGAAATTTATACGATCTGAGAAAAATGTAAAAATTCATAAAATCATTAATTATACAATTTCTAAGCGCAACAAGCGGTCTCCCCCGTGTACGACATTAATTTCTCGTGTCTCCAGTAGCGAGGACCCGAGAACACCGTAGATCCCGCGATCATCAGCCTCTCCCCTTCTTTTTCTTCCTTCCCTTTAACAAGGCCTGGAAGAAGGAGGGAGAAGAACACGAGGGCCGAGTCTCCGTTCGCGTGTACAACGGGCGCATTACGCGAGATTTAAGGTCGCCCTTTACCATCGACAGCGTCCAAGGGCCCCCAGGAACAATGGCCGACCATTTTAAGAGAGTGCTCCTCCTCCTGCATTTTATCCCAGGAGCGTAACGAGCGTTAACACGGGGGCACCGAGGGAATCCGTCTCGAGTTCCTGAAACGCTCAGGATTCCTGTCCACGAGCAAAAGCGAGAAGCGGAAGGAAATGGGGGGAGGAACTCTTCTCGCCCTGGTGGAATTCGAATTCGAGACCCACGGAGCAGAGGTGGTTTCGAAACGGCCGCGTGAATTATACGGGCGGGTCGGGGATGGAACAAAGGGAGGCGACGCGATATGCAAACAAACGTTTCAATTATTCAACGGAAGGAGAGCCGAGGAGAGCCGTTTATTCGATTCCTTAAAATTACCCCCCGATTACCCACCGAGCCGAGCAATGTGTCCTCGCGCCGAATCCGGCCGATTTTAAAAAAGAAAAATCGGCGGATATTTGCATAATTACGGGAGAATTCGGGGCGAAAACGGATCTCGGGTGCGGAATTTAAGGCAGGTTCACGCGGTGGGGTTGGCTCCTGAATGATTTCTCTCTGCGGAATGTTTCATGTTACACGAAAGTGTATTCTTCTGTTCTTTAAACGCGGATTAAGGTTTTTTATTTGCACGGACACTTTTATTGGCGAGAATGTTGAATGGAAAGTGGGTTGAATCGAAACATATATTGCGAAATAAGATAAATATTAAATCGTAATAAATCAGCTTGGATAAAAACCAGAAAAAGATAATCGAAAGATGAATAGATTCGTAGAAAAATTTTTTTCCTTTAAAATCATTCGAAGCCTGGCCAGAATTTCAGGAATCGGTCAAAAAGCTGATTATCGATCCTCCGAGAGAAGTCTAAAAGTCTCAGTCAGAGGAAAAAGCTGTCGAGCTAGCGTTTTCCTCGTTCGCAATCAGATAGAGTAAGTCGTTCAAAAAGCAGATAGGATTATCCATTGCAATCAGTCTCGCCCATCTTTCGAACAAGTGGACGAGAAGATGGAAAATCTGCTGGATGGCGCTAGCATCGCGAAAAATCGGATGCTTTTAGCCAAACCAGATGAAGATACGATGAAGAAACGCTTTTGAAAAGCCTGAAAGGTTGACCTTCGAATAAAACAATCGCGTATCGATTTCCATCCGGGTGGAATACCAGCGCTTTCACTGACGGCTCAATCCGATCCAGATCAAGAACGATTTCAAAAGGAAAAAAAGAGAAAAGTTGTCAGAGCACATTGAGGTTACCATCGTGTTGCAATTTTTCACGGTTCCATGTTTCGCTTGTCTCGATCACTTTCACTAAAGTATGACATAATGACACAGGTTATTAATCTTAAAATACAACTGAAAAGTGATAGCCGTATGATTGTTGTGTACTTTTTTTCATCATTGAGAAACAGTGGAAAGCATTAAAATAAACTGTTGGCTATTGGCAAGGAGCGAAAAATCATTGGAACAAACGTAAGAAATTAATCTTTGAACTTGAAAATTTCTTCACTTTGATTTGAAATCTCTAATACACGGACTGCGATACTCGTACCTTTTCTATACATGATCGAAATCGATTCAGACTGAAATCCATCTGGCAGTAATTCGAGGAAATTACACCAAAAACGCGATGCACCTGTACTAAAGAAGAAAATTGATAGGATTCGTTCGATCAGACACGTTGTTGAGAAGGGATGCAATCGTTTAGACGTCATTAGGACTAAAAATACACGAATCACTGACATTTTGACGAATGCTGATTAGGGATGCCCACCATTTCCCAGGATCAGGTTCCTTGCGTTTCGCTATTCTTCCGCCACCTTGCGGCCTCGTTTTCAACACCTCTAAAACGGGGAATGTATGACATTAGCGATCAGGATTACGCGAGCGGAATAATGGGCTTGGTGCCCGGTCACCTTGATGCCGGTAATTTATGCTAATGGCCGAGCAGAAAATTTTAGGGCTCCTACGAATTTGGCACCGGCTCGTCCGCCTCTCCAATGATGATTGTTAGATCTGGTTTCGATCCATCGAATAAAATCAGGCAGAACGCCTAACTGAGTGTTGTTTTCGAAAGGCGGCTCTAAGATAGATCAGTTGGTAGAGAATATTTCAGTTTTTCATTTGATAAATTTCGTCTATCGTTCTAGAATATGTTTTATTTCCAATTCTAGCATTCTTTTAGAACAATTTTAAACTTGGAATAACAAATGTGCCGATGATCTAACTAAACTTCCACCATCTTTTGCTTATTAATTTCAATATCTTTTAAAAGTTAACAATTTTTACATGTCGAACATTTTAATACTATCATCTAAAAATTAAAGAAACTTAGAAATAGAAAAACCTACGTATCCTCAAAAGTCACATCAAAAATATGATCCTAACCTAAAAAGACACCATTCACCACAATTGATTCCGATAGAAAGTAGTCTAACCTATACAGAGAAATGGAGTACAGGTTTACCTGCAGCAAAGTATGGTAAATGGTCGAGAGTTACGGGCGCCGCCCCCATTAAACGAGCAGAAAGAGGGTCAGTGTATGAAATTCATAATGGACGTCGGCCCTTCTCAAAGACTTTCAAGGCCCAGCGTGATCTTCCATCTCCCTTTTTTTCTTTCCCCTCCCCCCTTCGTCGTAGGTGTACGCACATCCAACGACTATATAAAACACGAAAATAGTATCTATCGCACGAGTATAGCCAAGGAATGATGTCTCATCTCGCGAGAGGGGATGGCCGAGTCTCGGGGCTCCATTAAGCAAATTCGAAATTACGCTTGCAAATTTCAAAATGCAAATCGGTGGCGGGGGACGCGTCTACGCTTTTTGCCACTATAAATTTCCGGTTTAATTGGATCGGATTATTGTAATTCCGCCCGGGTCTTATTTATGAGACCGTTTCGGGCTTTAAACTTGTTCGACGGCAGCAACGTTCGGGCCCACTCTCCTTCTCTCTTGAGCGGCCGTCTCAAAACTAAAAGGCCGAATCGGTTATTAAATTATGGTTAAAGCTCTCTCTCTCTCTCTCTCTCTCTCTCTCTCTCTCGCTTTTTGTCGGCAGGTGAGCAACAGGGGCTTCTTCTTTCTTTATGCATACCATGGACGGGAGCTTTGTTAAAGGCCAATTTATGGAAGACAACACACGGGTGGATCGGGGTGGGTGAGGATAGAAGATAGGGGATTATATCGCGTCGTGAATCAGGATCGATCCGTGTCGATGCCTGATTTCCGCCTCTGACGTGTCCATCCTCCGGACGTGTCGCTGTTTCCTAAGGATTTATTATGTACATGGCAGGATTGAACGGTGAACAACGTTTTTGACACCTTGGTGAAGCGTACAACTGTACGACTAATTTATGAACATGCGGTTTTTGCATTTATATGTGTGTATATATATATAGATGGAGAGAGTCATGGAAAGTACGAAAAGCATGAGAAGAGAAAACAGTGTATAGAGTAAATATTGCTTGGAAGATACGTTATGGTTATATGTAATTTTATATTGTTAATTAGATATAAAATAATAAAATTAATTTAATAATATTTTTTTTATTACACATTTTGCTGTACCAGAATTCCACTTCAGGAGACGGTTAATAAATTTGAGGTTTTTTATAAAAACTTCTTTTCGCTAATGTTTATAACCTCTTTAGGAAGAGAAATATTTAAGCGACATTCGGTTAGGATTCAGATTTTTCACGGTGGAAAAATAATTCACGAATCTTATTCATAGTTGTGGTAACTTGAAATTATTAATATTATGTAACAATCTATAAACTTCTTACGAGATATATTTTACGAGTCTTCGTAGTGCTTTGAATATATTTTAATAGCTCCTCCAGCCGTTGATCCAACTTCCTACAAATTTCCAACCGTTCCACGACCCAATACTCGTTAACTTTTACTTTTACTGCTCGTGTTAAAAATCGTGCGCATACAGGAAGGAGACATTGTCCCCGGCTACTATTCTGCATGACTAAACATCCGAACAAAATAGCTGGAACCCTTTTACAAGCCATCGATCAATAAGTAAGAGAAAAGGTCGATCGTCGAACGCTATTTCCCCTCCCCACGACCTATCCATCAGCAATCTGGGTGTCTTCCCATGCTGACTTGCACTAATAAACCCAAGGGGTGAACCGTAAAGAATGCGGGAAATTTTAATGGCGCCATTTCGACCGTTTAGACACAATAAACGTCAACAGATCGCGTTGCGCCCTTCGCGCCGAATTTTCTTCCATTACGCCATTTTTTTTTTTCGCGAGTCATTATGATCTAACGGCGTTGGGGGCATCTGGAGGCACAAGAGTCTCGCCAACCCTTTTCCTGGGATATTCAAATGGGCGAAAATTATAATAGCATCGTGATGTTCGAGTTCGATTGAATCGTCCTCGAGGATGGATACGCGGAAAAAGGGTTGATTCGATGAAATATTAAAATTCATGAATGGATCGTGGACCTAGATAGGGTTGGAGATTGAATCGAACCACCGTATGTCGATATATCTTTCAATGATCCTTCCTTTTCTTTTTTTATCCTTTGGAAGGAAAGTCGAGTTTTCGATACGGAGAAAATTTATGCAGATGTTCGAATATATGCGCGAATCGAAGTGTCATTTGAGTGTCATTATGTGTCATTAAAGAGGGCATCTGGTTTCAAGGATACATTTAATTTACATTTAATTTTTGAATAAATTTGAAACTTGAAATATGAAAATTTTTTTTTTAAATATAAATCATCCAAGGAATATTAAAATCCTTTCCTCTTCTTTATTAATAAAACTTTCCTTTTTAATTTCTTCTCTTAACTCATCGCACATATCAATAATTTTTCTGCAAATCGAAGATGGTAACGAAGCCAATTTCAAAAATTTGATCGTGCAACTTTAACATGTATAAGTATGGACTCAAACTAAAAAAGATATCTCAAAGTAATAATTAATATTAACAATTGTAGAAAGAAGAGGAGCAGAAGACGCCATTTCCTCGAAGAAAACATTGCTTTTCTCGAGGAGATGTGACATTATGGGACCGAAAATGGGACTCGTGCCAACTCGGAAATGAAAAATACGAAGAGGAAAACGGTTATATAAGAAAGACTCCGTTGACTGCATTTTGTTGCGTCTACTGCATAACGCGACTTCTCCTGCTGGTGTTTTACACGGGTCGGTGCATCGATTAACCTGCATTACGAGGGTTCAGTCGCTAGTCATGCAGGCTGCATCGGTAAGTCACGAGGTATAACGTGTACGGAGAAGAAAACGAGAATCGTTGAATCTACAGGGTGTCTTCCTCTTCTATCACGTTCCCCATTATTTCATCTCCTTATCCTAATCATTATCGAACTTGAAATTTACGTATTACGCCTTTTCAAATGTCCAAACTATTTTTAACTTATTTTTAACCATGCGACGAGTAAAACGGATTTAAAATTAAATCTCGAAAATTGAACGATTAAAAATGTCCAACTCTCGATTAAATATACATTCTCCCCCTAGATAGATAATCGTTCACGTGCCGTTTCAAAAAGCTAGCTATCCTTTCACGTCTTTCAAGCATCTTTGATTCGTTACACGCACAGCAGAGAAACGATTGACCGGGGACAACGAGTCCCTTCGAATCGATGGAGGAGATGGACGGTGCACGGACAATTTCAACGAGATGCTCGATGGCGGCTCGAGGCTGCTTAGGCTTGATCGAAGACGCGCGTGTTCACCTGTTATGAGTCAGCTGAAGCTGGACACTTTGTATCTAAGTGCATTATCGAGACGTTCTCTCTACGAGGGCTCTACGCGATAGACTTGGCCAACAACCTCGTATATCGAGGCTCGATCGTGACATCGGCCGGTGATCAACCGATCGATCGTTATTAACTCCACATGATACACACAATACGCTCTTTGTCCGTGTTAAAAAAAGTTTAATCGCTCGACCTTGGATGAGCGAGATGCTTTGTTTCATCGACCGATCTATTATCCTCTGACATATTTTATGCGAAGAATTTTTCGTCTGATCATCGCGAGAAGAAAATTGTGCAAGAGATTGTCTAATAACAATCGAAGATTTGATAAAGATTGGAATTTTCGTTTTTCAATCGAGGAATATGAGAATGTTAATAAATCAAATCGTCGAATCGTCAAATTTAAACCACGATGAATCTCATTTTTACCTAATACCAAAACGACAATTTAAAAATTTTTAAATTTCAAGAAAGATAATATCACTTAAAAAAGAAAAAAGAAGAAACGTTTACATTCACATACACAAAAAACACAAACCAATAAAACCATCAAATCCATCGTTAAATGGTACCACAAACGTCCCACATTCTTTAAAACAAAAGACCCCACGTTTCTAAACGTTCGCTAAACTTTCAAACCTATAAGCATTCACGATGAGGTAAGAAATGGCTCGACCCGATTTCTCGACGATCCAGATCTCGTTCCTGATTCCTCCGAAATGGCCGCGAATCCGACAAAGGGGCGAGAGGGCCGAAAAGGTTGAAAGCTTAATTTATATGCTATTTCGCGGTCGTCCGCATTCTCACAACGGGGACAACCAAAGAAGGAATACTTCTTCCCCGTACAGGGAACTGATTTCGATTCAGCTATTCCGTTCCGCCTAGTTCTGGGCCGGCTCTTTTTTCCCGAGCTCCGGTACGCCAGTACGCCTCCTATAATGCTAATAGATGCTCGATTTCTCGATTATTTCGCCAGGTTGGAACGGTGGGGGGGAAAGGTAGCGAAACGATAGAGAAACGGTTGAGAGCCACCCGGGTCGAGGGCGGCAGATACCAGGAAGGCAGATGTCGAAACTCTATATGTCTCCTAGACAGAATTTACATTCCACGGCCCTTCCACTTTGCTCTAAGACCTTACGATCGATACTCGCTTTATTTAGCCAGGTTTATGGCCAATCCACGACGCGCCTCTCTTTCCTAGGATACGTAATGGGGATTCGATATGGGTGGGAGTAAGTGGAGTGTCGAAGGAAACGATCGACGATTCCGGTGGATCTCGCGCGCCCTCTTCTCTCGCGTGATACGGTTCGAAACGGTCGGTCGGAGCGGTTTTGATTTTCCGATATATTTCGATTTGATTAGGTCGAGTGGATTGCGTGGCGGAGACACGTTGCACTCGAATTTGAATTTTAAATGTGAGACGAGGTCGCGCGATAACTTCTGTTTCCAATGTGTTAACTTAGAAAGTAAGAATAATAACAACGTTTGGAAAAGAATTTTATATCGATACGTGTTATATATATATCCCGAGAAGTTACAATATTGTTGGATTCTGAGGAAACGAAGTCGGCGGAAGATGTCGGGGGAGCGACATCGAAATTGCTAATTTCAAAGTTCAGAAATCCTATAAATTGGAATCTATCTCCGTGTATATATATATATATATGTTTTAAGCGTTGCGGGCAGAGAGTTGTATTTTATCGAAAACATTTCGTTTTTCGTCAGAACAACGCGTTGTATATTTCAACAAATAAACTCACCGCACTTGTATCGTTTCAATGGATGCGCGAGGCGTTTATATCATCGAAACCAAATCCTCTTAGTTAGGTCGAACTTAAAAGAGAAGTTAATTCGATTCTCCGTGAATTTAAATGATTTATCAGTGGCGGCCGATCGATGCCTTTCCGTGGTGGTAACAAATCTATAGAGGCCGATAGATATCGACTCGGCCAAAGATATTAAGTTTCTCGTTAATTTCATCAAGCAGGGCGGCATTTAACGCTCCGTCTAATCTATAATCCGATCTGCGTATAATATTCGGTTCGTCATTAATATACGATACATCATCGGCTGATTATCGAGCCACGCTGAATTGTCGTAGTTGGATCCACAACCTATTTGAATAACAATATTCGTCCATTAGACGGTTCAGCTTTTGTCCCGCTTAACGAACTCTTATGTAAATCCAGCTAGGTTATGACGCGTCACAATATTGAACAGATTTAACGATTCATTTAACCGATTTAACCTGTGCTCGTAAAGACTCGTCATTCAAAAGACCACGCGTAATTTTGATCCCAATAACATTGTGTCACCAAACTATGAAAATTTGAGGTTAAGTGTTGTTTCATGTGTTTAGACTATCTTCGTAATAGCTTGGACGAATTCTTTGGAATTTTATTTTTATTATTATTGTTATTTTTTTTTTCGGATATTCTTTCTTCAAAAATTTGATAAATTTTGAAAAATTTCGAAAAATTTGGAGATATAACAATTTTCAAGTACACAACTTATCTTATCTTATTTATTTGTTTATTTTACACGTTGAAAAAAATTCTACTTGCAAAATTCGAGTGCAAAATGTTTTGCATTTTTAAGTTTCTCCGCCGAAGAAAGAAAATCCAACGAAATAAAATGGCTAGGGATCCCTCCCTTAGTGTGGATCGACTAAAACGCGATATAAAATTCATACAGTCACGTGGTATGCTACCAATCGCGTTATACAACGTTGAATATTTACCGGAGCAGAACAAAATCTGGTTGTATAAATTTCAACGCCGCTTTTTACGAGATCGCCCCGCACATCTAGGCTGAATCGGGCTGAAAAACGAAAGGATGACACCGTAAAAATACCCCGGTGTCACGACACACGTGTCACTGCGCCACCATGTCACTTTGCTTTTTTTGCTCGTCATAATATACATCGCCTCTCACCTGCCATCCATTTTCTCCTCTCGTCGTATCATTAAATTTATTTAATCAGAAAAATAATAATACCCATCTCCCGACCATAATTTTCATCTTTTCATTCCTTCGTTTCCTCTTTAACTTTTTCTCTCTTCTCCTTTTTATAATTAATGATAAAAATTATTAAAATCCATCTCTCGTCACTTTCTTTTATTCCTTTGTCTCCTCTCCCTTTTTTTTCTTTTTTTACTCGTATTTTGCATAAATTGTAATATCCATTTTTATATAGGCGTTCGATAACGTCCATCGCAAAAAAAAAAAAATTTCACGCACTTCCAGCCAACCAAGTTTTTTGCTTTATCGTCATGAACGGTTGATCGATCTCACATGGCCGGGATATAAACCTTTTTTTCACGACCTGGCGACCGCATACATTTGCATCGCGGTTCGGTTTATAGTTTCTACTTTATTTGCACAAGCATCCGGGGAGAAGAACGCCGTTCCGTTTACGGTTCGACGAAAAGCAATCAGACTGACAGGTACGCTTACCGGTCGGCATGGTTGCAGGGATTTGTACGTCGATTCTTTCTTTTTTTTTTTTTTTTTTTTTTGCCACATACAATTTGATTTTTTGAAAATCTGTTCATTTTAAACATTTTGGATCCATTGGATTTTTTAAATCGTAATAATGAATATTAATTGGCAGTGAAAGAAAGATGAAAGATGAAAGAATACTTTTCATAAATTACTTTCATGTTATTACATTATTTATATTATTGGTTCTATTTTCTCGTTGAAAATTAATCATTTTTATTAAATATTCCATTTTATGGAACATTCTATAAAAAAATTTCATCTCTTTTTCTCCTAACTGAATAACAAGGACCGTTTTCTCTTTATAACTAACTTTATAAAGCTATAACCATCGGCATAACGATCCAAAGAGCATACTTCGGACCCATGCTATTTTAAGATCAAGCAATAACGTAACTTCCTCCTTAAGGTCCCGTGAAAAATTAATCGGGGGACCATTTTCTGGTCGACCTCCGTAAAGGGATATACTTAACGAAATTATCGAGCAAGCCCTTCGCGTCCATTCCCAGACCAATTCCATCCTTCCACGTGGATCTCCTCTACCAAGAAAGCTTCACGATAATTCTAGCCTGCCGGGACAAAGTGGACCGCAAAATGGCCGTCTATTAATACCGCTAATGACGCGCCCTCTCGATTTTCATAATATCGCACAAAACTTTATTTCATAATTCCCAGAAATTCGGTCATGACCGCCTACAAATTTCACGTCTCTCCATACAATACAACGCATTTCCATATCCCTATAGAGAAGCACAGTGAAACTCTCTCTTTAAATTCCAAATTTTACTCCTCCAAGTGAATCCAAAAATATCATCACTTATTATCCTGATTTTAGGTTAGGTTTCAAATTTTATATCCAATCGTTTATCTCCTCAAATCTATCTCATCCTAGATCAATTAAATCAGTCATCAGAGATTGGATTTAGAGGTTATGTTCAAAAGTTTTGTATTCAAAATCTCCAAAAACACACGCTCTCCCTTCAAATTTCTCTTCATTTTTCCAATCGAATTGAAAAGAGATATCGAATATTTATCCTTTGTTTCATTCACATAAAGGACGAAAGACGGGCTTTGGAAGAAGGAAATGGAAGTCGAAGCGGGTCACGCGTACCACTAAGGCAAATTGAACGGTCCGGGAGTGGGCGTCACCTCGCGAATCCTCGCGTTTAAACGGAAACACGTGCACAAGCCAATGGTGGGCGTTGATTTACGCGTCTCTAATTGTTATACTTCGAACGGAACCGTCAATTAACCTCGTATAGCTCATTCGCGTGTTCTTTTGCGGCCTATCATTGTCCTACCTCCACCTAGACGAGATCTTGGAGATATTCTTAGTGGTGAACCCTGCCACTTGTTCCCTCCTGTACGGGCGCAGCAAGCGGTCTCATACATGCGCACATGGAAGGACACGGTGTCTCTTCTACTAGGAGAGCCTGTCTAATGGGAGGTGCACAAACTACGTAATTGCTCGAGATTACAGGCTGGAAAGACCTCCTCCGTGGAGGCTACGTTGCGCTCCACGGACGGTAGTTAAGCTGCCTTTTCCTTCGTCGTTCCACCATAATTACCGCAAGGTGCAAACTCGGAAAATTTTTCTCCTTTCCTCGATCGTTCCGTGTAATTCTTGGCTGGTTGCGTGGCCGCCGTGTTGTTTAATGGAACGTTAGAAAAGGCTTGTCTGCTTCTCGAGATAGACGTTTAAATCTGATGAGACTGAACGCTTGTTAAGACAATGGGCTGACAGACTGATAAACAATGAAAACGTTTAAGTGATTTTAGATGATTTTTTTTTTTTTGTAAAAAATATCGAATCTTGATGTTGCAAAATTGTATAATGAAAATGCAAATGATATTGGAAAAATAAATTGAGAAATTTGATAAATTTTTCCTAAGCGTTTGATTATTTTAAAATCGTATTCGTAAATAGAAAAAAATCTGTCTCGTTATAAAAAAATTTTGTCAAAATACACGTGTATCTACTAAAGCATTTTAAACGATTCGAATCTTGAAACTATTGAGAACGTTGGGCAGCATATTGATCGAGTAAAAAGACATAAACGACTGTTTAGCTGTTTCAATATGTAAGATGACGCCTACGTTTCCTCGCATTTTATATTTTTCAAACGTATACGAGACGTCCTTACGTATCTGCTGATTAGCTTAAAAATGGAAGTTTTGGCGCCTCGACGACTGCACCTCGAGCGGACGTTCGTAATCGGCTATAGAAACAGTAGTCTTTCGGAGGGTGGCAAGGGGTTTGTTTGGATCCCGTAATGGAATTCAAGTCTCGTGCTGGCGCAACGAAACATTCATATGCTTGTTACTCGACGCTTCGGTCATTCAGCAGAAAAAAGACAATGGTTCAATGGGTCTTCTATAAATCACGCGGAATATTAATCAAAGAACCAAAGGGACGAAATTTGTTAGTACAAAGCTGAACAGCATAAATGAAAGGTCTAAGATTTAATTTGATTCGAACAAAACACTAAAATAAGATGTCTCACTTTTAAATATTAATTGCACTTTATGAATAGAAACGAGAGCGACACTAGCGCCACGTGACCATTAACTACTGTTACCCAATATTCTTACATATTTGTTTTATTTATTTACCTATCTATGCTTCCATCTTAAAATACCACAAATATTGCAAAACTATCCAATTAATAGATAATTTTTTCAATGTATTTTTCAACATCACTCACCCATTTTTACTGGAGAAAAGTCACGAAGTTTCCTTCACCATCCTGCGAACAAAATATATACAAAACATTAGTTCACAATAACCAATGAAGATTCTTTTTAAACACCAATGCTTGATCAATTTAATAAAATTACTCCCTATCGAAAGTTTCTCATAGAAGAGCCGAGTCCTTTTTAGTCCCATCTAAAATCAAATTCGACGATTGTACAGAAATCACGGGGATTTTCTATCGAACCACGCGATTAGACCGATTTAAAAATTAGTCACCGGACGCAATTACGCGTTTAAACGCGGATAATTATGGGCCGATCGGGAAGAATTTCCGGGCAAAGGGATACGCGTGGATACACAGGGGGAAAGAGGTTATCGAGGAAGAATTTGGGAACAGACAGCTGCCACTTACGGTGGCGTCACGACTTTCGGCCCTTCGGGACCTTTCTAGGGACTTCTTTTCCCACCCTGTAATTTCCGCCTTCCCTGAAACGAGATATTTTCTAAAATTGCACATTCTGGATCACCACCCTGCAGGCGTCGCGCCGTGTCGATCTCTTTGTCGATCGGTGTATGGTCTTTTAAGCCGTTAAATTAACGGAATCCGCTGCGATCTTTTCCCTCTTTGTGGAACTGTTGCGTTTCATGGAGACGTGGAAGATATTTGGAAGGAAGATGGATCGATTCTTTTACAATTAGTAGAGGAAAATTTGGGGAAAATTCAGATAAGATATGTTTGTGCTTGATTAGAAGAAACATTTGTAAATAATGGTAATGTAAATAATCTAAAAATTATTGTCACTCTGTTGTTTTATTGAAATTTTATCAAAAATTGAAAAGAAAAATTCGCTGCATAATATTACTGGATTGTGCATAAAAATGAGTATTTATTTTCATAATTTAAATCTATAATAATAGGAATTAATATAAGTGTATTCGTTGAATGAAATTTTCTTTTTTTTTAAGTTTCAAAAAATAGATAGAAGAAATTTATGCACATGAAAGATAAGAATCTTTTTTAAAGGGCATTTAGAAAATCTCTAAAGCATCTTTAAAGAATTAACTTCTTAAGAGGAAAAAACCAAACTTTAAAACGGAAGATTAGTATCGTTAAAGCAAAAGATTTGAACGATGATTAGTCAAAAGTGTTATCGGCAGATCTTTCCAGCTGAACGTTAAAATGTCTATCATTAAGTCAAAAAAAAAAAAAGTTTTAAATTATATATTTTTGGAACCGCGTCGTCGCGGTGATCAAGGAACGCGACGGGGCAAGAGTGAAGCAGGATTTATACTTTTGCGGAAGAAGATGAATCATCTCTCGTAAGTCGATGTCGAACATCGCTTTTTGCGAGATAAAGCTTCTTTCGATGCGTTCGCTCGGTCGATTACACAGTCAACCCGAAGCGTAAAACGTTGTACGAAATCCAGACGTGACTAATGTTAACGCATTTCGTGCAGGAAATGGCCCCGCTCGAAACGACCAGACTTTTTCATCCTCCTCCGCCCATCGTCCTACGTTCGAAGCCCGACTGTGCTCCGAAAAAGGGAGTGAAGCACCAAAATACGATCGACGAGCATTCTTTACCAGTCTGTCCTTTCACAGGAACTACGCGACACTCGCTCGAGAGACAATCTAATTTTTCAACAATTCCTATTCAAAATTTCTGGAAAAATTGTTATCCGATTGATTTTATGAAAATATTTGGAAATATTTTGAGAAAGATTTCCGAATTTCGTGATATATGCTTGATACGAGAAATTTTAAATTTAATATGGTAAATTTTAAATTTTCGATAATTTACACAATTAGCCATATATAAAATCCTATTTATTTAACAATTTACGTTATTTTCTTTATAGGTCAATGCACTCTCGGCGCCAAATCGCATTAACACAACACGTCACGAAACAATTCGACCTGTTTACGGTCTCCTGTTTCCATTGTTCGATCCTACGCTCCTGGAAGGCGAACAGCCACCCGGTAGTGGTGCTTCCTTACAATCCCATCGGGAAAATATTGGATTACAAGCTTTGACGTTTACCGACCGATCGTGTTATACACTCGCGGCCTTTTCTAGGCCGGTACTTCGTGACGAATTCTCGAAAATTAATGTACCATATTCTGGTACGTCGATCGAAGTATCGAAAAGTCCATCAGGATATCGTATACACCGAGATAATGTACAAAAATTTGGATCAAAACCTTTGTCGGAACTCGATTTTGAAGCGTTTTAATTTGGAATAATTTTAATCGACGATTAAATTTCGAAATCCAGAAGATTATCTCGCTATATATACATCTATTTAATCTCAACAAATATTTGCTAATCTCATAGAAAGTTTCAGTACAGAAAATACATATATTCTTTCCTCTAAAATAATTCTTGATTATTTAAATAAACCGAGATCTCCGTGATCACGGGTCTCTCGAGAATCCCAAAACTTCTTCCAACGACTCGTGATCAAGATACTCTATTCTAAATAAAGCAAAAAAAGAAAGGGGGAGGGAACACACAACACACCCGCGACAAAGATTTACAGTACCAAGGGAGATGATTTATGCGTTGGAATAAAAAAGAACCAAGCTATTTTTTGGCGCCTGGGCCCCGAGTTCCGGGTCCTCGCTCGTTCGCTCGTTCGCCACGATAATTTCGATTGAAGTCACGGGGGCGAGGTTTCCTGTTTCCGTGATTCACGACCCTGACACGTGACGGGTGCTTCCTGGCGCCCACGACACCGCGTATCCCACGCCTCCGTGTCCAGGATGTCCAGGAGCCGGCCAGATATCGGCGCGACGCGTGTCTCGACATCGACGACGATTTCAGCCACCGATTCGTATGCAACCTGGCCTCCGTCACCGATTCATTAATAAATGGTTTATTGCGCGGCGACTTGTATCCCTCCTCGACGCGGTGTGACGAAGATTCGACGCTTCAGGAAGTCGTGTTTTACAGAGGTCTAGTCAGCTTGGACTACCGCTCGCGACATGTCAGGATTTTAGATGAACGAGAAGCGGCTGATTGAAAGTCCGTCGACGTTCTTAGGATTTGGGAGAAGCTCGGGGGAAGAGTCGAGATCGAAGATGATTTAGGTGTTGTAAGGTATTGTGTACTACTAGTGCTACTAGTTGGACGGTAAATAAATCTTCGTTAACGATAGTCAAGTACGTAATTTTTCATTCAAAACGAGTCAAAATGCAACTCGTCCATTTTCTTCTTCCTCAAACTTTCTCAAACCTGGTAAAAATTCCATTGAAGATGATTCAAGTGTTGTAAAGTATTGTGTACTACTAGTACTACAAATTGGATAGTAAATAAATCTTCGTTAACGATAGTCAAGTACGTATTTTTCATTCAAAACGAGTCAAAATGCAACTGGTCCATTTTCTTCTTCCTCAAACTTCCTCAAACCCAGTAAGACATTACGTATCGTTAGTGCTGCTAGTTGGTACAATAAACAAATCTTGATTAACTATAATTAAATACGTATTCTTCGTTCAAAAACAATTCGAAATTCAACTGGTCCATTTTCTTCTTCCTCAAACTTCCTCAAACCCAGTAAGACATTACGTATCGTTAGTGCTGCTAGTTGGTACAATAAACAAATCTTGATTAACTATAATTAAATACGTATTCTTCGTTCAAAAACAATTCGAAATTCAACTGGTCCATTTTCTTCTTCCTCAAACTTGCTCAAACCCAGTAAGACATTACGTATCGTTAGTTGATACAGTAAACAAATCTTGATTAACTATAATTAAATACGTATTCTTCGTTCAAAAACGATTCGAAATTCAACTGGTCCATTTTCTTCTTCCTCAAACTTCCTCAAACCCGGTAAAAATTCCTGCTCGGGCAAAATCTCTCTTTTTTAGCGTCTGTAAACCGCGCCCAAATTCGGGCTCCAACAATGCCCCATTGGCAAGAGTCCATCGAGGTCTAGTTATAAATATTCTTTTACAACTTCCTATCGTCTTCCAATAAATCTCCGTGGCAACGGCCTCCTTGAAACCTATCCTACCACCATCTTCGCGGCATTCGAGGCGGACACGGAGGCCAGCTATATCGGCCAGCCATTTACCCGGTGTAAACGTCTCGGGGAGAAGAAGAATGGTGGTGGGACGGGAGGACGGGGGGAGAGAGGTAAGGTGCGAGAGGCAGCCAGGGCTCGTTGGAAAGGGGCGTAAAAAGGGACGGGGGCGCAGGGGGGGGCGCCCGCGGGTGCGGGTGTCATTGTTGATATACAACGCGGTAAGTACGCGATAAGTAGAGCCCATAAATTCAGCCAATCAGACGAGCCGCCTCGCGCCAAGCCCTGGCCACCCCGTTTCCCCACGGCTCCTCGGCCGCCTCTTCACCCCGTGGCACACGTGGCAGCCGCTTTACTTATGCGCAGCCACTCGTGTACAGGTCGGTCCACATTACGTGCGTGCACCTAACCACGCGAGCACCGACTCCTACTCCCACGCAAAACCGGCCTCGCAACGGGGATTATTTATCTCGCCAGCGGATCGACACGGGGCCTCCATCTTGGCAAGCCTATAGCAAGCAGCGTGACGCTGGAACGGAGAGGACTCTTCGAGTCTTTAACTAACCGATTGGTTTTATCGGCGGGTACTAATGAAACACGGTTGGAATAAGAACGCATGATGGAAAGTTTGGATGGAAATGGTGGGTATTTCGACCACGAAATGGCACAGTTACTGCAGTGTCAGTCTCCAAGTAAAATTGATTATCGGTAATATAATTTTAATGACATTTAAATGACCTGGATTCCTCGTAGCTCGAGCTCTGATGACTAGATTTCTAAAGGCAAGACTCTTTAACGGGAGAAATCTCGAGAGGACGTTAATCGAGAATGATCTCGACGGTCATCTCGTAAACTCGAAATAAGATTAATAAAAGGTGAGATTATAATAACTTGTACTTACATTCTATCTGATCTTATTCTCGTGTATGTTTATTTTGAAAAAAATTCTCCCATAATTTTCTCGTTCCGCTATCGTCATCAAATTGGCGCAACATGTGGCCTGATATAAAGAGCAACCTTTTCTCCCGCATAATTAATGCAATCAAGGGCAGAGGTTACTCGGAAAGATTCGATTCCTCGTTCACGTAGCCGCGATAACTCATCATCGTTAATCCCATTGGCGTATTAGTAATCCTTAACTCAGGCATGACCCCGCGCCGTAATATCTCTCCTCATTAATTGCAATTAAGTAAATCCCCGTGGGCACGACTGGGGCGCTATATCGCGCCCTTTTCGCGAGAGACTCTTCGCAGATCCAGATGTGCACCGGACTGGCCGAGTGCATTGCACTCACCGGTGTGCGTTATATCGCCGGTCGTGCGTTAATTACACAGCGGGGAGAACGTTTATCTCGAATTATTTTGGATAAGGCGAATCGAATTCGTGACGCGGCCGCATTTGCAGCACGAGCTTCGTGATCGCACCTGTTGGAACAACTGGAACCTTCCAGCCTCGATAAGCTTTGCAAATAAGCTCGCCTCCAGATAGCGAATCTTTATTTTTTTCTTTTTTTTTTATTAAGAATTTGTTTAAGCGCACAAATTTTTACCTGACAAATATGAGTGATAAGAGAAAATTTTATTTGGATGATCTATGATTGTCTAAAGATTTAAGTTTTCTGTGAAAAAGAAAAATTGTGGTTAGGTTTAAAATAACATGCTGAATTCTCATCTTAATCTTTCTTTTTAAGCATTAAAATACTGAATGAGTAGAAATTAAAATATCTTATTTATATCGAGAAAAATATTTAACTCACGCGTGGTAAATCAAGCAAATTCAATTGTTCTTTAGATTTGGTTTTTATATTGGAATATATTCAGAATATTGTATAGAAAGGAAGAAGGTATAGAATGTTGCAATAGAAAAACAATAGAGTGCGTGGACAGTCATTTCTATATACACTTGAGACATATAGATGTCGCGATTTTATAACGGTGAGTTTACATTGCAACAAGTGTGATCTATAGTCAATTTAAAATTACTATTGATCTCTCTACTCTCTATAATCTAACTTTATTACGTTTTAAAATTTAAAGTATTCATGTTATAATTTTTTAACATCCATTTTATTATATTAAAATGGACTTAAGCAGAAAAATTTTCACGACGAACAAGATCAACGATTTCCAGAATTGTTACAAGGAAGCAATTTTTCATTCTTTGCTCGGAGGCAAACTTGCTTTATATAACAGTATAAGTTATTGTTAGAAGGGAGGGGCATTGATCGAGTGTATTTTAACTGGCCGTAAACGGCTTCTTTTTCAATGTCAGCTCGAGATAGAAGAGAAATCTCAAGAGCCCGAACCGAGCAATTAGTAAAATAAAAAGAAATTCTCGTATCCTCGAGCAAATTCGATTAATCAAGACATTAAATCGACGTATATTAAAATAATTTCATTTACCTCTCTTATTATATTATACGAGCAAGGATATTTCAACAGGCGATAAATTTCCACATTTTTCGATTCCAGTTTCATTCGATTCCCTTTCGTGTACGAGCAAATATTTTCAGAAAATTCAGGGGAATGCTAACAGATTCAGTGTTCCATAGCATTTTCGATGGAGGCTTAGTCTAATCGCGGCAGATAATCCGGATAGAAAGTGTCGTAGATTATTGAAACATTCGCGTTGTTGTAGGAACCGAGTTCAGGAAGTAAAAGGGAACACCTGGCGGTGTGCAAACATTCTGGAAATAGGAAATGCAAATCTGTCGATAGATAATTGCGTGTACGTACACTCGGAGCGTGCGCGCCTGCCCGCTCGTTATTATACTTCTCGTTTGTTTTCCCTGTTCTTGGTCTCTAATCCTCGACCACAGTGTGTACACTGGTACCGTTGTAAATTATTCGAATGGGAAAGGAAACTTCAAACACGCCTAATCACGCGGTTGGCTAAAAAGCAAAAGGAATAACGATATCATGAATACCATATATCTGAACATCTTTAAAATTTGTTCCTCTAATTTTCTATATTAAAAAATTATCTAAATTATTTAGACTATCATCCTATTTATTTCATCGCTTTAAAAATTCTCGTTGTAAAAATAAAAAAGATCTATACACAATTCCTTCTCTATTTTCCAAAACCAAATAAAAGAAAAATCCACCAAGTCTACAAACGATTCCTTCTATCTTCCAAAACCTATCTCCCAAAATTATCCTGCCTCGAAGAAAAGGAACGAACCCAATCCCAAAAATCAGAGGAACCGCCCTTAATGGATTAATTCCTCCCCTACCCCAACGTGTAATGGATTACGCCTTACGGTTATCAGGCTGTCGTTGAGCGTATCGGGTGTCCCGACGTCCTTACCTGTCACCCCCGTGCATAGAAGTTGCGTGCAATCTACGGGCCATTAGCCACGATCCCCTATAAGCGGCACACGCGATACACGCTTGGAATATCGAGTGTCCTCCTTCCTCTCCTCCCCTCCCTCTCTCCCCCACCGTGCAAGCGGAGAAAGAGGCAAAGGAATCGGGACACACGAGACACTTCCTCGTGCGCGGACGTCGTATCCTTTCATCACCCTTTATTTACCCTATCCCCTTCCTTTTTAACCCAGAAAAATTCTCTCTCTCGCGCGCGCGAGCGAGAGTCGTCCTTTCTTCGCTGGCTGGCGACGAAGAAAGGGGATGGAGGGAAGGGGGACGACAACCGGAGGAGCCGTGCATGCGGCAGCTGTGACGGCCCTCGTCACGTGGCGCACGTGCAAGTGCAACGAGAGCTAGAAGAAAAAAAAAAAAAAAGAGAGGGAATCTCGGGGCTTGAAACGGGAGAACGAGCACAGCCGGTTGGGGGGGAGGGCTGACCACGAATATTTTCAACCGGGCTAAAAATGTATGCAGGGTTGCGTAATCGATACTTGAGTGGGTGGTGTTGGTCGAGTCTCGTAAAATTCCTGCCTGTTACTTCATTTTGTGGTAGTTGGTTCATCGTAAAAAAACAATTTAATTCCTTTTTCTCTCACTTTTTCTTAAGATACATCGATCGTGTAATTTGATTATAATATCGTTACGGAGGGCCACGGTGTGAAACGTAAAGGACAATTGTGACACAGGAAATGGCAGCATCGGTTGTCATTCAAATATCGATTATACGAAGTCGCTTTCCGGAGCAGAACGGCTGTGTTTCTCTCTATAAGTGTACAAGTAAGTCAATAAGTACACGTAAATTAAATGTCGATTGTAAAATTGCGATAAGATGTTCACCAACAACGTTTATTCAAAACATCCTTTTCATTTTTCCCAATCTAGGATCGAAAATCGTATACACAAGCAAATATTTGCTTATTTCGCCAATCGAAGACACCTCGGAAATTTTCGAAACACTTATTCGAAATCCGTTTCCCGAAAGCGCAGTATCGAAGCCGCATACATCATCTCTCCTTAAAGGAATCTCAATCGACTCCCGCCAATATCGCTTGAGCCTCGGTTTGCCACTTTTTCCTCTCACGGTGCCCTCCGGTCGAAATATATAAATTAACGCACTTATGCAGCACCCTCGGGCGGTTACCCTTTGCTACACCTGCGTTCGGGGCGCTGAGCGCTGACAATTACCCGGCGATCGATGTATGGCCTCCGGGGGTGAGGCTCGAAGACCGAAAACAGCCACGAAAACGAGGAACGGCCGTGCTATTGTCGAGAGGGAGGCCACGGCGTCTGTATATATGGCAAATTGCACGTAATTGCCGGCCATTTGTTTGCAACAGTCTTGCATAGTCTTCTCTCCCGTAACGCAATTCCCCCCCTCCCTTCACTTTTCTTTTTTCCAACCAACTTTTTCTTCCTCTCTCCCATCCCCCTCCTTTCCCTCGTATCGTTCTCCTTCTCGCGCACAATACACGAAATGGCAACACCGGATCGACTGGTTTCCACTCCAGATTTTCTCAGGGACACGATTTCCTCGCCCCGTGGATATTCGTAGATCATCCTGTTGTTGCGTTCTTGTTTCTGGTGTAGGTAATAGTTGGTTCCTTGTAAGCTCTTTTTCCACGAGCACAAATTGCCACGGATGGCTCGACACGAAAAAAACGAAAGGTTTTGCACTTTTACTCCACGGCAAAAAAGTTTCGCTTACTAATGGCTCATTGCGAGGATGATCGCGTGGAACAGCTGCGTGGTTTTGTGGAAATTTGTTTTGTTGTTCGTCGAACGATATTATTTCCCTTTTTTTACCGGTTTTCTTCGATACAAACGCAAACATGCGTACACAGAGGCGGATCTCAGACTCGTGAAACTTTCTAAAAAGTGAAAAAAATAAATGATAAATAAAAATTCACGGTCTTTCTTTTTTCTTTAGAAAGAAAACATCTCTCTCTCGAAAATCTTCTCAAACTCCGTTACTTTTTTTTATTCCAAGAAACTCGATGACGCAACGAGTGGTTACGTTTATCGGTATTCGCACTCGAACTTGAGGAATCACTTAAGAGAGAGAGATCCACTCTCTCTCTCTCTCTCTCTCTCTCTCGAGCAGCGCACGCTTTTGCATATTACATTGTAATATCTCTTCCGGCGTGAGGAGGTGCGCGAAACGTTCCCGGAGGAGGAAAAGAATCGAGGCGAAGATCGAATTTCTGCCGAGAGATCGTCGCCTCGGCGATATTTTAACCCCTTATCCGTGGCGAACCGACAGGAGCGAATCGGCCGTGACTTTATTATCGTCGCGTGGGCGTCGCACGGCCATCCCGACAACTATTCGCGCGCACGCGAACAAATGCACCGTCCTCTTACACGGCTTCTAGAGGATTCGATTCCAATAGCTGTAACGATCCACGAATCGATCTGATCTTGATCCAATAATCGCTTCGAGGAAATCGGGCCCGTAGGTGTGACGATCCCATTGCTTTCTCGCATACCAGCCTCGTGCTATCCGATTTCCAAAGGTTAAATCGTGAAAGTTGGAAGATAGAGATATGTCGGATATGCGGCGTCCATGCGTTTTATTAAATGATCAATTTTTCTTTTTTTCTTCAAATAAGGAGGAAATAAGGAAGGAGAGACGTTTCTTCGCTCGAGTTATAATTTTAATTTTTTTCTCTTTCAGTGTTTCTTTAAACGTAATAATAAATTTCTCTTCTCCGCATCGATAGTCTTCGCGCAAGACTCTATTTTTATCGGCCAAACGTGAATCACTCGTTTTTATCCATCCCCCCCACAGCTTCAACTCCTTCCACAACCATTACGTATGCGACCACTGTGTATAAAATAATAACTACGCCTCCGCCGATTCTTTATCGAGCCTCGTCCAAAGGTGTCCGCGAGCGATGCGACCCCGCAGGGTGCGTATATCTGCCAGACTCACCGCCAGAAGCAGAGGAAACGACCGACCACGTCAACCCAAGAAGAGAAACGAAACCAGAGAAAAAAGAAAGAAAGGAAGAAAGAAAGTATTTGACGAGGGCCTAGCCGCGAAACAAAGTACAAAACTTATTGTTCCGTTTTCCCTTTCGTAAATTCGCGGCAGCCTCGCGTGGCTGAGCGGGGTGGACGATTTACAAAGGTGGACGCGTGTCTTTTCGTGGGGGAACCGTGGTCGCAGCCCATTGGGCAGACTGGAACGACGTGGCCCACGCAACGGGCATCCATCAACGGTCCCAAACGGACTTTGTCGAGTAATGGCGACTCTACAAAAAAGTTTCGACCCCTTGCACCGGAGGAGAGAACACGCGTGGACACCAAGAGGGACGGAAAGAGAGAGTCTTATTCGGGCCAAGAACGAGGGAGTGGAGGTGGGAGGGGGTACGGGTCCTGGGACGATTCTTAAGGGCCTCATAAAACCGGCAAAGTGCCACGCCGCCACCCACGTGCCTTCTCGAGAAGCGAGAAAATACGTCCAACACGAGGCAGCTGGTGTATCGACCATCTCTCTGCCTCTATTTGACTTTTTTTCCCCCCTTTTTTCTTTCTTTCTTTTTTTTTCTCTTTTTCTTTTCTTTTTTCCCTTTTTTCTTTCCCCCCCCCCCCCTCCTTTAATTTCGACGATACACGAATATCGTACGAGTATCGTACGAGTTTGGCTGTCAGCGTCTGGGAGAGCGCAGCGGGAGGGAGGACGAAGGGGGCGCGCGGATCGAGGTAACGAGCGCTTTTCGACGCGAGAACAGCGAAATTAGCGGGTATCGCTCGTCTCGTGTTGGAGAGGAGAGACGGTGTTTCGCTTTTGAGCGATTGAACATGGCTGGTGTCGAGGAAGTTTGGAAATTTAATATACGCGTGCCTGTTGCGGGGGCGGGTATGGACGGAAGCGTTCGTAAACCTTTTCAATTATTTATTCTGTGGCAGGTGAGATCCGCTCACTGTGTAGGTAGAGAGAGATATTTACTTATATTGCGTTCGATTTGCATCTTCGAGTCGTGGTTATTTAAAATGTATTTTAAAGTAATACAGAAGAGAGTTGAATTTCACTTGTGGAAAATTTTCTTTCACGCGTCTATTTTCTAATATCGCTCTTCTAATTATTATTATTTTTTTTTTTTTTTAGCGAAATTACACGAAAAGACGGTTAAAAGAATTGAAAAGAATTCGCTAGTCTCGCGATTCTCGAGGTACTGTTACGGCTAGTTCCTCGAGGAATTTATTGTTCGCTATCTTCTATTTGTCACTTGAAACGGAACGTCTGAGTGAATCGACCATCCACCTCTTTCAGACAAGTGACCCTCGAGAGCAAAGGAGCACCGAGGCGCGTCAAATCTTCAGAAAATAGTGAATGAATTGCCACTACAAAGTCGTTTCTTCTTCGCCCCAAGCGATGTCCCTTGCAGCGATCCCATTGACGATGATTCCTTGGATCTTGAATGAATTTCGCGTTTCTCTTCTCGAGGTACCGTGCTTTTTTTTTGTACAGGTCGAGAAAAGATTCGCGAAGGTGCAAGGAACGATGAAACGATTGTGCACGGTCGCATCCAGATGCGACCATTTTTAAAATCTAGAGTTTTAAAAAATGTTTATGAAGGAAAAGCAATAAACATAACATTTGAATGGATAACGATAGAAAATAGAGGACATGTCGTTTGAGATAATTTTGAATAATTATCTTAAAAATATTTTGTAAAATTTAAGGAATGGAATAATCGAAATTTAAATAATTGGAAATTGAATAATAATTCCTTAATAATTGCTGGCACACTTTTTAAAAATATTTCTACTTCGAATAAATCTTTTAAACTTTTGGTTAAACTTCTACTAATTTTTCTTCCAAGTTCTCTCCAAAGATCATAGTAGCCGTGTATATCAACTTCTCAATGAACTCTAAAATACAGTGAAAGATCAGCAGAAGTATCTTTAGAAGAGGAAAACTCGACTTCCCAATAGCATATTCAATAGATGTCAATGAAAACAGCAATAACCTTTACCCATTTCTCGAAAAGCCGCAAAATAAGGGAGGGGAGCAATTCTCGGGATACTAGGCTTGACAATTACTTAACCAATAAAAGAACGATGGGTGTCGATTCACTTCGAATCGTCGTACAATAATGTCCGTCACGGAAGAGAATTTCTGCTTGCAGCAAGAACGTTACAAAATGGTTGTTGGCTGCAGATGGACCATCTGTCAAAAATGAACTTTAAGCATCAATGAACTCCAAAACCGGGGGCAAGATTTATCCTGAATGACTTTTCATTCAGGATTCTTGCTTTATTCTATTCAAAACGATCCTCAATTTTCTCGCTAAATTGTGTGTTCTTTTTTTTTTTTTTTGGAATTTCCATTTTTCTAAATTTTAAATTTAAAAAAAATGAAATCCTAAATGAATTTGATGAATGAACTCGATGCTTGAAAGAAATACTTGTAAATTGAAACGATGGAGAGACGATAATAATAAAACTTTTTGCAAATATGTAAAAGGAGAACCACTGGTTTAGAAGGGCGCGGAGGGAAAACCAAGAAGCATAATATCTTTTGTAGCGGCAAGCAATTTGAAAGTGTGACAATGGGAGGAACCGGAACGCCTTCTCGACTTCACTGAAATTCGAGTGCACTCAACTTTGAGTTTTGTCACAATACAAAGGCTATATGACTCTGCTAAAATCATCATTTACTATACATCTCATAAAATACGCGAGCGTTGAAAAGACTCGATAAAAAACAATTTAAAGAGAATAACATTTATCACCTAAGTCGAAACTTTCAATTTCAATTTAGGAACCAATAAAAATTCTGAAGAAATGTATCAATATGAATGAGTATTAATATATTCATGGAAGGATCGAATGTCAAAACAAACATAAAATTTGATACAAAAATATCGATTTACCAAGTTATAAACGATCGAGGTTTGCCTTAAATGAAACAAGAGATAGAACGAATAGCGCGCCGCACCGTGGCGATGCAACGAAGTCAAGGCTATCTCACTCTACGGAGATAGTCTCTCTCTAACGCAAAATTCTCATATCGACATTTTTGCATACCAAGTCTCGCGTTTGTTTCACGCTTTTTAAATGATTCTAAAAAAAATTTCTTTCATTTCAAATTCCAAATTTCTTGTTTAAATTCTTCTTGTTTAAATAAATCCAAAGATAAATTCGACAGATTTATATATTTTCCACGATTAAACGTTAAATCTCGAATCGGCAAAATACGTGACCACTGCGCTCTCACACTTTCACAAGAGCAGAGAAAAAACATCGAAAGGGAGGAAAGAATCGCGATGGCGAAAACAATGGCCCGATTTCAGCGAGGCGGCGAGAAAACAGGGTGAATAAAAAATTCTATTCTCCTTGGTACTCCCCTAAGCGAAGATGTTTGGCATATTTGTCACATTCGAGTAATTCCACGGTGGTGTGCACCTGCCGGCCGGACCGGCAAACAGGACACCAACAGGATTCATGGTGAACGTAGAGAATAGTAGGTAGCCAGGCCACGCTTGTTCTTATTTGTTTGTTTCGGCCTCGTATCTTCGGCCCTAATCGCTCGCAACCAAAAACTCGCCGAATCTCGTTGGAATTTTTGGGGCAGAAGTGGAACCTGATAAAAATCGTCCCGGCTCTCTCTCTCTCTCTCTCTCTCTCTCTCTCTCTCTCTCTTTCTCTTTCGCCCCGCTCTTTTGTCCACGTGGAGGAACGAAACTGATGAAACCGCTCGCCCTCGAGACGAATGCTCGCGATGCGATCGTCGTCGTGAAAACTATTCGTGAGAATATATATATATATATATACGCGAGTAATAACCGACCATCTTTTCTTAATCGTTCTCGTATCTCGGTCAATAAAACTTACGTTTTATTCTTGCATACTTGAAAGGGTTTAATGGGGAACATTTAAGTCCTTGATATAAATGTTCGTTCATTGAATAAATTAAAGGAATAGAATACAACTCCTATATAACTCTATATATTCACTTCTCTTCACCCGTCTTCAACAACAGAAGAAACGAATTAAAATACTTGAAATGTAATTTTGAAACCCGACCGATCTCGAACTCCTCCTTCATCAATTTCAAATTTCTTCAATCCTAATTCCCGCTCGGAAAAACATCCCTCCCCGAGATATCTATCACAATTTACCCTTCAAGCGAGCCTCGCGTTCAAGAATCCTTTTCCGATTTCTTTCTCGGTTGCCAGCTTTCAGGCGGCAGGAATTCGCAGGCTGGCCGTTTAAGGAGGCCGATTAGTCCCGTTCCCCTAATCGGTGGTGACTCGTGCGCGTAAAATAATTGGGGAACGCGACGCGCGGAATCCTCCCCTCCCCGAGCGTCACGCTCGATTATCCGTGACGTGGCCCAATCGTGGATCCCAAAAGCGAATTTCTCCGTGGGGCATCGGGCGAGTCACCCGGTATTATGGGGCCTAAATCCCCGGCAACGAGCGAAGCAAATTATTCGGAATTCTCCGAGAGGAGATGCCCGCCGAGATATACGTCCGCTTGGTCGGCCTGCGCCCAGACCGATAAATGCATTTGCGGTCGCATTGTGCGATAACATAGCGCGCGGTGCCCGCCGCTTCGGTGAGAAACGGCTCGAGCTCGAGGAAGGGAAGATGGATCTCGAAAAAGCACGAGAAATGGACGGAAAGAAGAGATAAAATAGGAGAGATGAAGGAAAGGAGGGATAGAAAAAATAAAAAAGGAGGAGTTTCGAAAATTTTTAGGATTAGAAACTACTAATTTTTTGTCTGTTTCGTGCACGGTGTTCGAGAAAGATCGTCAGCGGCCGTGTTCGCTGCAACCCTAGTTGTTTTGGTGTTTATTGAAAAAAAAAAAAAGAAAAAGTTGATGATGAAAGCGAAATATCGATGTTACACTTCCAGAGAAAGACGTGCACTCCAATCGCTCGTCATATCGATACGCGGCATCTTATGCAAAGCAATTATAGTAGCAAAAAGATTAAAATTGCACAATTTCGTCCGAGATCCCCGCACGATTCCCTCCTCTAATCCGAAACCAATCAACGTTTCAGCCTCCCCCCTCTCCCCCTTTCTCCTCTTCTCACTAATTTCTAATTTAACGCATCACGATCTATTCCCTGAACCCGTTCACCGAACCTAAGAATTTCATCCTTTCTAAATCAAAAACACCATCGCTCACCTCCCACGGGGGTTCCCGTTTCGGATCGAGATGGGCGAAAGGGAGCAAAATGAGATGGCGAGGGGGAGGGGGTTACCGATGAGCCACGTTCGATCTCGTCTACCCCCGGCAGGTCCCCTCCTTAATGACTTGTACAAATGAAGTTTCGGTAAAAAGGAAGACGAACCGTTCTGGCGCCCACGGTGCAAACGGCAGCCACTTATCACGTGGCCCTGATGGGGGGAAAAGGCTGGAGGTAGAAGAGGCAGAAGAATGGGGACGAGTGGGTTGCGAAATTCAACAACGTTTCCATCTACGAGACTCCATTTCACGGTATAACGCAACGTGCATCTCCTCGACGAGATAAAAGCGAGTCGGACGTTGGGCTAACGAGATACAGGCCTCGTTTATTTTCTCACTTAGAAACCGGCCAACAGCGCAATCTGTCGGTATTGATACGGAAACGATTCGACGGCCCACTGATGAAGACCTTAACGCTGAAGAGAAGCCAAGTGTTTCGGAACCAATCAGCTGTTTTGAAAGGAACGTTGCATGCCGTTGATGCTGGAGGCTTGTGTAATTGTTATTTGCCTGTGATCTTTTTCTTCTCTTCTCGAGTTTTGGAACGCAAACCAGGTTTTTGCCTGATATTTTTTGAAACCCTTTTTTTTTAAATGGTTAATTGGACTATAGCTATAGTGAGAAATGAAATATAGTACAAAAATACTTTCGTCCGCAAAATCAACGAAAAAACGGAGGACAAAGAAAATTTTATATTATCTAAAACCTAAATTAAATAAAAAGAAAGAAAGAAAGAAAGAAAGAAAACAAAGAATAAAGAGATCGATCGAGAAGAATTATGAAACGTTTAAAACGATATTAAAAATGGAGAATTTCGTGGAAGAAAGAAAGGGAGAAGAAAGAAGATAGATTTTTGCAGGAAACCATAAGAATCGATGGAGGTTGACATGTGTTTACAAGATCGGAACATCTTCATAAACTTCAATCTCTTCTTCGCGAGTCGACCGGTTTGCCGAAAAACCGACGGTCTCCGTGTGCGCGTTAATCCAATACTAGTTTTTACAGTGGCCAGGCCTTCCAGCGATGTGGACGATCGCTCATTGTAAATCGATAGGTCGCTTCTCGATGAGTTCGCGGACAGCCGCACAAAAACCGATTCCTGGCTCCTTTCGTCGAGGAACCAGACCGCTGAACGAAGAAATATTTCCCAGGCCTCGCTGATATTACGGAATTCGCCGAGACAACATCATTCGTGCAGCTGCATCGTATCTTGAAATCGAAATCGTGGAACAAATTTCACCTCGTACCACGAATAGCGATGAGTTCGAATTCTCCACATTCGATGTCTTTTAATATTCTGCTCGTATTGATAAAGTGATAAACTATGTAAAAAGAGATTACCAAATTTAAAGAGTTATGTCAATCAAAAGTAAAATGCAACATCAATTTTCAGAATATGAAAAATGAAACAAAAATGAAAGAATTGTGTTAGAAATGATCGAGAACAAATGTGCAAAATTTAATAATTGAAGTTACGAATAAAATTACTTCAATAATTTATTATTCAAAACATAATAATAATCGTAAATAATTATACGAATAAATATTTATATTATTTTTATAATAAATAATTACTTAAACTTTATTCGAGATTTTTAACTAGTTACTTTTTCAATTGGTTTAATCCCCAACTCCGACATCGTCTTATCAAATTTTGATCTTTTTTCGCGCTACACTCGAACCCATCACTCTACTCCCAACATTTTTTCTCTGTCAATCCATAGATATATCCCAACAAAATTTACCAACGGCCATTGATCAACGCAACCGTCGAAGCCTTCGATTATTATTGCTAACGATCCCATTCCAAATATCCACTCTTATTTATACGAATTCCGAAAAATTCGTATCGATCTCTCCAATTCGTTTTTCGCTTCCTTTCGAGAAAAGAAACGGCGACTCCGTTCCGCAATCTCCCCTTCTTCTCCACGTCAAGCTAAACGACGATATAATGTAGCTCGAGGTTGAAAGAACGAAAGAGGGGGTCCCAATCCAGAACCGCAAGCGAGCAATTCGTATACAAATGCGATACTTAAGTGGCGACACTTCATAACAAGGCGATTCGAAAACTGGTCCGGAAACGAGCTCCCCTATCTCATTCCGGCCCAAGTGGCGCACCGACTGACAGCTAGGGGGACTCGATACTTTTTCTCTCCCTTTCCTCTTTTCTCTCGTTGCGTTACAACAGCAAGTGTAACCAACGTATTCGACGTACACACGAATTATTACCCCTGTGAAACGTATTCCAATTGTCTCACTCTCTGTCAAACGTGCTGCAGCGAGCTGCAACTCTTTGTTGCTTCGCTTAGTGGTTAAAATCGTTGGGATTGATCAACTTGATTTTCAAATTGAGTTTGTTGAACAGTTGCACGATCAGTCGAATTTGAGGGAGAGAAGATAATGTTCGAGGGTTTAGAGGGGATTGTTAAAGATTATATAGAAATGGAGGAATTATTAAAATATTCTAATGGAAAGAAGGTTATGTTTGAAAAAAGAGGGGTATATTTTACAACAAGCTGGAACTGAGAATTGTCACGTGTTCCGTGAAACCCCAGGATTACCCCACTCGAAGAACGAGTCTCGTCCAGGTAATTTTAAGGTTTGATAAATGATCCGCATATTCAAATAATTTTAACCCCAATTGAACCAGCTGGCTCCTATTTACCGTCATCCCTTTTTACTTTTCTTTCTTTTTTTTTTTTTTTTTTTCAACAAGTGTAACGGACGGATGAATACATTGACCACGAGTTCCTCTGGTCGAAAGTGTCACGTGCACGAATGATAAAAAAAAAACTTCATCGTAAATCCGTACAGTTATTCTTCACGCTTTCGAGCATTAACAGAAAAAAAATGTTCAATGATTCACGGAACCATTCAATCTTCGCGTTAATCAAGTTTGACCCGATTCTCTGTGTAATTTATTCAATAATAAAATTGCACGTAATAAAAACTTGAGGAATCTGAAAAGTGTTTCCTTTAGATTATAGGCTGGAATTGCGTTTTATTTCAACAAAAATCGTAATTAACTTTCTTGATCGGAAGAATCAAGAATTCATAACAAAATCATCGGCTCGTTCTTTCAGTGTTTAAACTCAAAACTGAAGCAGACACGATCGTTGAGCGAATACAAATCTATCCTACCATATATTACTATTACATTAACCGCGAAGCTTGTTCTATCGAGGAAGACATCCTCCCTTCCTTTACGGCGAAACTCTGAAAAATGGCCCTGCGACGTCGGCGTCATTAAGCTTCATTTACAATCCACACCTCATTATAATACAGCGGCACGCTGGAGGGGATACCCTTTCGAGATTAGTTCGGAAAAAGCGGCTAACGACTGGCGGCGTCGACGACACCGAGAAAAAATTGCTTTCGCAGCGGCTGAGAGAAGAGTGGATGCGAGCAATCGCTCATGATTTCGTTGGTTTTTGCTCATCAATTCAAGCCGTGCCGCTCCTTTTACAACCCTCCTACCGTGTCTTCCAAACGATAGTCGCTAACTACGCTCACTGTATGAACATTCGAAACACCCCATTTTTTTGCCAGCTACACTTATTGCCACTAAGTGTACGTGTGCGTGAGTGCGTGCGTGTGCGTGTGACTGATACGCGGTATCGCCTGTGGTTATTTGAATTATGGGGTGCCCGGTGTTTGCTTTGATTATCCGGCCCCTCTCGTCGTATAATTTGCTAACTAAATAACAGCGTTAGGAAATGAAGAAGTTACTTGAACTACTCTTGTGGACTCGTGTGGACTCGCTTTAGGTTATGGACTCTTTCCCTACAATTAAAATAGCGCGAATTCCTTTCGCGAATCTTAACTCATTATTGGACGACAAGATTTTCGTCGCAAGATTTCATGGTAATAATTTTCGTTTCATCGTTGTTTTCTTTCTTTTTTTTTTTTTTTTTTTTTGATTAAATTAAAAAGGAAAAAAAATTCAAAAAAATTTTGATTCTCTCCGTCAAAGTTCAATCTTTCGAAGCTGGCGTGAAAATCTAAAGTTTTTCAACGATACAAAAATCACGAATCATGCGCGAGACTGCACCGCGTAACGGAGAAACGGACAGTTTCTACCCTTCCAAGAGCTCAGGTGGTTTGGAAAGCGATTCAGTCGGAGGGGGCATTCACGCCAGCATCATCATCATCACGTTCGTACACTCGGGACGTATATTCATGTCCTTTCTCACGACACGGTGAAGCGATCGCCCTGTATCCTGATTTCTTATTCAGATACGCGGTTGTCCCTCGGTTATAACCACCGGTTATAACCCCCCGTCGATTTGGATAAACCCGTTTAATTGAGATCATCTTTTACGCGTCAAAGATTTCGGCCGGGTGGAAAGAAACGTGAAAAAAAGAAAAATAAAAATAAATAAATGGCCGAGCTAAGGGTGAAACGTCCTTTCATCCGATTCATCGATCTTTTATTACGTACTTTTATTATTAGCTTCATCTTCTTCTCTTTCATCAACTTCTTCACATTGTGCTCCGATCAATTTTAAAAGTACGTTCTGTTTCTCGACACTTGATAAACGAAATACAATAAATATATATATATATAAATATAATACTTCAAAATCGCCTCCGTGTTCATTTATTTTCAGTAGAGGAACGGCGTCACAGATCGTGGTTGGCGAGATCTTGATCTCCAACGTGTAGATCTTGATCCTTTCGCGAGGCTGACGCCGACACCCTCTAGCGAAATAAACACATCGGATCGTACGTAACGTCACGTCACGTAGGGACGGTATCATTCTTAAACGACGTCGTGAAAGAGCGAGCGAAATTGAAGATGTCAGCCACGTCTAGACGCTGTCTCGTCAAGCGTCGACCCTTTATCCAATTGGCAATAATAAGTGTCGTTGCCGCTGTCAACGACGGAAATGCATATTATACCGCAACAAACGATATTCAGATATATTTAACGGGAAGATGGAGAAGGAAGCGATCGTCGATTCGTGCCTTCGAAAAAAAATTATTTCCAAGTTTGCATCCCCTCTCTTCTCCTTTTTATCTCCTGCCTGTTTTTCTTTTTCTTTCGACATTAGCTCCAACGTCTCTTCCACGAAGAAATTCATCCTCCAGAAAAAGAATCCTCACGGGGCCAACCATTGAATCAACACGCACACGCAGGATGACGACTTTTTATCGAAAATCGTGCCTGTTCTATCCCATATCGGGCATTCCTTGGAGCCGTTATGGCCGACCATCGATAAATACTTTACGCTTCCTGATAAACATTTTATTCTCTCAGTTGCGTTCCTCGTAACGCGAAGTGTTAATACTCGCGCGAGATCGCGTTGACTCTCATAAAGTCGTATGGAGGACCATAAACCGTTATGGCGCAGGGCTGGACAATAAAGGGGTGACGCGATGGCCGGAGAAACCTCGTTTAATTGCGATTCTGGAATCCCTTTGGTGACTTTATTGACCCTAAACGAGCTGTTGACGTTCTGTGCGCGACGGTGCATGGTGGAGAAAAAATTAATAACGGGCATCTCGAATGTTCTACAGATACACACACGATTTTTCCGCGAAAACTTTAAACGCCGATTTATCGACCATTCCAAGAGATATATAAACAGTTACTATAACATTATTACAGCAGTATATAATAAAGATTAAATCTTTATTCATACAATCGAACAAAACATCCTACTTTTTTTTTTTTTTTTTAAGAATATTTAACGCTCAAAATTTTTCATCACATTATTCCAAAAAAAAAAAACGGATAAAAACAATGATAAATATATTCTCAGTTTTCATTCGAAATGAATTTTCACCCAAGATGAAATCTTTCCACGAACGAAACACGCTTTTCACGAATTTCCTTTTTCCCTCGTCCCAAGAAACCGGATAGTCATTATAGTCGCGTGTATGTCTCGAGGGGTAAAAGAAGGGGGGAAGTCGCGAGGGACACCTCCCAGCCTCGAATTACAGCCCTCTAAAGACGTAGACACCTGTCGTGATTTACAGTCACGAAATTATGGTTACAGGATCGGTAACGATACGGGCTGAACGCGCGGCCAGAGTCATTATCCGCCATGGTCCCCCACGAATTCGCGAGATATACGATCGGCCGCGAACTCGATGCATCGATCGCATGAATCCTCCACCGCGAGAATGGTTTCAAAGTGGTGTCACGTCGCCGCGAGTCAAGGGAGAATTTGACAAATTCTTCTCTCCGAGGATCACGCTCTCTATTATTTATTTGTTAAGCCGTAGTCGCAAAGTGGTACTCTGATTTATCGCGATATTATTGCGGTTGGATCGAGTTCGATCGAGTAAATTTCGAACGAGATTTTGATGAAATTTTCAAATTCAGTTTGTATTACATTTTTTTTTTTTTTTTTTTAGAATTATACGAAACTTCATAAAAAAAAATTAAGTTCTAAAACTTCTTTAAATCTATTAAAATAAAAATGATATGAAATTAAGTAGTTGGTATTATTTCCTCAGAGAAATGATAAATTTCGAAACTCGATAAAAATATATTCGTTGCAACTTACAATGTAAAGTACCTAAATTCTATTAAATTCATTAAAAATAAATATACTTCTTTAAATTCTAAAACTAGATATGAAATTAATTACTTGATATTATTTATTTCCTTACGGGAAATAATAAAGTTGCGATTTTACAACGAATGGCAATAAAAATAAAAAACTCACAAATTTATACGATACTTGACGTGTTTACCCAATTAAAGTTAAAAAACTCGGTTGACAAATGTAAATCCGGCGCGAACCGGACAACTGTAACATCCGAGTTGAACAACTTCAATTGAGACTTCACCCGAAAAAGTAACCCCTTTTCAACTTCTTATCGAGATCTTCGTTCGTCCGGCGATTCATCAATTCTCGACCGCGCGGAAAACCGTGTGATTGCAGCGCATCTCGTGTGGGATCCCGTCGGGATCACGGACACGCTTCCCATGCTTTTTTCGAATGGAGACGTAATGGAAAAATAACGACGCCTTCCTACGCGCGACGACTACGAGCCTAATAAATAACAGGCCGCTCTCCCGGGCCCGCGCACGCGAGCCACAATTTAACATACCGCGAAACAACGTGTAACCCGCGACCGAGCGAGCGAGCAATCGAGAGACGCTTAAACGAGAATCAGGAAGGAAGAATACGAAAAAAAGAAAGAGAGAGAGAGAGAGAGAGAGAGAGAGAGAGAAAAGAAAAAGGAGCAAGAGGAGTCGAAACAGCGAGAAAAAGGAAATAAAGAGACGAAAAAGAGAAACAAGAAGAAGAAGAAGAAGCATGTACGGTATATCTCCCCGAAAAACAAGAAAACCGGACGATTTTATCACCGGGGATCGTTGGTACCCAGGGCACACGCGGTTATACGAATACTGACATTTTTTCAATGATATCTTCTTACTCCTCCCAATTTGTAATGCAAGTCTTAATAAATAAAGTCCTCCGCGCCCGGGGTCCACCTCGGTTGTAAACCGAGAAGATACGCGGACTAAGATTAACAGAAGCAGGAGAGGAGGAAGGGGTTGTGGGCCCACGATGCTTGATGGAAGAGAGGGACGCAGCATCGTGCGCAGGAAGGAGGGGAAGACGTACGAGAAAGGTATGACGAGGAGGAGAGCAGAGAGAGAGAGAGAAGAAAGGCCGCGTAATCTACGTTTTCATCTCGTGACGCGCGCGTGTCCGTCGAGATTCTCATCCTCGCCGTGTGGATGTAACCTCGATGGTGGATGGGGGCCCCGTGAGACGAGGCCACCTGCCGGCTCATGGGCCCGTCATCCTTCCTCTCTCTCTCTCTCTCTCTCTCTAACTCAGTCCGTCTCTTCCTTCCACCTCGCCTTCCCCCTCCACCGCTCGAGAAGCGGCGGCGGCGGGGACAGTCCACGGGGCCCCTTTCCAGCGCCGCTATACAACATTCTCGCGTTATGCTTCTCGAGCTTGGTGATCCTCGCGAATGATTACGAATTTCTGTCGGCCCGCCGGGAATCTCGAGGAACGTCCCCGAGATTGGAACACGTGACTCTCGCCGAAAGAATATTCGGATGGACAGGGTGGATTCGATTGGGAGATCCGAATGGGTGAGACAGGTTGGTCGAGAGGAGATTCGTTTAGATGATTCGTTTAGGATGGATCGAGAAGGGATATTGGATTAAATCAAAGGGATTAATCGTTCGATTTTAAATTTTGTACAATAATTTATCCAATATACGAGTCAAGTCAACAAATAGGAATGAGAATTTTATAGAATTCGCTCAATTTAATAAAGCTTAAACAGCTAGTTAAAATATAAATATAAATTAACGAATCGCCGTTTGTTCGAAAAAGCGCCGAGTCTAATTCTTTCTACCGTCCAATTAAAATTCCTCGAAAAGAAAAAGAAAACGGAAAAAGGACTCTTAACACCTCGAACAGGGAATCGAGTTGGCAAATCGAGAGAGAAAAAGAAGGAAAAGAAAAGAGAAGAAAAAAGAAAACCCGCTCTCAACAATCATCTCCCTTTCATCGTTCTAATTTCCCGCTTCTCAATCAAGCATTTACCTTTTCGTTCCGGTGCTCAACCCATCACGGCTACCAACTATTGATACACACAATCTAGCATACCGCGGAATCGTTGCGGGATAAAGCGGTCTACGCAGGCACGTTCGGTAGCTCGATTTCACCCGAGAGAGGTTCCATCGAAAATGGCAGCGATCATCTCTTCTCCCTGGAGTAACGATCAATTTGCTAATACCCGTATGCGAGATGAAAGAGGCAGCTGCGGTCTGGGCCATCTTTCGTTGCGGAAAGAGAATCCATCGATTACACGCCCCATTCTTTAACGCTCCGATAATTCGTGCCGGTAATTTCCCCGGTGCGGCAACAGGTGATAATCATCTACGACGATAATCCGCGAGGACGTGACAGGAGATCCGCAAGGAGGAGGAATACTCGCCTCGCTAACGATCTTCCTCCATCGATTCTTCTTTTCCTCCTCATCGGTCGTACAAGTTGTCCGAGGAGGAGGAGGGGGGCCGTCTCCGTTGCCTGCTTGAAAATCAGAAGAGGAGGAGGGAGCGCGCGTTCGTGGAACCCCCGCCAGGGTGACCTCGGGCACCCAACGCAGTAAATCCCCGTGGTGGTTCGAGAAACGCGAGACCCGTAAATTACGTACTTTTCTCATGCAGAAAGGATCGCGTTCAGGTGCAGAGGTCAGCAGAAATAATGACGGCGTGCCCGTGGAGATGATCCATCCGAGCAATATCTTATGGAGGCTCGGCGGTCATCACGTGGCTGGCGCTCCCACCGATTTGCCTCTCGCGGCCTCCTATAAATGAGCTTCCTGTCTTTTCGCGCCAAACTCGAGGATCCGATTAAACAGATATGGGAAGGATTAAAAGAAGAAAGGAAAATGTATAAAACTAAAAAATTCGAAGGGAAGTGCGAATCCAATTAAAATTAAAATTCTCTTAGTCCCTTAGAGTGGGATCATCGAGCTGTTTCTATTTGCTCGTTTATTAAGTTGAAAGTGTTAAACGCTTCTCGGCTCGAAGTAGCCACGTTATAGAAACGACTCGTGACTCGTTTACACCCATTCACCGTGGAACGTAGTTCGTTGATCGCCGAGGATTGAACGCACAGCCGGTTTTCGTGACTCGAATGCATGCCAGCCTATTTCTCCAGTTTTTCTCCGGTGAAAGAACGAGGCACACGTCCCGCCTCTAACAAAACGACGTTAATACTTCCCGTCGCGTGGGTCCGTGGTGCATCGAAGCACCGCGAGAACCGAGTGCATTCACACGCGGCTTCCTCTTCGACGCGGCACGAATGAATGAAATCGCGTAAATATTTATGGAACGTCGAGACACGACGAGGGCCTGTACAAGCGGATGCCGCGCGAATTGCTCGTTTTGCCGTGTGTTTACAATTCGATTACAACCGTGTCGACGAGCCATAAGCTCCCATGAATATGTGGTGGAAAATTTTTGAACGAATTGGAAAATTAACTTTGAAAAAGTTAAAATCTAAATTCTAATTACGTTATATATCACGTATAAATTGGTATTAAATTATCTTGCAAATAAAACGAATTCTATTCCGCGTGGAAAAATAAATCGAAAAGGAATACAATTTTTTTTATTTAACGCTTCGTTTTCGGAGTTTAAAATAAAAGGCGATTAATCGTGTGCTCATATTTTCAAGTGTGATTCTCAAATTTCTCGAAAACGAGTAAATTTCTCTCTTTACGATTTATAATCGTACATTCTAAATAAACAAATTATCGAGGTTAAAAAAAAAAAAGAAGAAGAAGAAAGAGATTTCACAACCATAATTCATGCTCAATTTACCCCTGTCATAACGTTGCGTCGCTTTCAACGCACGATCACGATAAGGAGGAATTAAATTAGGGCCAAGTCACGTGAAAAAAAAGAAAAAGGAACGAAAAAAACGTTTCTTCTTCCGGAAACTTTTTACTCCAGAGGGAAAGGTGGTACGTATCATCATTCAACGCGTGACACCCGCCGCTTTCCACGAGGACTGTCCGTTTAATAATAAGGCGAGAGCAAAGTGGCAGTTTGAGGCCAGTTCCTTTCGGCACGTATCTCTCTGCGGTTACCGAGAGATACCAGCCTAACAGTCCGTTCGCGTGAACATTTTTTCACATTTCGCCCACCGCCTCGCGCCTCATCCGATCACGTGACATCGCGATTACATGGGAAGGAAGGGCAAACGTAGGTGATCACGAAGCCTCCTTCTCGCGAATCGTGAGCAACCACGGATGAAACGTTTAATATTCTTCGAATCGCGCGACAACGGTCTCGCACGACTTTGCCCGAGTCTCGTTTCGACTTCCATATTTTATCCCGCGCTCGATATTCAAATCGAAGCGTTAGAAATGTTATCATGGAAAATGTACGAAAACGGAAAGAATATTTTATCGAATTATCGTGAAAATTGTTTTTGTCAAATATTGGATTTAAAAGAAGACGAAGATGATCGTCATTCTGGTGGAACGTTGAAGCGTACGTTTCTTCAACGAATAAAATATATATATATATAGGAATAATAATAAATTTTGTATCAATCATAGTCACGCTGTTTCGAAAAGCGACAACGAAGGATGAAAAAAATATTTACGACGAGGAGGATTTCGTATTCGTTCACCCCTTTGGCACCGTTGTATGTGAACAGGCCACGCGAAGAAAGACCGGATGGTAAGGAAATATGTAAATCCTTTTTCGAAAAAAAAAAATAAATAAATAAATAAATAAAGAAGGATGAAAGGACTATCCTAATCCTTCCGCCACTGACTGATTGGCGTATGCAAATTTCTTAATGACGGATCAGCCGGAATATACTGCTGAGACGTGTGACGTCATGCTGCGCCGAGTAGGTATCAAAATGATTTTGATAAATTCGAACGTTAGATCCCCCTTTTTCGTGGCACCGAGGAGGCTGCGGCTCATCTATCAATATTATACGAGCCGTGGGAAGAAGACACGGGATAAATCCTTTATTTGTGGCTCTAATCGATTCGAATCGGCCGGCGAGAAACTGTTCGAGTCAAGAGACACGCAACGCGGGCCGTGCTCGGCATTTGCAATACGAACGTTCAACCGAAGTTAAGAGCTAGGAACTAGGATTAAATCTTATATAATCGAATTTTAATTCACCATTAAGAAACAAAGATAAATGAATAAAGGTAATTACTTATTTTAATCGAGATGATAAAAATTGAAACGGAAGAAGCTAGGAGTGGACTTTACGTAATCAGATTTAAATTTGAAGGAAGAAAATTTAAATGAAAATATATGATTGCTCGTTCGAGGATAATTGGGATTGATGAAGATAAAAAAGAACTTTTGCGACGGATGGTTGCAACGTGATACGTAAAATGGGTATATAAAAATATATATCCAAATCGATGATTCGTACGTATAATAATAAAACCATGAATCATCCATAAATTACTCGATCAAAACTTGGATAAACAAATAATCATGCTTTAGACCGGACGCGAGCATTCGAATAAATCATCCCGCCTAAATCAATTTCCGATCGAGCATCCCTTCCCTTATATTAAGGTTCACCGGAGCAACCGAGGATCGATCAAAGACAAATACGAATAGCAAACGATCCACGGAGGATCGACAAGATCTACGGACGGAAGAATCGTCCGGTCGAATCTGTCGAGACGATCGACAGGGATCTAGAGCGTCGCCACGTGGATCAACAGACACGTCTCACCGTTTTTATCCTCGTCCAAACGGTATAAATACCGCTTCTGCTTTGCATTGACGAGGAAGAGGACGCACGCGTATCGTGAAAGATCGACACCGATATTCTATGGAGCCTCTATAGGTGACAGTGATTTACATTTGAATAAGGTGGTTGGGCCAAAAGAAGGGAAAAACGAGCCGAGCGAATCGGGTTGGGGGACAGTTAAAAGGGCGAGGCGAGGAGAAGAAAAAAGAAGGGAAAGAGGAGGGAGGGGGGGGGGGAAGAAGAAGCGCGGAGGTGATCGCAAACTAATAGACGTCTGATTGCGGGTTACCACACGAGTTTTGACTCGTCAGTACAAATATTTATCTTCATCCCTGCGTGCATTCACGTACAGCGTGGAACTGTCTAAGGCGCCGATCGCGCTATCGATGCATATAAATGCATTAATCTTGATCGGCGAGCCCTCGAGCGTGCACCGTTCCGCGCACGCACGTGTATTCATTCCGCGTACGTAGGGGCTCGATCAATATTTAAATTATTGCTATTGATCGCGGTCGCTTGATTAATGGACGATCGACCCCACTCTGCCGTGGAAAATCTTTGCTTTCCATCTATCCCGCATAATCCGTGTCTTGTATAAACCTCTTCTTTCAGGAATATTTCAGTAAAATAATCGAAAAAATGTAACTAGAAGTAACGAGGTGGGCTTGCACGCTACGATTCGATTTAAGAGAAATTTAATGTGGAGAGGTGAATTGAAATCTCTTAATCGAACTATTGATTAATGGAGGATCTCGCTCTACCCTGGAATCTTTGGTTTGGTTTCAATCCATCCGTGTCTCTTGAGGACTTCTTTTTTGAGGAATATTTATAAATAATCGAAAAACGCATCGAATAAACCGAGATGGGAAAAAAATAGATCTTGCACGCAAGAGAAACTTGACTTGAGAGATAGAGCGATGTTCTTGTAAATTTTCGAGTTTTTTTTTTTTTTTAAATCTCTCGCAATCTCAAAGTTTCTCGAGCATCCACGTTTCTTCATCCAGAAGGGACAACTCGCAATCTCGCCCGCCAAACCGATCAAGTCCCCTCCCATAATCGCATTTCAGATCACCCAGTCAGTCTCCTGTTGTCTCACCAGACAACGGAATATTTCTATAAGCCCGCCCACGCGAATATTTCCAAGTGTCAGAGCACTGGATCTTAACGCCGTTGAAAGACAATCGTTCGGCGCGGAACGTTCGCGACAATATTCTGAGAAGTACACACCATCGTACGAGTCTCGTGCGCATGCGCGTGCACACCTCTCGCGCTCGTATATCCGCGGACGAAGTTGAACACGGAACTTTATCGTCTGACGTCTGCACAAACCCACGGCGATCGCCCTCGCCGTTTATAGACGTATAGTCGAACGACTTTTTTTCTTATTTTTCCCTCCTCTCTTTCTTTCTTTCTTTTTCTTTCTTTCTTTCTTTCTTTTTCTTTTCTTTCTTCTCGCGACCCAACCGACCAGCCACGAGAAAGTTAGAAACGTAGTTCGAGTGGCCGCCAGCGTGCATGCAGCGGGCATGTTACGCGGTAGCATGTTACGAGGGCCATGTCCGGGTCAATGTTGCATACATGCATGCAACGTCGACATGCACACGTATGCGAGTACTGCCCTCGCTCGAGGAGTATGCACGGGAAAATTTGCCCATTCGTGGATCACTACCGCCGCCTTTATTATATCGCGGTTATTGCCGGCTGGAATGTGCGGCTTTGCACGTGCGTGTGCATCAACGATTCTCCGCGTTCCTTTTTCCTTTTTTTCTTCGACTTTTCGAGTCGAGAGGATTCGAAAGCGCGAGAAGTTGGAATACACACGAGTCTTCCTCTCCTCGCGTTTCTTTAATTCGTTTTCTTTTCTTTGACCCCGAATTTTTATGCGCGGTCCTCCAGACCGGAGGAGTTAGAATGCAGCAACATCGTGGCGAGGTTAGAATATAGTAGCATCGAATGGACTTCGCGATTGTTATCGCAGTAGAAAAATATCGCGAGGGTAATTTTTTTCTATCCTTGAAAAGTCGTATTAAGAATCTTTGCGTCGAAATATAGAAATAAAATTATAAATTACCAATACGAATTAAATATACGTATCCCCTTAACCTCGCAACAATTTCAAAACAATCCAAACTTTCGAAATGTAAATACACGGATATTTCGATCGGAATAACATTGAAATTTCGCAGTCGATCGAACGCCGGCAAACGGCTCGAAAGGAGAGGAAACTGTTGCGGGATACGCCACTGTATCGGCGGCGGCCCCTTGAGAATTCAACGAGATCTTTGAAAATCAAGTCTCGAGGGGAAGAAGACACGAATCGGGTGGGTTCGATCGAGGGAAAGGATGCGCGCACAGAAAAAGCGCGCATCGCCGATGCGTTCCCGGGACGCTGTGGACCCTGTCAGCCATAACAAATTGTGAGTTCGGTAGCCGGACGCGGTGTGGCGGTCGTGGCGCGGTCACGTGATTAATTGTAACGTCCGTGGCCGCCGCATCGGTCGCTCGATTTTTTCCACGAAATTATTTGCATGTCAAGGCGGATTGATGGAAATGCAGGAAAGGCGAGGAGCACGAAACGAGGTGGATGAGCAACGTGGATCCGAATGCGACGCGCGCGCGCGCGAACGTGAAGCGAGGTGGAACACACGGGCAAGAAAGTCCCATGTTCCCGCAGAGACATTTAACTTTCAAATGGGCCGGCCGATCGAACGCGCGCACCACGAACACCGGATTTTCGAGAGAGAGAGAGAGAGTGCATAATTTCCGCTTGAAATGCGAATTTCCGTGATCTCGATAACCGTAGAACCGAGAATTAATCAACGTGAAAAACTTTGAGCAGAGGGAAGGGAGAAAGTTTTGGAGGAAAACTTTTTCCTTCGCGTTGATTCTCGTACGTGAGAATTTTCGAGATTGGGAAAATTTGAAAGTGTAATGTCACGATGAAAAATTTTACTCTCATTCCTATAATCGAGATATTGGACGGAATAAGCGGTAACGAGAGTAAAAAGAACAACTGCGATATAATTCCTCGCAATTATTGAAACGTACGACGTTCTATAGCGTAAAAATATTCCATTCAACCGAATAAGAAGAACGATCATATTCCCCGTCATAAATAATTCCAATCGGGAAAAATTTCCATCGAAACCCTCCTCCTCGATCCTTTAAAAATCCCCTAAAATATACGTATCTCTTACGTTACTGCACAGTTACTCAACATACGTGTTCCAGCGAAGAAGTAACGAAGCAAACTCGATTTGCATTGGACGAAAGCCAAGAAAATGAAGAGCCCCGATCGAGGACGGGCGGGAGGCGGAGAGAGCCAGGTCCACGCGACCACAAACGTAGAAATGGCGCACACACGCTTCTGATGCCCTTCGATTTCTTGCGCTATTGGCGCGCAGCCGAAGATTCGGGGCCCATAAAGAACGGGCGGAAGACAATGCAACGACACAACTCACAAAGAGACAAAGCCCCCAACTGGCGGTCGGCCACGAAGATGATATCACATGCTTTACGATCGTTCCATGGATACTTTATGCCCCACTCCCGATGCTTTTCGACGTTTGCTTTGCGTTTCCTTTACGATCTCTCTCTCTCTCTCTCTCTCTCTCTCTTTCTCGAGACTGGCCAACGTTGGTTGATATAGGAATATGCAGATGTCGCGTGATGAAATATTCTCGCCCGTTCTTTCTCCCTTCTTTTCTTCCATCGTTTGCCCTTGCATCGTTGCCCTTACTTCGCCACTTCGTCTTCTTGTTTTACCTTGTTTGGCCTCCGAAGGGAAGGGAAGTTACGCGTTATCCAAAGACCGCCCTAGCTGGCCTCCAAGGACTTGATGTTTCCATTTATGAGAGATGTTCGAGAGAGGCCACTCGACGATGGGGGCCTCTATCGACGATTTACGGATGCACGGAATTCGAGTTATGTAATTACCCGCGTTTTCGACTTGCTGATATTTTATATGGAGACGCGAAGGGACGAAGTGCCGTCCATTCGTTGTAATTTCGAATCCAATGAATATCTCGTATCGATTAGATTTTTGGAAGATAGGATGTGAAATTGATTCTCCTTTCCCTCATTGGGGGGAAAAAAAAACAAATTCCTATCCTTTCATTTCTAATCGATTGTTAAAAAATTACTTTCGAAAATTCACGCGTAAATTCGCATGATGATAGCTTTCCAAACCAACGGTATCTCTCTTAAAAAAGCTGAAACGAAAGAGGCGAAACAATCAGTCGTTGAAAAGTATATATGACGAAAGTGTGGGAATCGTAAAGCGATACGGTAAAAATCGATGACGATGACGAATCGGAAAACGTGAAAAACGTGCATCGTGCACATTAATTTGCACGCGATCGTGCGTATACGATGTGAATCATCGTTTCTTTGATGGCCGCCGTTCATGTCCCCCGACAGAAAGATTCGCGGCTCCTGCGATCCCTCAATCGATTCTTCAATAATGAAATTCCACGGTGACGTTATCGTGTAGGAAATGAGTTACGTGATTGTCATACGTCCCGCGAGTACTATGGCGAGATGTCGAACGTCCTTTCGAGGTTGCTGCTGGCTCCTGCTGTTGCCTATTGTTCACACACACACACACACACGGACCGCTTGGGAATAAGATTCGTGATGGAATTCATCGCCACTGTCATTGTTCGAAACGTTTGATCGGGAAGACAATGATAGAGAGACGGGTTTCACCCAACCCAGTGGTTCTCTCCTCATTTTTTTTTTTTTTTTTACCGTTTCTATACGTTTTACTATTGTCACGAGTACCAATGAATTTCTATTTCTTGCGTATTGGACAAATTGGATACATTTGGAAAGTTTATGTAAGTTTTTTAGTATTTTTAAAGGATTTCGTTTAAGTAATTATTTGTTTTTTTAGAGGAAGTTGTAGAATAGTATTTTAACATCAATCATTGTTTTAACACGGAAATAAATACGATACGAAGATTTATAGTCGGCACTATTTCATTCGAAAATAGCTCCATTCTGGCTACCAGTATCGAACGGAATGTTTCGTTTAACCCTAATTACCTAACGCGACATCTGTTCCATCCCATATGTCTCTAATTTCGTTTCCCGAAAAATGATACATCGAAAAAGCATGGGTCGAATTTTACGTATCGTGAAAATTCTCGCATCGAATGCTTCTAATAAAGAAATCTACTTATCGGATACACAGAGCGGAGACGACGCGTTACTGTGTAAAGCGAGAGATAACAAACATTTTCTTTCGAGTGAAGTAGCATCCACTTGAAAAGGATCCATTTAACGAATAATCGAGACTGTGCACTCTTTCTCGAGTGTGCGGCGAAAGAGAGGTCTCTCAAAGGTCTGGCAACAATGGATCCTCATCGTTCTCCCTTGTGATTCGATATGCGTTTGATGGACGTGAAGATGGCCAACGCTTTCTTTAACTTCAGCCCCCTCGGTATCGAGAACCTCTTTTTTTTACCAACTATCAGTGAGATATCACCTGCTGTTTGGAAAGCCCACCTCGAAATATCGAGGCACACCGTCCAATCCAATCCTGATCCCCGCCACACGCGTGACTCTTCGAGTGCTATGATTTCGAAGATGAAATCGAGGATCGACTTAATCATCTCGATATCAAGCTTCGATAGAATCTTTTTTAGAAGAATTATTCGTTTCCTTTCACACACCGAAATATAGGATCGATACTATAACTTTCCACAAAACGATATAGCTTCGAAAATATTAACTATTCAACTATCGCATTTTAATCAAATTTCACATTTCCAGAAAGAAAAATCAATCCACTCTGTCTACAAATATCGCATAATCTCCTAACCTTAATCCTCATTTTCCCCTAGAAATCGCCCAAACTAGATGAAACAAGCGAGCAAAAGAAGAAGAAGAATATTCAAAAAAGACCAAAACCAAAAAAAGAAAATTAAATTCCTCCCAAAAAAAAGAATCGAATCTCTGTCACCTCGAAAGAGACTTCACCACGGTTCAATTGAGCCATAGAGGCGGTATCCGAAGAGGCGAGCTTCCGGTTGCAGAAACGAACCGAAATACGCTCGTAACTTAGCCGAGGAGACCTCGGTCTGTCGCACGTCGTCCGCGGTTGAATTTATTAAACTGCTCTTAATGCAATGCGCCTAGTAACGCGGAATAAACGACCGTGACCGGCTACTCGATACTCGTTCGTACGCCCACGCCAGCCTCCTCGAGAGTTGTCGCAGGGCGGTCGCGCGACAAGGCGCGGCGAAGTGAGATATCTAAGATAGCGAGATCGGGCCACGATCGGCCACCGTCATTTATTCTTTAGGCCGTAAATGGCGCGATGCCACCGCGCCAGGAAATACAGAAGCTGTCGGCGCTAAGTAGATCGCCCACGCGGCGATCTCTGTCTAACGATCTAAGGATTGTGAAACATCCGATCGATCTTTTCTACCGTTTCTATCAACGAACGAGATAACGAAGTCAGGCTGTGATCTGGAGAAATCGAGACAACGGGATTTTTGGGTAGGTGAAATTAATTAAGGTCGATAAGATTGATATTTGGTTTCAATGATTTATGAAGTTTGTAATTTTAATAGAAATATTTAATCTCGTTCTATCTCGTACGAGATATTTGTAAAAATTTATATTACAAAAATGGTCGGTGTATTTATGTAAAAAAATAAAATTAGCTCGTATATATGCGAATAATTTGGTCCAAAAACTCTCTCGCTTTTTCTCAGGCTTAGGTGAAGAAGTTAACGTGACGGATGTCGAGAGAGGAAAAATTGAGAGAGAAAAAAAGAGGGGAACGAAGATGTTGGTCGGCGTAGAGCGTCTTAATAATCAGTTCTATTGGCGAGTTCACCGACTTTCCCAAGCTACGACACGGAACACCAACGACGACAACTGGCAGCAGCACGATAACAGAGAGAACGGGAAGCCGGCCTGCCGGGCAGAACGTGTTCGTCAAAGAGTTTCATTCATCCAAGCGGCGAACTTCACTCGCGCGGACACGTGTGCCCTCCACTCCAGCCATTGTAAACCGGGATTTATGCCCTTTCGGCGACACTCGAGCCTTTATTTTACGCTCTTACACTTCCTCCTTCGCTTCCCTCGCGGCATTTAAACGACCCGCCGTCGTTTTGAAGGAATTGTCGATTTGAAACAGATTTTAAAGATTATAATTATAATTGAAAAATCAAAATTTGAACTTGAAAAAGATTTCGAGTTTGTTTTTGATCGTTGTATAAGCAATATCTTTAAATTATTTGGAGAACGTGAATTTCAACGTCGAGAGGAGAAGAAGAATTAATGAGAACGATCGATGAAATGGTTGGATAACGAATACTTGTTGTAAGAAACAGAGAGATATAGATAAGATCATCCGTATACTTAATGGATTCGTGTTTTCGCCGCAAGAGTCGCTTTCGATTCCGAGTCCTTTTAGCCGAGACTGGACAAAGGGACACTTTCGATTCTACGCTTCGCGCATTGACGTCCTCTTATCGATCGACCTCACGTTTGAAGCCTCGTGCCTTGCCTCTCTCGCTTTCAAATCGTGTTCGAGAACGGAGTCGGTCACAATGGATTCGAATTCTTGCTACCTTATCTGGTGCTTTCTATCGCCAGACAAAACTATAGTTTAATATCATCTTCGGTGTGAATCTTGCGACACACGAAAATTTTAAAATTAAATTTTTGACAATGTTATTCTAATTTTGCTTGGTACATGGATAACGAAATAATGATTCTGTTACTCTGTTCTAATATTCTATATTTTGTTATACATCTTCCAACAAATAATCACACATTTATCCAGAACTCGAATATTCTCAGATACGTTTAACCATATGCCAAACAAAAAATTGAAATAACATCGCCAAAAATTATTCACAAAATTATCAATTGTTCCGACAAAATCGATTCCTTGAAATTATTGTATATATACCAAATATTCATTCCCAAAAAAATCTTCTTTCAATTCAAACGCAACACCTCTAATCCCTCGAAGAATCCATCAACACCGTTCGAATCACCCTCACTCGTTAAGCCTCATTACCCTAAACGAGCCCCATACAGAGATCCTCGTTTCACGTAGCCGGTGCACACTCGCGGAGAATTATGCATTCGCATTTATGCTGCGGCTGCTCGCATCGAGTCGCCCACGCGTACCAAACCCCTCTCCTCTTCCACGCCTCCTTTTTCCCCTAGGTGTCTCGCGTTACCGCTTAAATTCCAGCCTGGCGCGGGCACGGGAACGTTAATGAGTAAGCGATGCTGGCCGGGGTTCAGCATCTTTTATTCATTTCACGGTGTAGAAGCGAAACATCGGCCGCCGCTTTTACGCCACCACGGCTCGCCTCCTATCTTCTGCTACGTGTACACGGCTGCCCACGTGCGCCGGCCATATTGCATTTCCGCTTCGTGAAATGTTATAAAGTTGGTGGCGGTTAAGAACTCGATGGAATCCTCGCGCACGCGCGGCTATCGCCGTTTCCTGTCTGTGATCTGTGTCGCTCGACACTTTGCCGCAAAACTTTCCCTAACTTTTTCCTTCTTTTTTTCTCTTTTGCTCTTTTATTGTTTTTTTTTTTTTTTTTTTACTCTAGATCTTGGTTGGATTTAAATTTTTTAGACGAATGATCGGGTTTGAATTGGAGAAAGAGTTTTGATTAATTGGATGTTGTTTTTTTTTTCTTTATCGATGAAGTACGATAGCGATAGAAAGATAATAATAAGAAAGGTTTTAAAATTTCATCTCGTGAGATACGATCTCGTAGTATATTGATATGATATTAATGAAATTTATAGAGTTTCGGTGAAAATTCAGTGAATGATGATCAAGATTCGTGTTGTAGGTAGACAGTCATTTGTTTCTCGAGCCCGTGTTAAATAAAAAGCGTTATACGTGGGAAGAAAAAAATTCGGGGGAAAAAATTGTACAATACGATCGTCAATCATCCTTTCAAACCGTCAACAGCAATAAAATTATTTGACCTCCTCCAGCGTTAAAACTGAAAAGTGTACATTGTATGCTACCTCTTAACATCCGAGCTGAAATTGCAACACGGAAAACAAAAGCGAAGAAACTGAAAATGGTGAATGACTGGCAGAATATGGCTTCCATAAGGAACGTTTTTGCCACGCAGATCTTACCTCCTTGCCAATTGGAATTAAACATCCCGATAGATTCAATTACTCGAATTATGCACGGATGTTTCAACCGTATGGAGAGACAGGATCCATTAGCCGAACTCGGCCGGGATCATCGATTTCTCCGCCTACCTATGCGTTCCCCTCTTTCAACTGAAGCGAATCGCGACTCAATTCACCGTACGTGTTCCCATAAACGTGTCCGGCGCGTTACGAGCCACGGAATCGTGAGAAGTCGAGTGAATTAAAGGCTAATTACGAAAGAATCTAGTCGAGGACTCGCTGAATGGAACATCTTTTAATGGAGCAATCGAACAAATCGCGATTTTGTTTAGATTTCGCTTTAACCGATGTATCTTTATAGCATCGAGAGTAATTGAATTAAGTATCGACATTATTAATTATTCGAACGCTATTAACATTGGACAGAAACGAGAATCTAAACCAAGCGAATAAAGAATAGTATTTGAATTAGTATTATGGAATAATTTTAATTCAATTAATTATTTCGTTTCGAAATCGTGTTTCTTTAAATTTCGAAAGTTTTTTCAAGGATTTTTTCTCAAGTATCGATTAATGAGTTAAAGTAAAAAAAAAAAAAAGAAAAAAAGAAGAAAGATTATTTTCTTTTTTTATTAAACCCGAAAGATTTCAAGCTATCATAAAAGTGCAGTAATAAAAAAGTAACGTTCCTTCCTTTTTCACTGGCGAAAATGAAGCACGGTTTGGGGGGGAAAAAAATGAAAAAAGGTTTTCTTGAATGGCTCGTACGATGATTCCTGGACAAAAGATTTAACCTCTTCACCCGTGTGTCCGATTTTCGGACGTTTTAGAAGGAATCGGTGCATCGTGGAGGGAAAGGAAGAGGGGGGAAAAAAAAAACTGCCCGGTTCGATCGAACACGGATGGGATAAGTCTGGCAACAAAAGCCTTATTGTACGTCGAATTTTTATAAGGACTCTCGAGATGATCTATTGTGCGAAAATTGGGAGGGTTTACGTTAGATACGGGGATTGCGGAGGCGGAAAAGGATAGCGAAACGAGTTTCTCGAGCGTGAAGACGTAAAAAAAAAAGTTGATTTTCCATTGACGACGATCAAAATCTTTGAGAATAAGATCTCTCGAGAAATCAAGTTTCGATGGGAAATATAATTCTATCGTAAAAATATAATTACGATCAAAAAATCATTGCTCTAAATTCTTAATCGATCTTAAAATCTTAAGATATATTAATTTTCTCTTGCATCGAAATAAAAATTGATTTCATTCGTTAAATTAATCTGTTAATAAGTGAAATTTTTTCTTCTAAATTCGTTATGAAAAAGAACCTAATTAAAATCATTTCGAGCGATCCCATCGAAAGCGAATCAATATTTAGACCGGTCTAGATCAAACAACAGATCAATATTTCCAAATAATCGGTTAACCGAGACGAGGGCTCAGCTTTCCAACCCTATTTTCCAGAGAACCGGGCCGGGAAAGGGAGAAATCCTTTCGAGAGCACGACAATGCCGTCTCCACGAACCCCCGTGTGTCACTCCGTATCGCACAAAGCGGTATTGACGGGACGGATAATATAGAATTTCCAGAAATCTGGATTCCTCGCGAGAAAGGAGAATCAAGATTGGGGGTTCCTTAAGGGTTCGTTGCTTTTCTCTTGATGAAATAAAGGGTCGGTTAGCTAGACTTTATCCCGCGCGCCACCTGCAAGGAAGTTTCCGTGAGCACAGATCGACGTTACGACGAACTTTCTCACGCGTTCACGGGAATATCACCATCTGCCTTATGAGATCACCAACCCTTATCGAGAAATTGTCGACGAAATTGGTTATGATATACTTATGATGAAAATAAAAAAAATATCATATTTCTATACCATAAAAGAAAAATTTTATATTGATTTGAAATTTTAATTTCTATTATTGAAACAAAATGTAAAAATCGAGATATAATATAAACTTATCGTTGAACGATACTTAAAAACGCGAAACACGCGAAAGGACAAAGTGAAGAAAAAGCCTTGCGATTCGTCGATGCTCTAGAGAGACCTCTATAAAAGCGGCACGAAATTCTCTTCCAAACGCCCATAGGAGGTTCCGTTCAACGACGCCGCAATAAAAATTAATTTAATCGTTAACAACCGCCGTAACCGTCAAAATATACGAGCTGTATCAGCCGAGTGAAATCCACGACGCGATCAAATCGCATAAGGCAATTACCATCGAGTCCACGATCTTGGATAACGCGTGTCAGGGTGAAACGCGTCGAAAAAAACCACTCGCACGAGCCAATGAATAAACCGAACATAAACGTTCTCGACACGGTTAATTGGACACGCTTTTTCGTTAAAAACAATCAGGAATCGAGTAAACAACGAGATTCTGACAGCGAGAACATTAAATTAATAGAAGTAAATTGGAAAATGTAATTGATTTGACGTTTTTCTTCCTAATTGACATAGGTATAAGTATGTATACAGAAGAAAATAATACCGAAACTTTCGATCAGACACACGCAACAATGTAACCTCAACCAACATAACCTCAACTCAACAACCTAACCACAGCGACGAATTCCAAAGATCCATCGATAAAATCCATAGAAGTAATTCACCGATATCTTCCGCGACATAACTCCGAGAAACCAAATCTTAAAAACCCGATTCGACCACCAACTTCGAGACACTTTTACTACGAAATTGATATTTTGAAGGGCGGCGGTTCCAAAGAGTCGCGTTCGACGTAGTAGTAAGTTGGTGATTTACAGCTTGGAACAGCAATATCCACGAAGGAAGGACAAGAACGAAACCGTATTGCATGCGCATTGAGCTATCGTATATTTCCGTCTCGTAAACCTCGGAGACCTGCCGCGGATCTCGATTCAACCCGGTTACGAATTAAATCGATTTAACCCACACATAAGTCGCCGAATGAACAAAGCTGCTCAAGGACCCCGTACGTACAGTCATAAAATTCCACAAAGAGAATAATACGGGCGCGTAGGTAATAAAGGCCGTTCGCAAAAGCCGGTGTATTCGATGAAGGCCTCACACGAGCCATAAACTACCCTCCGTGCGACGAATTTGTAACATTTTATTAGCCAACCCGGCGTCAATGTCCACGAAGTGTGGAGAGTGAGTTTGGCTTTCCTTTCTCTGGCAGAGCTACTTTGTAGACGAGAGAACGTTTTAATGGCCCAGACTTTGTTCTGATGGGGGCCCTGTTAGGCGGTTATGCCCTACCGGTTGTATTCATCCGCGGAGATTTATGCCCGATGCGAGAGGAAGGATGTACCAGGGACGTTACTTTTATGATCGGTTCTGTTACAAAGTTCTTTATGCCGATTTCTTCCTCACAAAGACGAAGAAGAATCGAGAGGAGCTGAAGACGCTGAACCCTTTTAAGAAATGAATTTGGCCTAAGAGGAAAAAATTGGATTCGTTTTTTTTTCCTTTTTTCTTATTAGGATCGGGTTAGAAATTGAGGTTATGTGACGAAGAATGTGAATTTAAAAGAGTGCTAAAAGTAAAGTTAGACTTTAAATTACTCATTTCTTTTTTGTTTCGGTTTTAGAATTTGCCTTTTATTTTTTGTTAGTTGTTCATTCAATGTCCAATGAATGATTGCAAGTGATCTAAATCTAACGATATAAACTTCGCGTATTTCAATTATCGATAAATTAAAAATTTTAATATAGAAATTTTACTTGTTCTCCAAGAAGCTGATCAAATGCAACTAAATGACGATCGAGGACATCTACATCCCTGATAGAGCAAACATTTCGAACATGAAAATTACTAAATTATTACACATATTTACGATAAAACTGTCTTAACTGGCGGAAAAAAAATTGTAGAAAAAAAAATTTAGAAAAAAATTGACTCGCATTTCATATTCACCAATTTCATATGATTGCGGACAAACAACTGCGAACTTCATTTTCCCTGGATTATCCTTTGCAAAATTCTTAATTGACATTTCAGAAATGCGGATTCTCGCTAATGAGCACCGATCAACATCACAACTGCTCGAATCTACAATTAAAGTACAACGCTATCTTTATCCCCAACTTGCTCAACGACCACCATATAATATACTATCGTAATAACCTTATTTCTGCCTCGCTCTCTTTCTCTAGGGAAGACTTTCAGAAATTCTCTCGTTGCGCCTAACCTAACCTAACCACAATCAGTTACGCGCCATTGCCGGTGATCTCGCTCGATTCCAGCTCGTCGATCTTCGGAAAGATGTATACGAGGGCGTGGACGAAGGCAGAGAGAGGGAGAAAGAGGATGGAACGTGGTTAACGGCCGATTTACGTGCGATAAAGTCGTAGAGGCGAGAGAGAGGATATACTACACTTCGATATATATTAATGCGCGATCCGTTTAGAGGCAATTACGGGCTAATTCGCGCCTTCGTAAATCAGAGGGATGCCGTTTAGAGGAGTCGATCGGTACCATTTTCGTTTTTCGCTTTCGATGTACGTGACCGGGGTTGATGAGATATTACGAAGATACACCCTTGCCTGTTCTCGCCGCCCTTATCTGATTAACGACCCGTTTCCATCTGCGACGACGATACGTTAACGATCGCGCGCCCAACCTCTATGGAGATCGTCAATGGACCCGTTTAAACGCCGACGCGAGTTAATGGCCGATGATCTACTTAAATTTTATAGCGTTACGGGTGACTGTGCGCTGTTTCAATTATCGGCCGGGCACGTCCCAACGATTAAAGTGAAAATAGGGCCTCGGTTGGAAATTGAAGGTATATTATGTGCGGGATATCGAAGCGGGGAGATTTTTGAGGTTATGGTTTCGTGCTCTCTTCATTGCTCGTGCGATACGCTGGTTTGCGAAATACTTACGTGCATATCGATCGAGGAGGTTAGAAACGAAAACTGAACTTCAGAGATTTCGTGTTTAAATGCATATTACGGATCATCGAACGAATTGAAAAAAGACAATATGCGTGCAACGAGTTTACTTAAAAAATTATACCTTCTCGAAGGAGGAAGCCGTGTTAAGTTACACGGCATCGTGTCAACACCTAATTTTCTCGAACGAACGAGCTCTCACGCGAAGAATATTCCCTTATCCAGCCCGAAAAAATATCATCGAGCCATCCACGTCACGACTCTCGTGAAGCGTGATTACACACCGCCGCCTATCTCCAAATTTATTGAGTTCGCGAGAGGCTTAACACGTAGAAAAAACCTCTAATTAGCAGCAGTTTTTTCACCGCGAGAGGGCAGGCCCAGCGTTTAACAGGCTGCCTCGACCAAACCTCGTTTCGTTGCATCCTTGTTAACGTTTGCCAAAGCAGCGTCTCAATAAGCGGCACGGCCCGATCGTAAAGTTCGATTGCAGAAAGGAATTCTTTTTCGTGGGCAATAATTTATGATAAACCCGCACCACCGCGTATACCCGCGTAGCAAGGAGAGAGGATTTTTGCAAGTCAAGTGAGAACCGAATATCGATGTAATTATTTTCTTTCAACGTGGAAGAATTGGATTTGCATTCCTAGCCGTAAGTCACTTACGATGAATAATTTTTCGAAAAAGAATTAAATCTGAATCCAAAATAGCAGTGTGTAATTTATATTCTCAAGAGTCTTACTATCATTAAATGTACATTCTACGCATTTTCAATTTTAATTTTAATTCAAATTCTCGATAAAAATTTATAAATGCACGCGAAGGCGAATGTGTGAAACGCATCGAAATAAAGAAGAAACGAAATAAAGAAAAAAAAAAAAAAAAAGAAAGCAAATATAAAACGGGGAGAAGATCCGAAGGCAGCGAGGGTGAGCGCGAGATCTCGCACTTTAACCCATAATTACGCGATGCTGGGAATTCATTAGCGCGTTAACCAGGTGCGAGCACCATCCAATGCTGATAATCGAGGCCTGGACAGCTAGCCTCCAGTCAAGCCCTTCTCGAGAAAAAAATTAATCCCATCAGATTAACTGGCCCATTATAATTATCCACGTAAGCGTTAACGTAGCCACAGCTTCCACAGCCGAGCGGGCGGATTCGCGAACGGAATGGGCGTCCATCCTCCTTTTATCCCCCCCTCTTTTTTTCTTTCTTTCTTTCTTTCTTTCTTTCTTTTCCCTCTCATCTCTCCCTTTTTTTAAAACTTGAACTCGTGGATACGAGGTTCACGATACGCCAGATTAATTAGGTATCCTCCTTTCATTATCGCGTGGCCACGCTATTAGCTATCGAACACTATATTTCAATCGAGCGAGCATTAAAATAGTCTCACACTTGTTTCTTCGCATCGAGATCGGCATACGAGGGAAGATAAAATGTTAATTTACGATAGCCGAAAGTTGGAGTTAATAAGCTCTCGCGTAGAGTTTGCCCTCGACCTTCGATTGGAAGAAGGATATTAAAGGGTGGAGAGATTCGGATCGTCCGAGTCTGATACAAAGAAAAGATCGAAAAACCGTGGAAGGATATATGCGGAGAATTATTATAATTTCGAAAAAAGTAAAAATTTCCGAATAAAAATGATTGAAAGAAAAAAATGTAACGATAAACGTGAAGAATGATTTTATATATAAACCTATTTTGAAATAAATATTATATAATTTTTATTTACCGAAAGAAAATGTAAAATTTATGATCAAAATCAAGATTACGTTGAGCAACAATTAACAAATTTCAAAGCAGATCAATTATGAAAAACTTGGGTAAATTTTATCCCAAATAATCTCTAGATCAATTTCAAATTCGTGTTACGAGATAAATGTTTAACGTAATTCTTTTACGATAAAATCGCGATCCACCCATAATCAATCGCCCATTCCGAACTCTTTGAATCCTCGTAATCAACTCCAATTCTTTATTACCGCACGTCAGGGATTTAAGAGGAATCGAAGAATCACGATCCTCTCTCAACGTATATATACTTTCTTCAATAGCTTTATCTCAACCGATTCGATCGATCGAGTCGCCTGAGTGAAAGGGGTAGAAAGAACTCCTTTGAAAAAGAAAGAGAGAGAGAGAGAGAGAGAGAAAGAAGCGTGGAAAAAATCGGGACACGTCGTCGGTTGGGACTACCGTAAAAGCTGAGAGAGCCGTGCACGGGAGGAAGAAGTTAGTTTGAAAAAGGAGGGCGTCGTGATAAAGTGCGGGCAAGAAGAGACAAGAGAGAGAGAGAGAGAGAGAGAGAGAGAGAGAGAGAAGAGCAAGCAGAAGGCGGGGGCGCGGAGGGCCAAGATGGAGGCGAACGGGGTGGGCGAGAGGGAGCCACGATCGCGGCCTGGTGAGTTTCTTATGGCTCGGTGGGACAGAAAGATCCGCCGCAAAAAAGGACCGCCCTGGCTGCGTGGACGCGCAGAATCTGCAATTATATCGCAAAAAAGGAGGCGAGTGTTCGGGACAAACTGCTTCCTGGCCCGTAAACAATGCTGCCAAATAAGTCTGGGGGCATAAATCGTCGGTCGGCCGGCTCGCACGAGCAACCACCACTGGCTTTATCCGGGGCCAGCGCTCGATTCGCACGATAAAAAGCCAATCGATCGCTAAACTCTTTATTCCGCCGCGAGCTGAATGATCCTTCGGGATGGGGGATAAGATCGACCGAGGCGAATTTGGATTTACGAGTCTTCGAGGTTGGCTACTTTCGCCTTGATTCGTTTCAACGTGCTCGTCGAAATATCGCGATTGGTATTTCTTTGGCTCGGAGTATATTTTGTTTGCTTGGTTAACTACATGTTGCTTCCCTACTATAATATAGGACGGTGCGTAATTTTAATTGGAATTCTTATAATTCTTATCCGAATTCGTGGAAAGTCTCCGATTTCTATTTTGTTCTACATTTGTTCTAATTTTACTACATTATAGACGATACGTTTCCTATACTTCTCAACAGTTTCATATCCGTGCAACGGATCAAACAACCGCGACACCACTGCGTATATTTTATACAAAAGATAAGAAGTCTAACTATGCGATTTCTATCATTTACGCAATGATGGAAAGAGTTTTCGAACAATTGCAATTCGGAATGTCGATATCTTTTCACTTCATCGCAAGGTATCTAATATTTCACAACAGAATTTATAGCAAGAGTATCGAGAATTTATAGCAGGTATTGTGTAAGGAATCGTGGGTTTTGGATTGCTATCGAGACATTTGGGGCCTGCTGATCGTTCAGCTTCAATCGTTGAAACAAGGAGGAATTATATTCGTGTACAATAGGGTTTAACCGTGAGTTATAGAGTTATAGAATGGACGATAAGCGACGATAATGAGCGTCGATATGGATTTTTATTCGAGTCGAAGGATTTTCGAGTCTCGATGTAATTATCGTTCGATTTGACGCGTCAGGATGCGCCGTAAAAACTTTTACGAGCATCCATCGGAACAGTTTAATGTTCGACGTTGCACTTCGAATACTTGATTCGCTTTTTTATCGCAATTATATTGCGAGAAGAGAAAAAGTACCATTTTAAAGTGATATAAGAAATGAAACGATGCGTCAAGCATCGTAGCTAATTAAATTCTTAATGAGAGGATCGTTTGATTGACCATTATAAAAGTGTTAATGCAAAGAGTTAAAAGATTTGCAATTAGCATACCGCTTTTACGAATAATTTTTCGAATAATTCAAATAAATGTTACATCGAACCAAATTTCGTTTATTCGTTCGAAAGTCTAAAATTATTTTTAATAATAAAAAAAAAAAAAAAAAGAAATGGAGAAAATTACAAATGTTAATCGAAATGTTCAAAACATCATTATCTAAGAATCGCATCTTATCGTTTCCTTATAATTATACCTCGTTTAACGAAAAATACGAACTTCCTCCACTCTCCAATCTCTTAAACCTGTCAATTAAAATTTTATCAATTATCTCCAACTCTCGATATCCCTCTCCTTTTCCTTTCCCAAACCATTTCTCAATATCTTATCGGACGATTTGCAAACTCGATCGCATCCCAACATTGAAACAAATTTGCACATTGAACGGCTGTCAGTACGTTAACGAGGGTATATCGTCGTGCGAAGGGCGAACGCGAATTGACGTGATCTGATATACAGAGAAAGGGAAAGAGGAGGAGTGTTTCAAATCACGGCCGTCTAACATTACGCTAATTAAGGATCTTATTCAGTGAAGATGACATATCTTCCCTTCGTGTAATTGGAGCAAGATGTATTTAAGCGATGGAACCTATCATCTTCTCACCGTTCACGAGACCCGATCGAGCTGATGATAATTGATGCACACTTAATAACGAACGATCCGCGCAAAGTAATTAAGAGCATGCGCGCAAATTTATCAAGATCCCCTTCCCTCTCCCTTCTCCTCCCACCCCTCCCCCCTGGAACATGCTATTAACGTCAAGACGTCCAGGTTTCAGATACGTAAACTCGTCGTTAACGATTGCTGGGAAACGAGTGGCCGAAACCAGCTCTAGATTGAATTACCTTCGATCTGGATTATTTCGATCGGATCGCATCGTGGACCGGTATCGGGTGAAAAATTTTACAAGGAACTAGATTTACAAGATGCGCGTATCAAAACCTAACCTAAACGTTTACTTATTTATCTTGAACCATTAATGATATAAAGATATTTATAGAACGTGCATAATTATAACATGTACAAAATTATAATATTATGTGCAACAAACTTTTATCTTAAATTAAATTCGCATTAATTCACGGATTCACGGATGATTGATAATTATAAATATTTAAGATTTTTGTCAAAACGTGCATATTAAAATTTCCCATGAATGTCTGTTTATCGTTATAAAAATTGAAATCAATCATAGGATATTATATCGTAAGAGATAAAAGGTTACCGAAGAATTCGAGAAGGGTAAAAAGATTGCGAACATTTCCTCTGTACAAACGGGTTAGCGGTCCAGAGAAGTGTTCTGGTTGCATGGAAACCTCGAGGGAGGACAGATAATCGATGAGGGGGACCAAGTGTCCTGACCATAGCGAGGAATTGACAGACAAGGCGCTATCCTAAAGGGAATACCTAAAGGGAGATCGTGGCTCTCCCGCCTCTGCCGAGAAGTCGAGCAATAAATTCGCGGATACGTCGCCGACAGAAGGATCTGATAGCGGCGAAACTTGCCCGTGCGCAAAACCCTTCTTTTCGCCCATACCGAATATGGAAACGCACGACCCTTCGCTGAAACGATTCGAATATCCGTACATCTTGCGCCAAGAATTCGATTAAATCATGGAACAACCGTGGAAAAATCAATTTTGGGATATAATAATTAAATAATCGATTTCTTTTGTTTCTATATCATCTGTTACAATTTTGAATTCTTTCTTTTTTTGATTGCAATGTTACAATAATCGAAAATATTTCAAATTTATTTTTGAGTATAATATTCAATGTCTTTTCTTTATACCAAGATTTTTGTTATAAGGACTGATTATTTTTTTTCTTTTTTTTTCATCTTTCCTTTCATTTAAAATCGAAGTAATTATTATAAGAAAAACTTGAAGAAAAAACTTTGCGTCTTCATCGATTTCGATCATGTTTAAATATGTAAAATCAAATGACTTTTTTCTTTACATGTGACAAACTATCAACCTTAATTTCCGAGATATTCGCAAATAATTGCGAGATATTTATTGATATATATATATATAAAATAAGCAATAAAAACAATAAACTTAATTAAACATTGGAACGTAAAATAATAAATTTTATAGCACAAATATGAAGAAAAAATAGTGAAGGATGGAAATAGAGTAAAAATGTGAAAATTGTGGAATCAGCGCCACCTTTAGAATACTTAAATGAAACATATGAGACAAGGAAAACAAATAGTAAAAAAAAGAATAAAGATAAATTAAAAACATCTTTCTAAAAATACTCAAGAGATGGCGACAACATTTAATTCTTATTCTATCTTATCCTAGTTTCGAAAAGATATCTTGCATACTTACGAGATGGCGCTAGTGATCAATTTTACCATTTTGTCTTATTCTATTTATTTATATTTGAATTTTATTTATTTCATTTATTAGAAATAGCACTGATTTCATAATTTTTAATTTATCTCTTATTTAGATTCTATATTTACTCTTCGCGCATGACTATAAAATACATGTCAATTGAACGCATTTTCATCATTTCATATTTTAAAACTTTAATCTTTATCCATTTTACTATTTTAATTTTTAATATAAAAAAATATAAATATTATATTCTCAGTTTTATATTATATCTCTAGCACGATAATCTTAAAACATATATATATATATATATATATATATATATATATATATATATATATATATATATATATATATATATATATATATACATATATACATTATATATATATATACATATATACATACTATATATATACATTAATATATTATATTATATCATGATAAATAATATATTTTGACATGAACTATTCGCTTAATATGAGTTATGAAATTTAAATAAACGAAAACTTAGCCTGACAAGAAAATTTTGAATATATTTTGAATATTTTATCAGAAATTTGTCAAATTTATTTGTTCATTATTCATTTGTCCATTATTCAATTGATAATTGAATTATCTAATATTATTTTCAAAAGAAATATTATTGTATTATTATATTTTCAAAAAAAAATTATTATTATATTATTGCTTACCTTTAAATTGCTGCATAATTGCCAATTTATTTCCATTGTTTCCAGTTATTTTTCAAATAACTCACAATTAACAATAAAAATTTAAAAAGTGAATGGACACTTGTCCGTTAATTTGCCGCTATAAAGGTTCATAAATGTATAATTTTATGACACATATTCTGAAACTACTGCAGCGCACTCTTATTGTAGAATGAATAAAGTTCTTCTTTGACCTGGACACAATATTTTCGTATTTCTGTATTAAATATTAAAATGAATTTATATTTGCAATTAAATTAATGCTATGCTATATTTCAATTAAAATTACAAATTTATATATTTTATTGTATATATTTTAGAGTTGTATAAAAATATGCATAACAAGAATTTAATCATATATTTATGATAAATATTTGTTCATAAAAGAATTTTTATTCTATAATTCATTATTTTAAAATTCATATTGTGTTTTATATTTCAATTTATATTCAATCTATTTCATGACTATTTAATATCATTTTATGAACACTGATATAGTATCACATATGATTATCTCATTGTAGTAGGTGGCGCTTTCTCAAATTAATTTAGTGTATAGAACAAATTAATTTGTATATTATATGCAATTATTGACACATTTTATAAAATAATATATTCACTGAGGTAATCCACAATAAACATAGAAAAAATTCTTTGCAATGGAAAAACATATAAAACCATTAACAGATAACAATGTAGATTCTCAATTCATGGCTGTACTAGCTGCAGTAATCGTGATTATTATAACTATAGGTAATTAAATATATATAGGTTATAAATTTTTTATATTTTATATATGTTAATTTTTAATTATCATGTAGTAAAAATTAAAGCAAACTTAGTAATAATTTTCACGAATAATAAATTTTGTGATTTTTATTATTACATTATTTGAAACAACATTACAGTCCTTTTTCATGTAGCAAATAAAATTAAAAATATGTTTATTTATTAAAAATTAAAAACTTTTCATATAAATTATTGTAAATTATATATACATGAAATTTACATCACTATTAGAGTAATAATAAGATGTTTTTTTTTTAAAGAGCACATATATTCAATTTTTTTTATATTTTTTACTAAAATTTATAAATAATATTCACAGTCTCGTAGTTTCAATTGTCAACATTCTATAAATACCACATTTATTTTTTTTAAAAAAAATGTATATCATTATAGCCACAGTAATTAATAAACATTATAAATATAGCTGCAAGTAATGAAACAAACATAATATTATAGTTGTATACATAATATAAAAATAGGTACATTTTTATGTAAAAATTTCTTAGGCTTTTATCCTAATATTTATAAAATTAAGTTTGTAAAGCCATTTGTTTGGTAGTAATAGCTCAATTTTAAACATTACTACTTTTTTTATAAGTTTCTGTTCATTTCTTTTGCATAGTGTTATTTGCCATATGGCACAAAAGAAGATCTATAGGAAATAGTATATTGTTAACTGGTCTTAGTGATGCTGGTAAAACATTGATATATGCACATCTACTTTGTTCTAAATTTGTTAAAACACATACATCTGTAAAAGAAAATATAGGAGACATCATAATCAATAATGTAAGTTTATATTAATATATTTTTATTAGTTCTTATAAAATAAAGCTTAACATACCAAAAACATAGGCTTCTAAAGTTGTTGGTGTATTTAGCGTTCTCTGAAAATTGTTGATATACCTGGTCATGAACGTCTGCGTTATAAATTTTTTGATCAATTCAAATTATCTGCAAAAGGACTTGTCTATGTGATTGATTCAGTAACTTTCCAAAAAGATATTCGAGATGTAGCAGAGTAAGTACACACAAATGGTAAGTCATCACATCCTGCAATATGAATAATAAATAATCTTTCACTTTTAGATATTTGTATAATTTACTTTCCGATTCTGTTATACAAAAAAAACCTGTACTGATATTATGCAATAAACAAGATCAGACTATGGCAAAAGGTTCAGTTGTTATAAAGACTTTGTTAGAAAAAGAAATGAATTTATTACGTATGACAAAAACAAGTCAATTGGAAGCTACAGATGCATCAGCAACAAATGTTTTTCTTGGCAAGCAGGAAAAAGATTTTGATTTTTCCCATCTAGATATAAATATTGAATTTGCAGAATGTAGTGCATATAACAAGGATTCTGAAACTTCTGCAGATATGGAGCAACTAAACAATTGGTTAAAAAAAATTATATAAAAATGTTAAAATGTCCTTTCATTTTTCCAAATAAATTATTTGTTTGTAACTTTTTAAATTGTTTTTTATAATTGTTTAATTTATATAGTTGACTTTCAGTTGTATTTTTATAATAATAAAATTTATTATCTTTCAATTTTATCATTTGACAATACAATTCTCAACAATTACATATTAAAAATAATTGTCTTACATCAAAATTATGTTACATATAATTAAATTTTGTAGCTTTTACTTAATATAACTTAAAATCTATTATAATTTTGTTCTAACCTAACGATGTTTTCTATTTGAGCAAATATAGCATAAAATTCGTTCATACTTCTCACATATTCTATAACAAGTTTGTTATAATTATTAATTAAAATTTTAAAATATTTTTGCTTACGTCTAATATTAAATATAAATGATATAAATAATAGTATTTTTCTTTCACTTTAAAAACATCGTTCCGATGATCAACAGATAATCGATGCAACTGCAGGAAATGTAAATGCTTAGTTAATATAGATAGCAAATGGCGTTTTATTTAAATATTTTTTCTTTTTCCCATTAAATAAATAAATGTTATTATTAATAACTAACAAAAAAATAAAAAAGAGTAAATTTTGCGTGAGATATATCGAAATATTTTTCAAATAAAATAAATAAATTATATATTTATATATATATAATTAATTATAAAAAATATTTTTTTTTACATATATTATAACTTATTATTATAAATTAAAAAATAATTTAAAAAATATATAAATTCTTTTGTTTTCAAATGATATACGAATATAAATATAACATTCTATAATTACTGTCAACTATATGATGTCAACTATATATTATCTTTATAATAATCATTATATTTTAAATCAATATTTTAAAATATTTTATTATTAACTTTTAAATTTTCGAAAAAAAAGTTTAATATATTAGATAAATCAATATTAAATTTACAAAATTGAAAAAAATAGATATCATAAAAATATGCAACAAAATTTTTTATAAATTGAATTAAGTCTTCAAAATATTAAAAAAGAATAATTTTGATATTAAATTAAGCTTAGCTCCAATTAAATAACATTTCTATATAATATTATTGTAATATATTTATGATACAATATGCATATGTAACAATTAATAACTAACTAATTATGTAAGTGAAAACTAGATATCTTAAGATTATTTACATTATAATAAGATCAGATATTATTCTTAAATACGTATTTTTTAAATTAAAATTATAACTTACATGTATAAAAAAAATATTAACTATATTTTATTTAAAATTGCATCTTATAACAAAAAAACTTTATAAATGAATCAAAAATTTAAGTTTTAAATATAGTAAACTTATTCAAAATAACTAAAAATTATTGATTAATAAACCAGAACGAAATCTGTTTCACATTATGCGCCATTGTACGCCATTTTGAATTTAAAGCACTTGAAATTATAAAGAAGAAGGAGTATAACCTCGAATATCAATCATGTGTTTACTTATAAAGTACTATTTTAGATAATATAGATAAGATAAAACAAATTGTTTTGCATATTTCGATCGTTGTTCGGCCATATTTTTACTGAATCACGCATTTTATGAGTGACATTCAATCTTTTCCTTCACTCGGAAAAATGTTTTAGTGTCAAAAGAGAATTTTCAAACAGTATATTATATTATGTCTCATTCCACGTTTCAGAATAAAAACTACAATGTTAATATTGGAGGTAACTTTATTTTTCAATAACTATTTTTATAAAAAGTTTTTTTATTACTATTAATATGAAATTATAAACTAAATATTTATACATATTTATATATAATATAATTCAATTAATTGACTAAATTAATTTTTAAAAAAAAGCATCCATAATATACAATACTATAAATACGTACTTCAGATTTGACTTACTTAATTCTGAACAGATTTAATTAAACAAATCAACTTTTGAAATAAAACAGTATGTCTTGAATATTTATCGTCACAAGACGATAATAGACTATTAAATGTTTACCATAATATATGTATACATGTACAGGAATGCAATGAAGTTTGATTTTAATTATTATTGATATTAAAATCTTAAAAGTTATTTACAACATAATTTGAATATAATTTTTAAATTAAGAATTTATTTTAAAAATTCGTCACATCACGATTATGACAAAGTTATAATATAGTATTTTAGAATTATAAAGTAATATTTCAATTTTAATAATATAGCTTAAACTTATAGTATTTGAGTATAAATTTAAAAAAAAATTTATAACATTAAAGATTACTTAAAATCAGATAAAAAAATAATCAACTTTTATATTTTTTATAGATATGCGAATTCCATACAAGGACAAAAACGAAACTTTTACAGAAAATCATCTCGTAAGTAAAGAACCAATTGGTCAATTTAAAGCCTGGTTCGACGAAGCGTGCAAAATTCCGCAAATTTTTGAAGCGAATACCATGTTTCTTGCTACAGCTACCAAGTAATATTAAATAAATTAAATTTTCACTGTATATTAAAAAACAAAATTTTTCATTGTAAATTAAAAACTGTCATTTTATGAAAATCGATCTTTATAGAGATGGAATTCCGTCCGTGAGACCAGTATTACTCAAAGATTATGGAGAAGATGGTTTCAAATTTTATACTAATTATGAAAGTAGGAAAGCTCGCGAAATAGTAAGTACATTATATTCATATTTTCTAACATTGTATATATCTATTTGATTTTTAGGCTGAAAATCCAAATGTAGCGGTGAATTTTTATTGGCAACCTTTACATCGAAGTGTAAGAATCGATATATATCTAATATAAGAATTATTTTTTAAAAATAATATTAAATCAGCAATAGTATTTTCCATTTATTTTCCATTTATTTATATTAATTTAATTAATAGAGATTCTTTAATAAATTTTTTTTCTTAAGTAATTATTTTTAAATAATATTCATATTTAAATTATCATTATAAATTATTATCATATTAAATTTTCATTGTATATAATTATTAAAAATTAGGTACGTATAGCAGGTACAATAAAGAAAACTTCTTTAGAAGATTCAGAACGTTATTTTCAAAGCCGACCATATGCAAGTCAAATAGGATCAATGGCTAGTAAACAGAGTAGCGTAATCGCAAATAGAAATACACTTATAATAAAAGAAAGAGAATTGTTAGCTCAATTTCCAGAAGGAAAAGTTAAAAAACCAGATTGGTGGTAATTAATATAAATTATTAAAAGATAAATTATCAAAAATATATTATATAATATACAATGATAATAGATTAATTTGACTTTTAGGGGAGGATATATTATTATTCCACATTCCATAGAATTTTGGCAAGGTCAAAGCGATCGCTTACATGATAGAATTCATTTTAGACGATTAAAACCAAACGAAAAAATCGACAATGTACTTGTTCATCAAGGAGATAATGGATGGGTTTATGAAAGACTATCTCCATAAACAATACAGAAATAATTAGATTATGTATTAAAAATACAAATGCAGGAAAGACAATATTTTCTCAGTAGCAAATTCTATTTAGGAAAACTACTTAGGTAATACTATTTTCTTTCAATTTTTAAAATTTCTCTTTGTAATCCTAAAAAAAATATATATATATATAAAACTGTTGCTCGTTTAAAAAAATTGTAAAATATATATTTACCCTCTTTACTTTTCCACACTATTTTAACATCAAAAATACCATCTTCTGTTATTAGGTTTTCGAATTGTCTCATTCCTCCTCCAACACCAAAATAATAACTTTTACCAGCAATAAACCTGAGAATGGTTTTTAATATTATATTTTATTATCATAAAAACTCTGAACCAAGGTTATATATTATTATACTTGCCCAACACCATTTTGACTGAGTTTTTGTTTAAAAACTTCATACAACTTTTTATGGTTATTGGGATTATAAATTGTTTCGCTTGTAAAAATCAGATCATATCTTATGAATTCGTTCTCATCACTACACAATTTCGTAAATGATTCCCAATCGCCGCAAAAAAATTGACATTTCTTTAATATACTTTTTCGATCTTCAAAATTTAACATAACATTTGGAATTGTTACAGTTTTAATTATTTCTATATTCTGTGAAATTATTTAACCATACAGTTTATTTTATAACGAACATAAAAATTACTATAATAGATACGAACATAATCTTGAAAATGTACAGTCGAATTTTTAAGAAGAGCAATCAAACCAATTATACCAGTACCACATCCCAAATCCAAAACAAATTTATTTTGGAATTCAATGTTGTTTTCTGATAAATATCGTGCTAAATCATAACTGCATTCCCAAATTTTTAAGCCACCTTTTAAAAATATGGATATGAGAAACATAATTAACAAAAAAAAAAACGAGATTTTCTTTTAAGTAAAGTTTAAGTATTAGTCTACCTTCGTATTTAGCGGGAATAAGATCAGAATGTTGTATCTCTGCCTCTATAATATTACTGCAATTTTCTTTTTGCAAGTCATACAAAGCTTTTTCAGATCTAATTAACTTTAATTTACAATCCGGAAATATTAAATATTCTGTATAATCGTTAGATTCGTAATATTTTTCGATTTGCAATTCCGATATCTCCACTTTTGAAGCAGGAATCCAATCAATTGTCGATTTTTTCATATCGTCATTTTTTTCTAAAATAACTGCATTTAAATCTTTTTTATAAAATTATTTCTTAAAATATTAATTTATAATCAACAAAAATAAGAATTTAAAATTAACCATGCGCAGATGTAGTATAACAAATATAACCTCAAAATAATTTCTTACACTAGGAATTTGAACTAATTTTATAGAAAACATAACAAAAATACCTTCATCTTTCTTGTTATTTGAAAAGCCGAATTTAAACATTGCATTTAATAGTTATGTTCACAATTATTCACAAGAAACTAATATAAACTAATAAAAATAAAATAATTGAAATCAAAAATCATATCAGAATCAATACGAATGAGATATACTAAAATTAAATTTATTCGTCAATAATAGGACATATATATGATTATTATATTTTAATACTGTAAAATTATTATATTAACAGTGTTAAAAATGTTTATAATGTTTATGGATAGTATAATTACTTTAATTAAAAAATTTAAATTATAAATAACATATATAAAAGTGTAATGAATTAAAATTACATAAATAATTTTATTTACTTATAATTACAATAATATAATTATATAATAATATATATGTAATATAATAATATATGTAAATATATATATACATTATAAATAAAAATTATTAAATCAAACATTTCAATTTAACATATATATATATATATATATATATATATATATATATATATATATATATATATATATAAAGTGAAATGTTTGATAGTAATTTTTATCTTTCAGTCCTTAAAATGTCTAAACTTTTCATGTTACTAATAACAAATTTATATTATTAACAAAAAAAATTATGCAATTATTCCATTATCAAATAAAATAACGCAATTATCAATCTTTGTATCTTATCACAGTGATATTTTATTGTATCGTTCTATCTTTTAAATCTTTAGATTTTCACTTATCAATATTTATAAATCAATTAAAAATCAATGTTTTTTTTTTTTTAAATATTCCGTGAAACAAAGATATTTATCGGAAGACAATGAATTTATTTCTTGTTTTTGCTGTACAATGAAAAAGGAAGGAGGTTAATAAAAGCACTTAAATGTGCTTCCAAGGGACTTCCCAGACGCGTTCAATTTTTCGTTTAAAAACCGGCTCCGTTTCATAATTCTTATTTAATTATACGTTTAACCACGAGTTCGAAACGATTTCGAATACCATGGAATCGAAAAATTTTTTAACTCTTACAGTATACATTTTGATTTTATTCATATCAATCGAAAATATATTCACGTTACCAATTTCCTGCATCAACTTTGAAAATAAAACTGGTAAAATTATTTTAGCTTAAAATTATTAAAAATAAATTTAGTAAGTGAAAAATGGATATAAAAATGAATTTTTATTTTTTAATTAAAATCTTTCTTTTTTTCATTTTTTATTTTCACAGTAGTATATATAAGTCAAAAGATTCGTCGATTATTTAACTTTTCACTTTTTTCATTACCACATAAACTTGAATGAAAAGAATATAACGAATATCGTATATAAAATTTAATATATTCAGGAAAATATTCACTAACAATTAATTATAATAATTTTTTAATTACGATAACTTAAGAAACATCGTACTGTCGAGTTACTTCGTTTAATTTTATGTTTACATTTTCTCAATTCTGCACCACTGCTTGTACAGAAAATTTACCATTAAAAAGAATTTTATCTCGATCACGTATAGAAATTCCTAATATCGTGAGCAGAAAGGAATGGCAAGCTAGACCACCAGTTATCCGAGAGTTGATGGACAAAACGCCGAAACCTTACGTGGTCGTTCATCATGGAGGGATAGCTCACTACTGTTACGACATGAAAACGTGCTCAGCGATTGTGAGAGAATATCAAAACATGCATTTGGACGAACGAGGCTGGTTCGACATTGGTTACAGTTTCGTTATAGGCGAAGATGGAAATGCTTACGAGGGTCGAGGCTGGGATTACGTTGGAGCGCACGCACCTGGTTACAACACGCAGAGCATTGGAATATGTATCATCGGTGACTTCAGTAGTAAGTATTTTGTGAATTGTTTCATAAAATTTCACGTAAAATTTAACAATGAAAAGTGAATTAATGATGTATTAAATGTGATTGAATCGAAATTTAATTCTAATTACGATTAACGATGGAAAGATATATTTCTATTAGATTTTTACGATATCAAAGATATTAAAATTCTGATCTTATTAACTTTAGAGTGTTTGAATTTTTCTTTTTTTTAATTTTCTTTAAATTTTCTGATAAACATTATAGATTCTAAGAAATTATTATAATACAAATTCTACATATCATTTAAATGAAAATAAAATCTATTACATTTATTAAATCTATCAAATCTATTTTTCTTGTAGATAGACTTCCCAACGATGCAGCTTTGAAGACATTAGAAGCTTTGATCAAATACGGAGTATCCCTTGGCAAAATCAGTCAAGATTACTATATTATAGGTCATCGACAAACTAAAAATACTCTTTGTCCAGGCGACAAATTTTACGAATATGTTCAAAAATTTGCACGATGGACGGCCAAACCAATACCAAAAAATTCGACAATCATCATTGGATAAATAAAAATATCGATGAATAATAATGCAACTTAATATATTTTACAATAGATATAGATATATATATATATAATAAAATAATATAATATATATAATATATCATATTATTGACAATAGATAACAATATCTTGAAATACTTATGGAAAATAGTTTTAATAATTAAAATTGTAAACTTAACAATAAATAGAGAGATTAAAAAATGGTCTTTATTACGTTAAGGAAATTTACAGTATTTGTATTGTATTATTGATAAAAAAATGCAATTAACGATAATTAAATATAAAGATTAATTGCAATTTATTTTTTTTCTTTTTATTTTATTTCTTCGATAAGTTAAGTCAAGTGTGTAAATAATTAATTACATATTATCGAATGTAATTGTAAAATTGAATATAGTTTCATGTTACTTGTTAATTTGAAACGAATATTTTTAGAAATAAGTTCATGAATAATTTATATTCTGATTTCCTTAGAATAATATGGAAATGATTTCATAGAGTAAAATGCATTTTATTTATCGAAATAAATGAATGAAGAGATTCTCTTGAATGAATGAAATTATGTATAATTATGAGCTAATGTAATTAGTATTGATTATTATATTCAATAAAATATTGATTTTTCATTTTTCGTGGTATATTTTCGCATATCTAAGAAATATAAAAATTAAAGCTCACGTAATTATCGTTATATATCAATACGAATATAAAAAAATAGATTAAGCGAACTCGTTCAAATTAATAAAATTAAACAGATTATTATATCAAAAATTATAGCATTGGGTTTCCTTTAAAGAAAAAAATAAACATAAACTTTCATCTTATGAAACATAAAAAAAAAAATGATTTTATTTTCGAATCAATAAAAAATATGTCAAGAATTTGACTCTTAATTATAAAATATAATTTTTTTTATTAAATTATAAATACATTATAACGCAACCAGTATCTAAAAAATAAAAATTTTGCCATTAAAATGATATTGTTTATAAAAATATTCACATTTCAAATGAAAACTAATGAAAAGTAAATATTTTATTATTTCATAATTTATTGACTCATATTGGTATCATAATTGCAACAACAGTTTATTATTCATATTCGGAAAAAAAAGATTTATTATATTTAATATTTAGCATATTGTTGAAAAAAATTCTCTGGAAAAACATAAATTTTTTATTGCTCTCTAAAGAAAAGAATGGTATCAAACTTGAGCAATAAGATATAAAAATAGTTTAAATAATGAAACATTTTTTTTAATACCATTTTTTTAAATAGATAGTCAGATTATTAGATTTCTATTCAAACCTTCTATTCTTGTGACGAGTAAAACACCATTGCATCAATAAATTATTGATCTTGAAATTCATGATCATTCAAGATCACATCTCTTCATTTAACATCTCTATCGATTTCAAAATCAAAGATCACTTATTGTCAGTAATAACGCATCTTTATATTTTTGACTGACTGGTTCTTTATCTATGTGCTATTTACGTTGTTTCGAAATTGACAGTGATAAATCTTAAAAACAAATAGATCTTTTTAAACAAATTAATGTAATACAAAATTTTAAATAAATGTAATGAAGATAGAATAGGAATCCCACTTTATCTGATACGGTCAAAGATCAAGAAATCAAATTAAACTGACCAGCCACTTTATATACTTGGTACAATTTAACACAATGCCAGTACAGATCTCTGTGAAGAATGACGAAGATGACGAAGTTACTAGCAGTGCTTTTTTTATTTGCCAACTGTCAAGTACTATTTTGCGCTGTTCATGAAACGCCTAGTAATAAATCTTAAAAAATATTATTGAAGCAACGAATGTCGAATTGTGTTGAATGTGCAAGTGTTTTAATACTTTTTTCAATAATAATTTCAATATTTCGAATTAGCGAAGCTTTAAACTAGATTCTATAAAATTCGATCGCTATAAATCAGCTATCGTTGCTTGTTTTCTTCTTCGAGAATTTTCTCGAATGAAATGATTCTATTGCAAGTCATAAATTATAAATATCGTTATATAAGTGTATATTAATAGATGCATGATATAATAAATTTCTTCTTTATTTTTTGCAGTAATTTTACTAAAAAATTTTTATCGTTATTTCATTAAGAGTTCAATTATTTGAAACAATAACTATCGTATTCAATACAATTCTAGATTCTTTTGTAAATTTTTAAAGTAGTTCAATAATTTAATAATTCATATTTACATCTAATCCAATAAATTTTACTAGTAATGAAATTCTGATCAAAATCATAATTGCTTTAAAAAAAATGTAGAATGACGTTCATTCTCATTTATATCATCATCGATTTTTTGTTTATACAACAAATTATATAAAATATTCAAGAAAAGTTTCCACTGACTGATGTCAAGAATATTTATTTATAGTCCTGTTATCATTATTATTTAATTGGCATTTACCAATACGAAGCATTTTAATTAATTATCATTTTGTTTGATATTCTCTCCATAATCGATTAAAAAACTAAATTAAAAAGCATGAAAATATAACAATGACAATTATGTTGATGTTATTCATCCATTAAAGTCAAAAATAATTTACCGTAATTATGAATAACGAGATTTGATCTTTCATAGGAAATCATTATTTTAATTATCATCACGTGTAATTATTTTCAATGTTAAAATGAGAAAGAGATAAAGAAAAAAACAAAGAAAATAATTTCCAGAATAAAGTGAAAATCTTTTAACAAGAAAAGTTTTTTTGTAAAATTATTCATTTGTTGATTTTTTGTTAATTTAGTACATCCAAAGATAATATCGAGATCAGAATGGGGCGCCAGAAAACCGACGAAAACTATACGAGCACTTGCACAAGATCCTGCGCCATTTGTTATAATTCATCATTCGGCGACAGATAGTTGCATCACTCAAGCAATTTGTAATGCAAGAGTGAGAAGCTTTCAGGTAAATTAGACAGATCACAAATCTTTCCCATTTATTGAATATAAAATTCGCATGCAATAATATAAAATTCAAAAGATTGAAAATAAATAAAAAGATAATTTAAAAATTTAAAAATTCGATCAATAAATCAATATTATTTAGATTAATTCTATTACAAATTTTATTTCATTTTTTATTTCAAATTTCAAGAACATATATTAAAAAATACATAAAAATATATAATACATAAAAAAATACTCAAAGTTTTTTACTTTTTTTTAATTATTATATTTAGAATTATCACATAGATGAGAAGGATTGGGGTGATATAGGCTATCACTTCTTAGTTGGAGAGGATGGAAACATTTATGAAGGAAGAGGATGGAACAAACATGGTGCACACTCGATACCTTATAATTCGAAGAGCATTGGAATTTGTATAATTGGTAATTACGTTGGTAAGTAAATTATGTAGTAGAATATAAAAAGATATTTACTTAATTATTAAAAAAAAAACTTAATTATTTAAGTATATGTTAATATCAAAATTATTATCAAAAATATAATTTAAAATTAAATCTGTTATATATTTTTAATAAAATTTACTTAAAATAGCATAGAACTCGAAGTGAAAGATGTGAAATAAATATTACGAGAAATTTCTTAAAAAGTTCTTATATGATAATTCAGTCCCATTTTATTTCTTTTTATTTTTAAATTTTTGTTTATTTGTAGGCCATACTCCAAATGCAGCAGCTATAGAAGCAACTAAAAATTTGATCTCATACGGTGTAGCAATTGGAAAGATAGAAAGCAATTATACGTTACTTGGCCATCGACAAACAACACACACTTCTTGTCCAGGCAATAGTCTATACGAATTGATAAAAACATGGCCACACTGGTCCTCGGTTTAAATATTAAATTCCATCCCAAAGTATTATTATATGATTTATTTTATATAATATATATAATATTTTTTAATGGAAGATTTAAAAGAAAAAAATCATTAAATTATTTCCTAAATTTTAATTTTGTTATTATATATTTTTAAAAAGTATGAAGTATTCTTTTAAATAATTTATACATAGAGAGTCACTATACCATTCACTGAATTATCATAAGTATCTTCCTCTGTTCTTACGCAAATATCTATGTGAGAAAAATCGGGTGAACTCGTTTTAACATCGTTGTAGTGGCTTCTGTCTCTAGCCTAAGAAATAAAGTGTGATTATGTTTCAAAAAAAAAAAAAAAAAGACATTTAAATTTTAACTGAATGATACCTGAAGTGGAATTTGTCGCAGAAATTTTGCATTTAATTCTGGAATACACAATTTTGTGCCATATGGTATCCCTGAATCGAGATCCATGGAAACGGTTACGAATTCTGTGCGCCCATCAAGAAAATCCTATGACGTAATATTAATATTTTCTTTAGTAATGTAAAATTATAACAATAAAATATCTTATTTAATATATAAAGTATCCTATTTACAAAATATGAATAAATTTTATTTTCCTTATTAGCAAAATTATTAAATCAAACCTGCAGAGTTCTCAATTTCTTCATCTTAACATCCAAATAATCCGATTCGTTGTCACTGTCAAATACAGGATAATAAGCTGTCAGAGTCACGTTATAATGAACACGACCAGTACACTCGAGATCTGTTTTACTCAGACATTTTTCTAATATGAATTAACTATATCAGAAAAATATATAAAACACAAATAAAAATTTATATTTAAAAATTTATTGTTTTATAATTACCACTAGCAAAAATGGATGAAACAAAAAGGACTGTGAAGAAAAAAATTAATATCTGTTTTCCCATTCTGTCAATAACAAGTCACAACTTTATATCCCAAGATTGATCATACAGCACATCGATATAATAACTGGGTCTGGTTCGCTGCGATTTATAAAACATACTGTGTAAGCTGATGTGTCAACCATTGGAATTTGTCAATCTTTCAAAAATCGAAAGAAGAAACATCGTGTATGATCAACTTTAAATTTACAATTATAATAAAATAAAGATATAAATCCATTAAATTTTTTATAATCCAAGTTATTTTTCCATGTATATTATCGAATAAAAGTATATGTTTATTCGTATAATAAAAGATTAATTGACTATTGCGACAAAATCAGCAACAATGCATAAACGTAAAAGGAAAAATTTTAAATTCAAAATCTTTAATAAATATATTTGTTTATTCATCTTTATTTTATTATTTCATTGTTGTATTAAATATAAATTATTATAAAAAAATTCTGTGTGCAAATGTATATATTTTTCCTCGAGTATTTTTTTCTTTTTTCGTTTTAAATATAGAATATAGTATACTTTAAAAAGTATATGATTGAAACACGTTAAAACGAATAATATTGATCATAAAACTTCATTATCCTCTTCATTATAACGCTGTACAACTACCGTATTCTTCCTGAATAATGAAAACCGTGTTTGACTGGGACACGTGGAAAACTACTGGTTGTTAGTCGACCGACAGACACTTCAGCATTCGTATGTGTTTTATCGTGAAAATGTGTTTTTTCTCATAATGAGTACTCATTATTACAGCGAAATGTAAATGATAAACCGTTGAAAGGACTTCTCGTCTAAAAGATCATTTGCACAAGAGTTTGGTTGCAGAGATTTTGATCAAAATGGCGTAAAGCAGAGGACATAAAAATGGTTCGTTGACATGAAATATATTCTTCGCAATTTCATCTTTTTGTCGCGTCACATTATCCATTATATTATTTTTTTGTGAAATTGCTAATTTATTATATTGTGATGAAAAAGAAATTCTTTAATAGTATTTCGAAATCTTGAATGAAACCTCGATATTAGCAAATTCATACAATAAATATTTTAAGAAATAAATAAATATTTTCCAATTATAATCACACCTATTTAATAATCGCATATCTCATCAACGGCCACTGGCAAGATTCTTGCAACATACATGATCGATATGTCATTGCTCCAGAGGATCGATTCTGGTCGAGTTTCAAGCTAAATAAGTAAACGAGGTAAACGACAAGGAAATGGACAAAACATTGAATTTATCTTGAATATTATAGTAGATAATCGTTAAATAGCCTGGATCGTTCCAAGACGGATTGAAAGGTTGATAAATAAAAAATACGTGTCCCGTTCTTTTGTTTTTTTATTGAAAAGAATCGCAAACACGATTGATAAATATTTATAAAACAAGTTTTATGTAAAGTATACGCTCAAACATGAATCAATTTGTTTAATTATTCAATTTAATAGATATTGAATTATTTTCTTCTTTCAGAGTTTGTTTCCTCTTTTTATAAAGCTAAAGGGATTTTTACATAATGATTTTTACATTGTGTGTAATGATTTTCGCAATTAAGGCGAATTAATAAGAATTGTCGACTAATTTACAAGTCTTCGATTTTTAAAAATAATTCGATCCGAGAGGGGAATCAAGCAAACAAGCTGGCCTTGTCCAATTTTTTCGACCGGAGTGACGGGTATTCAAGGATCATCGTTGTTTTCTTTAGCTATTAACATGTTTATTTAATTATTTAACGAGTTGAGTAAGGGGATTCATTAAATTTAAAAGAGCAATTTAAAAGCATATTAAGGAAATTAATAATAAAATAAATAAATATAAAGAGTATCAAATTGATGAAATATGTTCGAATAAGATGAAACGCAATTCATATACAAGAAATATGTTATATGTACTTATGATCTTCAAAAAACATTCTTTATAAATTTTTCGTCCGAACTTTTCAATCGACTGATTAACGAATCGATCATATTTTCATTATTTATATAAATATCACATAAATTATCCCATACAAATTTTCTTCTCATTTATCATTTAAATGTATCTTTTCAACTTAAAATCGATCTTTTGAAACTTCTTGAAACTTCTGTCTAATTATGATCTAATTACGACTTACATCATAATTATCGTCTTCGCGAAGAAAAAGAAAAAGAAAAAGAGAAAAATAGCGTTCTACTTTCTCGTTATTTTTTTTCCAATATCATGTGGCGAATGTCCAGTCTCGATGACCCGGTGAATCCTATGGAAACGTGTTCACAGGTGGCGTCGCGACGCCCTGAATCGACTTCATTCGCGACGCTTCCTCGTATCGCGCACGTTCTCTTTTCTAACTTCGCCGCGATTCAATTCACGTTTCGTATCATTGTGAAGCTTTTCCTTGTGTTGCGCCATGCCGCGAACATATGATCTCGACATGACAATTCTATGAAGTCGATCAGGTAATTCCTCGATTCATCGATGAACGATCGACGAAAATAAAGATGATAATGCACGATGCACACGATTTTTGGTTACAGCCAGATATCTTTGCGCACGTTGTCGTTTTCATTCATTCTGTGCACTTTTACTTTTGTATTCCACTCTTTTTTTTTTTCTTTTACTTCTTTTTAAGATTAGAATTCTTATGCGTTGAGAATTATAATAATTGAAATGTATTTTTCAGGATTATTATTTGGTTACTCATTTCAGTTGGCTTTACTTTGCTTTATGATTAATTTAACACGTTGAGTTGAGAGATTTTCTTGTATTTTATTTTAATAAATAGTAACGAAAGTGTGATTCGTGTTTGAAAGATTAATCAAGTTCTTGGCTGGATTCATTATTAAAGTGAAATGTCCAAAGAATGAAATGTTGCAAAAATTTATATTCATACTTAAAAAATACTTAAAAAATATTAAAATGATGTTTTTAGAATTGACTTAAATAAATGTGCCATCCACACGTGTCATTTAGTAAAAATACACGAAATCTGTCTTTTGTATTCTTGCGAATTTCAAATACAAATAAAACGCAATTTGCTACGATAACGTCATATTAGATATTTGTGTTACATTTGACTTCACACGCGACCAACGAACTAGGGGATTCACCGATTGTAGTTGTAACAAGAAAAATGGAATTGCAAGCGAAATCACTTTGACGTATTATTTTACGCAAATAACATTCTTTTTTGGAAATAATTTTATAAGCAATAGTTGAATGCTGCAACATCTTTAAACTTTGTCACAAATTTTCATTATCTTTTATTTGTTGATAATAGAAAATATTTTTTTTTTTTGTTAATCGATAAAATATGAAATAAAAAAATTAAATTTTAATATAATATATTGTGAAAAAATAATAATATTTTGATAATTTTAAAAAATTGTGTTATTGAAAATCTTTGTTTTTGCATTTTATATACAATATTATATTTTATTAATCATGACAATGGAATAAATAATCTATATTTATATTTTATCTAATATCTATATTTATTAGATAAAAAGAATACAAATTTTACATATTTTCCTTAACTTCAATTCAAGTATGACTTTCATCATATGAATCGAAAACTTTTGTCTAGGAATTTTAAAGAAAAGTAAAAAAGAATTTTTACTTTTTAAAATATTATTCCGTACAAAAATTAGAACGCATTATTAAATAGAAATGTAATATATGTGTAAAAATATATAAAATTAAGAAAAAATTATTATAAATTCTTTAAAATATCGATAAAAATCTATATATAAAAAAATAATATTTGCAATTTATTCATGAATCTTAAAATTGTTCATTGATAATTATTTCTTATTAACTTGTTAACAACACATCGTGGAAAATTTTTATAAACGAATCGTATCGTGTCGAATAATCTGTGATTCGATATGCTTGGTCACACAGAGTTTCGATTGGATAAGCTTGATGGAGAATCAATAGTGAGCATTTCAAGAATTGATTCATGGTCACGTATTAATGGATAGATTATACTTTCTAGATAAAAGGTGTCAAATTTTAATCATTTTCCACAAACATACACGCGATCATTAATTTACAAAATTTTCAAAATTTTATTTAACAAATTTTCCATTCAATATTTACAACAAAATTTCCATTCGAGTTTCAACATTTAATTATTTTTCAATTTTTAATTTATGACAATTTAATTTAATTTTTACAAATTTTTAAAACCATTTAAAATAATATTAATTTAATTTTCAGATACAAATGAATGCAACAATATTAAAATCTTGGCTACTACGAGGAGAATTTGAGAAATTGGAACATGTTGTCCTAGAAGGACGTGGAGCACGATTGTTGGGTGAACTTTCCCCAGATCTTAGAACTAGAGTCTTCCTAAAAGGACTCCCAAATTATTTGGTGTGATATATATATTTTTTTTTTTTGCACTAAATTTAATTTTTATGAAAAACATCTAATTTTTATATATTGTTTCTTTCCCAGACAAAAATCTCTTACGTGCACGATGCAGTTTCACGTGGATCTCTGATAGAAGTGCAAAAACTTATACTCGAAGAGCCTAAAAAGAAATTGGCCATTGCGAAAGATCCAGCTGGTACTCCTTTGCTGCACAAAGCAGTATACCACGGTCATCAAGATATCGTTGAGTGGCTTGTGCAAAATTATCCTATTACCATTCAACAGAGAGACAGAGTAATTTTTATTATAAATTTCTATGAATTTTCGATTACTTTTTTATTCCATATCTTTTAAAATTTTTCAGTATCTTTTTGTTATATATGATTTTATATACAGTTTGAAATATTTTTTTTCTTACTAATATTTTACAATTTTTTTAAATAATTTTCAATTTAAGAGATGTTTTATTCGTCAATGATTCAAGTAAATTCAAAGCATCGTAATATTTTTGATTTCTCTTATCATATCTAAAAGTTATGCGTATCATATCTCAAATATCTATCTTTCCTTAACATCTTTAATTCACATTTGTGTACAAATCGTAAAATAATTTCAGATAACCATAAAGAAGAAAAAGATGAGATGTAATTTATTTCATCTAATTTTTATTCTCAATAGACATTAATAACTCTTACGTAAAATTGTCTCTACTTTATATTTACATTATTTCCCTCTCTAAATAATAATTTATCTCTAATATCTCTAATATAGAGATAAATTAGATAATTATTTTTAATAACCATCATCAATTATTCTCGTAACATTTACAACTGCTCTATCGATCGCTAGAACGTGGATCTCGATGAATTGACCAGCTAATTTGCTTCTCCATTTATTGCAAGATCGTTCTCAAGGCTGTCGTGACGATACGTGTTTACGCTTCATCCGAATGATGAATAATCGAAAAGTCAGCTTTTCGTAACGACGCTCGTCTTTTCTGGATCGCGTGACACGACTAATGGCAAAGTGTAAACCACCTGTTCTTCCCTGCAGCGATCCGCGTCCAGGCGCACGCAGCGCCTTGAATATGGCAACCGCTAGCTTCTCACCCCTTTTATCCACCCCTTTGATCTCGATTCAACCTTCATTACTCGTCGTTTAACCGTCGCCGACTTCGCGTTTTACTCCGCCGTTCCCCTAGGATATTAATTCCCCTATAATGTCGCGCTTTTTATCGTCGACAACTGTCTCTCGGTGAAATTATTTCGAGAACGAACAAAACGTTCATGGGAACGTTTATGAATTCGATAAGTTAAGTAAATGCTCGATTCGAATATTCTATTCTCGCGTCTGATCAATATGTCGTCAATGTGGTAATTATAAACTGTCGAATAGTTTGAAAAATATAAGAACCTTCGATGATTCTTTTCTTAATTTCGATAATAATAATTTGGGAAATTTTCGATATTGTTTGAATAGTCGAATAGTTTGAAAAATATGGGATAAGAACCTTCGATGATTCTTTTCTTAATTTCGATAATAATAGTTTGGGAAATTTTCGATATTGTTTTAAATTTCTTTGAGTAGAAATTTATTAATGATTAAGCTTCATAGATGAAATGGCGTGTCGAAAGATATGATCAAAAGAAATTAATAACCAATTTGAGCATCAGTAGATTATGTTTTGCTTCATTTTGATTTGTAGGAAGGAAGAACAGCATTGCATTACTGTGCCGGTTGCAAGGATCCTGAAGCAATTTGGGATGTTCTCATAGAAAACGATTGTGACGCGAGCATCATCGACAAAAGGGGTAATCCTGCGGCTTATTACTTGGAGCATAGCTCGGAAATTGAGCTACCGGAAGTGGAGAACATGTCGCGCCGGAAGACCAGCTTTGGGAAAGAGTGTGAGCAATTTTGATGCTTATTTTTATGCTTTTTAGAATTCATACTAATCTCGTGATAAATGTAAATGTAAACGAGAGACAAAAATCTTTAATAAGTTTATTTTATTAATGTTTTATCGAAGAAAACAATTAAAATAGATCACTGGCAACCTTGCAAAACTTGGCTTGGTTCATTTCCCACTTTTAATGGTTATACATTCCTTGACTTATACCCTATGGATTCTTCTCGGTAATGACTCGGAAGAATCAATAAAACTTAAATTTATAAAGCAAGGAAAACTGTTTCGATCGATAGGATGAAAGAGACATTCTCATAATTGTTAGTCGATTGACCAACGAATTATTTAAGAATCTTCAAAATTTACGAAAAGCGTCAAAAATTGTTACGATGCGAAGGCATTTCTAATTTTATTATTGATCATTCAATAAAATACATTCTGTCCGATCTTCACGAGTGAAATTGTAATAGTAAGACGTATAAAGGAAAATTACAAGAAGCTATCGCGTGTTGTAAATATATTTCCTTTGAAGATCGACAAGCGAGCTATTTCCTGAAAAATTTTTATTCCTCCGTTAGATTTTGAATGGTAAATTGTTCGAGGAAAATGTGATAAATGATTCGACAAAATTGAAATTGAATTTTCTTGGTGAAATTTTACAGAAATTTTATAAATTTCGAATGATTCTATGACCTGCAACGAAATAACTTGATTGAACTTGTCGCACAGAATAACTCAACTCGTTGAATTATTAAGGCCAACGATATAAGACTATAATTAAATTGATAGATCTTGGTAGATAGATGTTCACCAATTATAAGCGAATAATTTATTCTACATGATAACTGAATTCAATTTTACAGTGAGTGTAATACGTACAACGTATACTGACATTTCTGCCAACATTGATTGATCTATTTATTAAGGAAACAGAGAATATTGCAAACGTGTCAGTAAGTGACGAGGTCCGTGCACTCGGTTAACTTATCAAAAATTTATTAATTCACCGATAGAACACGCAATCTAAGTCGATTAAAAGACAAAGCATGCGCGTTTATAATTTTAATTAAATCGAATTATTTACATTTCAAATTTTTTTCTTTTGAATTAAATTGAATATTTAATTTCTTACAATATTGTTTAAATAATTTTTACTTCCAATTCTATTTTACGATTAATTACAATTATTGATTATTTATCGAAACAAAAGTGTCTTCAAGAAATTTCATTATTAATTTTTTCTTTCTATTTTGTTTTTTTTTTTTTTTTTTCTTAGAAACAATTGCGCACTCGACAATTACCCACATGGCTCGATTAAGTGTTTTTAACACGTAAAAAAAACATTGCGATTATCGACGTAATTTTTCATTAAAAATATGTTACAACATAAGATATCTCGTTTAATTTTCCCAGCGTCATTAAAGTTAAAGTTACACAAAAAATAAATGATTCATTGATAATATTGAACGTATTTCGTAAAGATATTTATTTAATTGCAACACATTTTATAATTTCAATTTCTTTTATTCAATTCAATTCGGATCAAGAAAAGAAACAAAGACGTATGTGTGATAAATTATCTATCGATATATTAAGAGAGAAAATTATAAATCTTTTGATTCCAAGTTTCAATAAGGAAAGAATGTTGAACATGAAATCGATCTTCGCTGCTAAAAGAAATCCCCGAGTATCTAAAATATTTATCACGTTTTTCCTCAACACGCGATGTACACTTTACAAATCTTGTCACTTATAAATGTTTAACGAAGTCATATCTCAAATAGGAAAAGGTCATATCATTAAAACTCATACTTTGGTACTTATTTTTAAGTGACATTTTAAAGTCACATTTTGTTTCGAAATTTAATATTCTAGTTTATGAAAATGCCATTCGTGCACACTATTTTTAATGAAATTTTTATTTTTGAATTTTAGATCAAAACATTAATGCAAATTAAAGAATACGATAAATAATAAAAATATAAAATACGTATGCACAGAGTGTTCACCTTAAAATATTTTTATTATCAATTTTTCCTTCGAACGAGGATAATTTAAATTTTTCGATCAAAATTTCGAAAATCAGTCTATTACTTTTTTCGAGCAAAATATTGAATTTCCAAACAATTCGTTCCAGGCTTAGACTTCAAACCTTCAAACATAAGAATATGGATTCACAATCGAGATATAGGAAAACTGCAGCAGGTTTTGTGGGAGGGTCATGGGAACAAATTACGTATGGAGACCAGCAACAATCCTCGAGTGAAAAGATTTTTAGAAGCCGTACCGTTCATTATGGTTTGTCCAACCTTTCTTCTTTCTTCTATCCCTTCTATCTATTTTAAAAATATTTCTCCACAGATGTATAAATAATATCTGCGTTACAGGGTACCGTGAAGGATGTTCACACATTCGTAATAAATAATGATTTAGAAGAGCTGGAAAATAAGATAGAGGCCACGTCCCCAATCGTTTTTTACGGCAAAGATGGCAATGGTTTGAACGTCTTGCACAAGGTACGAACCTAACGTAACATTAATATTTCTCTTTAAACGATTCGATAATCAACAGGCCTGTGGCTTGGGGTACACGGAAATCGCAAGAAATATCCTCGCGAAATGCCCTTCCGTTGTGGAAGCGCAGGACAACGATGGAAAGACTCCATTGCACTATGCGGCTGCAGCGAAGGACGATGGAACTTTGTATAATTTGTTAGTCGAGTACGAAGCTGATGAAAGTAAACTAGATAACGTGAGCAATTTATAATAAAATATTTATTATAAACGTTTTTAATTTTTATTAAATTTATTATCGATGAAATTTTGCAATCAGAGATTAAAGGCGCCGGCATTTTACAAAAATCGACCGTCAGACATAGACCAATCACTGTTGAACGTGATACCGGAAGCGCCTCGAGTTGCGGGGACGTCGTATCCTAAACATTGGGACTGGAGGATTTTGGATGCGGAGGAATTTATACTTAGAGGGATGAAGAAAGTTAACAGTGCGGATATCGATAGTGCGTTTGGCAGCGCGGAATCAGCACCGAAAAATCTCAGCAGATCCATGGAACAGGTATTTTTCAGTATTGTTAATAATTTCTTTTAATGGTGAAATTTACTTTACTCGAAAATTTCTTGAATTTCTTAATTTTCTAAAAAAAAAAGAAAAAACAGATTGAACAAAGACGAAAGAACTTTTAAAGAACCAGATATTTTAATCGTTTCATTGAGCAGATAAAAAATGTGGAGGAAGATGAAAAAGATGAAGAGGAGGGAAACGCGGAAGACGCGGAGGATGCAAAGAACGCGGAGAGCGCGGAATCTGTTGAAAATCCGGAGGATAGCAAAAACGAAGAAAATGCGGAAGATGCAGGAAACGGGGAGGATGAAGTAGAAGAAAACGCGGAGAAGATAGAAGAAACGGAGGAAGCAGAGGTGGCGGAGAATCGAGAGCCAGAAACCACGGAGGAAGATCAGGAACAGGAACAGGGAGCAAAGATAGAAGAGACGGAAGAGAAGTCGTCGGATGACGATGTGGTGACAGGTGCAGAGATGCAAGAAACGGAGGAGAATCCAAAGCCGGAAAGCGAAGGTGAAAGTGAAGAAAAAGCGGAGGAACCGGAAGGTGAGGAAGATGTAGCCGAAGAAGATAAAGAAGAAGCGGAGGAATCCCAGAAAGAGGAAGAGGAGAACGAGCAGGAGGAGGAGAATAAGACGGAGCAGGAAGAAAGAAAAGAGCCCAGTACTGGTGATTCTGGTGTCGATGATCCCGGAAACGAGGAAGACCAGGTACAGTCATCATAAATAGTCATCATAACACTAGACGAGTCGAATTTTTACAAATTTCCTAGCACAAAAAAAAAATTACATCATCAGCCTTGAGTGAGAAGTAAGATATGAAATAAGTAATATTATAATTTAAACGAACTTCAACTTCAACTTAGTTAGTTGGCATTATATAAGTGAAAGATTATTAATGATGAAAAAATATAATTGACTTTTTTGATTGTTTGTTCTGTTTAGTCAGCCAGCTTGTAGGTATAATGAATTTACATTTGCGGTTGTAGATGACAGGATATAATTAGAGTATCATGTATATTGAAAATAAGAAATGATCGATATGGAGATTATTATACAGTATGTTCTTTGTCACGCACAAATATATAATAATAAATAAATGACTGAACAAGGAACTTCTGTTATAACTTATGCACAGACCCATAAATTTATTTTTTTGTTTTTTTATTAATTTTATTTGAGCTAGTAAAAGATATATAAATTGTTTTAGTATCTTTTTAATAAATTTATAAAATATATATTCATAAAATATGTATTTTATGAAATATTCTTTCTACTTTAAAAAAAAGATCTTTTTTATTTCAATAAAATTGTTGTCACGCCATTATTTACTATTTACAAGATACTATCTTATCATTTAAATGTAAAAGTACTCCCGATAGAACTATTTTATTTTTCTATCCTATCTAACGTCACTTTTTTTTTTTATATATTACTTTTCCATTCTACAAATACAAAATAATCAAATCACGTTAAAATTTCCATTCTATAAAATATAAAAAACCAAAACCGTCTTTAAAATATAATAATTAATATGATTCGCGTACCAAAAAAAAAAAAAAACGAGTTCAAACAATTTTATTGCTCCACTATCATTAATGCTAGTCACATCCAAAATAAAATAAATCTGTGAAAAAATACATTTGCGAAGAAACAACTCGTTTCGATCGTATTTCACAATAAAGCGTGCACACGCACGACGAAACGCAAAGTAGGCGATCGATTTACCGTATCTAGATTGTCACGTGAGATTAATAATATTTTCCTGTATCGATCGTCGGCTTATGATGCCCGTGCGCATGGTTTTGCACTTGGAAATGATCAGCAGGTGATCGTCGGCGAACACGAGGAGCTTCCGGAAACAGACTTGAACGAGGGAACGATGACGGCCGATCCGGAAATCGAGAAGCTGCTGGAGACCGGCAACATGGAGCAATTAGCCGCGCTGGTACTCAATGGTGAAGGTAGAAGATTGGTTGGTAGGCATTCAGGGAATACCGAGTTGCAGGCGTTCATCGATCGTGTCCCTTCGTACATGGTAATAGTAAAAAAATATTACTCGCCTCGTTTCGTTTCTATAAACGAAAGTAGATATATATATATATCTTATTAAAAGCAAGAATGATTTCATAGAAACCGGTTTTTAACTTGTCAATTGAGATAGCTTGTAGATGTAGGCTGTTTATCGCTTGTTGTTGTGGTTGGTGTAATTTATTGCATTAGATAAATTTATTGAAGATTAATGAAGCAAATAATCAATTTTTCGCCTCAAATAAGTGTCGTTTATCAATCGTTATAGGGGAAAATTCATGCTGTGCATATGGCAGCGCGAGAAGGGAATCTGAGGGACCTACAAAGCGCCTTAGACCGTCGCAAATTTGCAGTTGCAAGAGATGAATCATCGCCGCATGGCGCAACGCCTCTTCACGTTGCAGTGATATTTGGAAACACTACTATTATCAGGTAAATTGACACAAATAATCTATGTTTCATTAATATAAATGCCATACTAATTTTACGTGTATTTTCAATTTTCTTATCAATTGCATTAACATTTATGAAATACAATAACTTGATTGAAATAATTTTTCATAACAAGAGAGACAATGAAATGACAATGGTTATATTAAAAAATTCTATCGTAACAGGAGATTAAAAGCACAAGAATGAAATGAATTATCTTGTTCAATCATGGATTATCGATTTCTTTATTCGACTCGTTTAATCTTTTATATTTTCATTAGATATCTAGCAGGCAGGTTTCCAGAAACTGCGCATGCAATCGATCTCGATGGCCGAACACCTTTACACTATGCAGCTACTCTAGCAGACAACGGCCATTATTATAACCTTCTACTTCACTTGGGTGCCAATCCTTTGGTTCAAGACAACGTGAGTGCAATCTTAATAATAATAATAATAATCCATTGTTTCCAACAAAAACCGTCATGATGAAATTTACGATAAATTATATCTCTATATATAACATTCGTTTCATTGATGCCGATATATTTTTTCTACCATTATTGTTCGCATAGTTCGGACAAAAAGCGGATTATTACAAAGAAGAGCAGTCCGAATTCTCTCACAAATCACTCCTCCGCGATTTCGGTGCTAATGAGAAGTTGGCCGACGAGATATTGACGGATAAAGGTATTTCATTCGAACGTGGCACTTACGAGCACCATCGATCACTCCTAACGAATCTATATTACGATCGTTAAGGCACTATACGTACTTTTTTCTGAATATAGAAAATTTAAACTACAAACGTCTCAATTATCTAACAGTACAATCACCGATTTATTTAGTTATGTTTCAATCACAATTTGCTTCCTCATACGTGTTACCATCGTCTCAATCACGAATAATTAATTAATAATCACAAATTTAATTATAATCTTCTAAATATTATACGTATAATAATTGAAATATTTGTCCTACAAGCAATCACAATTTAGAAAGAAACTAAATGCTAAATCCAAAAGGTTTTTAAAAATTTTTCTACGATCCTCTAAGATCAGTTAAATGAATATCAATTAATCGACATAAATCCATTGCTGTTGAAAATGATCCTGTTGAAAAATTTCCTCATTAATTTCCTCTCCGCGGCTGTTTCCACCTGGACGTCCGGCGTGCACTCTCGTGGCCAAAAAACGAAGTTTCTGGAGGCGACATCTATTCCTCGCGTCGAGACTTAAACGAACCGGAGACCCTAGCTACCTTGGAGAGGTGTTTCCGTCTTCTGATCGGCGCGAGACACGGTACGACACCAAAATCGGCTGGGAACTCCGGTACACTGATCGGTCGTTGCCTGAAACGGCCTACATTCGATCATATCAAGCACCGTGTGACACGCATGGACCACAATCTCTTTGATGTGATCTGGCCTGCTTTTAAGAAATACGATAACTCGAATTACAACAGCAAGGCGAGCAGCGCTTATTCCGTGATCAGCAATACCACGGACGAGGACGAGTCGTTGTCCGTGGTCGCGCCCGATTACGAAAGTTACATCGTGTTCGCCGAGTTCTTCGACCCTTTAATCAGAGACATACATTGCGTGACCGCCAGCGGTGATCTGCCCGATCATCCTCTCCCGAGATTCTTCTACGAGGACGAGGAGGGCGAGGAGAGTCACGATACCCTGGACGAAGTGACCGTGTCAACGATCAACGCGTACGATCTCGATCCTCCGGCCAAATACGTTCAAGCTGGTGTGATAGAGTGTTGTAGGAACCTGGAGAATTATACTTTTCCGTTGACACTGACGGTGAACCAGCTCGAAGAGGTGGAACAAGAGATCACCAACGAACTGATGAGCCAAGAGATCTCGGCGATGATAGCCGAGGGTAGCAGCGAGGACGAGGCTGGATCTTATTTCACTTTAAATGAGATTCTGGACCAGCCGAGCCCGATTAGAGCCCAGCTGGCGGCAGCTGGTCTACTTTTGCCGATCACCGACTTCGAGCTCCACGACGATAAACGCCTCCACGGGAAGCACTGGCCCTACGGTCGAGGAGTCTACGTGGCTTCCGCCGGCGATCTGGCTATTTGGGTGAACGTTCAGGATCATTTGAGGATTGTTTCTCGGACCAGCGACACCAGGCCTGGCTTGATCGGCCATGCCTACGCGAGAATGGCGAAATTGATGATGGTATTCGATTCGAAATTGAAATTCAAGAGGGACAAGAAGCTGGGCTTCCTCAGTGCACGTCCCTGCGCAATTGGCAATACTCTTAGATTTAACGTGATAATCAAATTCCCCGAACTGTCGAAGGAATTTGATAATTTGAAGCATCTGTGCGTGGTTCGAGGGCTAAGTATACGCGAGACGGTGAAAAGGGATACGGTACGGATCGGTAATCAACAGTCGTTGAGTATCACCGAATTGCAGACCCTTCAAGATTTCTCGAGGGCCGTGCTCAATGTTCTAGCGTTGGAGAAGGAATTGTCGATAAATAATTCGTTGAAAATTGCCACCTTGATCGCGGGCCTTTTTCGTAAACGAAACAGCGTTAAACAACGTTTTCAAAATTGAGCGTGAAGAGAGGGAAGAAAACCGATCAACGAAAGTCTTTATTTCTCATCAACTCTTTATATCATATTTGTATTTTCTTCTCCTTTTTTCCCTTCTTTTTTTTTCTTTTTTTTTAAATAACGGAACAATACGCTTATACATGGAATCCTTCTGTGATAATACACGAGCCAACACTGTCAATTATCTCCCATCAGACTGAGACTATACAGGGGAGATACGTTTGCGTATGTTGAGAATGAAAGAGACAAGAGAGACGTTGGAAAGATGTGTGTGAACGTTATTCTATTTCTCGTGCGACGAATGATATGATACTTAAATGATTAACTACTAGAGGAACAACTGGATTATTCATTAGGTTAGTAGAACGAACAGTTATTGGTGAACATGAACAGTACGCTTTGACATGTTGTCGCACGACACCATGCTTACGTGAAAATGTGTATATGTACCTGAAACGGAAATTTACAGAGATTTCGTTATATAAAATGTTCTAGAAAATTGGAAGAATAAAATATAGAAAATGGGGGAAATTTAAGAGCTTCTTTATGTGTCATGCACGAGTTCGATGTTCACACGAAACAGAAATGGCGTAGCACATGTCTTTCCAACTCGATGTACTCAATTTTAAGATAAATTGTATATTTTGTATAATGGCTATTGTACGTAAATGATTATACATAAACGAAATCCCTCACCTCTCACTTTTATCAAATGTGATTTTTTTTATTGTTAAATTCTCGCAATTTTGTGTAAAAACGTGCTTTTACATATTTCAATTTTATATTTATACGCTGTAAATTTGTTTCCGATTTATATACGTGCAACACGAATTTCAGAGTGGAGTGATGCACCTTGTGTTCGTGATGCACCTTTTGTTTGCGGAAGATTTGCTTTTTTACTTGTTTTCGAAAAACGAAGAACAATTAAGATGTCATAAACGTATTGCACTTCTGTTGATATAAATGGAAAGAGTAGAAATAATCGTTGTATACTTTATAAAATAACTGCAATAGGTAATTTCTATGTATTGTATGTATTCATTTGATAACAATTAAAATTCATATTTCAGACGACAAAGTGGACATATCGATATTTCGAGAAGAAGAGGGTCGCTACTTAGCATCGTGTAAGACGATTTTAAATCAATAATGATTGAACAAAAATTTCATTAATTTGATAAAAGTGATTTAAAAATATCAATTTCTATAGCACTCGGTGATCCATTGATCAGAGGTTTGACAGAAGTTGCCAATAATCGTCCAAAGGATCCAGTTACTTATCTGGCTACTTATTTGTACAATTTTGCCAACAAAAGCAAGAGCAGCCCCCAGGAACAAGTAAACAAAATTTTAAATATAATTTTGAAACAATAAATATGGATACGCGTCTATTTTTAGGAACCTAACGTATTGATCATTCCTGATCGTCCCGAAGAAAACATAGAGAATATCGAAAACGAGAATGGAGATGAGGATGCTGGTTATCCACAAAGTCCGGGTTCCGATGTACCAGAATCAGCCTTTAGCAATCCTAATAGAGTATGATTTTAATTAGTAACTAGTAGTATATAATATTAAGGATATCAATATATAATTAATGAAATGAATTCAGGATGAGCATGGACAAAGCGTTATTCATTTCGCTGCCATTAGATCTTATTCAAAGGATGGCTTGTTCCATCTACTTCAAGAAAGTCAGGTTAACGTTGGCTTCAGAGACGAATTGTACAGGACGGCTAGAGACGTAGCTGAATTGGCAAATATTAGAGAAAATATCGACGAAATTGATCGTTATGTAGCTTATTTAGCAGCAAGAGGTTAGCAAGATTTAATTTTATAGAAAATATTATAAGATAAGTTCAAAAAAATCTTTTTAATATGAATGATAAAAAAAAAAAAAAAAAGAAAAGAAAAGAAAAGAAAAGAAATTCGAATCAAAAAGATTAATGCGATAAATGTTATGTAACTTGTAATATTTGTATAGGTGAAACAGAAAAATTAGTAGAATTATTACTAGAAGGATACGATCATATTTTGGATGTAGAAGATGAAGGTGTGAATATTATAGACATTGCTGCGGAACGAGGACGAGAAGCAACCGTACAATTTTTACAATCTATTCCAAATTATGTGGTAAAATAGAAATGTTTATTATATTTTTATTAAGAAATATCGAAAATTAATATATCTAAGAAATATTTTTTTCATAGACACAACGCGAAGAAGTGCATCATGAAATCAGAACAGGCAATGTATCAAGAGTGAAGGAATTATTAAATAAAAATAACGGTGGAGGGAAACTATTGGCAATGGGAAAGAATTCAATGAGTAGATGCGCCCTTCACATTGCAGTACTTCGTGAAAATATAGAACTGGTCCAATACATTGCGAGAACGTATCCAGAAACTTTACGTATCGGTGACAATGTAAAAATTAATTTAATAAATCATTTATTTTCGATTCAGTTGTAAAGAAAAAAAAGATTGTAAGATTTTTGACACTCCATTTTAGTTGGAAAGAACAGCTTTACATTATGCAATGGGTTTACTATCTGTTGAAGAATTAAGTAATATTCTTATCAAAGCGGGTGCAAAACGTATAGTGAAGGATTTAGTAAGAAATTTTTATATTCTAACAAATAGCTAACAATTCAACGATAATAATCTATAATATTTTGAAATTTTAGAAATCACGGCAACCTTCTTATTATTTCATGAACAAATCAGACATAGAGAGACTTCAAGAAGAAGAAGAAAGTATGATCAAATAGATCCATTGGACGATGCTAATCACCGTGCAATTGTTCACTTACATCTTTAAATATTTGTGTGTATGAAATATGACATACATTGAGAAAGAATAAAGTATACATTCAGCAGGAGATAAAATAATTACATGTGCCACTTTCTACGTCCTCTTGTGTACTATTGGAATTATCCTATTTGATCAATCTTTGATATCCTTTTTCTCAAGGTATGTCTAATGTAACGAATGAATAGAAGCACTCTCCTGATCCCGTGTAAAAATTATGATTATATAATGAATCTACGTCATGTAATATACATTACAGTATTAATAATACAAATAATAAAAATATTCAGTTTTTCCGTATACATTCCTTTTAATTATCATCACGCAAATTCTCTTTATTTTGCTTCCATATTTTTTCTTTTTTTCTTTTTTTTTTTTTTTTTTTTTTTTTTACTATCTACAAATCTTCGAGTAGATAAAAATGAAGGCAAAGGAGATAATTTTCTCCTTCGTTGTCTTAATGCATCTAAATATTGGTCGAAGAACGCTGTTCGCGATTAGCTTCAGATATATGTTAATATTCATTGCTAATATTCATCATAGAAGACGAACATGAAAATATGTATGTATCAAAGAATAGTTGCTAGAAAATATAATTATTTTTTATCAGAATATCTACTATGCCGTAATGCGTGTAATATCATTCCAATTGTACGGTATATCCTACACAAGGATATTCTACGAACGTACACGAATCTGTGATCCAAAGTAAGTATAATGATATTCTTTGTTTCGTTCATTACTTCTCTATAATTCTATTTTACTTCGAGGCAATAGAAATATTTAACCACGTGATCATTCTTCAAATCATACAAATTTCCCAAGTTCCAATTATACGACGATTTTAATCACTGAAAAGATGTTGCATTTCTCTTACTGCTAATCTTCAGCTGACTCTGTGTTTTTCTACCAACATTGAATGCATCTTCCTCGACGTCCTCGGTGTCGTCGATGATTCGCTGCCATGGCGTAGGATTCACGTATGCTGGTTTAGCTTTTTGATGAGCTAATAGTAAGTAGAAATTTATAATCTCAAGTAAATTTTTATCGTTAAATTATATTTTTTTATAGTAGAAGAAAATAAAACAACTAACGTAAAAGTCCTTGCGTGGCAGGCTTCGGTTTATTCTTCGCCATCTTGCGCCAATTTTCATAAGCTTTCGTGCTCTCCTCTAATCTCTTTTTCCTCTCTTCTTCGAGCTGTTTTCGTTTCATTTCCTCTTTCTTTTGACGTGCTATAGATGAACATCAGAGATAAGAGGAAGTATCGATATAAATGAAAAATAATCGAAATTAATTGAAAAATATTTCTTTACCTTTTTCTTCTTCCTTCTTTTTACGTGCCCATTGACGAAGATATAGAGTTTTCACAACAGCAGCTTTATCCTCGACCTCTTTTAGTTGTTTTTGTAACGTCAATTCTTTTTCAATAACAGCTTTCTTCTTTTCCTCTTCTTTTTTCTTCTTCTCGGACCATTTTAAGAAATTTTCTTTCTCTCGGAATTCTCTTTCTTCCTTTTCACGAGCCAGTTTTTCCGCCTCTATTTGCTTCTGTCTCTGAGCCTGTTCTTCCTCCTCCTTTTTTCGCCGCGCCATTTCTTGCTTTCTTCGTATCCACTCGCTGTAAGTGATTTTCTTGGCAAGATACGATTCGTTCGATTTTTTCTCCGATATTCTGATACTGGATACCGATGAGGTAGAAACTTGTACGATCTTATGCCCATTAAATGTGTATCTACATGACGAGAAACGATATTTTGTTGGTCTCAAAATTTGATATATTATTCTTCAACATTGTTAAATATCGAGTGAAACTTCTAAAAAATCCCATAGAAAAAATAATTGAAGGAAATAATTGAAATACATCAATATTCGTTTAATTGATGAGATTATTAAAATACCTTTGCACTTCCGATTCGACTTGTCGAAGTTCGTACTTATCGTCCGCTTCATTAGGAATCTTACATCGTCTCTCGATTCGATTTAAAGGTGTATATGAAGTCACAGACTTGGAACGGGCGATATCGGACTGTAAGGATGCGGATGTGGTCGGTGAATTTAAGGAATAACAACGATACGTTTCTTGAGCTGAACTTTGATCACCGGCATGATTCATAAACGAAGTGGCCAGACCATTGTTAATAGACAGCGTGGACATCTTATCGTTCATTTCCGCGAAATCACCGCAATTAGGTACGTGCCGTCCATCGTTTTTCGAATTGACTCTCACTTGAATTTCAACCTCGTGTTCTACATCCTCGTTACTTAAGGTCTCTGCATAAATTGCCGGATTGATGAATCGAACTTCGGTACCAGATCTGGAACTAGTAGGAATTGCACCACAGCGAATCATCCCGTTGCTTCGAGAGGTTTTTCCTTGGCCATCATTAGGCATGAAATTTTTCGAACGATCGGAATTTATCATACATACACCGTTTATAGTCTCGGCATTTTTTACGGCGTGTATCTCATTAACAACATCATCATCTTTCTTCCAATCATACCAGTTGTCAATGTCGCTTTCAAACATCGTCAAGTGACCTTAAATCCTGATCAGGCAATATGCGATGAAGGTTACAACAGACAAAAGTATATCGAAATTTAACAACTCGTCACATATCGTTGGCTTCCGGTGGTGTCTTACGATTAATCCTTAGGAGTCCCGATGGAACTCACGTACGCATATTCGTCCATGTTCCGCGCGCGATGTTGTACTTTTCGTTTATACAAACAATGACGAATCCCCTGTTAGCGACGTGATAGTAGGACTGTATACTTCAACGTGAAATTTACCATATAAATTAATACAAAATATGTTCGTGGGGTATCGCGTTACAATTTCGAGTTTGACGGAGGTGCCACCTTTAATCAAGAGGAACACCTTCCATTAAGCGACTCCTGATGACACTAATTGAGATTCGTTAGTGTCTTGATTGATACCGTAGATTATTCTAGTAATCGACCAACAAGAAAAACAGATCACACTCGATGCTTTTCGATATATTATGTACGGATTTAATTATATCTATATTTAATTTCATTTGCATTCAAGTAAAAATAATAATGAAAATTTATAAAAGAAAATATAAATATATGAATAAAAAAATTTTTTTTTTCATATTTGTTAATTTCATGTTTTAACTTACTTTCAAAAATAATTCAGAAGTTAGAAACAAAGTGCGAAAGCTGAATTATTTTTTGAAGGTAATGATACACAAATATAGTTTATGTTCACTAAAGTCTTTATTTGTTTTTAACTTATTATGTATCCTTATATTACTTGTGCTTGATCGACATATCACTTAATTATCTTTTTTTTTTTTTAAATTAATCACGATCTTCAAGAAATTAGCGTTCATTTGATATAATATTTCTTAAATTTGACTCAGTTACATTGTTTTGTTTTGTAATCATTTCATACTCTTCTGTAATTTCTTCAGGTTCTATTTTATTAAAGTACGTTTCTCGTTCTTGATGTACATAATATGTGTCATCAAAATTAAAATGCAATCCAAGAACGATATTCAATGCAGACGCGTCATACGCATGACAACCGGAATATCGGTATTGTGGTTTCTTATTAAATCGGCATCCTGCTGATTGAGCTCCTGTAATAATAAATTATTACATATTAAATAACAATTATTATTACATATAATAACAAATTATTTACATATTAAAATTAATTGTTTTAATGCATAAATTTTTAATATAAGTTAAATTAGGTTTTTAATATACAAAAATTATTTTTGACATATATACCAATGGGACAAATACAATCTCTTGTTAATGCACATTGAATCCATGGCAACATTACTTTTTCTCTAATTTCTTTGATATTTCTAATTACTAAGTGCGATGCTCTTATTAATGGAAGAAAAAAGAAACTTTCTGCAGACACATGAAAATATTCATACATCTTTGGGTGCGTTAAAGAACTAATTGCATGCCTTGTAGGCCAAGTTAAAATTCCAGATTTTGGTAAAAAATACTTTGAAATATCTGAAGAATTTAAACGCACATTTGAATCCATATATAGTATATTTCCTAAGGTATTTAAAGCTGTCTGTAATACATAAAAAAAAAAAAAAATTAAATAATATAGTTTTTATTTTTAATTATTATATATTTAAGTATTTATAAAAATATAGTTACTTGAATAACTAAAGATCTATAAACGTGTAATCTATCATCCTCAACATGAGTTGGAAATAGACTTATATCGAAATGAATCACATTACACTTTGTAGAATTACAAGCTGTTCTAATACTTTGCAAAGAATCATCATTTAATCCAACACTATAAATGACAATACTGTTATTTGGCAAAAAATGACTGATATTTCTCACAAAGCCATAAATATGTTGTTCATTTCCAGGCCTAATAAGAGAAACAACAGTCACATTTTGAGATTTAAGACTAAAAGGTGTTGTGCTTGCTTGCCCATCAAGACCAAGCATTGCAAGATACTTGGAATCTGTTACCAAACGCTTTTCTTCAACATCTTTTAAATTTTCCTGTAAAAATTATAATGAAACATTAATAACTGTTCTCATATGTGCTATAAATAAGAAATAGAAGTTAATTGTCATAGAAATAATTACTTGGAAGTTTCGTAATTGCTTGTGTGTCTCTGTAACCAGAGTTTGAATGGAAGGTCGTTGATTGCTGAAAGCAATAAAAACGATGCTGCTCCCTGCTATGCACATAAGCAACAATAGCAGGCCTTTGGTACGCATCTCTCATCATTTAATCAAATATATTTTCAATTTTTAACAACAATTAGATAAATACGTTACATAGGTTATACAATATCCATAACATGATTGATCTTTATAAATAGCTATGATTTTAATGGAAATAGATAGTTATCATACAAATATCAGGAAGTGTCATTAATAAATCCATTTCGTAGAAACGATAATAAAAATCTTTCAACAAATTAGATTAAATTACGTTTTTTTTTTTTATAACAAAACACTGTCAGTGCTTTAGCAGACGCCGCATTTTTAGGAACTTTTTGATTTAATAGAAGCTCTATATAATACCATCACAATTACGTAACTGCATTTTGAAATATTTTACAAAATTTAATTTAAATAAAATAAGTTCTTGTAAATTTTTTTTTATAAAATATAATTTTATTCTTTATTTACTTAATTTGACCATAATTTATATTTATTAAACTTACGTTACATATAATGTATATTGGACAAAATTGATAGATTGTACTATTACAATGTTTTAAATAATTAAATAAGATTATCTAATATTGAAATATTTTGAGTTCTGCAATTTTCCACAATATTTTTAAATTAATTTATTTATAATTAAAATATAGGCTTACTTTTAATAATTTTTATTTAATTTGTAAAATTTAATAATTTTTAAAACAATTATATTTTTTATCCATAATATATATTTTTATTTCATTTCATGTTCTTTATTAAATTTTTATATACAATTTATGAAAATACATATATGATTAATGCATAAATTAAAAAATATTGATCGTATAACAAAAACTGATGGCTAGTAACATTTTTGTATGAAACAAATGTGTTACTAAGACTTTACAGAATAAAATATAAAAATACAATTGTTGAGTTTGATATTAATTCTTATTCCCTATATATGAGTATTAACATTTCTTATGTTTTGAGATTTGGATTAAAATAATGTGAATAAATTTTATACCAGTACAGGATAATGTTAAAAAAAGAAAGGATTTTGGAATTTGTGTAAAACACAATAATATTGATATATTTATTATTAATTAATATTTTAATTGATATATTGTTAACAATATATCTAAATATTGTATTTTAAAAATATTATTTATTTCAAATAATTTTCTGGATAGAAAATAAATAGTAAGTTATTTGATTATTTTATATATTTTATGTAAATTTTTTTAATTAATATGTACAGAAATATATATATATATATAATATAATATTGTAGAATTTAATTCTCTTATGTATTACAATTAAATTTATTATTAAAGAAGTAATGGGTTAAAAATGAAGCTATATAAACTGATAGTACATCAAAAAACCTTTAGTGAGGAAGATTTAATAATTAATCCAAAAGATCATCCTAATATAAAAACTGGAGATGTTGTTGAAATTTATCATCCAGAAGTTGAATTTAGTCGTTTACTTCTTCAAGTCACATCATTTAAAGAAGATTTACAAGGACGTGAAACAATTAGTGTGGAAAATAATGTAGCCACAATGTTTCAATTAAGAACATTTACAGATGTATATATGAATGTTGTTAATCCAGATGATGTAGCTTTGGATTCTGTTGAACTTACTTTTAAAGATCAATATTTGGGTCGGAGTGAAATGTGGAGACTAAAAAATAGTTTGGTAGAATAGATTATTTATTTATATATGTATTAAATATTTACTTTTTACTTCTACTTTATATAAATTTTTATCAGGTAAATACTTGTGTATATATGAACAAAAAGATTGAATTCTGTGGAGGCAGTATAAGATGTCAAGTATATGAAATGTGGTCTCAAGGTGACAGAGTTGCTTGTGGTGTTATAAATAATGATACTAAGGTTCAAAATTAAATATAATGAAATAAAATATATATAAAATTGTTTTTTAAAAATTTGTTTTTTAGGTTGTGTTTCGTTCTTCAACAAGTATGGTATATCTTTTCATTCAAATGAGTTCAGAAATGTGGGATTTTGATATTCATGGTGATTTATATTTTGAGAAAGCTGTTAATGGATTTTTAGCTGATTTATTTCAAAAATGGAAAAAGAATGGCAGTAATCACGAAGTAACAATAGTTCTATTTTCAAGAACATTTTATAATGCTAGCAGTCCAGAAGAATTTCCAAATCATATGCGTGAGTGTTTGCAACATGATTATAGGGGAAGATTTTATGAAGATTTCTACAGAGTAGTAGTTCAAAATGAAAGATTTGAAGATTGGAGTAATGTATTGGTACAATTACGTAAACTATTCACAGACTATCAAAAAATTGTATTAGAATATCACCAAAAACCAGGTGTTTCTATACCAAAAGCAGTTAATTCAACAGCTGCCCAAGGCAATTTTTTAGAAGTTTTAAATATGTCTTTAAATGGTAATATATTAGAAATATATGATTAAATTTATATGATTTTCTGTGAGATATATTTTTCAATTTAATTTATTTATAGTATTTGAGAAACATTATCTGGATCGTAGTTTTGATAGAACTGGTCAATTATCTGTAGTGATTACACCTGGTGTAGGTGTTTTTGAAGTTGACAGAGAATTAACAAATGTTACAAAACAAAGAATTATTGATAATGGAGTTGGTAGTGATTTGGTGTGTGTTGGTGAGCAGCCATTACATGCAGTACCTCTGTTAAAGGTATTATATAGAAAAAAAATATTAAATAATAATGTTAACAATATGAGAATATTAAAATTTTGATATGATTTTAGTTTCATAATAAAGACACATCTATTAATGCACCTGATGATTATAGTATGCCACATTGGATTAATCTTAGTTTTTATTCAACAAATAAAAAAATTCCCTATTCAACATTTATACCTCGTATAAAACTTCCCCAAAGGATATCAAAACAATCAATGGAAAACGGAAAATTGCAATGTAAAAATAAACTTTTGCAAGAAGATCCAAGAGAATGTTTACATAATACTTTATTTGATTATGATGCATATGATGCACAAGTTTTTCAGTTACCTTCAGTTCATACATCAAGGTAAATTTAATAATATTAAAATTTTGAATGGAATTAATAGAATTTAATTAAAATTTTGAAATTAAAGATTCTAATTTAAAATTTTATATAAGTAGTTTGCAACGGGTTACAACAAGAACTAAAAAGACAAGTGTTACAAGTATGGAAACACATAATAATGCACATATACTAAAACTTTTAAAAAGAAAAATGTCAGATCCTGATATACATCATCCACCACCTGAATCTCATTCACCTCCAGCTGCTACAAGAAGTGCAGCAATTTTAATACCTTCTAGAATAGATGATATAACTAGTAATGAATCTAATGGAGAAGTTAATGGTATTTTATTTTAATTATTTTCAACATATTGTTCTTATCATTATTTATAACGTGAATACCAATAAAACATTAAAAAATATTTAATAATTATATATTACAGAATCAAGAATATCGGTAAAAAGCGATTTAACCGATTCAGAAATATCACCACCATTTAGGCCAGTTGTTGGTAGTGCTGGAAGTCCTACAAATACAATATCTCAACCTACAAATATTAGACCAAGTAGAGCACTTATAAATCCATTTGATCCATCTCATGTTACAATTAAATTAACTAGCAACAGACGGAGATGGACGCATATTTTTCCTAAAGGTAATTATTAATAAAGATATAATAATAGAAAATTTCATAATTATTTAAATTTAATTTAAACATTTTAGGACCAACAGGTGTGCTTATACAGCAACATCATTATCAAGCTGTACCAACACAAATGTGTTCAGAATCACAATCTGACATTATTTCTACTATAAGTGGTTCCCCTATGGAACATAATGACATCTCTAATTCAAATAATATTCAAGATCGTTAGTATTTTATATAAAATACATAAATTATGTATTATCATAATATAGAATTGCATCTATGTTTTTCATAGATACAAAAATTAAACCACAAAGATTAAATCTTTCATTATCAAATGCTGATAAAAGTGGGAATCCAATATCTTCTACAGGAAATAAGTCTTTAACATTATTATGGGGTGCTACTGGTGAACAGGAATGGACACCAGCACTTACCACAGGTTTGCATATATTTTAATAAAGTAATTTATGACACAAATATACTATATAACTACTGGCAAATAATATTTTATAACATATCCAAATAACAATATTAGCCATGTTATTATTCACGAATTATTATAAAATGAGTTTACAGTTTGAAGAAAGAATTTTGAAAGAATTTTCTATTAAAAACAAATAACTAATTTTTATGGCAGAAAATATTGAACAATTAATTGCAGAAATATAATGCTTCTTGGCAGCTTTAGAAACAATAAAGACATAAGTAAAATGTAGGTGTAATGTAAATTATTCAATTGATGCATATATTGATAAAACATTTCATTCATACTCATACCAAGAAGGATTAATAGAAATATTTTAAAATATAATTCCTTAAAGAATGAAAATAGTTAAATATATGTATATTTAAAAACAAAATATTGTTTTCCAAGTAGAAATGAATGAAAATTTGATACACAATCACACAATCATCATGCATAAGAAGTATTTTCATTCTTGGACATGTTCATATTTATTTTTGAAATTCATCGATCATTTATATGAATAATATTATTACATTTATTTCCATGCTATGGTACGTCTTATTGGGATGCAACGCTGGACGCATTGACGCGTGTGTGATGTACAACTATGATGTCACATTAAACAGCAATCATAGGTTAGCGCTATACGTTATTGGGGGTTGATTCGGTTATGGTACACATTTACTTTTAGGAAATTAAATTTGTAGCGACTTTTGTTCTTCATAGTTCTAGTTTTTTTATGATTCTTCTATGCATGTATGTTTTCTATTGCAAAAAAAATGTAATTCTAATTCCCAAAAAATTTCTACAAACAATAATCTATTTTGTTATTAGAATCATTTATACACCTACATATAATTTTTCGTTATCTCTTATCTTTATTTATTTTTATAAAGAGTTTGCACTTTTCAAAATTCTAATTTTTTTTCTTAATGATTCTCCATATATTCTATCACTATTAAGAAATCACTATTTGTGGTTCAAATATTCTTCAAACATTTTCTCATCTATTCCATAATCCTTTCATTCTATCATCTTGCTTTAATTACTAATTTCTTATATTAATAACTAGTAGTATCATTAATAGTACATAATAATATTGGTAGACTAATATTTAGCAATTTAATTTTACATAAATCTATTAAAATATTTATTAATTATATATAGATATATGTATACTTTTCATGTCATTTTCACAAATTTGAAAATTTTATAACAAATTATTTTGAACATTCATGTAACTATATTATAAATAATATATTTTGCATTGCATGCTTTAGTATGATCATCTTGGATTTCACATACTGGTAATACATATCGTAACACTAATATATTACTATCTCTGATACATATAGTAGTATTTATATAATACATACTTGCATTATATAGTAATTTTGTGAAAAAAATTTCTTCTGTATACTACATCTATGTATTTTTGTATTAACTGCTACAAATACTTAGATTTAGTACTTATGTAGTTATGAAATTAACATTATATATTAAATAAGTCATTTTTATTTATTTCAAATAATCTAAAATGCAAATTGCTTTTCTCACATATATTTTATATCTTATTTTTTAGGTGTTGATTGGAAATCATTGACAATTCCAGCATGTTTGCCTATTACTACAGATTATTTCCCTGACAAAAGAAGCTTACAAAATGACTATGTGGTATCAGATTATAATCTTCTACCTGATGATGTTAATACAGATTTTGCTCAACAACGAGCTATATATAAAAAACCTTTAACAACTGCCGAAGTATTTAAAGAACTTGTATCGCAAAGATTAGCGCAGGTATTATATTAATTGTACTAATAAGATTTTTTCATATATGTATACAATTCATACATATAACTAATATATATACTATTTTTTTTTTATAATTAAGGGTTTTCAATTAATTATCTTAGCACAAAATAATAAAAATCAAAGCAATACACCTGGTAGTACTACTGTTCCTGCAATAAGTTCTGTAATGCGAGGACGGCAAACAGAATCAGAACCTAAAGAAGAATATTTGCTAAGTATTGGTAGAATATTTCATAAAATATCTTTATTTGATAATTGTATAACAGTAACAAGATATCGGCCAAGGTAAAAATTTTGAGCTATAAATTAATAAATAAAGAAAAATTAATTATATGTATTTTTACAGACATCCATATCCTCCATTTAATATTCATTATCTTTATCGATTTCATGCACCACATCACGATACTTATGAAGTATCATGGATATCTTTTACAACAGAAAAATTAGAAAATTATAATTGGAATTATTTGGATCATTATATTTGTACTAGGGGTCATACCGATTTTGCTTTAGTAGAGGTAAAATTTATATCATATAAAAAATATATATTTAATTTCAATTTTTTAAAAATGAATAAAATTTTCTAGGCACTTAAATATTGGAGATTTCGCGTATTTTTACTTCCTTTACATAATTCTGCGACTCGAAAATTTTCAGAAGGATCATCAAGATGTGACATATACACACCTCTCACTACTTCTGAACAAGTTTCTCTTTTGGATGGATTTTTACGATTCATTGAGCTATGGCCCAATAAAATAAGACGCCCGAATCCAAATAAAAATTGGGTAATTTTTGTATAAAAATAATTAAAACATAATATATATACTATTTTTTTCAGGAATTAAAAACATACATTATATAAAACAAACATTTTATAAATTGAAATTGTCAGAAAGAAAGATAGAGAAAAATTAGATTAGAAAATATTTTGCTATTACTTTTTTCTTCTTTTTTTAAATTTGAACAGTATACGAATTTAACGGTTCGTTTTGTATCATATTCTTTTGCACTATAAAATTGGATGTCGCATGCCTGATGTACGCCTAAGTAACGCAATTTATTTCGGTGCTTTCATTGATTTTAAATATTTATTATTTTATTTGATATTAGAAATCGTAATTTTGATTTATTTTGCAAAATTTTTCATGCAGTGCCATTGTAATATAGTATAGTGCGTTTCTCTGGTGTATTAGATATTTAGGATATAACAAATAATAACAAGGGTTAATTTAAATTTCGAAAAAAATGGCACGATTTTTTTCACAAGCTTATTTGGCACTCAATAAATCACTTATAGTGGCTATAACATATTCAAATACGGCAATATTTATATATATATATATAAACTAATTATTCTCAAATAACATCTTTAAATTAGTATTGTAGCTATAAGTATCAATGCCGAGATTACACAATTACATGAAAGATACACATAATTGTAGATAAAAATAGGCCAGTAGAAAGTTAGGAGAGGGTATTTTAGCATGATATGTTTCAGAACCCTTCAACTCTAGGTGGTGTTTCCCAGAGAGATCCTGCCTCTCACTTGACCAGGCGCAGGCACAGCACGAGCCTGATTGTCCTCACTAACCAGGTATATCCTCGTATCCTGTAGCCTCGATATGCTGACCCAGGTGTCGATGAAATCATTATCATGTCAATCCATTAATTTCAATATATTTTGCCTCATTTGGCAACAAAAACCACCTATGAAATCTTGATGTTCTTTTTTTAATCTTTATTGTATATCAATTACTTTTGATACTTTAATATTAGATTTTAATAAATAATTAGATTTAATAATTAATAAAATTAGTTAGAACATTCAGACAGCTTACACAGTATTATACAATGAATGCAACCATGCTTGATATTTGCCTTGAATGCGCACATAATTTTTAGCAAGCTTTTGTGTAATGCAAAACGCAGATGTTTTATTTATCTTCTTTTCTTTTCATCGATGTAATAATGCTCTCTGAATACGATGTTAACAATATATTACAGTTAAACAAACCAGAGATATACTTCTTCATGATCATGAGCTTATTCATACATTTACAATTACCCATACTTTTCATCATGCTTTTCAGACCAATCTAGTCGGCAGCTCTCCCTTCAGGGAGCGACTCGGAAGCAATCGTCTACCAGAGAAACCGAGACCAAGGTTTGAACAAGCTTAGATTGATGATTTCGGCATTATTGCTTTAGCAAATGTAATGGTATAGCTTGCAACTTATTCATCTTGCAGTGAAGGGTCCACGGAAGTTTGATGTTTGATGATTTTTTATTTGGCTTGTTTGCTTTTGTACTGCATATGTTTAATTACTAAATAGAACAGCTTTTAATTGTGCTTATATTTTTTCGAAATATTTAATGCAAATAACTATATTTTTGATTGAAAAGAAATCATGCACAAATGTTTGCAGGAATTATATATCTTATATATTTTATTGATTAAAAGGTATTTTTTTCTTATATAATATAATTATATAATATATAATATAATAATTTATATATATATATATATATATATATATATAATTATTATTTTTAATATTATTTATAATATAGATTATAAAAATTATGTTAATTATATTGATTTTATCGATTATATCAAACACATATATAGCTTTATTTATTTAACTTTATGAACAAATTATTTTTTAATAAAGGAATGCATAGTAAAAACGATATTGCACAAAACTCTTGATAGACTGCACATCTGCACGTTTTATAAAATAAAATTAGTAAAATAATGATTTGCGTATATGCTTTATACACCAAGTATTAAGTATTATCATATAGTATTAAAAAGGAAGTCAGTTTAAAATTCGAATTATTCAATTAATATTTTGTTATTTGCTTAAAAATATTACATGCTTCTACTCTGGTGATGAATTTAAAGGTGATGAATATTTTTAATGTGTTCTATTTCTGGAAAGGGTGTGCAGAATAGAAAAGATTGTATTTGTAAATGTTTAAGAACAATCTTTGTATATATTGCCCATTCTATACTTTTCAGCTGCTTTCATCCTTCTTTACATCATTTAGTAAAAATAATATACAGAGTATTTGTACTATGTATTTATAGTTAATAATAAAATATTATAGAAAATTGTCAAGAATAAAATTAAAATTGTACAAATACTCTGGTAGAAAATATTGGTAGTGAGTGAGGGAGTGACGGGGTTCTCTGTACAGGAGAGGCATGTAGTGAATACCGCTGCGGCTGCCCGCACGTGCCTCGACACTCCTCGCCACGTGCCAAACAGGTTGGTTTTATTCTTTTTTCAATTCAACTTTAAATATGAATATTTTCCAATTATGGAAAAATATGTATGTATATCTTATATGTTATTATTATTGAAACATTAATTATAATTAATTAAACATAATTATAATTTTGAGAACAGTATAATAAAACTATTTTTATATTTTATATTTGAACATTAAAAAATCAATTTTATATTTTTTTATATACATACATATTAATTGAAGATATTATATTATCGTATGAAAAAAGATGCAAATGGTATTATGCATATGTAAATAAATTTTGTTGCTTTCCATATTGCAATCTTAGACATTGCTTAATTTTTCAATCGCTCTGTGTTTCTTTTCTATGTTTCATTATAAGTATTACTTGATTATTTTACTTGTTTTTGTTAGATCAGGTTCCAAAGTGATGGATAGAGGACGAATCTCACCTGCTAGTGAAGCTGTGTTACCTCTTTCACTTGAGCAACAGCAAGATCATTTTGACTCTAATGAGGATAGGTAAAATATCTAGTTTCATCAAATTTATACATCACATAAATTTTCCATCAATATCTTATTAATATTTGAATGTCATTGACAGTTCAAGCATGGAATTAACGAAGTTAAAAAATACTGCATCGAATAATGAAATTCTAGAGGCAATGAAACATTCGCAAAATGGAGTGGGATTTCTTACACAACATCCATCTCTTCCAAGCCAAACATTTGTTAGTGCAGATGCAGTACAATGGTTAAATAATCATATAGAAGGAGGAGTGACAGTAGAGAATGCTACTAATATAATGAATGTAAAAATCATTTTTTTTTTATGTAAAGAAATTCTACTGATCATATTTTAATGATATATTTTCATTAGGGTATGATACAGGATAAATTAATATGTCATGCATCTGGAGATTTTTCAAAACCATTCATTCTAGGATTTTATTTATACCATATAGTACAAGATAAAGAAAATCAAAGAGGTAAGATAACTTAACTTGTTTATTAATTATATAAAAATTTGATATTTATTTTTTAATATAATTTTTATTTTTAAGCTGGAGATTATTTTTCACCTTTGGGAGACTTGCAAAGTTTTGAAAATGAATGGGTAGAAGTTGAAATAAAAGCACCCAAAGGTTGGTGCGAACCTCCCTCGTCAGGATCATTTCCTCCGATGACTATATCTAGCTGCGATACCGTGGATGAATCAAACGTAGTATCGTTTCTCAAAGATGATTTAGACATATCAGACATTGCAGATGAAGCAGAGTGGCAAGGTACTTTTATATTTTAAATATATTATTTTTTATTATTCTTTTGTTATCTTTTACTAATTCTAAAGAAATGACATAATATTAATTTACTTTGGTAATTTTTTTTTTTAGTTCCATTATATAAACACACTCATTTAGATATAGATATAAACAATAAAAGTGATAGGATTGAATGGGGACATTTAAGATATCAATCCATATATAAAGTGGATCATTCTTATGAATTAGTAGTACAATGGGTTGCATCATCTGGTAGTATAGTTGCTGATCTTGTAAGTATTTTTTCACATTATATAAATAAACCAAAATTATATTTTGAAAATAATTATTATACTTGAATTTTAATTTGGAAAGATATTTGTGTGCCAACGTAAAGCTCAAACATGTGGAATTCAAATGGTTCCTATTCCCAGTGATTTGTTAGCATTACCATTCACTTTAAGAAGTGATCCTTTAAGGGGACCTATTTTTATACCGTTAAATACCGAATGTCTTATGGCAAATAAACGACATCTTTTTGAAGGTTTGATTTTGATATTAATACGAATTAATATGAATTTTATTTTATATAATTAAATATAAAATAAGAAATGAAAAAGATTGCATTTATATCACCGATTTCAGAATTTCGAGAGGAAACCTATGCACAAAGATTCTTTCTATTTCAAGAAACAATCGTACAAAGATTTGGTTTTGTTCCATGTTTAATAGAAAGTACTGAAAATGATCATCAATATGTTCACATGACTGGCAATGCATTTATATTAATTCCTTCTACAATAAACACAAAAACTCGTCCTCGAACTGCTACTAATATTGTAAGACGAAATACAGGACAGAAAGGATATCCAATTCATTCCGATCAACCTAGTCCTCATGAAGCATATATTACAAGACATGTTAGCGGAAAAAATAAAGATGATTATAATAAAGATAAAAGGGTAAGTGTTTGTAATTTTTTTTTTTTTAGTAAAAGAAATTAATTTTTGTTTATTTAGATTGGATTTCTTTGGTCATGGAATCATATGATTAGTCGAAAATGGAGATCGTCATCTACATTAATCGGCGATGAATTATTTCAAAAAAAACTTATTCAAGACTTTAGACATTTTTGTTCAAATGGGGACAACAGATTAAAACAATTTTGGGAATCTTGTTGGGAAATAAAAGAAAAATCATGTACGAAAACGAACTAAAATATCAAGTAAAATATATAACATACATATTGTTTTATAAGTTAACATCTTAATTATAGTATTTAAGGAATTTAATTTCACTATCATTAAAATAAGTATCTCATTTAAATAGTTAAGAAATAATTTAAACTGTACTATGTACTTGTGATACAATTATTCTTATAAAAACGAAAGTATGTACAAAAATTAATGATATATTTTAGTGTTTAAAAAACAATGTAAAAGAACTGAAAAGCAATGTTTATAATACATATTTCAAGTTTACTTAGTTTGCATAAGATATTTGTTTACGAAATTAATGATGGTAATAAATTTATAATTTTTGTTACTAATATGTGTACTGATATACTTATAAAAAAACGAAGTAAAGTCACATTGAGAGAGAAATAAAGAAATTCGTATTTTTACATTTTTAAAGATGATATACTAACAAAAATATGACATTTATTTATTTTTCTATACGTAACATTTCATTTTTATATTATATTAATCTCAATTTAGAAAAATGTTGAAACAATATCAGCACATTTTTCATATATTTCAAATTATTATAAAAAATACTTAACATAATATATTATTATTTTACTTATACGAATCTCTAGTATTGTACTTTTCCAATATTTTAACAATATTCTATACCATACATTACATACATATTTTAATCAAAATATTATAAAATTTTGAATAAAATGTAGAAATATCATGTTGCACATGAAAAAATATAATCAAACAGCAAATAATTATTTAGGAATTATTTGTACTGTCGATGTATCGATGAAAATATAATATATAAGTACATACCATTAGAAGGCTACTCTAGAGGGAGATGTCCCAAAGTATTTTTTATTTTTTCTCATAAATGATCGACTGTAACAATATCTTAGTATGAGTATCATCTCATTATTATCAAGTTAAAAAAAAAAAAAAAATGAAGATACAAACCTAGAAGCAAGTGGAGTATTAAAGAAACCACGGGAAATACTACGTTTAAGTAAAGATTCCTGGGATGGTGTATGCTGTAATTCACCAGTTTTATGAGTACCAATATTATGTATGTTTTCAGGATTGACGAAATTTGCCCAATAATCTGAGGGAATTTTCAATAAACTTTCTACGATCTATAAAAGATAAAAATCTTATATTTTTAAAAAAACCAAATAATTAATATTTTCAATTTTTCATTTTTTATACTAACAGCAACTTGATTATTCGTCTCGGAAAGAAGAGAAGTAGGTGATGGTTTTTGAGAACTATAACCCACCAAAGTAGGTCCAAAAACTTTAGCTAAATTACTTATTGGCATTTTACACTCTGGACTGCTTGATACTCTTTGCAAATGTAAAATTAAAAAGGCAAGTGTATCTCTATTAGGTTGAGGTAATTCTGAAATTGCTTGGTATAAAGCAGCATCAGCATCTTGTTTATCAGTAATAGTAGTTGCACGAACAAAGTCTGCCCATAATCCGACAGTAATTAACGGTTCTCGTAATGATCTAAAAGTAATAAAAGAAATTTTATAAGTTGATTAATTTTTTTCCTTCTATGAATTATTTTAATAATATACCTAAGAAAATCTTTAAGAGTAGAACATATGGTAGGAATATCAACATCAGAAAGATTAGGGGCACCTTTGCCTTTAAGGAATTTCTCTTTCAGATATTTTACTTCTGCTGAACCACCATTTACTCTATATAATCCTTGTTCACTCATTCCTCTTAATTCTATTTCGTTAATACAATGGACAACTAATGATGGTACCATTGGTGGAATCATAGGTGTATAATCTGCTATTGTTCCCTAAAAATAATTTATTATTAATAAATTTATAATAATTTATTAATAATAAATTATTTTATTATTAATAATAAATTATTTTATTATTAATAAATTAATAAATATTTTCTAAATATTTACTGATGTGCCACGTAATGTAGGTGTATTCCCAGTAGGTATACATGGTAATGGCACTAAATCTTTACATTCTGTATGAGCTGTGGCTCTACAATCTTTACATTTCAAAGCTATTTTTCCAAAACGAATCCTAAAATATTATATATATATATATTTATGTACAATTAAAATTGTTTTTATAATTTTTAGTTTATTATCTCTTTTTATAAATATTCTTTCTTACATATTTTACCTTTTATCACAGGGTGTACAAACTTCTGGTTTAATTACTGTCTTTGCTATAAAACTATGTCCTCTAGCTGATTTTGTATTTAAAGTGTATCCTCCAATATTTGGACTAGGTTTAAAGATACCTTCAGAATCTGATCCTGATGTGAGAGCTTCTATTTTTGGTGCAGACGGCTATAACATAATTTTAATATTAAAATTAAAATGAAAATATGAAAAAAATAATTTTTTTAAATAAAATTACTCACAGCAGTATCAATTTGTATTTCATTTGTATTAAGAGGTGTTAACTTTGATCTACTACGATCACCACTTTTACGTCTCTTAGGTGAATTATGTAAAGGATCCTGTGGATCTTGATTCTCATCTCCAGGTATAGCTTCAATTACAGAAGATGCAGTGATATTGCCATCTTTTGGCATCACTACTGTAGTTGTGGCTATTATTCTATCAGATGAAGTTAATTCTGTGGTTTTTTGTGTTCCACTACGTCGCTTTTTCGCGGAATATTCACCACTAGGTCTGTGCTCTTTCCATTCACGTTTCTTTTGATTTTGTTGAATGATTGCACTAATATCTAAATCATCTTCTGATTTTGAAAAACAACTTAAGTCGCTTAAAATAGAGCCAGTGGAGTCCAGCTCCGCTATAGTATTTAATCTGAAAATAATAATTATTGAATTTTAAAATATCAATCAAGTATTTGTTTTTATCAACAATATCGAATATATCGTTCATAGCAAGAAACTCACTTTTCATTTTGATGAACATCTTTAATATGTATATTACTATGTCGACCATTTAATGTAGTATTATTTAAAAATTGCAATTTTTCACGAGTTTCATCATTTAAATTTCTTCCACCGTCATTAAATAAAAGATCTCTAACCATAGCAATTTGTCTTTCCTAAATACATATGATTAAAAAAGTATTTCTTTTAAATGGTTGGAAATTAAATATATTTACCAATGAATTTCTTTGTTCTTCAACAGTACGTCTTCTTTTTTTCTCTTCATCTAGAAGTCTTCTAGCATGGCTTAATTTTCTATCTAAATCAGCTGCTTCTTGATGAGCTTTTTCTAAAGCTGTATGAAGACGTTGACATTCTTGTATAGATGCTAACCATTTTTGTCTCATTTCTTCTTGATTTATAGCAAATTTTAAAAATTCTATAGGAAAATAAAATATGTTTTTTCAATTTAATATATTATTTAAAATTATATTTCAGGAATAAAATGACGATAATATTTTCTTATATTCTACATATTTACGTAGTAAAGTGTAATTTATATAATACGTAAAATTTCTTCAATTTATGAAACATAATGATATATGCATTTCCATTTTTATATGATTTTAAGAAATAAATTAATAATGAAATAATATTAATAATAATAAATTATAACTATGATTTAATATTAAGAGAGATATTAATACAAATTAATTAAAACATTATGTAGAATAATTATGTGAAAATCAAACCTTCTTCACAAGCTCCATTTACGAGTACATTTGTACATCGGACCACTTCGTCGTGGCTTGCCAGCAACGACAACGACGCAGTCATCTTCAAATTGTTGTAGAACTTGTTTAAAGGAAATTAAGATATTTTGTCATATGTGTACGAACCACGCAACTTAGTTTGTAACGATTTTCTGTCGATTATTTCGTTCTTACAATTCTTGTATCGTTATGAATATCAATTTATTAGATTTTTAATTATTAATCTGATAATATAATGCATGTTATACATTTCTATCATAGATTTTCACTGATATTATTGAAAAATTATTTCTTCGATGAATATACTATATTACCGTGTCACGAAGCCGTTGACATTGTACGTTGAACACACAACAACCGCTTTTTACAGCGGTTTAAATTCAACCAATCACAGAAGTATTTCTTCGATTACTTTTTTATTTCTCCGCCAGATGGCTAGTTCTATCACGGCGGGAAGTCAGTTATACATGGATATAGTGCATTCCGATTTTATTTGTTATAAAATTAATATTTTTGTGATTTAAAGTGTAAAATTTTCAACAAACAACTTCAAAAAAAGTAAGTACAAAAATATAACTATACGAAACATGAATATATTTGATAAATTTTATAAATTCATAAGTAAATTTTTCTCTCTTTACTTTCATTCTTATGAAAGCTATAATATTGAAAATGGAATCGTCCACTTTGAATAGAATTTAAGTAGTATCATTTAAATTTTTCTTCTTATTCTAAAAAAAGATAAAGTAAGAAATTTTAAAAAGGAATATAAAAAATAATTTGCAATATTCTTCAATTTTTTATTCTGAAATCTTTTACATGTATATTTAAATTTTAAATATAATGTATTAAATAAAATTATTATGTGAATATGAATTATTCTTTAAGCTTTTAAAAGATTAAAAGTTAATATATATATATATATATATATATATATATATATATATATATATATATATAGAAAAATACATAAATTCATAAGAGTTTCACAAACATTTTAATTTTTCTTAACGCGATAATATCGCATATCGATTTTCTTTTCGGTAGATTTAAAGATTTAGTTAAACTTTCATCGAATATATTTAAGTAGATGAATTAAAATTCAGCCATTAAAATGGTTCAATAATCATTAATATTTTTCGACAATCAGCTAGAGAGAAAAAAAAGAGATAACATGAGAGGATAAACTACCCACACAAAAGATTTATTTCATTGATAAGGAAGTAGTGACTTCCTGAAGTATTATTTCATATATGTTGATTCTTCCAATCTTGTCAAATATAAATGAAACTATTTCTAATTTTCAATTTAATTATTTCCTTGCTTATCTTTTACGTTGTTTCGCTTTTGCTCTTCGAATTCCGAGACGAAAGTAATACATAAAAGGTTTTTTTTTTATATATATTATACGCAGAGATTACGTGAATTATTTATTTTCGTGATTGAATAATGTTTAAAAATATCAAGATTAGAAAAAATGCAAATTTTGAAAAATTGAAGAAAAAAGTTTAAAAAGTGGCAACGAGGCAAGGTTATAACATAATATTTCCGTGAAAAATCGAATCGATGATCCGTAAACGTATTTTATACCGGCGAAACGAGAGAAGAAGAAAGGGAAGAAAAGAGAGGTACTTATAGGATTGAGGAAGCTTGCAGAAATTGCGTAGTCAGGAGATTCTTTATCCATGCATGAATATTGAATGGTATACCGAATTTTGGGAAACTCAGTCATCCTTACAGAAGTAAATACAGAAAGCTTTATTCGTTGATATGAAATGATAATAATGTCACTTTTATATAATTTATTGTCATAGTTGTTTTTATTAAACTTTTATTAAAACAACCTAGGAAAGTAAATAGTTTGTGAAACAATGTAATATTTAATATTTAATATTTAATATTTCTCTTGAATATTATTTTATTGTTTTAGAATAACTTTATTCAATATACTTTTAATTTAACAAAATCTATCAAACTTTAATAATTTATAAATTTAATAATTTTTTAAACATCTTATCTATCTCTTGGAAAATTATAAATCAATTATCAATCTTCTCTGAAGTTTAACAAACTTACAGATGAATTTTATAAAATAAGTATATAATGATAAGATTTAGAGTCTCCAACATGAGTTTCTTCACAATCCTTTAACTTTAATAATTCATTTTATGGAATATAATAATTTTCTTATTTATAATACAAAATTAAAATCAAACACTACCTCTTATAATTGTGTCATAATGAATAGCGTTGCGGAAATGAGTCCTAATCTATTGTTATCACCATCCTTTGTATCTTCGTGACGTTTCTTCCAAGAAGTTTCTTTCGTATCTGGTTTCATTTCTAATTTCTTCAGTATAAAATTATGAATGAAGAACTATAAAAAACAAAAAAAAAAAAGAAAAAAAAGAAAAAGAAATTGAAACCGACGTTGAAAAATTAACAGCAGTTCTCGTACTAAAATCAATTCTACGGTATAAAGATACGGATGATTTTTACGTTAACAATAGATCTGCATGATAAAAAAAAAGTCGATTCCCTCTAATCTACGGGCATATCCGTTAAAAACGTCGCGCTGATGAATATAGCCGTACTGCCAGATTAAACGATAAAAATATTTTACGGCGTTGCATTTCGTTTTACCGTTTCACATTTGAAAATACGGTTTTATCGTGAACTTTTAATTTTCGCGATTTTTAAAGTAATTTTCGAGCGAGCTCGACCTCCTCATTTCCCTTGGTTATCACGATGTCCCGAATTTTCTAAATTCGAGCAAGCGTTCTCTCTCGCGAATCATTCTATTTTAATCTATCTTTAACAACGTCCATCGTGCCATTCGAAAAAAATATTTCGCACGATTGGCAATTGTATTGTGGACGTTATAAAATTTGCCGACATTTTCGATCGTCGATCTGTTTTTTTTCATGATATATTTCGTGACGTGAATTTTCCACAACTTGTGGAAGAGAAAGAGAATTGGAAAAGGTATTTTAGAATGTAATATATAGAATATATACACTTATCAAGCGGTTCAGATATCAAAGTTCTATTGTCTATCGTTATCTAAAGCGTCCAGCTATCGTATAATGCATACAGAGATATCAGAATTGAGTGTACAATGATTTGTGCATTTGCGAATGCATAAACGATCGTCTATGAAATTGTATAACACCTTTTGTCCATTGCAACATATCGTTTTATGAAACGATTTATGATCCTTTTTCTCTTTGATCGATAGGATCATGGATGATAATGAAACGAATTCCTGGTTACGATTATTTTGCCATTAACGTTTAAAACCTAAAATATATATATAACTGAAAAACGTTGGAATGCCAGATCGGATGATTTTGATATTATTGCTTTGCGAAATAAATCGAGAATCCGGGAAATAATTTCGATAATTTAATCCTGTCGGCATATGCGAATATCGACGACACGATTATTCTAATTTTCTTTTTATCGCGCAACGATTATATACTTTTCGATACGCGGATGACGGATTGTTCATCAATTTATCACGATTCTTATTCCTCCAATTTATTATTAACAACGATATATAAATAAATTAATATCCGTAATATATAGAAAATAAATATATTTGAGATATTTGCCTCTGTTGCAATTACTACAATCGTACAATTGCGTGCAACTCGTCACAAACATATTGTCGTCGATTTCGAAAACAAAGAAGGAGAGAATATATGCACTATCGTCACTACGTAGTTTTGATGAACGGAGAAACAATGATAAATCTCTTCTTTATCGAGAAAATTGACTTGATCGGTGATGTCGTTCGAATTGATGCACTCTGGCTACGATGAAAGTTGACTATTAATTCAACACCGGAAGGCTAGGTTGGAAAGAGAAAGAGGAGTAAGTGGACAGAAGAGGAAGAGAGGGAGAAATAAGCCCCGTTAAGCCTATGAATGCTCGCCCAGCGCCGATAACAGAATTACCGGTGAGGGCTGTTTACACCGAGGCTAGTGCAGCCGCGTCGAGGGCGGCTAATTGTTTTAACCGTCCGTACTTAACTACGCGGCTCAATAAGTCCCGGATTTACCTACGGAGGCCATGACACAATCACGGTTTTAACGAACCGAGCGATAACACTCGACAATTTTGGGGGAAGCAAAGATTGGAAAATGTTCGAGATGCAAGGAAACTCCGAATTCACCTATTAAACGATTTACCTTGAATTAGATACAACTGCTGGTGTCTGACGAACAAGTTAAAAAAAATGAAATTGAACAGGAATTAAGAATGGATGAATAAATTATTTAGATTAGAGTTGAAACGAGCAAGTTCTAAAAGTATCTTTCATCGATTTGGATTAAGATTTATCCCATACTTTAGATGTAACAGAAATTTCCTTTTTTTCAAATTTTTATCAGAATGTTCTCAACAATTCTCTTACCGATCAACATAGCTTCTTTGCATCTCGAAATTCGAGCAAACGAATTAATTGAATTAAACGGGAAAGGGAAGATGAACGATTATTTTTTATTAAACAAGGAATAAATTTACAAAGATGGTTCACAGCATCAAATATATATCGAGTAGTTTGGGTTAAGTGGCAGCATTTAACGTTCATTAGAAACGGGTTAAAAGTAAAGATAGCTTTGAAGGAGTGGCAAAGAAGCATCGAGATTTCCTCAAAGCCGTAGGCACAACTATGAACGAAGGAATTGAATAAGGGGACGAGAAACGAATAGCGATCTTAAAACCTTGTTCATGGTGGAAAATGCTGTAAAAGGGCAATAATAAGGTCAAAAGTGATTTAGCTTGCCAGCAATTCATGCCTGTGAGACCGTTTTACAAACGTTTTAATCACGCGCTCGTAAATCCTTGCTGCGATTCCTTTTTGCGGGTGTATCGTTCTCATGCGTCTTCAGAGAATTATATGCAATAATACGATTCCGGGGGAAGAAAGATAGGAGAAGCGAAGGGGATTTAAATTCAACGTGAACGATCCTCCCGAAGGAAAATGAAAACGGTCGGTCGGTCGGTGCTTAGTCTTCGCGGAAACGTTTGTGATTCTCGAAGGATCGACCGGTGAAATTCAAAGGAAGAAGGGTGGTGAGGGGGTGATACGAGTCGTCGCATCGTTCGAGCATCACGCGGCCAACTTTCATTTCAATTTTAATCCTGCCTTCGACGATTAATGATGTATTACAATTTCATTAAAATCTCGAAAACCAGAAATATACATAGATTGCTGGTTGATCGACATTTGTTTAACCAAATGAAGCACGAAAAAGTTGATCTTGCCTTGAAACGAACTTGAAGTTTTCGAGCTTTCGAGCACAAGTGGTTACGTACATCTTAAATGTTTCATAATTTTCGACTTCTTCGTGTTGGAATTAAAATAATAGGAGAAATAAAGGAATTGGAGACTCGAAGCTGGAGTCGGGGGTTGTATCTATTGTTTGGAAAAATCGAAGGGTAATACTTTATGAGGTAAGCAGCCAATGCACTCAATCCCACCCGACTGCTTACTCTTTTCTTCGGGTCTGTAGACTCTGAAAATCGGGTTTGCAATACAATGAGGCGCTTTCAAGGTAGCGTGCAATGTTGGCACTTGCCAACCGAAGGATAAAGTTTCCTCTGAATTTCCCGCACCGCCCCTGGCAGGAGACGAGTTTACGTGGATTTGCTCCAATCAGAGTTTGTTACGTACACACGTAAGTTGAACCAATGAAAATAGCTGTGACATTTTCCATGTACGTGCATCGTGGATGCGTTAATATTTTACTTGGATTCTTTTTACCATATCCTGTGACCTTGAAGAAGTCTTTGATCTTTCGTCGTATCGATATTTTTATAAACCTTCCATAAGATTGCAAATATATCTTGAAGTTATGACAAAGAAGTTATTTATAAATAATTTAATTCAGGATAATTAACGGATAATGGAACGAGAGAGTATACAAAAATCTCTCTTCGAGTAAAATTCAAAGATTTGCAACTGCATTGAACAAGGCAAAATTATTTGTCCTCGTAACGATTCAGTTTTTCTTATTTTTCCATTGTTCTTTTCTTTTCTTTTCTTTTCTTTTTTTTTTTTTAATCAAACGTTTTATCGTGGACGAACGAAAAAGTTCGCTGTTTGCGAGGAGAAGAGAAGAATTTTCTCAATTACGATACGAGAGAGATTCGAAATGCAAGCGACAGTTTCTTTGTCGAAGACTCGTTCTCGGTTGACAGCCGATGCTTGTAACACCGAACCACACCACTTTCCACAAAAGTAGTACGAACTTTTAATTAGGTGCACACTTTGACGCCGTGGCTTCGACGTATATCGAAGCGACCTGACCTCGGTGAAAGATCGATTCGTCGCCGAACACAACGAGCTTTCGTTCCTTCCTTTCCTCGAATAAAATGCGTAGATGCGTACGAATAATTCTAAGTTCTTTAACCTATAAATAGCATTGGCTATTTTCTATTTCAATATCGCGTTTAAAGTATAAAATCAAAATATGAACGATTAGCATATAAGAAGAAAGGATTCTTACAAAGAATAATTCGTTAATTTTTATCTATATAAGAAGAAAAAATGAAATTCAATGTTACAATAAAACGAAGAATTAATTAATTTTAAAGAAATTTCAAGTAAGGATCGGTTGATTTGCAAGAAAGTTGCAATTTTCGTGAATTTTGCGAATTCCCTTGGTCGATGCTACCGGCCCGGAACGTTTAATCACTATGAAATTAGGATAACCTTCTGGTGTAGGATCGTGATTAAGCCAAACCTCCAGACTTGGCCACCTATGATGTGGTCTTTCAAAGTAGATGTAAACACCACGTTGGAGAAAGATGTAACGGCGTCGTAGGAGAACAGAGGAGGAGAGGAAGCGTTTGCTAGACGGCTACCGTAATCAAAGACCCAATGTTGCGATATCGAAAGCGGTCAAAGTTGGAGCAAGCTTTCCATCGTCGTTCCGATCTCAAAATCAAGAATTCGATCCCAAGAAGTCGAAACAAAATGTAGTCAAAAAATTGATGTTTAACTTCGTATGCGATGCATTTCGATAATTTGAAAGTTGGATGGCGCGCAGCAAGAAAATATTATGTTTAGATGCCGCATAAATGGTGGAATTATCGATTGAACTGCTTGTGCTTGAGAATGTCTCTAGATTTTATCAAATATAAAAGTTTGAATGGAAAATATTGAATGAAAAAAGAAGCGGCAGGAAACACCGTTCGTGACATTCACTGTTTGCCAAATAACCGATGGCAGTTTACAATTCTGCTACCGTATCGAACGCATTTTTATTTTCTTCCATTGAATGGCGGGCTACGATCACCGGAAGTCTCGTGGCATCGGTAACCAGACCCAATCTTCTCTTTTGACTTTTTTCATTCATCGATTCTCGTACACCGATTACTCGCCATTCGATTCGGCTATCGTTCTCTGTAATTCCGTTTTCGAGACAAGATCGATACGCGTTATCGTTGAATCGGATATTAACGACATCATTAATTCAAACGTGCAACACGAACGAGACATTTCTACATTTCCCTCGTGCGTGCGTTGAGAAAATTATGAATTGTGCCAAGTTGGAACAGTTTTAATGATCAATACGAATAAGAATTTTTGAAATGTATTTTTTCCATCTTTAATCGAATTTTTTTTCCTTTTTGTATCCTTTTCGAATTATACGATTAAATTATTTCGATGAAATTTTTCTTGTCAAATTCTAAATTTCATTTTTTATAATAACAAAATGATTTCATGATCACTAATCGATCACAAAATGCACTTGGATATAAGTAATTAATATAAAATATACAAATATTTTTTGCATAATCGTTGTTTTAGGTAGGTTTTTTCGCGAACTCTTTTGAAGAATGATATTTTTTTAATGGGAATGGATTAGTAAATTTGCATTTTGATCAATATTAAGAGTCACCTATCATGTGTTAATTTTTAATTTCTTGATCGTGTATTTCCACTGATTAATCTATTATTATGAATATTCATATTGCTATTTACGGCTGATTTATATTTCAAGGGTTTAATTAAACTTTCATTTCACGATTTAACGTACGTACGTGTTATTTTCTTTAACCATATAATAAACCCGATCTCTTAATCTTTTTTTACCAGCCAAACAAATTATCTTTCTTAATCGTATTCAACAAAATATATATCTGTTGTACGTATTGTATCAAATATCGATACGAACAACCTAATAACTGACCCCTTTTTTTGATCTGATATTATCAGAGGGGAATAATTATAATAGGAGGAGGGGAGGGGAAAAAATTCGTTCTCAACTGGAGAATATTTTTATTGAACATTTAAAGCAATACATGTTGTTAAGTGTTTCATAAACTTGGTTTCAATGGTATCGGTAGCTCGCACGGTTCGAACAATTATTACAGAATAACTTTGCTCGCGAGTTGTTCGCGTGATTACGGAATTTAATTAGCTGCACGGGTTGGTCCCAACGGATTTTAATATCTCACTCTGTGCTCCACCTCTCGTTCTAATAATCCTTTCCCCGCTATTTTCTTTCTCCTCCTTTTTTTCGCGTAAGAAAATAAGAAACGAAAGGCAAGAATTCGAAGGCAACCGGTCGATCGATACAGCGCTAAATTGGACGTAAAATTCGTTCGCGTACATATTTTTCACGTACGCTTGAACTGTATAAAATTTTTTTTCAGGAAACGGCAATTCTCTTTTACTTTCAATGAATCATCACAATTTTTTATTCTTCTCTCCTCTTCTCGCGAATATCCGTTGCGGACACGAAACGATTTCAACGATTAATCGAACGATCTCTTTTTCTTTTTCTCTCTCTCTCTCTCTGTCTCTCTACGCGTCTAACGAGCCTTTTTCAGGGATGATTTGAATTTGTACACGCGATACATTGGTGAGTACGGCTTGACTTCTCCATCGCTGTCACCATCGTCTCCCGTGGGATCGTCCTTGTCCGGTTTCGAGGATCGATATATTTGACTTTTCTCGTACAACGGCACTGCTGCTGGAAGAAACAACGAGTTTAGCTTTCCTGTTGCTAGTATCACTTTGTAAATAGCGGGGTTTGTCGAGATAAATGAATTAGTTTCATTTAAGGGACAACGGATAGGATTGAAATATTTGTTGAATAGAATTCTCTTATTGTTCGAATGGAAATACCGAATTTTCCAGACTAAATTAAAATAAATTTCTTAGAGGATGAGTTAAAGGATAAAGAGTTTTCTTTAAACCTCTAATTAACATCTTTGTTAATTTAAATAACACATGAAATTACTTTTTTTTTTATGATAATATCTAATTTGTCTTAATAAAAATATAAGAATGATTCTTCAACGATCCCATAATTAATAATTATGCAAAGCTTAATAACAGAAGTTCTCACAGAAATTTGTATTACTTCCAACACTAGTTAAAGGGAACACACATTCTTCTCTTTCCTTCTCTTCTGCGCAAAATAATATCTTATTGAAATATAATTATTCGACGCGCGCAACAGTGTTCCAATAAAAATTTTTTAACGATTCCATAATTCTCAACGCACAATTAATAATTACGCAAAGCTTAATAACGTTCTCACAGAAATTTGTATTAATTCCAACACTAGTTAAAAGGAACACACATTCTTCTCTTCTGCGCAAAATAATATCTTATTGAAATATAATTATTCGTAGTATTCGATGCGCGCAACGCAACAGTGTTCCAATAGAAATTTCACGGAGAAAGTTTTAATTAAGCGGGGCAAAGTGGCAGTCTTCCCGAATATTTGCATTCTCTCGAAAAGGAGAGATAATGTAAACCTGTAGTTTCCCGCAAATACCTGTAATTAACACAGGCAGTGGCAGATGTGTGTGTATATCGTGCGCGATACGTACGAGACAAACTCGACCTCCCCCTCTCCACCCTCTCCGAGTTTTTCAACGGCTGCGTGTCGTCCTCCGTGATGGTCGCCGTGGTGCACCGGGGATGGAGCGAAAAATCCTCCGTCACGTCCGCCGTTTTTTGCGGGGTCTCGTAATTTTGAAGCGGCACCGTGCCGACTACTATATTTGTTCGCAGTTTCAAGTTCTTCTGAAACATTCTGTAGTACCACTCGCTCACGTCTACGCAGGCCTCGACCTTTCGGTGAAAAAGAGAAAGAAAAGAAAGAAGAAAAGGAAGGATATTCGTTTTATACGCGCGCACACTATCGGCGGAAAGGCGTGTGTATACGCTACGTTTAACGATCCGATTAATTTTAACGAGGATTCTTTTTACTTCGCCCGATTCGTTGACATCTCGCGTAAACGAAACTGACAATGGGTCGTTGTCAACGAGGGGCCGTTGTATTTTGTGCCGACCAAATGTTATATTTTTAATCATATCCGTGAATAATTTAAGTGGCATGACTCGATTAATTGATTAATTGAATAAGAGAATAAAATCGTGTCGGAAAAAGTTGGGTTAAAAGTTAGGAATTAATAGGAGATTGTTCCAAAAATTCTTCTCGAGATTTCTTTTTTTAAAATGCAAAATTTATCCAGATGTCTGTCTATTCAGATTAATGTTCGAGATAGGATAGAGATCCGAGTGTAGAGATACAAGTATAATTAATCGCGAAAAATGTAGAGGAGAGCAAAGATTAGTACGATGGAAGAAAAAGAGAAGGAGAAAGAATTTTTGAGACAATTTTCTGTATAAATTTTCTACTTTCTCCGGCGACACAAAATAGCAATTAATATGGAAATTAGATTCCCGGGGGGAGTTATATATAATATCGGTCGATTCCGATTTTATCGTGGTAAATACGAGACAGTCTCACTTTAAGCGTGTACAGAACGTCGATGATGTTGCAGTGGATCATCCCGGTAGGTGGTACTGCAGGAACGTCAAACGTGACGTCGTACGTATCGGAGTCTTTATTAACGGGCTGTTCTACTTCTACTATGATTTCTTTGTGCTTACGCGACTTTTCCGTCGAGTGATAAGACACCACCTATGAAAATATGCACCATTTAGAACAACCTGATGCCAGGGATCTAGAGATCTAATAAAAGAAAATATATCACGGGCATGACCCAGATAACTTTTACTGCAATGTACGCCGCGTCGAAATGTGCTGTTCTCAAGCAAAATTCTATATAGAAGATAGAAATTCCTCTACCGCTATAATATACGCACGTTATATAACTACTTTTACATTATACTGCTGTAATATAGTATTTTTAACTATAAGACGAAATTAAAGATTATGCAGCATGCGATTAAAAAAAAAGAAAAAAGAGCAAATTATATATTCATAATTTGTTTAAGATACTTATGAGGAAACAGGGTTACTTTTTTAAAAACGATTCTAATTTTGGTAACCACAACTGTAGAGAGGTTCGTCATGAGTATCGTGATTGGTATAGCTTGGCCAGGGACGTAACCTCGGACCGGAAGAGACATGGACACGGTGAGGGGTTCCGTTTGGCCGATGTACATCTTCGATTGTTTGATATTTATAGGCAACTGAAAAGATTGTTTCACGTTGTTCTCGTATTATTTAAATACAATATCGATTCAAGTTCAATCTTTGCGCATTCATCCTTCAATATACAATAATTGTCCAATTGTTATTACGAATAAATTAAAGATTTTCCATTTCCTTTTTTTTTTTCTTTCAATCAGATTTCGTAGAGACATCTACGAAACAAATCGCGCTAAAAAGAAAACAAACGATCGGAAAATTTAAAAACACGATGAAAGTTAAGAAAGCGCAATGATCGAGCATTTAATTCGAAAGAGCATCGAATCCCACGAAATGAAATCACATCTCGAGGGGAATATGATTGGTTGTTAGATTTCTACTCACGGGAGCGAGAGGATCTCGATTAAGGTCAAGAATAGGAGCCACCGTGAATGGAATAATATTGGTGGAAAACCGATAAATGCTCGTTACGTCCAACAATGCCCTAATCGAGTATCGTACTCGTCCGTATCGGCCCTCGAAGCTGCACGGCAACTTCTCTGGGAGCGTTAAGCTGAACGGGTACACGCCTCCAGTTATCACAGATTTTTCTTTACCATCTACCATCGTGACGAGAATCTGTTAATCCGACATCTCGCGTTCGCCTATCTGCAATGTCTTCTACTTACCGCCGACCACATACGTTTCCACGTGGAGATAATTCTCGAACGCTGAAAACTTACGTCGAATGCCAGCTGATCGATCGGTGAAATACACTTGAGCCTCCCCCTTGCATTTTAGCCTAATTCCTGCGTGGAAAGATGAAGGTGAAGGAAAGTGTTATGAAAAAAAATTGTTCGTCTTCAATCCTCGTTGGCCAATCTGGGTCATTTATGAGGGTGCCATTTTTTTTCCTTTTTTTTGTTGAAAAAAATTAATTTTTCAAACGCGATCGTATAACGAAATATCTTCGAGAAGATATTTCTCAGATCATTTGAGAGTGAACTCGAACAAATGAAGAAAAAGGAATGGCGAGTATAAATGACTCGGGTTGTCCGCGTAAAGTTAAAGTTATTCTACTGGTACAACTCCATTTGTCCGAATTCGTTAAAAGGAAAAACAGTTTGTACAGAGTGGAGTACACTGTCTGATTTTTCGTTCGGATAACAGGAATTCGCGTTTCGAAATTCTATTGGCAGGTGTTTCGTTTAACTGGACATTAACTAAAACGTTCGTTTTCGTTTGATACGACTTCTAAGATATGCACTAAGATATTCTACCGAATACATCTGCACAAGCATTTTCTATACAATGATATTTCCACGTTTTATTATAATATCGATTTTAATATACACGATATTATATGCTTCGTGGTAAAATATAATTTTTTGTTAAAATGTATTAAAAAATAATTTTACGTTTAGAAAATGCCATAGGACATATCTTACGCAACATGATGCAATACGTGCTAATCTAAAAGTTGATTAAATAAGAAAAAAAATTTAAGTATTACGGTTAATTGAAACAACGTATTCTAATCTATTTAATAAACTTTATCGATTACCAATAATATAATTCTATCGTAATTAAAAACCGCAGATGATTCAAATAAAAAGATTTGAGTCGAAATGTTGGAACAGGAAAAAACAAGATCTAGATTTAGCAAGATTTCGAAAGACTGAGATCTGTTAAGCAAAGGGCACGTGCAAAACACATGTACATATTTAACTGGCAACACCATATTAGACACTGTTTAACGATCCATCTAAACTTAGAAAAGGTTCACCTCGTGAATGTACTCTACGTATAGCAAAGACTCTTTCTCAGCTCTATCCATTCTAAAAGCGTTCCTGCAATACCAGAATCACGTGGTACACATCGTCCCCGGTGACGTGTATTCAGCGTAGCGAAGTCTTTTAGGTCACCCGTTATGCAACTCGATCGATGGCACGTTTGGCACGCATTCGACTCCGGCAGAGAAGAAAATTTTTTTTGATTGCGAACCGACAACACGGGTAAACATCACGAGAATAAATATCAAGTTGATCGTGCCTCGTTACAACCAGCCAATCGAATATCTTCCCTCTGCCTATCCATACCAACTAACCCGTTTTCGACATATCCCGGATAGAAAAGGAAGTTTACCAAAACTAGAAAAGAGAGAGAGAGAGAGACTTGAAACCACTATCACTCTTGTTCCGCGACACAAATTTATTTGCGACAATCGTATTTTTCAAAGATTAATTATGACGTCTCTTCGCAAAAGAGTCTATCTAAGAGTCGATCTACTTTCCGTTCACGAATATTTGATAAATTTTAACAGTTCACTCCCGACAAACACTCGTTGGAAACAACTTTCTCCGATATCTACCTGAAGGAGAAAGCTTGCCTCAAATCATCGTTTTGCTTTGATATTGAGCATGATAGCACGAGCGATCGAAATTCTCTTATTTTCTTCTCTAAAGGTGATCGTTCTTGATTAAATTCTGTTCCCTGTTCTTTTCTCAAATTGCCCACGAGGACGGCTTACCTACCTAAAGCGTTGGTCGGCTCATCCAGCTCCAAGTGGACGTTCCCTGAGATCTGATGTCCGCTGTAATAGACCTTTTGAGGATGATCGAGGACGATATCGATTCGCCGGAATCCGATACTACACCACAGAGATACAGAAACAGATTCGTGTAACAGAACTCGTTTCCACTATGGTTAATTAATCTTTTTGTTCTACCTTTTGGAGAGAGTCTCGGCGATCGACCGATCGGTTTCAGTCTCCTCGTCCTCCATTATCTGGCACGTGCGTGTACAACCCCTTTCAACCGTTCTCAACTCATCAATCTTTTTTTCCTTTCTTCTTTTTTTCCTTTTTTTTTTTTTATTCGATGCAAAGACACTTTCTCACTGTATCACAGATCCCGTTCCACTCGCAATAGAAAAAAAGAGAAAAAGCTTTTTCTCTCCTTGAAAAAGAATCACTTTCCGGTTTGTCTCAATAATTGTTCACCGGATGCATTCTCAATAAGCGACCTGTTCGTTTCTTTTCGTGTGGACAGACGGTGTAATGATATAACGCCGCGTGATATGCACCGATAAATCTTTCGATTAATGCCGACTAAACGTTTCCGGAACGAGATCTATATCGCGGCTCGAGCACACTGTCAACCTTCGATCGGTGGGGGGGAAAAAAAAAGAAATCAAAGGCACGGACGCGAGGAAGGTTGGACTAGGTAACCGGTTAAGGCAGCAGTGAGATGTTTGTTGACAAGATTCCAAAATTGCAGCAGGCGAGTCCTCGAACGGTGACGCATGCGTCTTTTGGTTCGCCAATATAACGGCGACATTCCGTCGCGTACTGCGAGACCAACCTTTGCTCTTTCGCCTCCTCTGGCCCGGATAATCGAAGGACTCCCATCGGTGTGGAGCCTCTTCCTCACAGGTAGATGCACGCCGCAGTGGCGTAACTCTGAATTAAGGGCGGGCCGCGTAATAGGGGCACCCGTATCGACCATTTTAGGATCACCTGAGAATCGGGGTGACTTGCACCGTTTAAATTCTGCCGCATCGCTGCCACTTTTCTGCCACGTTGATGCGCCATTGCCCAACCGAGAGTTAATTCTTTCGAACAAATTTTTCGACAAATTTAGATGGATGGACCGGAGTTGTATTATTTTTCTTTCCTTCTTCATATCGAGTGTACGATATGCGCGATGTACGCTTAATTAACGGACTGATTAAAATTTTGGACTAATAAAAAAAAAAAGAAGAAGAAAAAGAATCGAGATGCTTGGAGATTTTAAACATCGCGTCGTGTACGCGTGTGTACGATGATATGCAAGTTAGGATAAAGACACGTTCAAGGATCTTGTTAAGAATTGCGACGTGATCTGAATTTATGACAGTGAGCGGTGACCCGTTTGCTATTTTCGAGGTTAAACATTTCCCTCGTTCTTTCTCGTTTGAAAAAATTTTTCCTCGCCGTTCTATTATTAATTCGGGGTTTTGTACTTGGAACGTACTTAATTTTCTCGACTTTCGCGCTCTTTCTAATAATAATCAGTCCATTATAAATTCACGAAAATGGCTTCACGTTGAAACTACTGAATTTACTGGATAGTATTAGGGATGTATGCAACATCTCTGCACCTGCATACCGAATGCAGCGAATTTGAACTGCGACATATTCAAAATTCAGGAAACTGAAAGATCTTCGTTAACGTTCTTCCAAAAACACGAGTCTTCACGTCGAAGGGATTTAAGATCGTTTTTTCTAATGTAATATTACATTATTATCCAATTATAACATTATGAATATTATTCTATTATCGAAAAATTAGATCACGAACGATCAATGTTGATCAAAATATGAATTTCTTCAAAAAAGAATATCCCTTCGATCTCTGAAACTTGTAATAAAATTTTACCACAAAATTTTCATTACTTTCATCTATTTTAGACTCAACGTCATCACAATTCCTTTTACTTTTTTTACGATAAAAAACTGAAGGTACAAGTTAAACGACACAATTCCTTTCTATATTGAACTTCGATTTATTATTTTTTTTTAAAATAAAAAAGGCGAGACGATTCAACCAACGCAACAAGCGTTCCCTTCCATATCAATGGTTGATGGATTTCACGCACATGGTGACATCTATTTTACCAATAATTCCTCTAATGAACGTCCACGGCCGCGCGTTAAACGAACGTGATTTGACGTAACACACTCGTGCCGGATGTTCACTTTCGTCTGGGAAAGTAACGAGAGCGACGTTTACATAATTGACCGTGTACTTTATACAGGAAATTAAGCGGCGAGTTCGAAACGTCGCGGGGCTGTTAATTGCGACATGCATGGACCCAATGCACGCTGTTGTATAATTATCGGTTTACACTTGCGGTGAACCAGTGTTCACAGCGGCTCTACGGCGTGAAATTTCCTTTTTTCTTTTTTCTTCTTCTTTTTTTTTTCTTTTTCTTTTTGCGGCTACCAACTGACGCCTGTTACGCGAAACGAATTATAACTCGGTTTTACGTTAGACGGATCACGACCAATCCTGCCACAATGTAAATTTAATCTTCTAGTTCTATTTTTTTTTTTTTTTTTTTTTTTACTATATTATTTCCTGTAATATATATATTTATTGATCAAATTCTTAATTTATATATATTAATATTTAAATATATCTTATCTTAGAAAGATAATTAGAATCGATGTAAATACGTATATTTTACGTATATATGCTTGCCATATATTCTGAGAGAACTTCGTTACGATTCCCCATTCGCTTTCGAGGAAACGAGAGATTCTTCTGTTTTCCTTTTGCTACCTTCCTTCCTTCGAGTTAAATAATACACCTTACGACGATATATCACAATTCCAACGTTATTAAAGTGGCAATTCCGATCATGTCAGACCGAAGTAAGGATATACGGATTGCAAAAAAGTCGTATCAAGAATCGCGAAAGGAGAAGCAAGAATTCCGAGAGAGGACGTAAATTCGAATAATCGAGTATAACTCCATCCTTCTTGCACCCGTCCTATCCTATACTTATCTATACTCTTGTATCCGCGTAGCACGGTAACCAGATATTGCGGAGAATTAATTGCACACGCTCACCCGACCGGTAGTATACCTATGGTAATACAGACGACTTTAATTAGCGATCTGGTTCTTGTCCGTTCTTTTCAAAGATAGTTAATCACGCGCGGCTCCTCGTTTTACACGTAATAAGAAAATTTCACAATAATGCTCGGCCATCGATCCTTCGGCTATCGTCTGAATGGATCGTAAAGAGTTACGATGGGAGCGCCTCCTACGGCGTATCTATACACAACGCAATAATTCTTCCACTTTCTGGCCTGGCTCAGGCGTTAAAGAAACTTCGTGGCCAACGAATGCACTTCAACAAGAACCTTGGATTCTGTATCGAATTTCAACCAGGGATATTTCAACCGTAGGTTGATTTAACGCGACCGCAAATTTAGAAGATATTCACGCGTACAAGTTATCTCGTTTGCCGTTTTATTAACTCTTAATATACCTGATGCGTTTAATGGGAAAGTAAATTTACGTGTCGTAAAGATTTCTATACTTGATTCTATATAATGTATGTCATAATAATTTTTCCAAGTAATCCGAATAAGATAAAGGAGAAAATATTTTTGTCAAAAATATTTTTTTTTTTTGAAAACGTGCTTTCAATTCGAGAATGCATACTCATTTTGAATTTCATTGTATTTTTCCTTGTTTTACGATCGTTCTGTTTCTTATCATTTATCGAAAGATGATATCCCCCATTTTGTATTAATGTGTTCGAGGTATATAGTTTCACACAGATGAAAATAATTCACATAATAATTTAAAACGAATATATTTTTTTAAAGATAACATTATTCAAGAAGAATAATATAAAATTTTACAATTAATGGTCTGTGTATAAGCACATATATATGTTTCGACCGATATCTTTTATTCATCCTAATACTGGCTGAAAGGTATCGTAGCTTTTTTCCCCCCTGATGACAAAAATCTCTTTGATGTCAATGTTCGTTATATATTCGCTTTGTATTCGAATCCTTTCAAATGTCCCTTATCAAATGTTATAGAGAAAGTTGATGTTAATCCTGGCTAATAATATGTAACTCCGTCGCAACAGAGATATTTCAGTCGGAAGATAAAACCCTTACCGCGTATATTATTAATGGCGATATGGTTAAAGTATCGATAGTTGGAATTTTTTTTACATTAATCGGATTAGAAACGAATTATTTTATTTATTTCATTCTGGAAGATCGATCTTTTTTTGAATTTATTGGAATTTTTGATCTATAAAATTTTTATCTTTTATCGTCAATTTCAGCAATGAGCAAGCGATTTATAGAACGCATCAAGCTTCCTTTCAAAATCAATTCATTTCAACGCCATGCCTATCAATCGAATTTCGATTGAACGATGTGCTGCTCGATCCATCCATCCTATTTTTCACCGGACAGAGACGAGTAAAAGCGAAATCTTATCTGGAGGCATCGCGAACACTTCGATTCCCTTATCGTGTTCACTTGTATCGTTCGATTCTCGTTTTTTTTTTTTTTTTTTTATCGAGGCAGAATTCTACTCGTGTGCAGCCAGGGTAGAGGCTGATTTATGACTTTTACCTAAGGACAAGTGCGTCCTCCGGGACAGATGTATGGCAAAACAAGAAACATGGGGGAGGGTAATAATAGTTTCTTGCGGTTCTGCAGGGCAGTGAACACGTAGAAAGGATAATCCCTGCGTCACCATAAATTCCAATGATAATAATTACCGCGTCTCTTTACCCCTCTTTTCTCTGGCAACCCTTACGAACGCGTGCCACCAACCCCATGTATAATTTTTGCCCGCGTAAGCCTCGAAAGAGTATTCCCCTTTGTCGCGCCACGAATTTTTTTGCTGGAATCTGGGATCAAATGATCGTAGTGAAGAAGAATAAATGGTTCGAATATTGGAATATTTATCCCCGTGAATGGGACGAGGAGAGAATGGATTCTATTAAAGTGTGATTCGATAAATTCGATTTGAACTTTGGTGGCAGACTTGAAGTGAATCCGAAAGTGATCCAAAGGAAGCCAGGGAATTATAATATGCATGACATCTCTAGGAAATTTTAATATTTTTGTCATCGCTCTCCTCATCAACATGCAAAGTTCTGAATGAAGAAAGTTCTGAATGAAAGTTTTAAATTTCTCTCACATTTTCTAATTCTATTGTTTATTTATATATTTGAGGTTAAGATTAAGATTAAGAATTAGGTTAGCATCTTTCAACCATTTCAAAAATCGAAAATCTAGTTAATTCCTATTTGAAACAGATTGTCATTCGAAACGTTGTTACATCGAATTTCGTAGAATTTCTCGAAGAACTTTTAGAAGAACGAGTCTAATTAAGAACGAGTAACAGACTCAAGGCACAAAGATATTAATAATAAAATCACTTAGATCTAAAAATGGCTAGGTGAAACACTCGAGAAGGGATTAAACGAGGTCGAGAGGGATTGATACCATTTATACTTTACTTTTTAACGAGCGTCGTTCGTGTAACGAACAGAAATTTTATTAAAAAACTGACTGACGAACGAAGGGTCAACAGTTTTAGCCGGCAAACAAGTAAATTCGAGCGATTTATTTATTGTTACAAAAGTTTCCGTACAAATAGCGGCCATATTTACTCGAGCAGAGTTCCAGAAAACAAACGTCGGGCCTCTGTGCGTTTCACGCTCGTCGATGAAAGCCAATTTAAATCGATGCAAACTAATTTGCAAAGAAAACTTTGTACCGTGTATCGATCGATCGATCGATACCTCTCTCTTGTTTACGAAAACGGACAAAATGAAAAAAAAAAAAAAAAGAAGAGAGAAAAAGAAAAGAGAGAAGGAAAGGAACGAATAAACGATTGGAATTGGAAACCAGCCCGTAAGATTTTCGATTATTTCACAACTCTGGACCTAGCCACCTAACGGTTAAATCGGCGCAGCAAATCAATTCGTTCCGGTGGAAACGTAAATTACGTTTCGAAGGGACGAAACGTTCTAATTCGGTCAGGCCTCTCTGATCTGCACCGTGGCTCGTGGTACCGGTGGTAAATGGAGTTAGTTTCCGGAATACCTGGATGCTTCACGCACTAACGAGTTCCTGATGTTCCACGTGCCGCAATCTCGGACCACAGCTTCGTTAGACGGAGATAAAGCGTTGCACCAGCCGACTGCAACGATCGTCTGGAAATTGCGTCTAAGTGCCACTTCTGGGTCCGTCAGAAATTGTGCCGTCTTGTTAATTCACCAGCGGAAATATATCGGGGAATATGTGTGTCGAATTCTCGAGATAAACGGCCAACCAATTGGGAAAAATATTCCGTTCCGTGTGAGTGATGTAATTATTCGATGATTCGAGGTTGTAGGGTAATTGTACAGTCGAGTTATATGGGTGAATTAATCAATGCCATTTTAAATATTACGCGAAAATTGCAAAGAAATATTTTAATATTTCCAAAGTGATTTCAAAGTGAAATTAAAGTAATTTTTGAAACTAGCTTCTACAATTTACGGAATAAGAAAATTTATCTATCGAGTATTTCGAATTTCTAATTTCTACATTAATATAATACATTCGATCCAACTTAATATCGAAAGCAATTCGTTTGCAATTTTTAAACAATTATTTCCAATTGATATAACAGTTCTAACGGGCGAAACAATTTGCAAGTAAAATATAACCCTGTCAAGAAAGGTTAAGCGAACCGAGGTTGAAAACAAAGAGTAGCATGTAGAACGGTACATATAGTGCGTAGAACAACAACGTTATTCATTAATATATTCCAGCAGCATTGTCTGCAACGTAACATGTCGTAACCTCTAACCGAATGAATATATATTGGGTGAATTTATAAGTTAAAGCTCCGCACCACTTCACAAATTGTCGTGAAATAAATATAGATCTGTTCGATCGATCGATTAATTAACGCACAACCAAAATATAATTGATTAATTGAATTAATTAACAAAGATTGGCGGCGAACGAAAATTTTCACTCCCTTGATCTATCGTTTAACTCTGACTTGAAAGGATGCAGGCGAAATGCATCGGAGAACATTTCAACAGGTTCTTTTGCTAAGATTGTTCGATGAACTCGTTGAATAGCGCACGGTAGGTATCATTGTTCGCCGAAGAATACCCTACGTACGTTTCTGAATGTGCTATTACCTCAGTACATGGAGATTAGAGGCTATTGTCTTGGTCTAATAGCTCCATGTTGGCATAATTAATAATACATCATCCATGCAAGGGTGTGCGAGGTGACTGTCAGTAATATTCCACGGTGCATCGGTTGCCCCGGTATCCGGCAAACTGCATTACCTGATTAAACTAAAGATCGAAGTAGTACGAGTCCCGTAACAATTACGTTACCTACGAATATACGTCGTTCAATCACGCGACACTATGCGCGAATTTTGCATACATAATACCCTGCTCTCCTCAAATAGAATCGAAGCTAAGAGGAATAATGAAATTGAACGATTATCAAAATTTGATTTTTTTTTTTTATCAATTTAAAATTCGTTCGTTCTCCTTCTCTTATTTCCCTTATTTAAATTAATAAAATGAAAGGTTTATTCGTTCGATATTACATTTCTATCGATATTCGATATTTAGTTTTTCAATGTTAAAGCGAAACGCCGGCAAATTTCGAGCCGAATCAATTCGTGCTCGAAATTTGACAAAAGCCAGCCGATCAAAATGGAAAAAAATTCGCAGAGAGAAACGCAAGAAATACAAAGTTGCAGCGGTACTCAGCACGGGGCCTACAGTATATCCGTGTCGCGTTTAAGGGATCCACCGTGTATATACGTGTCTCTGTGTCCACAACGAAACCATCAGAAACTCGGTCAAGGAGCATCGAGGAAAACACTCGGTTACGCTCGCGTTGTGAAACGAGTTTGAGTAGGAGAGAAGTGGGCACTTTAGACTCGTTTAGGTTCCTCCACGTTTGCTCCCTTGCTCGTAATATTCCCTCCTTCTTCCCCCTCTGCCGAATATCCACAACACAGAGTCGCAACGGCAGCGTTTTCGAGCAACCACCGTCTTCATTTTTCGCGATCGCCCGCCTCGTTTAATTCATTGGGCCATCATCGTGAAATAATTTTTTTCGAACCCTTCTCGAGAAATAAAATCGGCCCATCCGAACGTTTATCGCGCGATAATAAAGCTTTCGAGCGTGAATTAATAGAGACAAATGGTGGATTTCTCTTTTTTTTTTTTTTTTTTTTTTTTTACGTAGGAATCTTCCAGGTGAAAAATGATAGCTGGAATGATAGATATAGGCTATCAAGGATATATATATATATATATATATATCTGGTTATTTGCTTGTTTTCTCTTTTTATATCTTATTGCGTTCCTTGTCGTTGATGAGTTTCTTATTTGTGAGTTTTATTCGTGCCAAAGTTTTTATCGAAATAAATTGAGATTGTGATTTTTATGTGAAAATTAATAATACGTATTTAAATCTAAAATCAATTTATACGTGAAAAATTTCAAATGCGTAAGAAATTTCTCTTTCCTTTCATATTTAAAGTTTAAGATAGAGTAAAGAATTCCTATATATACGATAATTGTGAATCAATTTTACTTGAAGAAATTCGTAATTTAATAGAACATCACGGTATAAGGAAATTATACCGAAGGATAAACATTCAATCCCGTAAAGAAGATGTTCAATTAATCGTACGGAGATCTCCCTCTTCGTTCGAGCCACCAAGAAAAGCAATTCTCGCGAAACGTATTATTTTCGAAACGGAGAATAGGTAGGATGTCATGCACGTTACAATTGGACCGAGTAATTATCTCGTTCCGTTCGTGTGGTAGGGAGGAGCAAGGGTGTACGTGAGGTCGGGGTGTTAACGAACCGGACAATGAGTAGTCACGGTTCGTTAGATACTCAACAACCAAATAATTAGCAAGCGCATTCGGATCCCCCGCGCGACTGGATTTTGGACATTGCGTCGCGCCTTTGTCAAATTCCATTTAACGTAACGATCTTCGCGTTTCTTTGTGTCCCCTCGTGCTTTCGATATTACGTATTTCACGGATATACCTTTTCAAATATGCGCGATCACGAAACGAAGATATCCACTGTTATTCCATCGATGAACAAAAGCATCGACAGCTACAGTAATATCCGTACACAGAAATGGAAATGGAGGAAGAATAAGCCTCTTTGCACCTCAACTTTTTCCTTTTTTCAAAATATTCCGTCTAACATCTTTTTATTTTTTAGAAATTAAATTGCTTTTATTAAATAACAATTGGAAGAGTGTATCGTTAATATAGCGATTGATTCAAAATATTTCAAAATGGTTTTAAGTAGCAGGATAAAATTCTTTGATACGAATTTTCTGCGAATCGTTGATGAACGATTCAGTGCATAAAGCTAAAGTAAACTCGTAATCCGTCATATCTGTCCCTATTGCTAATTAAAATCTCTTGTATCTCCTCGTCGAAAACTAAAATTGGTTAATCCGATTTCCAGTGGAATTCCTCTGGAAAGTCTAATGAAAATCTGACCGGGGCATTTGCGAAACGCTTGTTTCGCCCACAGGTATCCCCCGTGGAGAGAATCCGCGCGATAGAGAATTGGAAAGCGTGTTGTTTATGAAACTATCTCTATCCAACGTGGTTCCAAAGTTTTGGAAAATTTCAGATCACGTCGTGTCCGAAATATATTACTCCATGCAACAACGGATTACTTCCTTGTTCGTTTCGTGATTTATCAAGATTACAATGTTTAATTTCATTGATGAACGTATATTTATAAAAGATAGGTTTTCCATGTAAAAATAAAATAAAATTATAAAATTCTCAACTGATTGAATTGAACAATTGGTCTTCGATCGATCATTTACGCGTCGAATGAACGACACGAAATGTGCGATTTCTTAAAAATTAAACGCTATTGCTATTATTATTATTATTACATCCAAGAATATTATTATCCTCGCCTCTTATATTTCTCGAACAATTTTCTTCGAGATATTTAAATGCCCGACATCTTCCATTTTCCGTGTTTTAATTTCACCGGAACGAGTGAGCCATCTTGAACAAGAAAATTCCGGGTCACTCCGTGAACTGAATTCCTAAACTACATGTTAAAAATGAAATATACCATGCAAATGAATCTGCATTACGGTTTTTCTTCGAGAGAGCGTTCAAAAGGGGAAGTTTCGAAACTCGGTTTCCTCGGGAAAGGTTATAAAGAGTTTAAAATGGCCGGGTATTAAACAAAATGCTGACGCGTTGAGAAAGTGACGTACTACTATCCTGAAGGCGGAGAACGTTCAAGGATGAGAGGAGATATCAAGTGTGGGTTTATGCAAGACAAGCGCGTTTCGCCGCATAATTTCAGTCTTAAAGTGCACTTTATTAAAAATAATAACCGTAGAACGGAGTTACGTGATTCGGAATAGAAACCGTTTGAAAGATTACATTTGAAAAAGATCCATCCATTTATTGCTTCGAACGAAAACGACTTGTGAAAAATATATATCTATATTTATATTACTTATATAATATAACTTATTAATTATTGTTTATCAGATATATATAATTATATCACATCCATTTCACCACTAATCCTCTCTTCATTCTCTTTGGTACGAAAATAAATATTTTTTACTTTGGACATCTGAAAAAAGAAATAACGAATAGATTCGTCCGACCGATTTCTTCGAAAAGAGTATTTATCATTTTTCAAAATAGATTCTTAATTTCTGAACGAAATTATTAAATCTTACCTTTGATTATTCTTTTACAAAAAAAAAAATCTCAAAATATTTTAAATTTGTCGAAATCGATAGCTGCCAGGAAGTCTCTGTGCACTTGAGTGGCCATGGGCACCGTGATCCCCGTATCCAATTTTATATTCAACTGTTGCTCCATGCTGAACGAAAAATTCGACAGATTCTCCTTATTGCTGATCATCTCATCACGTTTGCACCTCCTGTCCCTTCTTTGCCGCGCGACACTTTTAACCGTTCTCTCCGTCAACCCCCTTTGACCGTTATTATTGTTGTTATTGTTGTCCCAATTCTGTTCTCGCAAAGGGGTCTCGTATTCACGTACGCTCGATCTGAACCGGTGCAGGATAAGCTTCTTGGCGGGCAACTCGAGCGAGAGCGACGAAACAGTCGAGTCGGAAACTTTCGTCCGTTTCACGTTCTCGTCCTCGTTCGTGGACACGGTCTTTTCGATATTTTGCTCCGACGAGATCTCGATCTTCACCGTTTCACTCGCCCCTCCCTCCTCCTCCTCCTCCTCGGGCTTCGCTTTGTCGATCGCGCTCGAGGCGGGGGACAAACGCTCCAACCATTGAGACTTCAATCGTGGATCGGTGAGGAAACTTATCAAAGGTATGTTCTCTATATCGAACTCTCTGCAACTCACCGAATACTCGTAGCTCACTTTCGTTCTCAACTCTTCTACGCGCTCGTTCTTACGTATACTGTTCGACGATCTCAGTCGCATGTTGTACGATTTACCAATTATCTGTCTCGGCCATTTAGAATTGTGTTGGTAGGCCGGCAACACGTCGTTGTTCACGATTTTATACTTGGTCCTGGATGTGATCGCGTGCGTTCGCGACTCCGGATGGCACAACTCGCAGTGGACGTAATAATCCCCTTTGGTGAAAAAAGTCTCGCCTGTAAACAGGGGAGGGGGGAATGGATTTCAATCAATTTGTCGATTCGATCTAAATGCGTGTTTTCAAATAATAGATTAAATAATGGAGTAAGCCTTTAATTGGCAAGATATATTTGCCGTCATCTTGGTAAATATATATATATATGTGTGTATATGGAGAATTTTATTTCTTGATGATTTATGATTTATGGATTTACCGTAGAAATTGAATAAAGTGACTAGAAATAAACTATGGCTTGTGACTTTTAAACTTTTTGAAAAAGATAATTCTCACATAACCTGAAAACCCTGAATTATTTCGATTCACACTGTTCAAAGTGTCATTATTTAAATTTTAAATAAACTTAAATAATTTAACACGAACTCGGTCTATAATTTTTTCAAAGTATTTTTATACAAATGTAAAGAATACATATTTTACATTGGAGTGAATCGGTTCTATTTATTATTGGGAACGAACAAAATCGTTAATTATTTTCTCAAACGGAATTTTTTCGAAAAAAGAAAAAAAATAACTACGATTAACAGCTTTTAAAAAATAATATTTTTGGAGTTCCGATTATACGATTAATTTACATTCCGATCGACGAAATTCGAATCGATTTGAAATTAAAAGTCAACAAAGGAGCAGACGAACGAATTCCTACCCCTAAACACTATCTGCAGGTGAAATAAATTCGCGTATCGACTCTTTGTCGTCCCAACTTTTGTGTAGTAATCATTGTGTGAGGTCGTAGGTGATAATAAAGGGCCACCACCAAACGCGGCAAAGCAGAAATCGTGAAAACGTAATTGAAACCAGGGCATTCGGATTTGTTATTAGAGAGTGCTCCAGAAATATAAAGGGTGGCGCGTTTATCTGACAAACAACAAAGAACGCGTGGCAATAGTGTCTTCGATGGAGGATCGAGGAGGATCGGTTCGGTTTATTTAGAGCGTGGCGAGATAATCGAACCGATCTTGGAAATAAGAGACGAAGATTGTGTACATTAAACGATCCCCTCTCTCGACTTTCCACCCAACTTTCGTCTGCTCGACACTTTCGCTATTTTACGCGTGCACAATGTATTCCCTAGTATTTACAAGATTATAGAGTGTTGAGCTATACCGATATCACCAATGGTATAATATTTAAGTAACACTTATAATGGAAGTCATTTCGAGATTAAGAAAATTCGATAAGGGTAGAAGAAGTAAATAAATTTTTAATCCGGTTGGATCCAATGAAATTACGAGGAATTCAGAACAGGTGACTGATTTAAACTTTTGACACTTCTAAAGATAAATGCGCGATTAATTATCAATTGACAATTTTATTCTCTTGGCTTAATCGAATTGAAAAAAAATTAAAATTTATTTATTTAGAAGTCAAACCGATCAATTTCCATCAATCTGTCTCTGTGCAATAATTCTTCAATTAGGCACTCTTCTAATAGGTCGTGGAACGAAATGAAAATTTTGACAAGTGTATAATTACACTTACCGCAACAAATGTTCAGCTTTTGTCTTAAATGAATCCTTTCGTTGTGCCTTTGGACGTTGTATTGTCGAGGACTTTCGTATTTGCAACCACTACAAGTGTACATCGTCTTCTCTTTTTTGTTACGTCCTTTTCGTGCCGAAACGATATCTTTGTTTTGATAACTGAAATTTCATATTAATCGTCATCAAAAAAATCCGAAAAATTTTGCAACGATAAGGGAAAAGAATAGATTCGTCAATTTGAGTAAAAAATTATCTTAAAAGAATTATGTAAGTGTAAAATTTAGAATTTTGAAGTTTGACACAGGTGTACGCGATACGATAAATCAGAAATGATAGGGAAAAAAAGATCCAAGAATTTCAACAAAACTCGAAAAAAAAAAGAAAAGTAGGAAAATTGTCACAGAAAATTCCAGAACGTGTAACATAATTTTACGATGCAACACAAAAGATAAAGGAAAATAGATCGAATTTTTCGAATAAAATAAAAGAGAAATACGAGAATTATTTCCTTCGTTCGCACTATAAATTAATGAAAAACGCTATAAATAAATTATATTATAATGACATTTTACAACAAGCTCAGCAATTTAACAAAAATTAAAGAAAATCACGAAAGATTCGAAAACTTAGCAGCAATAACACTTTCATCGTGCAAGAAACTAACAAGTAAATAGCAAACACTAGATAGTTTGTTTAAAATCGAGCGAAAAACGAGGAAAATAATTTTCTTCGTTGACACCAATTAAAACACGTGCATCGATGTCATGTTACAAGTCCTGGAAACTTTCGAGCAAAAATCCGTTAGAACGTCATCGACTCCATTACCACGTGACAAAGAACCGGTACCACGCACGCACTATCATCGATATAATTAACCAAACACTAAAAAAAAAAAAACCACCACAATATAATTTGCACACGCGTAATCACATCGTATGATCGAACGACACTCGAAAATGCGAAATATATTATACTCAAATTGAAACGATCGAGCAAATATCACTGAATATTTTATCGAAATATTTTTAACAAAAGGACAAATTAATTAATAATTAATAAAATGACAACTCTCACATGTCAATCTCTTTGCTAATTCTCATTGTTTATAACGAGGAAAACAAATAAAATAACAAGAAATCGCGAGTATCATCCAGTATTTGTTGCCTTGTTTGACACTCGAAATCTTAACGATGCTTTCGGGACACTTACCAATGACGAACTGAAGCGGCGCTAGGAAACTTCAAAGGGAAGGATCATTTGTCAGTATCGATGCCGAACGCTCGGCCAAAAGGCGGTATCCTCTAATCCATCCGTCCCCTTTGTGTTCATCGCACTTTGTTTTGACTTCGTCCAATATAAATTGTTGTCGCGAGTCTTTTCTTTAACAACGTGTCTTCGTTTTAAAAATTAAGAAATAACAAATGGGGACTATGCGTCCATCTGACGATCTACTGGAATTTTTCATCATGTACATCCATCTCTTCTCTTTTTATGATCGATTATCTTTTTGATTCGAGGTTAATTTAGTAAATATGGAGTAATTGGGATTGAATTATCGATTGCAAGAGATCATCATTTCTAACGAAAAATTAATCGTCAACTTTTCAACTTTCAACGAATCATGCGAGTTTCTCTTCTCTTCGAGTTTGCCTCTTGTATAAGTTAATCCATAATATAATCTGAAATGGAGTTTTAGAATTTTAGTTTCATTTTTAGTTTCTCTCTCTCTCTCTCTCTCTCTTTTTTTTTTATTAAAATTTAATCATATCTTTTATTCATGACAATTTCTATGAATTTTTTATACCCATGAAAATAAAAAGCAAAATGTGTGTTAAAAATTGTATTTAAAAAATCGTCGTGTATAAAAAGATTAAAGAAGATTAAAAATACGGTATATTTAACTTAGAGAATGGATATTAACCCTTTCAGGACCAAATTTTTTAAACGGATAAGAGAAAAATGATAGAAACACATAGAAACACATCTTTTCACGATATTTTTATATTAAAAAAAAAAAAAGAAGAAGAAGAAAAAAGGTATAACTAAAATTTCAGGTTTATTTTCCCAAAAAAGAAATATTAATTACTCGTTATTGATTAAAATTACTATACTTTGTAACTTTGACAGGATTAAGCGTGGAAAAATCATCTAAATTTTCCCCGCGAATGAAATAAGAAAGCGAAATAAGCGAATTTGCTTGGACAAGGAAACGCAGAGCGGCAAGTTTCTATTTGCATTTTCGATAACACTGAATGTTCGATGTATCGGCAATGTACATTCTCGAAACACTTTCAGTGTCGTTCGGCCAGGAGACGCTATGCATTTTAAGCGGTAACCTATCGGCCAAGAAGCTGCACAGAGCGAATTTCGATAGGGCAGCGCGACGTTCGAATAATAATCAGCGTTAATTGCAGACGTGCACAATGGCCCTCGGTCTATGCACCGCGCTTACCAGCGTCTTAAAAGTCTATTTCCTTACGAATCGTAAACGAATTCAATTTAGTTTTATCGCTCTTTGAATACGTAGCTCTCGTTAACGATTTGGAACATCATCAAGAATGATTGAAAAAAGAAGGAAGAAGTTGAACCATCATTTTGAACGCATGATTTTTAATTTCAAATTATTCGCGGGATATATTTTTTCGATATAGATGACGAATAGTTCATTTAGAAAAATTAAAAAATTTTATTACGTACAGATCGATCTAATATGGAAATTTTAAGATTTAAGATAGAATTAATACAATTCACCGATATTCCATAAATTGCATATATATCGAATGTGAACGAAACATTGTGATAATATAAAATGTAGAAAGTAACTGCAAAAGTTACTGAAAAACTTTTGAAAACAATCATTCATTCGATATATGAATTGTTTTAAAGGGTTCGATAAATCGGAAAAATAACAATTCTAAGTCCGAGAAAATGGTATTTCACGTGTTTCCCATTATTGCGATACAAAATTCTTGGAAATAGAATCAAAGATTCCCACACTTCTAGTATGTTAAATCAGCACTGTGGACGCCGCAAATTTTCTCAATTAGAGTGCAATGAGACAGGATCCCATAAAATAACTACTGGCCGAACAAGACCGAGTTTCACTGTTGGACGATTATATCGCGGTTGGTGCATCGTGGGTTGTAACTAAGCTCCTCGTAAAAAGTGAACTGCCCGATCTTCTGAGAGAAATACTTCTGGCCAAGAGAATCCTGCAACCGGCCACTGAACCCACGACCTCGAGAGTCAAATACTCCACGAAGATGCGATACGAGTCGCGGAGATGTATCCACCTCGTAAAAACTGGACCCCGAGCTAGCTTTCCTAGATACGCAACGTACACTTGCATGGAATTGTGCAGCTCTTGTGAAATACACACCTTGTTGGCGATCTTGCTCTTGATCGATGCTGGACACACTGCCTTAAACAACAATTTTTTACAGTTTAAATTTATTTCCTTCAAGTTTATGCTACTTTGGAGTTTATGGTACCTTGGCTGGTTTGATGGTACTTTTTTAATTTGAATCAGCGCGGAAAATTGATGAATAATATCACCAAGTGTCAGGGAAAAAAAGAATTGAATTAAAGAATTATTTGAATTAATATTGTTGAGAGGATTAGTAGAGAATAGAATTTATTTTTGATAATGTGAACAATGAAAGGATTAAGTCGAAAAAATTTTTATAAGTATCTCCTATCGATTTTGCAACGGAGGAGACTTTTTCCCCTCTGAATCGATGTTACACAATTATGCCGAGATCTTTCCACATAGCGTTTATCAAGTAGCTAAGGAGAAACGTCTGATTTCCCAGGTGAGTTTACGGTATCTGGAAGCAAGTACAGATGTACATACACTTTGGAGAATTTACTTGGAATTCGATATCATTGTTGCATATATATTTATTCCCAGTTTCCGCTTGTTTCACGCTTCCTTATCACGGTAACTCAAATCTTTACTGAATCGTTATCACCTGTTGTGCACCATATTTCGCGTAATAATTTCAAACCTCCAAATCTCCATTTGAAAAAATTACAGAATTTTTTTCGCGTTTCTTCAAATATTTCTAATTAATTACTATTTAAATGTTACAGTGAATACGATTTTAGAGAAAAAGTAATTTAATTTTTTAAACAGAGTATTAAAATTATGTGAAAATATTGGAAATAGAGAAACATAGGAAGACTTGTAATTTTTAACGCAAGAATATTAAACGATAAAGTTGTAACTTGTAATATAATACAACGTAATGATATTCCTCGGCTACATTTTAGAATTAAAACCGCCTCGTATCTCGTAGGAATATATCCATGCCTCCACAACTTTGAGACTTGTTTCACACCCTTGGGATTCCCGTACAAAAACCTTTTACCGCTTTTCGAAAGATCCCTGCATACGAATTCGTTACACAAGTTTATTAATTATTCCGTTCGATCGTCAAAAATTTACAATTCACAGATCAAATAAATATTTCATTATAAATTCTTGGGGGAATCGAGACAGTCAAGAGAGCAACGACTTCGTAAGAACTTTAAAATTTTGAGCCCGGAGTATCTCACGAGTATCGTTGTATCTTTTATTTAAAAAAAAAGAAAAATCGCACAAACATCTCCATACTTTCTCGTTAAGAATTAACATATATCGATGGCTTTAATACCGTTCAACAAGATTTTCAATTCTTGTTCGTATATTTCCTTGTCAACTTTTACTCTTCTCTCGCTTTTAAAGAATAAAACATTACGCAAGCATCTTCGACATTAAGAATAACTCGACGAAACATTCATCCTCTTCTTCCTTCCGCGCGACAAATCCCAAGATCTTGATAAACGCGACACGTCTCAGTTACAAGACACGATATAATTGCAAAAAGAAAAAGAAAGAAAACATCTCCCAAGCTTATTCCATCAAGGCCAGGTCGAAAAGAAGGGATATTAATTCGCGTACGTAGAAAACAGCTCATTTTCCACGAGAGGGTGGACATTTTTCGACGCAGCAAGGAAGCGGGTAGGAAAGAATTATTATGCGAAAAGTTCGTGCTCCTCGTTTCTTCCCTGATGGACGATTAAAACTTGCAGCGTCGAATTTACAAATTCCTTGGGGGTGTTCGCGGTGGCGGAGGGCATTAGTTCGCCTCGGCTGCCCACCTCAACCGCCGAGGCCCCGCCGACCTCGAATTAGAATTTAAATCTGCGGAACGGCTCGCTCGTAATGGCTCGATTTCTTTCGTCACGGTTACGCGGATAGCTAACCGCCCCGGGACAGCTCGTCTTCCTCTTATTCTTCGTCTCCTCTTCTCCCTTCTTTTCCGTGACATGATACGAACGTGTGACTGTTGGATAACCGCGACACAATTATGCGACAATATGAACAAAACACCATGTGTACATAATGTTTCAATTGAAATTTTTATCGCTAATAATTCTTTTATACTCTTTATTACTAATTATGGTAGTATTTAGTAGGGGAAATTTGGATGAATTTTCGCAAGAAATAGATGATAATGGTATTCAATTTCTTTGAATGGACAAAGAATTGCAGTAATAAAAAAAATTTTGTAACAAATAAAGTTTAAACAAACAATTATCAAGTGTAAAATAATCAAGAAAGTGTAATAATAACAAAATATAAATTCCATTTTTAAATACCTTACATTTCTGTAAAAATTACCTCGTATTTACGAAAGATCTGAAAAAAAAAATTACAACTTCTTCAAAATAAATCCATGTATTATATTTTTTATTCTTTTTTTTATATTTGCAACTATTTGCATAACTGATATCGAGAGAGAGCGAGATGTCTCACGATGCGAAAGGCTTGAACTAAACGCTTCCAATTCGAGAATCGCGTTAATATTGGCCGATGGAGGACACGAGGCGTTAATATTTCGGAAGCTCTTCCGGTGCCACGTACGAACGTGTACATATTTAAGCGGCTTATAGTTCAACCGGTTTTCGCGATGGTAATTGGTTTATCGGCAAGATTAATAGCAACCATGTCAGTGCAGGATGAGCTTCTGGCCGAAGGAACAAGGTCAGGCATTACGTAATTCTATTCATTTTGTATGCACGTTAGAGAGGTACGAATTATCAGCGAAATTTTGATGATTAAGTCTGATCTGTTCGACATAATGGACGTAGATTAAGAATTAAAGACAGGAAGAGAAGATTGAAATATTCGTTTCTTTTCATTTTTCTATTCTATGGTATTAGAGTTTGATTTCACGTTATAGAATTTTAAATCGTGAAATTAAAATGTTACTTCTTATCCAACGGAAGATTAATTTTTCATAATCTTTCGTGAACGCTGTTCATTGTATTATTTTTGTTAAAGTATGATATATTTTAGATACGAAAAAATGATAATAAAATTATTGGACAAAACCGAGCCGAAAATAGGTAAATAAATAATTACGTTTGATATCGATACAAATCGATTCGTCGTATTAAAATTTTATTTGTCGAGTAAATTTAATAATACATGCTTTGCGCTATGAAAATGTATTTTCGTATTCTAAAGAGTTATTAATCGAATCATCGATATAATCAAAATATTATTCAATTTATCGAACAAATTAAGTATTAATCCGATAAAATATGCCTGATATTAATACATTATATAAGCATTATTTGCATATTTTGCCTCGTATTATATTATACTTGGAGTAAAACAATTATTATTTCACGTCACTCGTTCAAAAAATAAAGTAAAACAAATTAAGTGTTGCAAAGTAAAAAAATTATATCTTCACTTTATCAAAGCAAATTATACAAAACTAAATATTTCTCCAATACAAAATACTTTTCGAACCACGCTTTCAACATCATCGTTTCCGTTTCCAGATCATCCAGGAATGCCTCCTATCTTCATCAAGCGGATTCATGGAAACCGGACGTAACGTATAAAATGAAAAGTTTGGTACGAATTCATTCAGCGCGGGTATAGTGACGGGCGCATGCGCGTTGAGTGTTTCGGTGGCGCTCGCGAGGGTTCGTGATCAGTCGGCGACGCGGGGTGGGGATACGCCGGTCGAAGGGATAGATAGCGTAGTCGCGGTCCGATGGACGAGCCGCGTGGAGGGACGAGAGAGGGTGCGGAGTCCGCGTGTCGTTGACAGCAGCGGCGGCTAGCAAGCCTCGCTTAAGCGTCGCTCGACAGTCGAAGCCGGTCTCTCGGCGTGCGAGTATCGAGAGTATCGCGAAAGGGTTCGTTCGAGTTCCGTTCTCACCCGGCGACGCGAGCTTGTCACCTGTCAACCTTTGCCCGTCGCGAAAGAAAGTTCGAAGTCAACCGAGACCTAACCTCTGCGTTTAAATCGAGTTTTCCTTATCGTGTGTGTCGCGCTAACGAACCATCGAGTTCTCGATCCCTCGTTGTGCGTTCGTTCGTGTCGTGCCTGTTCGCCAACCACGTTTCCGCTCGCGTGTGTCCAGTGTGCAGAAGTGTATGGATTCCACGGCGGAAGCAACGCTGTCGAGATTGCGAGGACGTTCCTTCTGGCCGGTTAACTCTTAGGTAAGTCGATTCACCTCTTTATTGCGACGTCTCTGGCCACTGGCGTATCGAAACGATCGTTCGAATTCCCGCCTTGTGAAGCGTCGTGTGCGAACCATTCGGACTCGAACCAGTCGACTCCATTTTATGAATTCTAACTTTTTTATCGGAATATACAAAACGAGTGTTTAATTCGTTTATTACGATTGATAAGTTCTTGGCTTCTGTGTAATGCGCATAACCTTAACGCGTAAACTGAAAAAACGGAACACGTTCCCTTATTTCCGCGAATTATGAATAAATAGAAACGGGACCATCTATCTGTTTACACCTCGTAATGTTATCGTGAAATCGATAGTGAGATACATGTATCGTAACGACGCGCAACACGGTATCCACTATTCAAGGTTATGGTTTAATCGACTGAATTGAAGTTTCCTCCGAAACTAGAAAATGTGCACGCTTCTCGTTTTCGTTTGATTAAAAGTACACGATTGATCAGTTCGTATGAACTAACCTTCGTTAATACCGAATAACCCAGTTACGCTCGACTAAGGAGGCATAGTACACGCGACCTACATTAACGGGTGTACACCTAAAGGTTGACGTGCGCTTGCCCGCATTATGCATCGGGATTCTTTTGAATTCTCACTTGGAATAGGGTACGAAGTAGTAGGATAAAAATCGATTTACGATATTTTTTTCGCTTTGATACCTGAGAGCCGCTTTGATACTCGGCATAGTGTGTGTGTGTATGTGTGTGTGTACTATCCGTGTGTATTTCGTTATTTCTGATCGTAAAGTAAACGGATTAGATATCTCCCTTCTTTCCGGATCAATGAAAAGAAAAATTAAGTAATTTAAGTAAACTTTCACAAAGATTTCTTTACATAACTAACTAACTATTTCTTTAACGAAACAAAAAAAAAAAAAGAATTCTAATTCTGAATTAAAATTTCTTCGAATCTTAATTCGAAAAAAATTAAAAATATACGAACTTTTCCAAACTATTTAAAAACCATTTGAAGCCATCTCGTTAAATTTTCGTTAAATAGATCGTTTCACCCTAAATTTCAATTTCGATCGCGAACGAAAATGTTGTCCGAGGTATCTGATAATAAACGGCGGGGCATCGTTCGAACAGTCGTTGATTACACGACCTCTCGTTTCCGGTAACGAGCATTCGGTGGCCAGTGGTTGCCTCTCCCATTGATATTCGCCAGATTCGTTTAGCATTTTAAATGGGGAACATCGATCGACTCGTTTCGCAAAATTTCCAACTCTCGTTCGTAATCTCTGACTCGGTAATAGCGAGGGTTTCGATCGAAGGGGATTAAAACGAAGCTCGAGCCTACGCTCTCCGGGATAATCGTGATTTTCTGGTCGCTTTGTGACGCGTCCATTGAACGTCCACCGTTCTCTCGCTCCTCTCTGTTGATATAACGTTACTCCGTCGCGTTAGTCCGTGTTATTTGCACGACGATTTGAATTCATTTCGCGTCAAGTCGCAAACGTGATCAGAAAGCGTATAAGACGCGTGTGTTACGCGTTCGTGTCTCTGGGAATTGGCGGATCCGTGTTTGCACAGTTGTTTCTTTTTCCATACCGATTCTCCTCCGCTTTCCTAGGCTTCGATAGCTTGCGGTTCCCCCATGTATGTATTTCGTATTTGTCCAGGTTCTGATTCGAAATTTATCCTCGAGTTACAAATAAGTGCATCTTGCATCTATGCGAGCTTAATGATCATAATGTGGATATAACGGGTGGAACAATTTTTTTTTTTGCAAAATTAATTAAATTATTAGAAGAATTCGTAGAATGAGAATTTTTTTATCGCGTTGACAATCGAAGAGAACGTTTTGTAATTTTAATTGAGGAGCGGCAGATATTTTCACCGCTTGTGAATGCGAATAAAACGAAAAAATTAGTGGGTATTTCGTATTCTATTTAAAGCGCCCCTAAAATCAATTAAATTCGAGTGACCTTGCAGTCATACGTTTATTGGAGTGACAGTGGCCTTCGAACCAGGGTGCGCTTGGTTTACTTGAACCGTGTTAATCGATCACGGTTTATTCCCTTTTAACGCTCGTCGAATGTCGTTCGTTGTCGGAACTTTATCAAACTGTAGATGTGAAAATGATTTTTCTTTTCACCTGATTTAATATTTAATTTCATTTCGTGATTTTTGCGCCACTTTTTAACGATACATTTTTTTTTTAAATTAGCAATAAAAATTGAAAACTTTTATAATAAAATCGCATTTTCAACCTAAAATTAATAAATTCGTCGATCATTAACATTTGATTTTTAACACGAAAGGAAACTAACGTTAAACAACGTTCATTATACTACGGTCATTATTGTGCAATGTGCATCTCACACACACGCACACAGGGTGAGTCTAAGCATCGTGGATGAAAAAATCGAATAATGAAATGTTCGGATAACAGAATGCTCGTGCCGGCAAGTACAACTCGGATAACGAGAGTTTCTGTAATGAAAGTTTCGCGGTATAAAACTTTACCTACCTTCGATTCCACGATTAAACGTTAATCCACTGATAGCAACGATGCCAGAAGGCAAAGACTTGGAATTACATTTTCCATTAGTGGTTGCTCCGTTTCAATGGGGAGTTATGAACGAACAGTCCATACTACAGATCGTAGCCGCGATTACGAGTGGTGCACGTGAAATTCGTACCAGTGCGTATATATACCGGTGATGTTCATGCGCGTATTATTATCAATATTGCACTTCCCTCGATTCTTGCAATTAGAATACGTTAACCGACTCTCATACTTCTCGTCGTAGCGTGCATCGATATTGTAATTACGCGTTGACAATCGCGTTTATTTATTTTTTCTCTTTTTTTTTTGTTCTATTAAGAATATTTTTCTTTTGGAACATTTTTTCCTTTTTTATAGGATTATTATTAATAGAAAGATTGCGATATCAGAATTTTGTCCTCCGATATTTTTTTAAAAAATAGCTTTGGAAGCGATATTAAACTGCTCTTCGATTCTTCTTTTCTCGATAACATTTTCGTAACGTTGGAAAACAGGGTTGTAAATCGATTGAGAAAAAAATTCCATAAAATTTCGATAACACTTGACGGATTTAAACTTTGTGTAAATCCATACAATTTCATTTGTTAAACGAAGGCTTCAATTTTGAAGTAAATACGTAGCCCAAATGGCTAATACATTTCTAATCTAATCTCTACGACGTGACGTGCAGCACTTGTCCTGCACTTCGTTTGTCTTTGAAACTAATAAATAAATGCAACAGTTTTGCAATATTTTATCTCATTTATCATTCAATTATTCCATTATTCATTATTGTCGTTCATCGAGTATCGAGTCGGTTACGATTAATTTTTCAGTGGGAAAATACATAAAAATTTGTAATGGCGATTTTCTTCAAGCTCTGATATTTTATCAAAGACTGTAACAATTGTCTCACTAATCGCTTTTACTTCATTTAGATGATGGTATATTAAATTATATTAATTGGCGGTTTATGATCGATGTTTCTCTTATTCGCGCCAAGATAATAAATCGACAAACGAGATTGAATAATTGCTACAAATTATGCATCTCCGTGTTACATCTCCAACTCCACGATGTTTATAAGAAATTTCTATCTCATTTTTTTTTCAGCTCGAATAGGTAGATCGGATAAATATTTTTATCGATATCGTTTCTAAATCATATTTATCTTTCGGCTCGATGCAATTGCATCAAGCTTCTTTCGATGATAAAGATGAACAAATATATTTTTTTCCCTCTTTATCGTCTCTCTTAATCGCAAAATTTTATATCGACAGATTGTGTTTGCACGAGCGAAGCGACATTTTTCAGGCTTTTAGCAACAAGTGTTTCGCGATTGTGCAATCTGCGGTCCTTGATCAATAAATCACGCACCATTGTGCGTGCTCAATTTTGAAACGCGATTATTCTATGGTATTATTGGAACGAAGATACGGTTACAAAAATACATCATATATATTTTAAGACAAATAGTAGAAAACGAATTTCCACGAAGATCGAGAAATCGTAATATCTCTTCCCCGAGTATTTATTCCTCTCCTTTAGATAGATTTCCTTTATTTCTATCTTCAAAATAATTTCCACTTCGACATTTTCGATTTGCAAAAAGATATTCGTACAATTGGGGATCCTATTTTCGAAACGAAATCATCGAACGAGAAAAACAATTCTCGCATATTTTCTTCGAATTCGAAACACGTGCGCGCTATAGAATTTCCCTGCCGACACTCGAGTCGCCGTGTTCATGACCTACGAACGCTCATAGAGAATGTCTACATCCTATAAACGACTGTGGAGGAACAGAAGAAAGAGCGTATTTTATATACCCCGTTCGGATTATGCTGTCGGCGTTCTTGCCGCATTAATGACGAGCAGACGTAACGTGCATCATTGCGCCACTTATTTCTTATCTGACAGAGCACGGCCGGACGGCAATAAATCTTTCCACCGGTTTATCGCCCGTTTCAGCGGACAACTGTCGTTCAGTATCGAGAGCCAGACGCCCGTGGACACCGCGTACATCTCATTCTCTTTCCGAACCCTTTTCACCGATGATCGGCCAAATCAAGATCGGTCAAATTGTCGGTCGGCCAGCGTGTTCGTTTCGTAGAGGAGAGAATTTTAAATTCAAATCGGAAATCCATCCATCTCGTGCGATTTTTTTTTTTCTTTTCGTTGCTCTCTGTACGAAGCGTCGTATATATTCGCGTAAAAATAATGGAAAATGAAATGGTGGAGTAACATTTGTCTCGATAAGATTTCCTTATGAAAATCAATTATATATGCAAAGAAAAGAATGATTACTTAGAATTTTTATCTTTTATTTGTTTCTATACGAAAATAAAATATCGATAACTTCATTTTCAAATAACATGGAAGAAAATATTTCCACTCAAAAATATTCTGCGTCACTTCTCGAAGAAACAAAGCAAAAAAGGAGGAAATCGGTTTTTCCTCTCGAATCATCGTCCGATGATTATACGGTTTGATTAAATGGTTTGATACGTTCTCGCTCGATGCATAGAATTATTCTGCCCGCCTCTTTTCTTTTTTCTTTTTATTTTAATCTCTCTCTTTCTCTCTTGCATACGAGGGTCGAGGAGGGTTTTATCGATACGCGGGATATTTTAATTGACGGCGCGTATATTTTTCGATGAATATACAATTTAAATACGGCTATGATTTTATCGGATACAATGCGCGATTCCTTCTGGCCCGGTGAAAATTTTTCACCGCCGTTGCGCGGGGAACAAACGTTGCGTTATCGAGCAAACAAAAAAAATATATGCGTGCGTGTGTGGGTATCGGATGTTCGACTCTTGATAAAAAAAATAACACGGTCGAATAATTTCCATCGACCGGCATGCGTTTTCGTTCCTTTGGTTTCCGCATTGAAATGGGTCGCGCGAACGTTTAATTAATTCAAGTGGACTCGGCTGGTGTTCACCCGGGTTAAAAGAATCGCGAATATCGTTGAACACGCCGCGTTTACCACGTTTGACAGATGCGTCGCAGACACGTTTATCGAATTATTTTTAAACCGCCTGTTGATAGATCACAACGAGTGGTTTAATTCTTGCACCCGATCTTTATTAATCGCGTTGGTCCTCCATTGTTGTCTCATCCACGCGCCAATTTAGTTGGCGATCTTTGTTTCGATCCGAAACTTCTAGCTACTCGGAAAATTTCAAAGTTGTATCCCTTATTTCGATTCTTATTCCATTTTGTGAAATGAATTTGCAGACTCATCATTCTACATTTTTCAGATAATTCATAACTCGATCTAGTAAAAATTTAAAGTTTGTTTCAACAAGTACTTTCACAAAGTATCTCGTAGAAAATAATCCTTCGAATATTGGCGATAAATTTTAACTCTGTGATATATATATGCATTTTCAACAACAAATATTTTTCACTCTCGTTAAATACGATATATTCTCTTTTCGAAAAATAATTTCCAAATCTCCAAAAAGATCCACTAATCTCCACGAATTCTCACTAGATTCAATTTCCGTTGATACTATATCATTCAAAAAGAAAAAATATTCTTCGTTCCACGATAGAAAAACGAATCAATTCCATACAATTTATCGGCGAATGAGGCAAGGAGAAAACTTCCATTTCCACGTTTCGACGAACGAAGGTGGATTTGTTCGGGGGTAAAAAATTAGCCATCACTCCTCGATATAATCAAAGAAAGAAGAGGAGAGGGGGAGGTGCAAGTTCGACTCTGCTTCCATTCAACTTCAGAAATGAAGCGGCAATGCATCTTTAATTAAATCTCTCTCTGAACGTCCCTGCTCGTTGGCTGAAATTTATTCCGTGCGTTTCGATCTCCCTCCCTCCATCGTCCTGCCCTCCCCTCCTCTCTCTCTCTCTCCCTCTCTCTCTCTCACTCTCCCTCGTTCCACACGGCATTACGTACGTTGTCTTTGGATTTTTTCCAAACTCGTGCCGCAAATTCTAACCTCGAAAACGGGGATTTCTTTCAGTACGAAGTGTAACAACAACCTCGTTTTCCCTCCCTGTTTTCGATCTCGATACGATACACCGCGTCCACCTGTTCGTACCAGTTTGTTTCTTTGAGAAAAAAGAGAGAGAGAGAGAGAGATTGCTCGGTGGTAATCCCGTCTGATTCTTCTCTTGGGCTTCGTTTTGTTCCGGTTTACCTTGACGACCGGTTCGATCGGCTCCTGTGTCATTCGTTTGCATAATCGTGTGATATTATATCCGGAGAAATGGAGATCGAGAATGGTTTGAATCGCCGCTCCTAAATATTTATTCCCATTCAAGCAGGCTCTCTTTAACAGGCTCGCTTTTCTCTTGTTTTAAAATTTATATTTATATAAACCGGTTCGATCGGGAACGCGTCACTCTTTTCCGTGGAATTATCGTATTATCTCGAGATTATTCGAATTATTCGGGAAATTTATTCGAAAAAACTGGTTCGAATAATCGCGCGGGTTAATCGCTTATCGACGAAGGAATAATCGATAGATTAAACGATCTTCGGAATCGCTTCCTTTATTTTATTTCTTCTTCTTTAACTTTAATGCGAAGACAGGCTCGATCGAGTATTATATTTTCCTTTTTTTCGTTTTTGTGTAATTTGTGAAATAAATACGTGAAATGAACGTGAAGATAGATCGTTTTTCTTTAACTCGAGTCTCGTTGTCTATTAATCTTGTTTCCTTTCGGTGGATTCTAACGTTTTTCTCTTATTCTGCAAAACACGCCACGGTGAGGATAGATGATTAGAATTCAATGATTTCGAATGATTTATTACTACGTAGATAAGTAAGTAGAATAATGAGTGTGTATATCTTGATACGGTTGAGTGGTTTAATTTATATAATTCAAAGAGGAGCTTTTATGTTCGATATTATTTCACGGTCTTGTTGGGAAATGTGGCTTCGAGGTGAGGTCCGACTTAGCTCGACCGTAACTTTATGGTTTCTCGATTATCCAAGATCCTATTATTCGAAGTTCCTATTATCTGATGTATCAGAAACAGATGACGTAGAGTAATAGTAGCCCACGACGAAATTACCATGTTCTATACCGCGTTGTCGACCAAAGATTTGGGATTAATTTTCCATCCAATTTTCTCTCCGCGTCTTTCTTGAAAATATAAATTTCGACAATAGAATCCGAATTTAATCCCCCACGCGATTATCAAGCTTTGCAAGAGAAAAATTTGCAATTTGTTATTCGCGTCTTCGTTTCATCAAATTTTTCATCATTCAGAATTAGATCGTGTATTTTCAACGACAAAAGTGAAAGAAATTAGTGAAATCAAACTCGATACAACGCCAATAAATACTTTATACGCACAAGTCTGATTTATTTCTAACTCGAATTCCCCTACAAAAAAAAATCGATTAAATCGATTATTCCAGACACGTGGAATTAAATTGAAATCCGATCGAGACGCTTTCCATTATTTATTTAAAAAAAAAAAAAAATACTAAACACGTAACAAGCAGGATGGAAAAAACGAAAGGCAACTAGGAGGCAAATCTGTACGATCGATCCTCAGATCTGCAAAATGTTCGAAAACCGAGTACGCGCGTGCGGGATACATAGAAAATTCGAAAATTTTGTTGGAAACACGGCCGTGTTTTATCGCCGTGTATAAACCGATTTCTCCCTGTGTACACTTACTACCCGAACCCTCGACAACAACTATTCGTTATTTTTACGGTTATATTTGCGCGGAATAACGCGGGCAAATGATTTTGGCGCGGCGGTTGAAAAAAATATGGGACGGTTGGAAAAGAGGGACGGAGGTGATACGCGATGGGACATTTAAATTTTAAATGCGGCGTACCGTTGCACGCGCGTGTGCTCGAGGCATCGTTGGACGGGTCGGATAGCTGTAATTCGCCGTTTCCCCGCGCGTTCCCAACCGTCCTTTTTATCGCGCGATTCGATCCGGGGATGGATAGAGATATTCGCCCGTATATACCCACCGGATATCCGCCAGTTTCCTACCTTACCTACGTAGCTTCACGATCGAACAGGTATTCGATGTGTTTGCGAACGACTCGTCCAAGTTGCGCAGTTCAACGCGAATTTAACGAATGCGATGCGTAGCGATGTAACAACGATGCGGTGGGATATATCGAACGTGATAATAATACGCGTAATAACAGCGCGTAATGTTGTTTGTAATGAATGGATGTGTAACGGTGGACAAGGGAAAATGTTTTCATTTACACGCGTGTAAATGAAAATGAATTTGTGGATGGCGGAGTTTCTTTTAAATTGATTTCACTAATTTTCAAACGGAGGCGATACGAAGGCGATTGTTGGCGGAAGAGATTGTATTTTATTTCTCGTGTTGAAATTTTCGAGGAAAACGAAAAGCGTGGAAACAAGGAATAAATGTGTTCAAGCTTCAAGTTTGAGAGAGAATTAAAATTGAAACTTGGAGTAGAGTCGTCGATTTAAATATTTAATGGGTGAAATGAAATTCTATTTACCTTTTCTTAGATGTGCTCGGGGAAAATATTTGCAATAAGATGCATATACAAAATTAAATTTTCGATCAACGATATATTGAATGTTTGAGAAAGAAAAATTACACGCGAATTTCGTGAATCGCAAACAGCTCTCGGTTGCTGAAAGATCAATGGTAAATCGGCCGCGGAATTATTAGAAGATTGCTAGAAGGGTGATTGGCTATTCGAATTCTATTTGCCTGGATCTTGCTCCATTGCACACGTCCGTTCGCCTCTTTCTCTCTCTTCTCGATATTCAATCGAAAGGGATACACGATGAATCGTTTATACTCGTATCGATTTGGGAACCGATTTTTAAATCTGATTTTACCCTCAGCCTATTTCCGCATAACAGTCGTATCGATTCATCTTTGCATTTTTAATATGTTCGATGAATTCGTGCGCAAATTTAACTTTCTACTGGGGTCAAAAATAGGAATCAGTTAGCAAGAAAAGAAAAATCTCATTGCTTATTTATGTAGAAAAAAAATCGAGTCTATAATCGAATTTATAACTCTCGTTAAATAAAACGAATGTGGTTTTAAAAAGAATTCTTTTCCCTTTTTTAAATCAAATTAAAATAGTTTTACCTGAAAATATATACCTCGCTTCTGTTCTTCCATCATTTTTCTGAATCAATTCTTAACCTGGACCTCAACGGTCCATTTTCTTCAAAATATACAATTATAACGAGAAAGTAGTTTCGAGACGAGTAAAAAGATAAACCGAGGGGGTGGGGGAGAAAAAAAATCTTAATTGAATTTAAAAAATTCGAACGAAAAAGATGGTTCGAAGTATTGTAAGATGGTTGAATTGTTCGTTGAAACGAAGGCAAGCCTAATTAAACGAGTAAAACACGTAGTCAAAGCTTGTAAATTCTCTTTCGAGAAGCAAACAATCCCTTTCTTCGTCCCTCGCAAAACGATAAAAATATCCTCTGGTAACAAGTATAAATACAATAAAAGAAATCCACGTCGTGCTCTGCCACTTTTTACCCGCACAAGAACCAAGGCTGGGGCTACGAAATAATTAAACGCAACGTCGAACGAATCCTCCAACCTATTCCGCCCACTGCAATCCAGTTAGAAAGGTACACAAAGCGGAGCTCCGCATCGCAGCCATTGTATTTAAATTGGTTTAATAGGGCGCATCGATCAAACGACAAATCCTAATTACGGATATATCGCGATCGTCTTTCCGTTTTGTACGTTTCATGCTTGTGGAACGAAACGCGTACGCCAGTGGAAAAGATCCCAATCGCGATTATCTTGATCCGCTTCCTTTCTTTCTTTTTTTTTCTTTTTCTCATACGTCGATTACAATCCATATGCGTGCGATTAGAATTTTTACGAAGTTTTCTTTGAAAATTTGCGAAAGGAAATTTCGACAAAAATAAAAATATATCTTTCGATTTAGAATTGCCATTACTTGTAAAAATGTCACAAAGAGTGTAATGTTAAACCTTTATTCTCAATAATTATGGAACTTTCGTTTTCTTTGAAAACTTGCGAAAATTCAGCATAAAAATATATCTTTCGATTTAGAATTGCCATTACTTGTAAAAATGTTACAAAGAATGTTAAACCTTTATTCTCAATAATTACGGAACTTTCATTTTCTTTGAAAATTTGCGAAAGGAAAGCAGTTCGGCATAAAAATATATATGTCTTTCGATTTAGAATTGCCATTACTTTGTAAAAATGTTACAAAGAATGTTTATTCTCAATAATCATGGAACCTTCGTTTTCCGATCCTGACATCGATAAAATCAAATTCAAGAATGCTTCTCTCTTGTAGCATCCTCTTTAAAAATTACATTAACATTGCACGCGACTTCAGTAGTTAAATTTAAACTCATAAGACGACTTCAACTTCTTGAGCCAATTCAATTGCACGTATTGATCGGTTAAGCAAAGAGAATACAAACAGGAAGGATGCGATCGATTCAATTTTGCAACATCACTCGAAAAAGCGACGATCGTTGGTTCAATTTACACTTGATAGTAGCTTCGTTTTATTCGAGTGCACGACAAAGGTGCAGGTGTATCGTTGCGCAGACCCTGTTCCAACACCAGTTTCCATCGACCCTTTTCATTAATTAACCGAAATGCGAGAGCAGCTAGCTCACCGGACAACAGGCGTCTCTCTTTGTCCGCGGTTTCTGGCCGCATCGTTCGCGATCGATCCGCAGGATAAACGTCGCTTTCCACAGAGAAACGTCGCCCCGATCGATTTGTTCTTCGGTGTAAATGCGGCTTAACGGAGGTTGCTTACGGTTCTGAGCGAGCCCCATCCGGTTGCATAGCGACTTGCAGGCAAACATGTGGTTAGACCGGTTGACTCAGACAAGTCGGTTTGCTTCTCTTCATTGGCCTCCCTCTCCCTCCTCCTCGTCTCTTTTCCTATCTTCATTTCGTCTCTCTCACTCTTCGTTTCTTCCCCTTTTTCCCGTAACATTGTCGTTCCATTATTCGAGGATCTAAGTACATTGTCCGTGGAATTAAAAAGAGATCAAGCTGAATTTTAGAGAATTTTGTCGACACGTGTGATCTTTTTTCATCTAACCGATTGGGGAGCTTCTTATTCGAAAGAATTTTCAAAACTGAATGTATTTATGTATTTTTGTAAGGTACGCTAAATGTTCTTAAAATAATCCAGTCTACTTCTTTTCTTTGTAAATTATTCGGCAAAGTGTCATTTTCTGTCAATAAACAAATTAGACCTTGTCATTCATTATCTTAAAATCATTGAAACACGCGAATAAATATCTCTTAACAATCTAAAATTCTGATCTCTATACAAAAACATCCCTAAAAATTTCTAAAAACTTAAAACTAGTTTTCTTCCTTTCCCCCAAAATTCTTCAACCTCTTCGTCACACTTTTAAACACACCGATCCGAGTGCAAAAGTGGAAAACCTTGATCGTCTCCTCGTCTCATCTCTCCGCAATCCGGCTACATACCTGGCTGCATCATCGAACCGACTCAGAAATCTCGACATCGTACCCATCCCCATACGATGTTCCACGCTCGTGTATCGGCGGTATAACACCGTGTATCAAGGGACGTGGTCGTCGAAGCGGATCCTCTCCGGCTTCGATCGGGATTTCCGGCCCCGTCTCTCGAGAAAATCGAGGCGACAGGGTGCACGAGGGACAAACGTCGAGGCGACCCGAACGCCTCCTGGCTTTTCGGGGCTTATGGAAATGCGTGCACGTCGAATACGATCCGAAAGGGAACGAAATCGAAAAAGTCTCCCCCCTCCTGCTGAAGGACCACCCGTGTTCCCCCCCCCCCTCCTACTCCTCCTCCTCTTGGGATTATTTTTCTGATCGCCAGCCGGAGGCTACGGGTTTAATAATTGAGGAGGGAATCGAGGCCGAAACCGAAAAAAGGTTTCTCAGAAGTTTGAGTTATCGTGGAGAGTTTCTTCTCTCTCTCTTTTTTTTTTCCTTTTTTCTTCTTTTTTCGGAGACACTTCGCTCGAGTTGGGATTTCGTTGCACTCTGGCTTCTCGTGGGTTGTACGAATGTAGTTTGTAGGTTGATAACAGATATTCGAATCGTTTTTTTTTTTTTTTTTTTTTGGTTGTATTTTTAGGAATATTTCTTAGGTATAGGATCGACTTTTTTTTTTAATTATTAGTTTTTTTTGTTTTATTCTTTATTCTCTGTGTATTTTGATTTTTTTTTTAGATAGATTAAGGAATGTTGCAATTTGTTTTAAATTTTTTTTTAATAAAAAAAAAAATGATATTTAAACAGTGATATTTAAATGGTTTGGTTTCCCAATTTAAAGCAGAATTTTTCTTTTATTTGAAAATAGTTTTCCATTTTGTGATTACGATATTGTTAAATTGAAACAAATTTTAATTTGTTTATGCAATTGATTCGAAACATGATTTGGAAACATGTTTCGATCAAATCAATCGGAGATCGATTAAAATCTATAAAAGTTTCTATAAAAAAAAAAGTTGATTAATACATCGCATAAACTTTTGAGTTTTCATTGTATTTTTTTAATTTTTTTTTTTTCATAAATTTCCTTCTCCTTTTAAGAAAAACTTTAGATTAAACTTTAGATTAATTATGATTCTTTCATATCTTTCTCAAACTTGAGAAATCTTTTGACGCAAGATACTTTTTTTTATTTTTTCCATGGATGAAGTCGAAAACGATTCGAAACACGTAGCAAGATTAAAAATCTAATTTTCTCTCGTGATTATTCTTCAATTTCTTTGAGTATTCTGGTTACCAAGAGTGAAGATATTTCTTATTAGAAGTTCCTCATTTCAAGAAAGTTCTTCCCTATGCGTCACTTATGAATGGAGTCTTGAAGTTTCCTCTTTTTCAGTCAATAGTCTATTTCAGTAATCTTTATTTCGCGACGCTGATTTTCTTGATACTTTTTTCACATAAAAAAATATCATAGATGCAAGGCTTGATATTAACTTTATACTTGATCTCTTCTTTTTTTTTTTTTTTTTATTAATAATAAAATCTTTTTCAAAGGGTTGAAATCAATTCTCGAAATCACATAATTAACACATTACTTTTCAAAAATACGATGATTAGCATCGATATCGTAAAATATTACAATTTAATTTTCCTTACAAACAAATCTTTCGAATCCTATCATATTTCTCATCTATTTCACGCGGTAAAAAAGAAAAAGTCAATCGCGTGTAATCGCAAGGGAAAAGCGATTTGAATATCGTTTGTAACGAAAGGAAATGTATTTGCATTATTACTCGCGATGAATGTTATTGCACATTACATCCGCGTTATTGCATTCGACACAGCATAATAATCTCGAGGCGTGTAGATACGGCGAGTGATACAGTTCTTCATAAAAATCGGGTGGTAAAACTGGATCCGCGGAAAAAGGGAAAGGAAATAATTATCGGTGAAAAGTTTGCTGTAAAACTGTCGCGTGAATAATTTCGTATCGCGTCGAAGTTCATTCCTGACGGTGTGTAAAACGGATGCGTGGAAAGGAATAAATATCGAGTGTGGCCACGTATAAACGCAATCTCCGGCACGAAAGAAATAAAGCAACCGAGAAGAGAAAAAGAGAGAGAGAGAGAGAGAGAAAAGTAAAACCAGTCACGTAATCTTGTTGCAACTCGATTTGCGTAAACGTGTTGGTAACGAGGATTTTCGCGAAATTCGATGATCTCAGTCTGCCTTATCGACGGGATTTTATGCACAGCGAAAGGAATCGTCGAAGAGAAATGGTCGAAATCAGTGGAGCCGATTTGCATTTTAGTCGTGTCTCCTTATTGCAAATATTATCTGTGTTTTTCGTTTTGTTTCCACGTTGTGAAAAAATGAGTTTTTTTTTTTTTACTTGGCGATCGTTTTAAATAACAGGAGAAGGTATCAAGATATAAAAGATATTAATTTGAATATAAATTATTGAAGGATAGTCTTGCAATGTATGCAGGAATATTAAATTATTTTTTTTCTTAAGATATTTATGCAGTTTTCGTTTGTATTATCTAACAGCAATTGGTATTATCTTCTTTATATATTTGCCTATTAAAATTTTATATATTATTGGAGAAATTGTCAAGTTTATCAAGATTAATAATTATTAAAATTATTACTGCCGATAAGAATTTGCACAAATTTGTGTTTTTTTTATCATGGAAATTATCGGTGTGTTATTTTTTACGTAAATTGCGAGCAAGTTAATCTCGCATAATGATATAAATATTTTCTGTTAAAATTTAGATTATATTTATATATTTTTATTTTACTTTATTATATAATAATAATAATAATAATAATAATAATAATAATAATAATAAGTATTCCTATCTTTATATATTGACTATGAAATTTGCAAAATATTAGTTTTCTCAAATTTATGGAGTTTAGTAATTACTAAAATTAGTTTGGTGATAACAAATTCCCATTAAAATAGTATATCATATATTTGAAATTTATTTTATAAATTAGATGAAGATTATCATCTCATAATTTATAATATATGACATATACAATATTTCATTATTTTACAAAGAACATTTATTTAAACATATAAATACTTATAAAGTATTTCTTCTTATTTATCTATTCAAATGACCATTATTCATTCCTTCTCCTTAACATTTAAATCTTCACCACCACCATATTTCAAAAATCCTTTTCTCAAAATCTCATCATTCGACGTATCTCCAACCCATTAGTCATTGTCATTTCAAAATTTTCACCTTGATAGCCAATATCCCTAAAAAAATGTTACCAAAATTTGTCCTCTCACCATTTCATCTCCTCGAAGCGTCGCTTCGCATTCCAAATTTTCGTCGAAACTTTCTTCGACGTATCTCTCCAACACGTCATCTCCTCCTCCTCTTCCATTCTCATTTCGAATGATACGCATAATAAAATGACCAACGTCACTCCCAGCCTGGCAACAAATATCACAATTTCACCAATTTCTCAACCGTTCGAACTGACAAAAAAGGGGAGGGGGCGGGAAAAATTCGCAGACGAGTGTCCATCATCGTGACACGGATCACAGGACGATGAAATGATCAGCGGACGCGTTCTGGTCACTGCATTGTTACCACCTATCCGACATTACGCGTTTCGCTTTTGGTTAACGCAAACGTTCGCCCAGATAGCGGGGAATGTATTGTCCCCCTCTTCCCCCGTCCGTCGTTTCGACGAACGCGTACTCGTCCAACCACACACGTGCGCGCGCCGTTGTAACGAGCGTGTTTGCAAGTGCGTATGTCATGATTACACGCGTTCGAGCTCCGTTTGTAATCGTAGCCCGTTTGCTGGCCGAAGTAAAGAGCGGCGCGGCGCACACGTTGGAACGTGATCCCAACGTGAATTTTGTACCGGATGGAATAAAAACCGGTACGCGGGATTTATTATCGAGATTTTTGGCGTCGATAATATAATAGTCGCGTCGCATGCACACACGTGCTCGAACGATATCTCGAAACTGGCGATACGTGACTGGGAGAAATGGATTTCCCCCCCTTTTTTTTTATCGTTTAGATTTTTAACGGAGCGTTTCTCCGGCGGACGAAGAGAAATCGATGGAAAGATGATTTTTCGGGACCAGACGTTTGTCGTTTAATGTCGCTTGTGATGCGACGACAGTGACCGAGTTGTGGAAGTAATTATACGTATATACTTTATAACTTACGGTTTCCATTGTTCGGAAAGAGGAGGGGAGAAAGAGAAAATTGTAATAGATATTTCAATGATACTTTAATTCTCGTTATACGACAATGTGTTTATTGGACAGGTTATATTTATGTACAGTTAGATTAGGTTTTGCGGATTATTTATGGCCATGAATGATTTGTTACCTGTAACACTCTTATAATTCCTTGTGGAATTAATTTTTGATTCGATAAAAAAGAAAAAAAAATTTATTCGATAAAAAAACTTTGGATACTGTTAGAGAATCGATTTAAGTTATCGTATTAATGTAGAAAATTGTTGAAATAGATGATAAAATTTGCAATTAAAATGTAATTGCTCAAGATGAATTTCTGATTTTTCATCGAATTTCTAACGTTTCCAATTACCCTCTTTCCTCCATAAATAAATCCAACGTTTTAGAATTGTGAAAAATTACACCGTGTCGAATAAATATTAATAATAAAACCAGGATGTCGAGTTGTGATACGAAAGCACACGTTCAATACCACCAAGACGAGCATATTGTTCAAATTTTTACCCGGTATGATTCGAACCTATTTCACGAGTTGGCGTTACGCTTCCCTAAGTGGGTTATCGACCGTATCGTCTATAAAGATACTGTTTTCAACGTGCTTCAACTTGAACGATATGCGAATCTTTGTTTAAGCGTACCGAATCGGTCCAAATGCACAAACGAACCTTTTGTGCCACTCGATAAAACTTGTGAATCGTTGATAAATATCTCTCTACACGTGTACTCCAAAATATAATCCATTTTTATAATCCATTTAACCTCGATTTTGTATCTCGATTCGTAAACAATAATTTAATTAATTGAAGGATTATAAATCGTATTTATCAATGAAATCAATTTGCTATGCTACCGATGTTAAATATTTTCGAATTTTCAACAGTTGGTGATTTCAAATGTTATCAAAATGGTTGAATAAACTCGTTTTATCGAGATTACGCAGCTTGTTTGCTACTTTCGTTGGAGTGATATTCAACGTGAAGTTTTTACGGTTGATATTAGGCTCGAAATAAATCTTGGAAAATAAAATTTTTTCGTCTGTGTGGAATTAAATAATTGTTGTTTCGCGAGATACGAGCATAATTATTATATTACGAGTAATATATCTTTTTGCTGTTTAACAAAACATATACAGGAAGAGATATATTTAAGTAGAAAGAAATTTAAAAAAATATCTTTTAAATATTTTTAATTACTTTTAATATGCACGACAAATATTTTCATAGTTTAAAAAAAATGTAATGTTTTGCAGTACCGTGGTTAATTCAAAATTTTAAAAAAATTTTGTGACGTAAAAGATGACGTAAAAAGAAATGAGAAGAAATATCTTTAACGAATATTAAACGCAATGTAATTTCAACATTTATATTAATAAAAATTAATCTTAATTTCTTTTTCAAGAGAGAATAAAATCGAATAAATTAAAATCGAATGAACAGAAATTAAGAGATCGAAATTATTATTAGATTCCACGTCGAATCGGAATTTTTCATCGGAACATGAATGCAAAATCGTGATGGCGACGTTAGGCAAAAATGGCAGATTTTACGCAGCATGCCGTATTTTTCGACCTCAACTATGTCGTGCATCGGGTTCCGGGTAATTCGTATCCGTGTATTTGTACGATGCCCGCAACAGTATTTGTTCGAGTACAAGTATCCATATAAGTTTTGCCTCAGAGTGGAGTACACGTATATACTTTGGCTCACGAGGATTTACCGGTTGCAATGGAAATGCCGTAGAGATCCAAACAAGGCAGAGAAACCTTTGACGAGGTTCTTATTACTACCGTCTTGAGGATCTAGAGCGGTTGGCTCTTCCAACATTTTCTTCTTCGTATGTTATATCTAATTGATTTCAAAATCAGATCAGATACATTTTCATAAAATATTATGAAATTATAATCCATTAGGAATAAAGTAAACGATCGGTGAAACTTACTTTGAACGACAAATTTATTAAGATTAATTATGTATTTGTTTTTTTTTTTTCTTAAAAGTCATTGTTTAATAACGATTACAATTTCAAGATTGAACAATAAATCAAAGAATCTCGTATCAGACAAGTATCCATAGTATTTTGCACATCATTGTTGAAAATCAATTAATCAATTTCGTTATTTAATAACACTCTCACGAAAATTTTAATGATTCAAATGAAATGTAAAATTTGTTAAAAAATATATACAGGTAAACGCTTTTTATACTTTTTCCAATATCCATTTAATCGCAATAATAAATTCGAGCAATTTCTTCTACGCGCAAGAGTTGCAAGATAAATCGCATGGACAATTTTTTTCAAAGTTTTTTTTTAAGAAAGTTAAAAACGGAAAATTAATTAAGCAGCTCTTTTGCTCATTTTCCATCGAAGAGAAAAAAAGAAGAATGATTAGGAAAGGTCGGTGACCCGCGTCACGTAGGAGTGATGATACCTCTTCACCCACCGCACTCTCTAATGATCATTGTCCACTTCCCGTTACCAATATCCTTATTATCGGTCAACCGCTTCACTATCCGCGATGCTTGCTCTGCACGCGGCAATGCCGAATCCCATTATAATTACCGATGCGTTTCCCCGCAACCGACTTTAATTGCTGGACGGACTCGTCATTTATACCACGTGTCGTGCTCCATCGATCTTGATACATCTTGATACACTCGTCGATCCTTTTTCTCGATCGAAACGAATTCGATAAGGATTGATTGCCAGAAATGAGAAGTTGATTTTCCAAGATTTCCACGCGTCTCTTAAACGAATGTAAAAGATCTAGAAAAGGAAATGGAATTTCATACAAGATTTCGTATTTCTCGGAATGTTGGAAATTTTTTGGGCCGAATAATTCGATAACGATATCGATCGAAACGTCGATTTGCCAAAACAAAGGGAATGAATCCGCTGCCAAGGGGTATTCGAGCTGAATGGATGAATGAAACGGAAGGGGAGGGGAAAGGGGAGGGTTGGTGAAAATTAGCTGGTTGCTCTGTGCGTGGCAACATACTTTGTACGGTGAACTTGGTAGTCGGTTTTAATGGCCGAGGCTCGATTTTCTGCAGCCGTATCCCTAATTGACGTGTAATTAATTTGAAGTTGGAGGCGCGTACGCTAAGCGAACCCGACGCTTATTCTCCTCTTAACGGGGGAACTTTTTCGATTCTCCTGGTAATTTAATGGAGGCAGACCGAGTTCTTTCTTAATTCTTTCTTAATTCAGAGAAGTAATATTTTCCTCTTATCTCTTCTTTCTCTCTCTTTCTCGTTCCTTTCTTTCAGTTTTCCTTCTTTTTTTGTTTTTTGTTTTTTTTTTTTTGGTTTTCTATGTCGTACGTTTCTGAAACTGTTGGACACTAGCGCTGGAAATAATTGGAAGATGTATGCTTTGAATCGTGCATTTTCTTGCGAGATGTATTACGGAATCTACGTAGTTGCTATCATATTTCATATTTCTTGCGATTCTTATTTGGAAAAATATGTGTCTGTGTATTGTTTTAAGCTAGAATAATACGTTGTCAAATTTGAAATATTTCTACATATGTAAATTTAATTTCACGTATTCGTTGTACATAATGTTAGATAGAGTGTAGTTTTATATTTACGCATAATAATAAAAAAAAATTCATCCAAAGTCTTCAATCAAAAAGTCTCCTTAAAATCATATATCTTCGGTAAAATCCTTTGAATTAAACTCGAATTAATAATTACACTTACAATTATGAAATCATCTTTAGTTCATTCGTCAACTTTAGCAACGGTTGGAATTTACTTATTAATTCGTTATGTAGATTTATTAAATATTGAATTTAAAAATATTATTTTATTATAATTTTTAGATTTTAAGAATACATTATTTGCTGGATTAGTAGTAGCTTCATTCAACAGATTAAGACAATTAGGATTTATAATAAGAATAGTGTCATTAATATTTAACGAACTAGTATTTTTACATTTATTTATTCATATTAAATATTTAAATAAAAAGTCAATATTTATATGTGTTGGTAGATTCATTCGTCGTATAAATAGAATTTGCGACTATATTATTGGAATGTTTTATATTTATCCTTTGAAGAAGAATAATTTTAATATTTTCAATGATAAGATTACGATGCGAAACACGTATATAATTCTCAAAGGAAAGTGGCATAATCGAATACATTACAGCCTCGTTCCCGTAGTTAATGGTTGTTGTTGGTCGTTGCTAACACGTGAAATCCAATTTTCTTCTCTCCGAGGCGGATTCTTGGCGTATTTTTAACTTTTCCCTTTTATCCTCTCTATCGTTTTCAACGGAGGAGAGGCGGCTCCTTCGGTCGAATTCAATTCCGGCCCGTTAAACTTTTGTCATTGCGAGAGGAAGCAAGCGCTAACCGTTTCGAAGGCGATCAGTATCGCGATTGATTCCAACACGTCGACTCGTCCCTATTTCCACGGATACTTGTATACGTCGTTCAATCCTCCCCTTTATGGGCCATTTCGTTCGAAAAAATCGGGGACAAAGGTTGCTCGCTCGCGAATTATTTTCAATTCACGGTTTCCAATTGGAGAAAAAATTTCTTTTTTCCTCTTGTTCAATTTAACTTTCATATCACGCGCACTTGGTTTATTTATATTTTTTCCCGTTTGATTATTTTCTACGGAGAAATCTATGGAGAATTATATCGCGTATTCGTTGACTTTTGCAATTTATTTCATTATTCATTAAGTTTCCTTTAAGAAAATTTTCCACGTATATAGCAATATATGTATATATAATATTTTTTTTTAAAGAAAATCATATAGCACGGCAACCGAGCAAGTAAATAACGAAGCAGTCGTAGCTGAAATTGATTAATTTCGATAACACAGCTCATTTTTAAACGATGTCTCATTTATCATTAACCGTGAATCCGTATTTTTCTTTTTTTTCCTTTTCAAAAAATTTCCATGATAAGTCAATTTGCATAGATTTAACGGGTGACCAATCTGTTTACTCTACCTTGACGCAAGCCGTTCACGATTGTTTTTCACTCGGATGCCGTTTGACGTTGAGTTACACGAGCGTGTACGACAGATAGGGAAGGGTTTAATAGGTGTGCTCGAAAATTGTTCAAACACACGCGTCCCGATAACCGAGTCACCTTCGTAATATTTCACGCTCGACGACCACAGCAAATACGTCACGACGCGATACCCCCACCACGCTTGTTTTCTTGTTTTCTTTCCACCCAATTAAATTTCTCCTTGCGTGTCCCTGAAAAGAAGACGCCTCGCTCGAACACGATCGAAGCTCGACGCGTTTACCGATCGACGTTTGATTTTTAATCAACCGTCGTTCGTTTTCTCCCTTCCCTCGCCTCGATTTCCTCCTCCTCCTCCTCCTCAGTTCGTCTGAGAAAGAGATCTTCGATCCTTTGAATTCTCGGATTTCTATTTAGCGAGGTGTCCGTGTATGGGTAAACGACACGTTTCTGCTTTCGCGCCTCCATCGTGCGCCTCCATACGTTAATGGTAATTAATCAGGTTAATAGACGCTCTTAATTCCGACCCGGCGCGTCGCCGGGTTTTACAAGTGGCGCTGTTAAGGCGATAAGTGAAATACGAAATCCGGGACGGAAAGTCCCGTGGAATCGAACATCGTGCTACGTTTCCAACTTGTTGAAAATAAAACGTAAACCTCGCTCGATTTCGCGTATTTGTGCAGAATCAAGAGCAGAGAGATCGGTAAACAACGTTCGACGTTCTTTGGGTTGGGAGGAAAGTTTTGTTTCACGATAAGATTTTTTGATAATACTTTTTTAATTGTGCATCGTATGTTTCTTGATTTGTAAAATGTTCACACATGTAAATTTGATAATTTAGATAGAATCGTACGAATCGTGGAAAAGTCGAGAGATATCGCGCGGATTGGAGATCGTTGGAAGGTCATCGATGATGCGAGTCAGGGACACTTAAAGGTCATCAAGGTTGCGTCATCCGTGTTCAAGATTATATTCAAGATTTAAGATGCTCAGGATCGTATTCGAAAAACGGAAATTTAGATGATAAAAAATTAAAAATAAATATAATTATTTCCAAAGCAAGGATATATACATCTATATCGATACAAACTGTAAAACAACGTCGTAAATCCAACGATTAATCGCACGTTACATTCTTCAATTTTATAATAATCCACGTCATTCAAGCCCGTTCTTTCGCGCCTCCCTTATTATTAACCCGAAAAATGCGATTACTCTTGCGTTCTCTCTTCTCCTGCTCGCGGGATACATTCGCTACTTGTACGAATAGGTTAATAGGGCGGGGATAATTAACGTTAGAAAGTTGTTGGAGGCGGGCATACACGCGCAACAAGCGATGATTTATATCGGGGAAAGTCGAACCGAGTATTTCCAGAAACATAATCTTCCACGCTGCCGAGCTTGGAACTCTCGAGCACACCGGTTCCTGCGGTAAAACGGCGAGGCGTGGATTGTGATACAAACGCGCTGACATTTATTGTCGTTGCGGTCGACCGAATATGCATGCGTGCGCGCTTCTGTAACAGGATTTCGAAGAACACGGCCAAAGATCGATTAACCCGGTTAAGAACTCTCGATTGTTCTTTTACGAAGTTGCACCGATGTCGTTTAACGAATTTATATAATAAGGAGAATAGATCTCTCTTCCCTATTTTACAACAAATATACGCGCCGATACTTCGTTATTATACGATTATACGAAAAGTTGAACTTGAAATTCAACCGTCGATGGATGGATGAAACGTTAACTCACGTGAAATTGTGAAATTGAACGTTATATAAGGTTTTCCAATTAATTCTGGAGGAGAAGAAATTTTTTTCACTTCTCAAGCAAACCTTATTCCACGAAAATTGTTTCAATATTCAAGTTATGCTATCTTTTAACATTCAATATCACAAATCTGCCGTTTCATTCAACCGTCAAAGGATCTATATACATATATATCCTTTGAACGAATACGGATTCCTTGAACAATTCTTTTCCAAATAATACGATGGAAAATTCGACAGAGTTCGTGAAAATTTCACGGATAATTTCCACTATTCTCCTTAATATCGATCCCCTATTTTCAAAATGGGATCGCAATCGGAGGGAGGAAACAATTTTTAATTATTGGGATCGGGCACGAAATAGCTGCCCGTTGGTGGAAGAGGGTCCATTCGTGAAATTACAGCCGTGCAGACCTTAAGGTACGGTTTCTACGTGCGAAAGCTGCGGACCCAATTAAAACCGCTTCTCTCTGCTCTCGGGTCGCAGCTGCTACAACGGGAAAACTTTTCGAGTTTCGGATAGAGGGAGGAAGCGAGCCACGTAAATGGAATGTGAATTCGCTCTCTCTCTCTCTCTCTCTGTCTACCATCATCCATGCGCATTTGTCCTCTTTGCTCGTGCACGGAAGTTCAAATTTTGCATCGTCGACGCGTTGCTCATCGCTCGTGATAACTCGTGGCGTCGTTATCATCGGTTCCGGTTTACTTTCCTCCCAAGATAATCACCACAATGATTGCTTGCATTCATGTAGGCCCTTCAGTAGACAATCGTCGAAAGGGAGATCGTTGGAGAACGATTGTCACGCGTATATAAAATATACGAAGTGTAGAAAATTGGAGTTGGTTTTAACTCCAAACGGTTATTCTCAGTCACCACTTCGATGCGGCAACTCGAACGGCGACAATATTTATTTATGTTTGCTTTTTAAAAATATCGCTTCACGAATATCGCTTCCTAAGCTCTTTATAATCTTAATAAAGCGTGGAATAATATACTATCGAATGGTTAGATTTTTTTTATCTGAAATTAGACCGTGATCGAACTACATTTTCGGCTAGTTGGTTCGAGTTTGATAGCCGTGGCGATAGAAATATTATTTTCAAAGTTTTTGAGTTTTGTAAGCGTGGAATGAAATTAGTTCGAGCGAATTAGTTATTGAATAACGAAATTGTTTTTATTCGTTAAGAAATTAGATAGAGAGAAGGAAAATAAAGATGTAGCAGTGAGAAGATGAAAAATAAGAACGACAGACGGTGAATGTGAGAGCACATTATTGAGATTGCAAAGTTTGCTCTCTCAATAAAACAAGAAAAACATCAAACGACATTTTATCGCGATACTTGCCCTGACAAACCGAGGATGCTTTTCAGTGATTGCTAATATTCAACAATTTAATATTCAATAAATTAATCTTTCTTTATACGTAAAGATAGGTAAAACATCAAAGTTTTACACGTTAATTTGTGCGTGAAGTCATTTTAAGTTAGCCAAGAAATTCACCGAACGGGTGAATCGTCTGAAGTTGTTGGTTCGCCCGAGTAGCACAAATCAACGATACAGACTTTAATATTCGACAAATTTTCTTTCTTTATGCGTAAACATACGTAAAATATTGAAAAGTTTTATAGGTTAATTTATACGCGAAATCATTTTAGCCAAAAAATTCAGCGAATGGATGGGGAAATCATTCGGCCTCGAGTGGTTCGTTAAAAAAATGATTACGAACAAAATTATACGGATAATTTTCGTCGTGGATATCGCAAGATTCGCAGGAGGATACGATTAACGTGGAAATTGCGAACGTTAACAGCGTTAACATCGAACAATCACACTACGTGGAGTTTCAGTTTGCCAAAGGGTGGAGATGAACGTGTTCGCGGGTTCGTCGCCTGTTTCCCTTTGTAACGGGCGCATTGTACGAGCCGGTGTTACGTGACGAACGTCATATTGCACGTTAATATTCCCTCCCTCCTTCACTCTTCCCTTCCTCCTTCTCCTCTCTCTCTCTCTCTCTCTATATTTCCTGTCCAACGCGAGGATGATCGATGGTCATTTTGTTCTGACAAGTTCGATCGAGTTTCGACTCGCAAGCGTAATCACGAGCGAAGTTAATTGAGCCATGTCGAGAAGCCTCGCTCGATTTAGCGTGCAACTTTAAGCGGTCATTATCGCTTTTCGTTCTATCCTATTCTGGTTAAATTCAAATCTTGATGGTTAAGTCGTGTTTCAAAAGATTTTCGTTATTCAGCTCGATGTTCTTCCTTAAATTTGTACGATCTATCTAGAGTAGTTTCAAGTAATCAAATATTTTATCCGGTTGGTTGATTCCAAGGGGAGAAACAGTATCTGTTATTCCTAAGACGTTTTATATTTTTAACACTTTTACCATACACGCGCTTACTTTCCTCTCCTCGATGAGCATTCCGCGAACGTTTAAAATTAAAATTTTCATAAAATGTGTTTCCACCTACCTATTTACGATAGATTAAAAATGCTGTTATTAATTAATCCCACCCTCCTGGATATTTAAAATCATCTGAAATATTCATTGTCGAGGCTAATTCTCGAGAAACTTAATTATTAATTTCGATCACACTCCCGTTCATTTACACTCTCGATTCCTCCCTTGTTCCTCGCGTTTAGCACCCTTTAAAAGACACGACAACGGTGTTTATCGGTTAATTGCACACGCGTACACACACACACACACATAATGTCGTTATTCAGCACGTTCATTTCCATGCACCCCATGTAGTTAGCAGTTTGCTAATGACTTCGCGATTCTCGCGAATATTCTTCGAACGTTCCTCGTTGAAAATTAACGTTTTGAATTATTAGTTCATCATTCGGGGGATGAAGAAGCGGGCTTCCACGTCCGCGCGTTTATTAATAACGCAAAATACTTTTCGAGACGTCAGCCAGATGCTGCATTATTCATGAAATTTGTTTGGCTTACCATCGAGAGATTACGGAATTCGTTACTTGCCTCGCACTTTCATCTTTATTTATTATTATTTTACAATCCACCGCGCTGGATTACCTTGGCGAACGTGTTCAAACGATTACGAAATGATACCGTTCGATACAATTTAATCCCCCATTAACAACCGGATCTCCTCGCCTCGTCTATAAACGTGTCAACCACGAACGAACCGCTGACATTTAATATATATATATAATGTAATTGTGTGGATGAAAGGTTATGGCTCGTGAAAGACACGAAGCATTGTCTCGGTGGTATCAAGATGTGATTGAAATAATATCATACGTCGTTGTGATAGCGAAACGAATCTTCGTTTAATTTCGAAATAATATTGTAATAATAATTGGGGGGCGTGAATCGAATAAAATAAATAATAATTATTTATAATAGATTTACAACTCCCAACGTTGCACGTATAATTGGCAAGATAATTTCCATTGAAATTTTATTTAGTATTAGTATTACACTTATATATAGGCAGAATAGGTTAATCACCTGTCTGGTTCCGTGTCATTAATTACAAAACGGCTTTAGCGTTTCTTTTTCTTTTTTTTTCCTCTTCCAAGTTTTTCTCTTAACCGATTATCCTTCTCGTTGGATCGACGCAAAGACTTATTGAGAAAGTTGGTTGCAATTATGCACGCACGTCGCTGCGTATATTGAACGAGAGAAGAGAGACTTTCTCTCTTCGAGAAAATTTGCAAAATTACACGAGTTATCCTCTATTCGATTATTAAGTGAATTTTGAATCATCTTAATTGGTTCGTGTAATTCTTTTTCTTTTAATTTTTTCCCTTCTCCCCGTGGAATCCATTGACGCAAATATTAAATGTTACGTAGAATGACTAATACAGAGAGGTTGAACGAACCTTGCTGTCGCAATGCCTGATCACTTATACAGCGAATATTTTTATATAGAATTTTTTTAATCACCTTCTGTCTCTCGAGATTAAATTCGTGTATATGTCACGTTGTTAACACGTTTCAACGCGTGTCATTTGTTACATTTTAAAAGAGAGATTAAAAAAAATTATAATCGTCGTTACTTTTTAAGCCATCTGTTTAAATTAATCGAGCTGTTTAATAAAGAGTTTAAATAGAGTCAGCGTTACAAAAGCAAAATATAGAATTCAATAAACTATTAATTCGACTTAACTCAGGATAAAGGATATTATAGCTTATAGTTACATCAAGTTTAACTTAAGCTTTATTAAATTATCAAAACTTCTATTCAACAACAATCGTATGAAAACCGAAAGAATAGACAAAGACAAATATTTTTGGAATGGATAACCAAAGTTTCTCATGTTGGAACGAATAAATTTTCTTATATTAAACTAATCACATCAATGCGCTTCGTTCGCGTGCATCTGGTGGAGGGTAAAGTTGACGCGACATGGTCGATGGCCGTCTACTCACCTTTCGATTCTTCGCCGAACCGATCTCGGCGAAACTGTGCATTTTCTCGTGCATGCAATTTTGCACGGTTGCGGATGGCTGCATCGAACCGATTCGACGGCGGCGGAGGAGAGGTCGATTAAAGGCCACGAAGGGACGAAACTGTAGTCGACCTGTGATGAAGTCACGCACGCCTTCGGAATCCGGATTTTCTTTCCCTTCGAACGATCCTCGGGAGTTGGCGCTGGACCACTTTTTTTTATCTTTGCCCCAAGATAGGAAGGAAGCTTCATTCGTATTCACTCATAAGTTCGAAATTTGGAACCCAAGCGAGGAGAAACAAATTGTTGATGAAGGATATTAATCCTTTTCGCTCGTGTTTATATTTTAAGAAGATTACCAATCAACTTGGAATTCTTTTTCATATTCGATCAAAACATGAAAACATTTTTCTGGGGATATGTTGCCGTTTTAGTAAAAATAATTTTAAAAATAAAATGTATAAATAAATGTATAAAATATAAAATTTCTATCTGCATCTCAATCCCTTAATCGATGAAAATCTATATAATCTCTATGTATATATTACACACACACATATATATATACATTTAAATATAAATTAAAAGTAGAAAACATTGTAATTAGAGTCCCTAGAATGTAACAATAATGTAAATATATCTATGTATAATAATAAAATGTAGGGCGTGCACATACAAGTGCAAAGGATTAGTTGTCTAGTGATTTCACTCGTTTCAATGGGTCACTAGAGAGGGAGAAATATTTCTTATGAATGCAAAGAAAGAGAAAAGGGGATACGTGTTTTATTTATCTTTACGCTTTCATCTAAAGAATAGCAGTTAATCGAATACTATTGTATTTCAAGTATTTAAAGCGGCGTTAAGAAATCGATACGAGTTGGAAGATGCAGATTAATTAGAAAAGTATTAAATTCTTCTTCGAGTAATGGAGAAACTGGCTGGCGAAGTTTCTCAAAATTCTGAGCTCGACTGGAACTGGTCGAGAATGCAGGATGAACGAGCGAAGGCGAATGTCTAGGCAGAAGGACGATTAGAAACTCGTCGGATAGATACCATCTCTTCGTCTTCGAGGCATGGAATCCCTCCGTATCTTGATACCCTCCTGTGACAAATTTTCAAGAATTAACTAAATATTTCTTCTTCTTCTTCTTCTTCTTCTTCTTCATAACTCGCGAGAAAGAAGAAAAATCTTGTCGAGTATAAAGTTTATTTTCGATCGATATGAAGTTTAAGAATTGATTTATAGCCATTGAGTGCTATCGTTGTTGGGCATAAATGAAAAATGGACTTTTTCCCGAGAAAGTTCTTTAAATTCTGTTCGAACGAGTTAGGTTTAATGGAAAGGAGTATCTAAATAGAAGCAACGAGTCGAGAATTATACGTGTATTGCTTATTATATTTTTATATTTCTTTTCCATTCGAAGCAGAATATTAATTTATCTTTAAGATGGAATACTCAAAAGGAATAGTTGGTCGGAAAACTCTTCTGTTCGTGTTCGATTTCGAAGAAAGAAAATTTTCATCGGTTAAAATGCATGGATGATCGTTGCGCGACCAAGCGAGGCTTAATTTCAAGGTTATTAGGTAGATAGAGCGTATGAGTGCGGCCCTGTCGAGGGTCAGCTCCTGCTCTTCTTATTCTCGAGAATGAACCGCGCTTTGTGCTCGAAGGGAGATTTAAAGTCTTCCCTCGAATTCCATCGTGCACGATCTCTTTCGTTAACGTGTTGGTGAGGGACGATCTCTGTCCGATCCTACAGACCTGTTCACTCCCAACCTCTCGAAGGAGGAGGTCCGAGAACGATTTTGTTCCCAGATGCTCGACTCGTCTCCAATAAAATGCGTTTGAAAACGGAGGAGTGAGAAACGTTACGCGGTTAACGATGCTTATTATTAACTTCGATGTTATTATTGCACTTCGCTTTATGCTTTAATTGCATCGCGAAACGTTGCCAGCCCAAAAAGCATTATTCTCCTGTAATTGTAATTTCTGGTTTCGCTCGTCTCGTGTCGTCGTAGTACAACACACGTTGCTTATTAAATGGTGGCGCTTTTTTAAGATTTGTTTGTCACGAAATTGGTTGGTGTTACGTTGAAAAGATGTTGAGAGAAACAACATTCCCTTTTTTTTTTTTTCGAAAGAAAAATTAGAAAGATATAATAAGATGTAATGTATTTTCAAAGAATTATAAATTTTTCAAGAATCGAGATTCGGATTCTGATTGCAAATTCTAATTGTTAAATATGAAATTTCACTTTGGATATACGAAATTCTTTGAGGAGGGAGGAAAGAGTGTTGGAGTCGGAATGAAATATCGCAAAATCTAAAATCATTTGAAAGGTATAGCACGAGTTCTCTCACTTTTTCTTCTCGTATTTTCACTATTCGTTGTTTCCAGCTTTTATGAATTTTCCACTTTTTAAATCAATTCAATCGTTTCACCCGAAAGAAAGAAAGAAAGAAAGAAAGGAAAAGAAAGCAAACATTCTGTGCAACTACCAAGTTGATTGTACTTTCATAAACGTTTCGAATTGTTACGATACGTAGCCGGTTGGAAAACACGATTCGTTCGTTCGTACGAGAAAGGATTAAAAGGAATTTTTATTAAATATTCGAGAATATTGGATATTATTAAATATTGGAAATTGTCAGTTTTAAAAACGTTACTAATTGCATAATATATCGTGCATACATTAAAAAAGAGAAAATTATCGGTTCTTACCGATTCTTTTAAGGTTATGTTGCGTAACGAAAACAGGGAAAAAAGAAAAAATAAAGAAAGAGAAATGGAAATTGCACGCTCGAAGCGATAAAATTTTACATATTTTACACTTTCGACGATCGTTAAATTCGAATTCTTTCATCTAAGCATCCCTTAAATCCATCGTAAAATTGATGCATGCTTTCGAGATAATTGTCTGGCAAATGAAAAGTCTGGGTAACTTTTCTCGTGTAAAAAATACAGACAAAATGTTTTTTCTTTTATTTTCATTAATCTTTATCAACTACAACTACCGAATTGTTCGAATTTTTAATTAATCCTAAAACATATCTCTTTCATTTCTCTTTCTTTCATTCACATTTAATTGGATAACAAATATCTATTTTTTTGCCATATGTTCTTTTTCTCTTTCGCATCATCTACCACGAAATACAGGGTATATTTCGAAATGCAAACGAAGCGCCAATTATAAGCAATATTTCGTACGAGTACAATTTGAAATTCGCGCCAATATGTCGCGTCGAAATATTTGATAAATTTTTCCTAAGGTAAATTAAATAAAATAATAATTCGAATTCGAATATTACGAATTTAATTTTATAGTTACTCCTATACAAGATTAAATTAAATTTCGAAACATAATACATTTAGGCGCGAATTTTGAATTACCTTAACAAAGTATTGTTTGTACTTTACGCTTTGTTTAAATTAAAAACAATATGTTTCCACGAAAGATACGTAAATTCATAACCTATATTTACACGAAACTCAATTCAAGACTGTAAATAATAAAACTTCACTTTCCTCAACAACTCGATAACTCGATTAGAAGAATTGGACAAATTTTAACACGTTTGATCCGCGCACAGATCCACGTTCATTGCGTTTGATCCCGAAAAATTAATCCCCCGCCGTTAGAAAGAAAATGGAGCGGAGAGTTTACGCTATCGGCGTATGAGAACGAGGATAATAAATCGAGGAGGATTTCGATGGTTTAACGATCGAAACGCGACTTCCATCGTATATCCCACCACCAGAAGAATTTATCTGGGTGACGGGTGAATTTCGAATCCGACTTTACGACAACGCCCGAAATTCGAATGATCGTTGTAAGAATCGTTGGCGTGGAAACCGAGCCGGCCTCGATATCGAAGGCAAAGATTTTAGCCGGATCTTCTTTTTTTCCCCCCTCCATTCCGTTGCACCCCTCTCAAAGGGGTTGACTCGATGTCCATTACCTCCGCTACCAATTTATGCGATGCTTCGCGGAGAAATTTAGCGGCAAAGACCACTTTGGTGACGAAGGATCTTGATTCTGGGTGAAAATCGGGATTTCACGAATAATGGAATTATTCTCGCGCACCCGGCCGATCTCTTTCGTTTTAAAATGCGTCGCGATCAATCGATCAAACGGAGGGGGATGCTTTTAACTCTCTGCCCTTCATCTTTCTCGATCCAATTTGTTCCTTTGTCGTTGAATTTTGCCCATCTCGTATACATACACCGGTTTCTATGCTATAATTGAGTTAATAATCGCTCTGTTTCTTATTGTCCAATCTAAAATTCAAGTTGCAACAGACGAATCAAGTTTGCAAAAAATTTATCAGAGAATAAATGAAATTGGATGGTACGATGCGAGATATTGTTTCTATATTTCATTCTTCTTCTAGACTCTTTAAGAATATTCGCTATGCTCCTTTTCCTTCCTCGAGTCGAGGAGAAGAGATACGTTCTTAGAAAGATCCTACGCGATTCAGTTACGAGATTACTCGGAATAATTCTCGTAAATAATTTCCTCTATCATATATCTATCCACAGATATATCTTTTGAATCTTATCTATATTTCAAAAGAATGACACGAAAAAAAAAAATACAATTCAAAGAATAAAACGTACGTAACATATACATTCTTGGTAATATTTGTAATATTAATTAATATGTTCGAACGAAGGAGAGGGAAACAAACATTAAAAATTTTTCTCGATTAAATTTGTGAATTAGAAATTTTCAAATAATTGCCTCCTCTGTTCTTCTAAGTGCAAGTCTGATTTCAGAGCAAAACTTGGAAGAAATTGGTCGTAAGGTTAAATGAAATTTTCACTTATATGGACTGTAAATCGATCTTTTTCTATTACCGGTGTCACCGATCGACAACGAAGAACGTGACGATGTGATTCAAATATCCGCTCAGCTTTTCAGATCCTTTCTTGAAAACGTGCTGGCCGATCGCCAGCACGAAGAAGGAATCCATGATCGTGTCGTTTGAACTATCACCCTCTTCTTCGATTAATGAATCGCCATTGAAATCGCTTCGACAATTCAAATATTCAGCTCGAGCATGAATCTATCATAAATAAATGGTAAATTTCAACGTTAATATCTCGTTCTTTCAACATCTATGCGCTGTCTTCTTCTTCTGTGAAAATTGAAATTTTTCATCATTTTCATTCTTATTAAAAAAAAAAAAAAATAAATTTAATTAGATCTATTCCGAATCTTTGAAAAGTGTATAATGTTTTTTAATTTTATCGAAGAGTTAAAGAATGCATAAGGAATTAAAATATTTCACAATGTGTTAAAAAAAAAATATGCTAAAAAGGATGTTTTTGACTAAAGAGAAAGAATATTTTCTAAATGAGAAATATGAATGGACATATTTCAGTTTTACCTTAGTTGATCGATAATCGCCTTAATTGTTCACGTTCAAGTTAATCAACTTGTTATTTTTACGAGTTTATCTCGTAAAAAGTCATTTTAATGAATTAGCTTCAATCGTTTAATAGGAAATGATTACACGCTTTTTGCTGCAAGATGATGGCAGCTATCCGTTAATTGTTTTTCCATGAGTTTTTTTATTGTAAAATTGTAATCATGGATATAATATTATTGACAAGTTTCATTAAACTCTGTCGTCCTTTATTTTGCTTATACAATTAATTAAGCGAAATAATTTACCCTCGTTGTAAAAAAATTTGTATGCTCCATTTTTATTCAAGTATTGCATTTTCATTCTTGATTGCGAGAGAAGATTGAAAAACTTTTCTTTTAACTTGTTTATCTTGTTCACTCGTTACGTTTGTTAATTAGAGAAAGGAAGAAGAACCTTAAAAACGAATTGTTTCAAAGTGGAAGCTTTATCGTAATAAAAAAAATTAATCGATAGTTTCAATAATGATTGCAAATAGTCTGATAATCAATCATTGAATCACTTGCAATATCATCACTGAATAACTGCTAGAAAATTGTTTCATTTAAATATTTTTAAAAAAGCTAGCTCCACAATTATGCTATTAATTAAATCGTGCGGATAATAATAACAATTTAATCAATTTATTAAAAAAAAGAATCTGCCAATTCGCCTTTTATCAACTATTATAATCACCAAAATTTCTTCTAACTCTCGTTATTAAAAACGTCGAAACATTCCATCTAAAAAATCTAATTCAACATCCGCATAAAAATGATTTAAACAATTTCTTAAAATATATATGCACGTAAACTCTCTTTTACAAAATTCATTTGCAATTCTGCTATTCAAATTTCTTCTCATTTCATCCATTCATGATGAACTTACACACTTACATATATATATATACACAAAACGGTCAGATATTTCCAATCCATCTACGAAACCCGAATTTCAAAGTATCTTCGCAACAATTAACCGTTTCGTTACTACACCGATCATAACTTTCTCGTGAAATCATCGTCAGAGAGAGAGAGAGAGATATACCATCTCGTGTGAATTGCTGCCGGTAAACTCGGCGTTGCGTTCGTATTTACCACCCCCTCACGACGTGAGCGCGAGCAACGCACACGCGATGATTCGCCCTCAAAGCTCGCGCCTTCCTCTCCCTTTGTCCATTAACAGAGAAAGAGGAGGGGGATCAAGAAGAAGAGCATACACCGCGAGAGATGAAGAGTGGAGAGTGGTGGCCAGGTGGATGGAAAGGGACGAAGAATCGAGACACCGGAAACGGAAGCCATTAATGACGTTCACGGCAAGCAAGTGGATGCACGAGATATGCGCACGGTGTTAAATGTATTCGTGCAACACTTTTCGAGGATCGAAAATATTAAATCGAGGCTCATCTATCGAATTATGCTTGAATACTTCGACTGCTCGTTCAATTTCAGATGATAAATTCTTTTTTTAACCCTTTCGTTATTATAGTCGGTCCGCATAAGATGTAAATGATCGTTATTTTGTTTTTATCATCAATTTTTGTTTTCTAATAAACATTGTCGAAGCAACTCGAATTGTGAACGCGGCCGTCGACGATCTTTCTCGAGCACCATTTTTAGCGGAGAAGTAGCGAAAGGGTTCGAGTATTTCACGAATATTGTTTTTCGAATAGAATTTGGTGGCCAAAAGTGTCCACCATATTTTACATACATCTTTGGTTCAATTATTTCGATTTGTATATTTTTTGATTTAAACTTTTCAAGGATCGTTTTTATCGAAAATACTCAACTATCGAATTATGCTTGAATACTTCGATTGCTCGTTCAATTTCAGATGATAAATTCTTTTTTTAACCCTTTCGTTATTATGAACGTTCGAAGCTTCGTTTCATTTTTCATCGATCCAAGAGGGCTGATTTTTCGTGTGGCGGCGAAGAAGAATCGAAAATTTCGTACCAACTTTTGCACTCGTTTCAGCCTCTTCAGAATCGGCCCTCGAAAAATACGTCTGACGAATATATAATATTAACACGGTGTGTATAGTGGGTGGAGGGAAATGAGCGAGTGTGCAGGGCTTGAAAAACGGGGGATAAAGAGGGGAGGGAGGTAAAAGAAGGGTGGCCGTAGGTAGGAGGAAAATGGCGGAGAAGCAGAGGGGGCGAAGAAAGGTGAAAGAAAGAGTGGCACAATGCCATTGTGAATTCGTAACCATCCGCTTTCCATCCTCCCTTTCTTCGCCCCGACCCGACGTCTTCTGTGCGACGCGTCTTCTCCCCGAGCCGGGTAGAAAACCCCTCGGCGCGTGTCGCGTTCACACGTATTTACCGTTTTTTAATCCTTGCTGGTGAAGGGCAGCTTCCCTCTTGCTCGCTCCTCGAGCACTTGCCCTCGAGCATCGAAAATTTCGAATAGCCACTTGTCTCGCGGGAGAAAGGGAAACTGTGAAAACTTGGAAGTTTTCGTCTCTTTCGTTTCGAGCGGATTTTCGTTTTCGACGTTCGTGAAAATCGTTCAATCGTTGAACGATATTTTTTTCTTTTCTTTCCTTTGTGGTTTGATCCTCAGGTAGGGAGAAGTTTGGAATTTTGTAATTTTTATGACAATGAAAGTATCTCGAATCACGTTTCGTATTTTACGATATCTCGTGTCTATTGTTTAAAATATAGAATAATGATAGACAATAGATATCGTTTTATAGGAGATTAAATCTGAAAAGAATTATTAAATCGTTAGAGAAAAATTCTTGACGATTTTTAGAGATTTAACTCGTAATGAAAATCATCGAATCACGTTTTTATATTTTATGATATCTCTAAAGTGTTTTATATTATTTAAAACGGATAATAGAAATCATTTTACAAGAGATTAAATCTGAAAGGAATTATTAATCATTAGGGCAAAATTGCTTAAGCAATAAAAAGAAGAATGATTCGTTAAGTATTGTTGGAACAATTCTCACATACATTATGAACAGTAGGAACCGTCGAGGAATCTCGAGTTTTTGCAGGTTTCTCTGTTGAAAAGAGAGGAAATAGAAGAAAAGGAAAGAAAAGAAAAAGGGGAAAAATCAGGAAGGATTTTAGCGCACGCGATGTCTAACATGTTCACTTGTTGCGCGTCAATAACGTTTAATGATGACCTAAGTCATCGTTTCCAAAGCATTAAGTGTAACACAGCCGTAAATAGAACGGCTCGTAAAATGCCATTCGCGCCATTAATCCGCATACATTTACAAATTGCGGCTGGTGAACCGGCGTTCACGTTAAATCACGCGAGCTTGATAAAGAATGAGCACTGCTCGCGACACGTCCTAACCTTTGGAAAAAAAAAAAAAAAGAAAAAGCCACGTTCATCGTTCACCCTCTCGAGAACGCACGATCGCGATAATTTCTTTCTAAAATGAACGACGAATATTTAAGGATTATTCCAAAGGCAAAGTAACGAGGGATATTTTATTCGGAATATTTTAGAGCAAAATATTCTGGATAATTTGTCGCGTAACCCAAGTGGGTTAATCGTGTCAAACGAGTGAACTATTCGATGGTGTACAAATTTCAAGTTCGCATAAACGTCGCAACGTTCGGCTGTACGGTACATTGGCCGATTTAATCGGGCCGTGTTAATGTTTCCGAGTAAATCCTGCATCGAGGAAAATCATTGCGCTGATCATTGCGTTCATCAGACGCGCTCAGCGTTGCGAAATCGCTTAAATCCCTCTTCCTCCATTGCCAAGCTTTATCTATTTTGATCTCGTCGGAGTATTAAGGATTACGCGTCATTCCACCTCTGAAACGTTGCAATTCTAATGCTTTGAATATGAAAAGAATAACGTTATTGAATTAATTTGTCACGATTAATAATTGTATTTTTTTTCTGTAATTTTTTATTTTTTTTTCACCTTCTTCATCTTCTTTCGCTCCTGAAAAATTGATCGAAGAAGGAAGATCGATTTAATTAATTTTTGACCTTTCCATTGATCAAGAATCGAAGAAGGGAAATTTAATTAATTTCAACTGTCTTTGCGTTAATTGAGATTATATTTAGAAATGAACGTGTTAAAAATTGATTTTATTTCTTGGAACGTAGAAATCCTCCGTTTTCTAAATTATCCGCTTAATTTTGATCGACGTAACGCTACTTACTCTTACTTGAAGCCAACCGAATCAATTGTTTTCTTCTTTTGTCGTCATTCATGCTGATTAAGCGCAAAAACGTGAAATCGAATTGACTCGTTTCGTGGCAGCTGTGGCAAATTGGCAATGACAACTGAGAGAAATTGCAAAACGCGTTTTAATTAACTTCGCTATTTCCTCACGCAGGGGAGAAAAAAACGCTCGAGCACGTGTCCAGATTAATTATCTGGAGAAATCCGATTCTTTTTATACGCGTAAAATCGATGCACGAACCAAACAATCGTGATGTACTATGGAGGCAGTTCTAATTTAAAAGGATGAAAACCATCTATTAAAAACCGATCGTGTTTTCTTTTGCGTAAAGACTGAATGGTTTCACTAAATCGTAATTTATTTACAGAACGAATCTGGTATTTTTTATTTGGAATTTTTTCACAATTTTCGTTTATATTAAAAATATAAAAGTCAATTTATCGAATTTTCCTATTTTTAGTATTATTAAAGTATTAAAGTATTAAATAATCCTCTTACGAAAAAATCAAATCAAATTTCATCAAATGGATCGTTCGTACGTAAAGAGTGAATGGTTTCATTAAATCCTAATTTATTTACAGAAGGATACTGGCATTTTTTATTTGGAATTTCTCAAAAGTCTAATTTTGAATCAATTTCGTTTTCGTTCATATTTCAAAAATTCATATAAAAGTCAATTCGTCGAATTTTCAGGGAACTGAATTTTCTTATTTTCAGGATTAGATTCGAGGAATCAGATTCGTATTAAATAATCGTGTTGCGAAGAAATCATGAAATTTCACGAAACGTTATTTATCCTCTAAATATATATGTGTATTACAATCTAGAATAATCCCTAACCAAAAATCGACTTTAACGAAATGAAAATTATCGATGCGAGGGATATCGTATTACAAGCACAGAGATCAGATGAGATACAGAACGCTCGTAATAATTAATATACATCTCGCGCGAGGATCAAGGTGAAATCGATAAGGCTCGTGTTGCTACACATGCTTTTGTATCTTATTAAAGAGTAACCGAATCCAATGTGAGAGTACATGTATGTATCACGAGGCACTTGTTGGCATACTATTGCAAGCTAAGCATTTAGATTTATACGGTGCACCGAGTGACCGCAAATTTTTCACCGTAAATTAATCCCAAAATTAATTCCGTCTTCGATCCGCCTCGAATTATTCGTCCCGTTGCACCGAGCCCTAATCCTTGCTCGATGTCACGAACAGTGTCCGCTCTGTGGTCAACCAGTGGTGCTCCCTGGTGGTCACTTTCTCCAAAATCGTTGACTACCTCTGACCGTTGCGGAAGCCAATGAGGCGGTTCTAGTTCCTTCCGTGGACAGTTTATTCCGTGGATCAGATATAATAATAATCCGTTACTCTAGAAGATTCTGTTCGATTTATTCCGATGAAATTTGGAACTGGGACGAGTTTTTATAGTCTCGATTAATTTTCAAAGGTGGAAAATTATAGGAGGAATGAGAGATTAATAATCGATACTTTTAACATTTTGGGAAAGGAGCGTTCTCTGTATAAAAGAGGATGGAACAGTTCCATAAAAGATGGAAGTTTTAAAAGAATAATTCTTTTGAATTCTTCTTCTAGCTGAGCGATAATTCTAAAAGGTGAAAATTGTAGGAAGATATGAGAAATCTGATACTTTAGAAATAGCATTTATAAGTCTTAATAACAAACGAAGATGCGAAGAGAGAGGAATGAGATTAAAAGTTACAAAAATGAAAGAAAGATGGTTAAGAGAGGAATTGTAGGAAGGAGAGTATCAAAGAAGCATTTTATTTCTAATAAGAGAAAGGCAGGGGATCAATGGAGGAAAAAAAGGAATTCCAATAATGAAAGAAAGCATCGTAGGAAGACGCACAAATAAATAAGATAAGAAGAAAGGAATTACAATAATAAAAGAAAGTGAAAAGTTGCGATAATAAGAGGAATAATGCAACGAGATAAAATAAATATTCTGCAATACGAGATGTGTAAAAAAAAAAAAAATAAAAAAGTACAAGATTTCAAGAATAAAAGGAGGATACCGAAAACAGGAACTTAGTAATAAAAAGGCATATAAATACTCATATATAAAAAAAAAGATTTCTAACAATAAAAGAAGGCAGAAAGTATCGATGAAAAACATCGTAAAAACGAAATAATAAATTATATAAACATCGTAAAAGATATCCAGATGTTTGGAATAATAATACATAAATAGAAGAAGTTTCCAAGCAAAAATACCACGATCTTTTTTAAACTGATTTATCTCAGAATTATAATAATAATAATAATAATAATAATAATAATAATATATTTTTCAAAATTATATGCAATGTATAAAATCTCCTACTGTATCATGTACACAACACAACGATAAAAAGCTCACGAAAATCGAAATCAACTTTGTTCCCGTTCCATTCGAGACGATCGAAAGAAGCAAAAAGACGAAATGAAGTACGAACGATCGACGAAAAGGAAATAAAATCTCTCGTATACAATCTTTCGTTCCGCCTCTCTTCCGTTAGTTACACGTTTCTCTCGTATTCTCTCGAAAGGAAGACGACTCGCGTTACACGCTCGTTGCACTTGTTTCGGTAAAATAAAAAAAAGTGTTGTTGGACAGGGATTTCATATCCTGATGGATATTGGCCCCTCTCGTCGAAAGCACGCGTGTAGAAAGATCTCGTGGCAAGTTTGGAAGACGAATCGCGTGATTTCTGTGCGAAGCTGTTACACGGTGAGGCTTATGAGATTATTTTTGGCGGTTCCTGTTGCGGGAAACGACCTATTTCCGCAAGTCTTCGGTCTCGCGTGCGCTCGTGCATACTCGCTGTAAATATATTCCACGACAGATTCTTTCACGCACGGTATTCCAATTTATTCATCTGTAAGATGTGAATATTTTTTCTTCTTCTTTTTTTTTTTTTTTAAGTAAATGCGTTGGATCAATGGATGATACATTCTTTTTCTTCTTCTTTCGATAAAATATTTCGATAAATATTTAGTTTTAGATTATTACGTTTACAAGAATTCAATTTTTTAAACCTCGTTAATTTTAGAACCTCGATGAGAAACGATGATAGGAACTCGTGAATGATGAATGCTTAATTAAAAAAAAAAAAAAAGAAAAAGCAACCAAGTTTGTTATCTTATCTGAAAAATTATTCGAAATTAAAAATAAGGTCGCGAGATACACGCCATATAGCGTGTATTACTATTATAATTACGAATTACCGATTCGTCGTAAGAGTCTTGTCGTTCGATTGAAAAAAAAATTTTTAACATTGTCATTATCGACTTCGTTCGTTCGTGAAACTGGTTATGTAAATGAAATTCAACTATTAGAATAGATCGGATCGTTGATCGTTGTGTATTTTTGCTGCATTTCGAATCCAAAATCATCTCGTTCCATCCCCGTGTTCTCGAAAGAAAGAAAGAACACAACCGGTTGGCCTTCCTTTTCATCGAGCCTCGTATTTAACCGCGGGCGAATAGGCGCATATCGCCACGATTCTCATGAATATTTATTACGACTCTTGCAATTTTTTTGAACGATGAATTTAAGGGGTCACGGCAGAGTTGCTTTCAATTGGCGGATGTTAATTTCTATTTGTGGCGTGGTTGCTTTTTTTTTTTTTTTTTTTTCGATACGAGACGATGGAAAGAAAGGAAAATGGAAAATTTGAAGGAAATTCGCATACGTTTTAGATAGATATACGTCACGTTTTATTTATTTGTCGTTACTTCACTCGAGAAAATAACGTTTGATGATACTGCGTTCTGGCCAAGGTTTCGTTTCCACGGTTATCAAATTGCCTCTATTTTTCACATTCGACTCGCGTAATTTACGTAATTCGCGCGATTCGCGAGATAAAATAATAGATAAGATTACGTGTTTTAAGTCCTCCTTTAGTTCTAGAATCATGCATCCTTGGCGATTGATCGATATAACGAGACTTTTTCTTTTTAACCCGATAAGTATTTCCAAATCAATTTGCTACTTACTGTTTTGCTTTCTTTCTTACAAGGAAATCGATATATTTTTATCGATCATCGTCGATTTATTGCCTATTATATTTTCATTATTATAATGAAAATTATATAAGATAACAGAAAGTATGGAAAATTGCACGTAACGATATATAATCTTTATGCTACAGCTAATCTTGGCTACAACCCCCTTTGAGTTTTAATTCATTGCGAGCTTTCGTACGGCTTACAATTAACAAATTTATCGAAATTATCAAAAATGATATTTTGTCGACAAAAGAATTGATTTCGTAAAAATTTTAATCATTTAGTATACATTCTCTTCAATCAATCACTTAACTGTTCGTGCGCCAATCCGGATATTAAGGAATCCAACATTCTAACTTTTCAAACTTTTTTAAGTTTTCGACTACTTTTAAAAAAATTGCAAGAATTCACATAAAAGTAAAGGAATAGAAATCCCTTTCTCAAGACATCCGGTAATGGAAATACATTATATTTTACCAATTAATAATATCAACAAGATAACACGAACCATTTTCACACATCCATCGATCCAACCCTCTTTTCACCTTCCCTCTTCTCATTCATTCCCCTTATCGCCCAATTCGCAATTCACCCTATATTCGCAAAATATGCGTACGATTTACTTAACCCCCTGGATTCAATTTTTCCTCATCGATCCTCGGCCAACATTCCCCCCCTCCTCCGCGTATCGTAAACAATCCGAGTTAAAAAGAGAGGGGTGGATGTTTGCACGTGTTTCCACGGACGACGAAACGATGAAAATCACGAACTCGATCAACGCTTCCCTCTATCCCGTTTCACCCCCGTCATAAACGGAGGTTGGCCCGCGTAAATTAAACGAAACATAAAACGAACGGTCCGACGGGATACGTTATCGATATCCGTCTCCATTCCAAATCTCGTTCTCATACTTGTGTATATTATTATTAGGATGTCCCGTAAGTTTCTTCCTTTTTCTTTCGAATACGTAATATTATAAATCGTTCTGCTTCTTCTTCCATCTCTCAGGAAACTTCGTTATTTTTCTCTTTCCAAAATTGTTGGGCTGCAAAATAAACCTCGAGGTGCGTTTTCATCTCGCTTACGGATTGGAATCGTTTATCGAGAATTTTTTTAACGACAGGAGCAAGTGTTAAGAAGGATAAGGAACGTCCCAATCAAATTGTAATAGCTTTTCTTTTAATAATCGATGTATCATGCGGTTTTGCATTGTCGTGAAAAATGACGCCTCATCGATTCTGGCCGTTATGGCGGCTTTCGATTTATCAAGGTGATTGCAATATTTGCAGAATCGATGGTTCCACCTTGAGCAGGAAGGAGTAGACTACATCTTTCCAGTCCTATCAAATGGACAAAAGAACTTTCTTCGGGTGAAGTCCAGACTTGGCGACAGTTGAAGGTCTATCGCCCTTAAATCAAGTGCGTTTTCGATGCAAAATCCAAGAAAGGATCTCTTTCATATTGCTGAAGAAGCATGTAGAGACATGGTTCGTAAGGTCTCCGTGAATAGCTGTGGAACTTCATATCGATTGACATATCCGATCAGGCGATTATGTATCGTTGTCCTGGGAACGTTAGTGGCATCCATTATATCGCGGGTTTTTAGCAAGCATGGCCTCGATAAGGTCCGCATCCGTCGTTGCTGGGCTGCTCTCTTCATCTTTCAAAATTCCATCTTTTAAAATCTCTTAAACCAATCTCGTCTTCAGTATCATTTGCACTACTACCTTTTTTAAAACAATGAAGCATAACACGTCTCAAATGCTTCCTTCAGCTGTTCATATTGAACGGTGTAAGGAAAAAGTTTTAAAAGAGACTGTGTCACCAACGAAACGTACTTTAAAAGACGATTCTGGGACGACTGGAACCGACAAACGGCTAATAAATAAGCTTTCATATAAAAATAGCCAGTTAAAGTCAGTCATTCGTCGGACACCGTACTAATATATTCACATAAGCACGTGAACACTGTTCTTTTCGAGCGAATTATTATCATGTAAGATAATATTAATTATACAATATTCACGTTGTTGCAAAGAAATATTTAAATGTGCAAAAAAAAAAAAAAAAAAAAAAACAAAAGAAAAATTTATTTTAAATTCTTGCAAACCGGAATTCTTGCACCCTTTATACCAGTTTGTCGATGTGCGCGGTTGGGGTGCGAATGACAGAAGAGGGATGCATTTCGTGGATCGCGAGGGAAGAAAACGGCGAATCGGTATACGCCCTCCCATTCAAGTTTTTGGTGCACCTCCTTCGCGGCGATGCAACTTGCCACCGAGGCGCCTCGCCCCGTCTCTGTCCCTCTTCTCTTCCTTTCAACCCCCTCCTCGCCCTTCTCATTCCTTTTCTTCCGGCACATCGGTGCAATTTATGGACTGGTTCAGGAAGGAGGGGGGGGAGGAGAGGACGAGATAGAGGAGGACGGGGATCCGATAAATCGCTGGTCGTAAAACGCGGAGATCACGGGGGGAGAGGGTGTTCAATCCTTTGCCCGACGAGGGTTGGAATCGTATAGTATTTTTCGATGGTAGTGGGGAGATATTCGTGAGATATTCTGCGATATGGAACGAGTTCTCGTCAACGTCGGATAAGCATGGCCCCCAGTGTTTTTCAACCGTGTCGACGGGGAAAATTTTTTGCAGAAATTTTAATAAAATTCGCGAGAGTAGCAAATCGATCGATTTAAAATAGCGACGATTAAAAAATAGAAGTTTTTGTAAAATTGTAAAAATTATAAAGCGTCGTCTCGAAGAAATCGAGGAGAAGATTTGGAAAATATTAATTTAATAATATCGGAGCAATAGTTTTAACGTTTATCGCATACTTTCTTTTGAGAATGTATGTTTTATTGGTAAATAAAGTTGGGGAGGTATTTAAAAAATATTGCATTTAATTTGTAGATTATCGTTGATTTATTGTCGAGCGAGATTTTGAGATTTCGGGTTGAGAACCGCTGATCTAGGGAATATTTTTTCTGGGGGAAGGAATAAAGTGGAATGAAGTTTTTTTTTTTAGAGTTTCTCAGTGATTTTCCCCCAGTGGAAATTTTCATAAAACGGAGATGGAATTTAAGATGGAGGAAATCTGAATTGGGGAGTTGGCGAGTTCGATTGGTTTAAGGCTCGAGCGTTCGAGGAAGTTCGGCAAAGAGAGTTCCGTGTTCCGATTAGTTGTAAGAAAAGTGTGTGGAGAATCGTTGAATCGTTTTTCTTCGCTCTTGTCCTCTTAAATGCTTCTTCTCTGGTTTTCGAGTTCTGTTACTTTCTTTCTATTCTACTCTTCCCGACAATTTTACTTTCTTGGATCGTTTCGCTAATAAATTTTCAATCCCTCTCCAATTCTTCCATTTTTTAGAAATATAAATTATTTTTAAAAACATTTCTTCTTCAACGTATATAAAATTATACGATATTTTAAATTGTTCCCTATATTTTAACATCGTACGCACGAGAAACAAATTATTCGATTATATTTCCAAGAAGCACGATTCATTACCTGCATCGAGTTCGTTAATGTAGCTTTTAATCGTTCGAATACAATTTCAAGAAACAATTATCCAACGATTATATGCGTATCGCGTAATATTATCGTGATTATCGAAGAAACGATTGGAATTCGAAGCACATTACATTACGCGGATGTATTATGATATGAAAAGTTCCAATCCTGTCTCCTTCATGATCACCACGAGATTTATTTGTTCCATGGAGGGAATCTGTCTGTTGCTCGTACCACGATGAGATAAGAAAGGAATGGTCGATAACAGGTTGACAGTGATGCGCGATTTTTTCTTTCAAATATCTACATCCTGAATCCGCGGTTTACCTTGGATGTATGTAATAAAATCACGTCCTAATGATCGTATCTTTATTTGATATTTCTGTGACAGCGAGCCTGCCCTATGAATCATAATTGCGAATCTTTCTTCCTGTGTCTCTACAATCGCGATAAACATATTTCTCCCTCTTTCTTCCTCTCTCTTTTTCTCAATTGAAATCTAAAATAATGTCGCAATATCGAGATAAATCTTAGGATCGAGATTTAAGAAACCATCAAAAACCTTGGATAAAATTTTTTAACGATCGAAGAAATTATTTACTTGTTCAACGAATAAATTTATCTTCAACCTTATTACTCTGCACAGCTCTGATAATAAGAAAAAAAATAATAACAAAAATAATTGCATCGGGATCTCTCTAAATTCCAAAATTCCAAAGTTCATTCGCCATCTGAGAGACCATCCGATACGGATAGAATCGATCTCCAAACTTCTCACCAAGGAAATCACTCCATTCCATAAACGACGAAAAGATATCTTTTGAATCTTCTCCATCCCTTCTGACTTTGCATCTCCTTTCAAGCCTGGTGACTGGCCGCCCCGAACCAAATCCTAATCCGAGAAAATCGCCAGAAAAGGCCGGAGATCACGGCGTGAAACGATTCCATTTCTTCTTCTTCTTCCTCCCCCCCCCCCCTCTTCCTCCATCGGTGGAGGGAACATCTAATTTCACTTCCAAGGCGAAACATGCATCCGCGAAGAATGCGTTTGGTTGGATGGCTCAGCTCCTTTCACGCACAGCTTGGTGGAAGGTTACGTTTGACTCAGCCGATTATTTCGAGCCGAGCATTTACTTAAGCCAGACATAATTTATCTACCTTCATCTTCCTTTTATCGCTTGTTAATTGCGATCCCGTATAAAGATAAAAGACACGCGATTATAGCGACACCACTACGTTGCCTTTCGCAACCTTCCTCAAAGATCTTTAACAAACTATGTGGAACATGGTTACCTGGAGAATCGTTTGGATGAGCAGAAAAAATGCCTTTTAGATGTTCTCTTGCGCAATTGCAACGATAATCTTTTTCCAGAAATCTTTGTAAGGTTTTTCTTTTTTTTTTTTTTTTTTTTTTTAGAAATTGGGTTAGATTAGATGAGGAATCTTCGAGTGACTACGTATGTTTGGAGTATGTGTACAAAGTCTCGAGACGGTTGAGAAGATGTTTGTTGCATAGTTAGTTAATGAGAGTTGGTAAAAAGAGGTTGTTGCCTCTTACGTGCGATGTGACTTTTTTCTTGAAATTCCAAATGATATGAATTGGCTAGCAAGATTTAGATCCTTATAAACGTGCAGAATAATCTCAAAGTGGGATAAATGTAGGCTATTGGGACAGAAGGATTTCAAAATTGTATTTAAGATCGTTTGGCTATTTCTCTGCTTCCAGTCTGTTTCGGGACTCTTTAAACTTGGAACTTTTGAAATATTAAATTTCTATCGTCGTTCGATTAATAGAATAGAACCAAAATATTCGATTTTCGCTTGTTCGATTGAGAAAAGAAATTAAATTTTTTATAAATTTATCGAAGAGTCAATTATTAAGTTTGAATCTTTGAGGCATTTTATAGAATAAGCGTCACAATTTCAGAAATTTCCAGACCGATCGATTACTAATTTACGCTTGGGTTTATTTATTACCTTGATCTTCTTAAAAATTGAAAATATGAAAATGGAACTGCTTCTCGAATTTGGGTATTCGATTAGAAATTTAATTGAATATGAATTTAATTTGAAGGAAAACTAATTTTTAATCCTCAAAAATTATATTTGACATTCACTCGTCGAAGAGAAAATTATTGATTATTGAGAAATTTCATTGATTTAAATGTAAAATCGTAAATTATTTTAGGATTTCATTTGAGAATGTGACATAAATATCAATAGAATTATACATAAATTTTTATGATTTCTTTTAATCCCTTTTGAATTTCAAAATTATTTTAATAAAGTTACAATATCTTAACTTGGAATATAATTTTTCAATAATCGAATTGTTCTTTTCATGTATTTGATAAAAGAAAATTTCCATTTTGAGGTTATGTCATTGTTCCTTCCGTTCAATTGATTATACATATATTTTCAAAAATTTGATATTGAAATTCTTTTTCTATTTTCCGTGTATCCTATAATATATTCTTTAACGTTCATGGAACGCTAAAAAGTGTCTTTTCCAGTTCAATTTTTCTTTCTTTCATGCGAAGTTCATTAAATGGGACACAGTTTCGTTTTGGAATACAAAGTAGTCGCGCGTTTTTTCCATCTTTTGATGTTTTCCACCTTTGTTTGCCGGGAAATTGAAGCGGTTTGAAAATGTTCAGCCGTTATGCGGCCAGAAAAATTTCCCAGATTGGGTTGTTTCGCAAATTGCACGTCTACGTAATCTTCGTATACCTACTCCTACAGATTATATTGCTTTTCTCCAATATATTCATAATTCCTATATCGCGTTACCCTTCCATTTTCTCTTCTTACTAATTCTATAGAAATTTGCGTGCAATTTCGTTTCGTATTGATTCACTTTATAAAGCCAGAATAAAAAAAAAAAAACTTTTCCACTTTTCACTCGTTGAAAAAGTATTTAATCAACAATAGTAGATGTCTCACATTCGAAATAAATTCGCCGCCATGTTTGGAAAACTCATGGTTCACGGAACTAACTTTAGGATTAATCGCATTTTCAATTCCACGTTTCCCCAATTAATCATTTAATTAGTAAATTAACATTCGTCGAAGGCACCACGCATCCCTGTTGTGCTTATTTAACATACGATATTACTTAAACATGCAACTCAGCTTTACGTCACGTTTAAACGATCCGTTTCAACATACGTGCCCTCGATGATAATTCATTTATCGATGACATCGGTGAAACGTAACGAGTTTATTCGAGTAATTGAATCGCGTTAAACTTTTCAATAGTGAAACACAGAAAAAGGCTTTATTATTTTCTTTTAATTTTTAATTCGATCGAAGTAATTCGAAAAATTACTTTTTTCGAATTGTGATGAATCAATTTCTTTTTCATTGCAATTGTAGGTATTTTTTTTTAAAATTTTTATTTCAAAGGGTTAAAAAAATTCTGATGGCAGGCATAGATAGCAGGCGTTAGAATAGATGTTTCTCACGATTGCACGTGAGACAAGTATAACATATGCTCGGCACACTGTTCGATTATTTGGTCGTTCGACTGGGATATGTTCATTAATTAGAATCTGTCGTTGATAATGATCGTTTGTGGTGTATCTTGTGATAGTACTGCCGTACCCTGCATCAAATTTAAGCCGGTTGTATTTAATGCAGTTTGCAACTGAGAATCAGAATTGATCGTAGTTACCAAATCACCCTGTTAAATCCCTTCCCTTGTATGATTAATTAATCGATAACAATAGAATCATGATTCATTCGAACGATAAACTTTGCTGGACAAACTTTTCTCGTTTGTTTCGTCCTTTCGAGAATCGGACGAGACACGTTCAAAGCACGTATAAACATTCCGTATACATATATCCCTCGTTCTATCCTATTTTATCCTCATAACGAATTTATTTCAAAATCTAAACCGATAGAGGCGCTACGATCGACACACGAAACGACTCGATGGAAATTATTCAACGTGGCCAACGTTCTAATACTCGAGCGTGAATGTTGTCCAACAAACATAGGAGCAGAGTTTCTCTTTGTTTGATGCGCCACTGTCATTGGCTACATCCATGAAAGGAATAACTTTGGAATTCGCAATCAGTTGGCAAAGTGGTGTAGCGTGTATCGGATAATCCTTGGCCCTTTATTCGGAATTTGAATCACAACCGGAAATGGAGGACATGGAGAATTTTTTTTCTCTTTTTCCTTTAGTTTTAAATTTCAAAGAGAGAGAAAGAGGGAGAGAGAGAGAGTTGTTGGCGTTAAATATCGATTTCTGATCGCCTCTGCGTTACGGGATCTCGGGAAAATGGGGATGACGTCGTTTCGAAGAGGAAGCGAATATCGTTAAAGGAAACAAGCAGTCGGAAAGTTGCTCTTTGAGCGTTCTATTGGTATAAGAATAACGAATGAAGTTGAGAAGAGATTTATCGAAATTATCATCTCGGTTAAAATTTTTTGTTTGAATCGAATTATTAATATGGAGAAATTTTATCATCGTATAAAATATTATTATTTAAAAGATGAAATCGTGAGGTATTAAATAAAAAAATTACTTTTCGATAATTTAACTCAATAAAAAGAAGGGATTATTGTACATTTTGACTTGATATAATCTGTTGCTACAATTTCACAATTATCTCTAATGCCTGCTTAAAATTCTGCATTAAGGGTAATATTTTAATGCACATGCTTGACCACGTTCACCGAATTCTTGATAATCGCGTAAGCCCGTTCCGATAATGAATATTGATGGAACAATTTGCTGGTCAACCAGCGTTTAATCCTGATCCAGGTGTGCAGGTACCAGGCTTACGATCCCATTGTTCGGATATTCAGGTTAACAGATTCTCTAGAGCTTGCGACAGGTGGCCCCAAAGTGTGACCCCTGTTAGGTTCTAGATAAAGTCAGGTTAGACTTTAGTTAAGACCGGGTCGAATCTGGGATAGATCCAACACGTTGCAGAGAATACCGCCACGTCTGCCTCCACGTCTTCATAGCTCATTGATCCTCCCTCGTCTGACCTCGTTTTAAAGTATTTTAATCGTAAAAAAAAAAAAAAAAAAAAAAAAAAAAGAAATGAAAAATGATTGTAGCAAATTAGAGATCATTTTTATTCATTATTTTTATTTATTTCTAAAGTGAAGTATTTATGTTTCAATATGAGAGAAAAAAAAAACGAGTTAAATAATTAAGAGTATCTTATCTTTACTCTACTCTGCATAATACATTTAAAATAATGAATATTTAATTGTGAATTAATAAATATTTCATGATGATATCTCTTATTTCCGCGTTTCAAAACGATGTGTGCATGATTCGTAATATTGAAAAAAAAAAAAAAAAATTCCATTTGTCAAATAGTTTATCTAATATGAATACTTTTGCGCAAAATTGTCATTAACATTTGTTATTAAAGATTTCACGCGTTGACGCGTCAAGTGTATTTTGGAGGTATTATGGAAGATAAACTTGTTTCACGTCGTGTGCAAGTTTTGTTGAGCTCAGCCAGTTCTTGATGTATGAGAATTTGTGTATAGGAGGGTTCGGGCATACTATTGTTCGAACGGTTAGTCGAAATGACAGAGACTCGAGAAGGCACGACAGGTGTCGGTGACCACACGTGACTATAGATACAAGGGTTGTTTTGACGCGGCTATCTGTCAAACGATCGTGGCTCGCCATAGTTCTGTCACATGGCTCGCAGATAGATTCCTCTAGTTCTATGGTGGATGATTAATTATGCCCTAAAACATGATTTACGCTTAACTATTGCCACTTCCAATCCTGATGATTCAGTATGTATTAACAGACTATATGTGAATCGATCTTATTAGTTGTGTTTTACTATTCATTTTGAAATGTCCTTTCAATGGCTAAATACCTAACCTAATTCTTGTCATGGAACCATCACTGGAACCATTGAAAGACTAATATTATGCGTAAATATAATATCCATAAATTCATTAATTGTTTTGTGTGTTTTATTTCTAGAAGATGTTGGATGTTTATTAATATCGAGTCAATGTCTTCTAGTAATCGAAACGTTAACCATTTGCGTCATATCAAATAAGAGTCAATGATTCGTTAAATACTCGTTAAAAAGTGTGGCGCAGCCTGTTATTAACTTTTATAGGTTATGTGAAGAACGAAGTCATGATAATAGTGATATTTATAGGTTATACTTCTCACAAGTACAACTAAAACAGAGAATATAAGAGAATATAATAATGTGAGTTAATAATAACAATAGAAAGAATCATAAAATTTATTTAAGAATTTCTTATGGAAGAAAGTGTTAGTGAATATAATATGCTAAACTTTATTAGGCAGGGATTAAGGATGCTTATGAGTGTCAGTTTAGGATTACTTAATTTTCATAAGAAAGGTAGATTAAGTCGTTTAATTATTCTCTTATGATTCCTTAATGGATCTTCTATGCTAAAGAACATTGTTGAGTAACCAACCAACTTATTATCCTGAGAATTAAGGGACTTGTAAATTTTAGGTTAGGATTACTTGGTGTTAATAAGAAAAGATTAAGTGATTTAGTTAATTTTAACTAAGTGATTTAGATAATTTAGATGATCTTGAGGCCACGAGTTTTTAAAATTGTTATTTCAAAAATAAAATATGAAAATTATCCAGATCATATCCTATCGATTATTAAAAGAATACGTTCTATTCATCAAGTCGTTTTATTAACAAAATTCAAAATTTTTTCTAAAATATCCCAATATTTTCGTATTATTCCATTTTTAATTAGCTCCTTTTACAACCCTCCTTTGCCTGTACGCGTATTCTCATGCGCGTTGCTCTTCAAATTGCATTCCATAACTTTCAACGCTAACGAGAGTTCAATTTTTAACTGGTGTCCAACTAGCAGCAGTCACGTGACATATTTTTCGTAACGTATCTCTAACCAAAAGTTACATCAGGTAATACACGTATATCTCGTCGAAATTTTCATTTCCACTTATCAAGTTGTTCGACGATTTTTCAAAAAGTTGATCCCCCTCGATAAATCGATTTTCTTAACTGACTCGATTTGTATTTTATGCGATGGATTTCCGCATATCGACGATATTCGTCGATCCTTTCCACCTAAATTGGCGGTAAAAACGTTTTACGAGAGAAGCAAGACTCGTTGCATCCCGTCTTCAACGTTACGTCGCAAAATTTCCCCGCTCGCGGAGAAACCTATTTTCACCATCTCTTTTAACGACGAAGCAAAAGCATGAACGAAAACACGTTTCCCCAACTTTCTCAGACCGGGCACAAAGCAGAAAATCATCCGTTACGCGAACTTCCACACACTTTTCTCATTTCCTCGAACAATTTCCTCGAGTATATAGGGATGTATCAACAATTATGATATTCTTCGTGCAGAATCAAGTCGAAAATATACGAACGATATAATTTTTCACACGAGACTTCGTTTTCGAGATGATTGATCATACAATTTTATCCACTCGTAAAATCGTAAAGTCGTAAAGAACGAATATATTTCTTTAATCAATTCGCTTTTTCAACAATATTATTTAGTTATACTCTAATTACTTCTTCTCAAGTAGACGCATATATATTTCTTCTAAACTTTGTAATTGTCTTTTTTCAGAAATGACAAAAATTTATTCTACACTTTTGATTTATTTTTATACACAATTACAAATTTCAGATGAATTTTTCCCTTTCTCGTTTGTTGCATCGAGCGATTAGAAAATAGATGGCATTTAAGGCGCGAAGATTCGATCTAGGATGCGCAATTTGTCGGTGGAGCAGACAATCGAGACAAAATATTACACAATGCCTTTTTCCAGCGAAAAGGATCCAACGTTCATCCAGGCAATCCATCATATTTGTTGCAAATACACCGCGTTCCATTTTGTCGGGGGCTGCATTGTCGAATTTCCACCGTTTGCCGTTTCAGTTTGGAGAACGTGTGAATCGCGCGCAAATTGACATTTGAGAAAAAAAGGGTTTCGCGGGACGAGTCGTTTTATGCTCATCATTTTGGAAATATTTTTTTTAAACCTGTCATGTTATGTATTCGTCCGATTTGTTTGTTTGATTTTAACCAAGTCTCCATTTTATCCGAATATGAAGTTTCGAATCGAATGCCAAATTAGCTTGGCCTGTAATGCATCGGGGATGATCGAAATTCTGGAATAGGAAATTTTTTTTTTTTTTAAATATAAATATCAACAAATCGCTTCGAATGATATCTGTAAAAATTACACTCGAAGAACTTCTGTCACATCCGGTTGCTAATGGAGTGACACTTTTTCCCCTTTTTTCAACCGATTCGTTCGCGTGTGATTTATTTGCACGGCGGATATCACGGATATTTAAAAGAAACGTGAAACGTATGTTTATTCCTCTTAACAAAAATTCGTAACTATCAATTCTTCCGTTCAACTTTTAACCCTTTGCGCTCCAACGGTGACTCAATCAGGCAGCAATATTCGAACGACAATATTTATTTGTGTTTGATTTTTTTTAAAATGTCTAAGTATAATCTTAAAGTGTAGAATAATATACTTTCAAATCGTTAGATTTTTTTATCTAAAATTAGACCGTGATCGCGGATCGAATTACATATTCGGACGTTAATTCGAGTTTGATGATAGAAATATTATTTTCAAAGTTTCTGAGTTTTGTAAGCATGCAATAGCGTAATGAAATTAGTTCAAGTGAAGAATGAGTTTGATTTTTCGTTATTAAATAACGAAATTATTTGTATTCATTGAGAATAGTGATAAAAACAGAGGTATAGTATAAGAAGATGAGAAATAAGAATAATAGATAATAAATGAGAGTATGCCTCAATATTCAATAAATTATCCTTTCTCCGTATATAAAGATAGACAAAATATTAGAATATAAAAGTTTTATACGTTAATTTGTGCGCGAAATCATTTTAATTTAAAGATTCGTCGAAATCGTCTGGAGTTGTTTTCTTCCAAAAAAGATCCAGAGTGTTAACTTAAAAATCCTCCACTTTCGTTAAACTCATCATTAAACCCTCCAACCTCTCTCTCTCTCTCTCCTTCTCTCTCTCACCCAAACAAATGAAATTCTCCCTTACGCCAAGTCTGCCTCAACCATCGTGAAACCATCCACCCGATCGTTCAAAGTCCCGACTCATCGCGTTCCTCGTTAGGCGAGCACTACACCGCCCCTCACGAAAGAACTGGTCGAGATCGTTCTTATCGGGACAACCTATCTAATTATCGCGTCAGTGGAAGCGGAGTGGAATGGAGCGGGGTGGAGTGGAGTGGTCAGAGGTTTCTCGCGAATCGATACCGACTCGTTATTAAATCGTGGACATTACGACAACGCGGTGGTGGACATCGCTCGAAATTCCACCCTCGATCGCTGTTCCTCCCCTCCGAACGAGTACCATCGCATCGTCGAGGAATCGAATCGATATCTTCGCCATCTTTACTTTTTGGACAAGCTTTTGCTCTTCGCGAATCGGTGTACAGATCTTCTAGACGTCGACTTCTCGGTTGGAACGGAGGGGTTAAAGGATTTCGAGAACGAGAAGAGAAACACGATTTCGAGCGCGAATCCTTGGAGCGAACAATTCACCGAGTTTTTCTTTCCGAACGTCGCAATTTGATCGTGCGTGTGTATGAGAGAGAGAGAGAGAGAGAGAGAGAGATCCTTTGGGAAATTTGAATTTCACACAAGGGGTGGGATAATTGTAACGAGAATCGTTTTCCATCATCTCTGTTCGAAATTACTGTTGAAAAGTAATCCATCTTGGAGCGTCCAAGTTTTCGACCCATCCTATCGATTCCTTCACAGTGTTCTCCCTCGACAGTCGTATTTCCCCGAATAACAGATAGCATTTTGTACACGTCTCCCTCCTCCACCCCGCTCGTATTCTTTGCTATCCACCACGAGTAAAGGAACCGTGTTCCGTTTTGCTTTCCATTGGATAACATTCGAGAGGATGGTTGCAGAGCTGCACCGCCCAGAGAGATAACTTATCCCGGCGAGAAAGGGAGGCAAAGAACAGGAAGAAAAAAAAAAAAAGAAAGGAAGGAAGGAAGAGGGAAAAAAGAAAAGAATCGGCGAGGACGTGGATCGATTCCAAGGTAGGCGGAAGTCACTTGTGAAAACGGAATCCGCGACGTTCAAGGCCGTTCCTCTCATTGTCGCGAGAACTCGAGAGCCAAGGCGGACTCTGATCGATCCCCTCTCCCTCCTCCAGATTGGATTCCCCCAGTCCTTGAAAATTGCTCGTTTCGTTTACGTTTGAAAATCGTACGGGAACCAAGGCCTACGTCTTTCTCTCTTTCTCTCTCTCTCTCTTTTTTTTCTTTTTTTCCATTCGTTCTTTTTCCCCTTTTGCGAACGATGGCGGGCGGCGTCGTCTCTGAGGCGTCGATGTAAAGTATTCCCGAGGAAAAAGTGTTATTGCTGTCGTTGGCCTAGATACCCGAGGTCCCTTTCATGTCCAACTTCAATTTCCAGCGACTTCTGGTGACGGGATCGTGTCGGTTGCCCCTCTTTTAGGCTGATGCCTTTATTTCGTGTATGGAGTTTGGGCTTGGTCCTCTCTCTTTCTTTCTCTCAGGGTTTCGTGCCTTTTGTTTCCTTTTCTCCATGTTTTCGATTATTTTAAGGGGGATGATGAGATTGATGAGGTGGATTCTTGTGAGAATAAAAATCGAGAAAAATAATTTGGAATGGAAAAATTTTGTACGACGAAACAAATTATTTTATTATCCGAAAAAATGCATCTTCGATTATTGATATGTTAATAATTTCAAGTTAAAAAAAAAAAAATGTGACCATTTAATTCATTTCACGTTGCGAGAAACTTTCATTTTTACGAATATTAGTGTTAATTTCAACGTGTGATCGATCCATCATTTCGATTTTTATCAGACAGATATCAAATCGTCTGGATGTTGAAACTACGTGTCGTCACGATATTAAAATTTCCACATGGCAATAGCAACGGATTAGGCCTGGTAAAAGTTCGCTACACGCGAGCGAAACTTCATTTTTCTGCCGGTTAAGCGTCAAATGTACGCGTCTCAACACACACGTGCTCAGCTGAAAAAGTTTCACGCGAAAAACGAATGTTTATTTTATTGGCAACTTCCTGCCGACTTTTGAAACGTTTCCACCCGGTTATGAGGTGGAATCACGAGTCAAGATTGAAATAAAGTATAGGCCAGAAACAGTTTTCCACCCTCGAGTAGCCGAGCATACTTATTGAGAATGGAACGAGAGAGGTTTGTTGTTCGAGCAAATTATTAGCAGTGGAAATCTACGAAAGGATTGAACTTGAAAATTGAATCGATCAAATCGGATTGCAGCTTATCGCAATATAACGCGATGAAACCTTCTCGAAATTCTGATTGACGAGTAAAAATCGGATTAAAAATTAACTGTCAATTTTTTCGGACGATTTCCTCCGTCTTTTGTTTCCATTTGTTTAACCGTGCACTGAAACAGCGAATTAAATTATTAAGCGAAATCCACTATACTGGGGGAATCTATGGAAGCATAAATTATAGGAGAAAATTTTACGATCATAATTTTTAATTTTATCCCTTCAATATTTAATCGTTTGTCAAATTCCATCGGATTCTTTTCTGAAAATATGAACCAGAATGAACGAAGGGAACGATGAATTTATCCTCTACGACGAATTGTATAAATCTCATTTTTTTTTTTTCGATTACGCACTATAATATTACAAAATATTAAAGTACTTTCGAGAATTTATTTCACGATACTCTTCTTCTCTTTCAACCTAACCTCAATTCATTTTTCGCAAGTCGAACGAATTAAAAAAATTATTGACACGATTTCATCCGCGACGAAACACGAAGAATTCAAAAAAAAAAAAAAAAAAATTAGTTTCTTCACATCGAGGGGGGGCTGAAGTGGAAGGAAGGAGCGTTCGAAACGATGGCGAATTAAGTACGTCGGATTAACCGGCGACCGCAATCGCGCGTGTTAACGACATCTTACTATGTATCGGGGTGGCTCGATCAGGGGTGGGGAGGGGAGAGGGGTGAAAAACGGCGCCATTTACGGACACGATCGGGGCAACGGCTCGGGTTGGATAAGTCTCGATACGTAAACTCGGTGAAACTCGGCTCGTTGGGTCATTCGTTCGGCTGCCGGACCGCAAATTGGGCGGTTTGTTTCGCGCGGGGTGAAAAACTGGAAGAGTCGTGAGCCCTCGAAACGAGTTCCTGATGCCCGTGATTTGTCAAGACCAGGACGAAATTTCCTTAGACCCCCGTAAGTCCTCCACCGGGGATTTTCTGATTACAGTTGCGACTTTTGAGCATCGAGCATCTTGCCACCAAGTTTCTTCTCAAGTATCAGCGGAGAAATGCCCGTTGCGTTGGGATCTTGATTTCATCCGAGGAGATTTGCGAATTTTTCGATATTGAAATGTTTCAAGCCGCGTGTGACCATTGCTTCCGAATTTCGTGGCCAATTGGCGAAAGTTGTTCACATCGTTGGAGAATTTTATGAATCTTGTTGTTGCACTCGAATTTATTTAACGCCTCTGACTTAATTTCCTCGAGTTGTGAATTTCTCGAAATATTTCAACCAACTTTTGCTGTGCATAGATGCCGCGTATTGTACGATATGATTGGAGTTATTGCACATCGAGCGTCTGGAAATGTAGCATCAATTTTTTCTTTCAATAAACACCGTCGAAGCAACTCGACCTGCAGTGAGGCCGCTGATGATCTTTTTCGAGTACCGTGCACGTTTTTAACGGAGAAGTCGTCTATAACGAAAGGGTTAAGGATTCGAGTATTTCACGAATATTGTTTTTCGAATAGAATTTGCTCGCAAAAAGTGTCCGTCATATCATATTTTATCATATATACATATCGCTCAACACTTGTCCAATTATTTCGATTTGTAAATTTTTTGATTTAATTCTTCCGTCAAAATTTCTACACGCGAGATCAGGGATCAACGTATTTATACTTCACCCCTATCGATCCTTCGATTCTCGAGACAAGCGTCCACCGATGTTAATTCCTTTCATCGTAATCTGAAAATTCGAGGGGGGCCAATCGTTCGGGGGTAGTTCGTGGAACGAGTGGTAGGATTAAGTCGAGAGGGCAGTCTCGTAAATCAGAAGCTCAGCCAGCTATGTCTGCGGCGCCGGAGATAATAACCATTTTGCGCTTCCATAGGCTCCGTTCCGCCCCCATCGTTATAAGCGATCTTACAAGGAGAGGGAGGGGGGAGCCCATTCAATTAACTTCGTAAAACGTAAATCGAGATCGCCGCTTCCTCGTCCCTCTCCTTCTCCATCCTTTTCCTATCATTTGCTCTTTCTGAAAAGAAACGTCTCTCTTGACTTTTCTCCTTCCAATTCTCTCTCATCTCTCTCTCTGTGTCAACCACGCATTGTGTCGCATCAGGAAATTTTGAAGTTATTACACGAGGCGAGAAGTATGTCTCATTTGGTCCGATTTCTCATCGATACCATGTTTGTTTCAGTTAGAAGCGAGATGAAGTTGTAGTTTTGGAGACACTGTGTTTGGTTTCTTCGTTTCTTTTTACTCTTTTGCTATTGGCGAATATATAGTGGCTCTGCACAACAAGATGCTGCGTATGACGATTGGAGTTATTGCACATCGAGTGTCTTTCTCTGGAAACGTAGCGTCCATATTTTTTATCATCAATTTTATTTTTTCAATAAACATCGTCCAACTTGCAGTGCAGTGAGATGTAATTTTTGGTGCGATGGTAAAGTCGAAAGGGTTAAAGGATGACATGGTTTGTCCAGAAATGTAAGGAAATAGTAGGAATAGTGTCGTTTATAGTCGAGATTTAAGGCTATTGTGGGGTAATTGAGTCACGATGGATGGTTTTTTAGGAGCACAGGAAGTAATACAGGAATAGGAATTATTGTTGCAGTGTTTTTCGTGTTAAATTATCAATTCGAATTCATTTTCTTATTTTATTTGTATGTATTTAAGAATCGTATACTTTTTTTCTTATAAGTAGAGAAAGTTTAGAGAATACATTTTTTTCTCTTATTACGTTGATTGTAACGCTATTTCTAATATTAGGATGTGCACAAACACACGTTACAACTTTTATGATTTATCGGTTCCAAGTGCCAAATGGTGACACTGATTAATAAAAGTGTCAGACAGTGTTACATTGATATCTATTCATAGTTTGTCTACATCTATTTACACTCAATAGTACTATTATTACATATAATTTGTCCTGGATTATTAAAGGGGATCATTTGATACACGTGTTGAATAATTGTTGGCACCAATATTGATGTATACATCGTGTTCAAACGTAACTTACTGTTCAAAGTTCATTATTTATTGAAAATAAAGAAACCATGATACCACCATCTAGCCGACTTAAAGAATAAAATTCTCTTTTTGTTTCAGTTTCTTTCTAAAAATAATAATTTTTAATTACAATGGAGAACTTATCAATAGCATGTTTTAAGTATAATAATGTTATAAATTACACGGAATATTTTAATAACAAGAAAGAATAAATACGCGTAATTAAAAAAAGTATAGTTAAATTTTAACCATTCGTTTAAAATTCTATTTATCGTCATATAATAATAAAGATTAATCATATAGATACAAAGTGATCCTACGTGAAAATTTTTCTGCTTCTATCATCCCTTGGCTTAAATATCATTCTTAGAGGATTTATTGGTTGCTCGTCGTCGTGTATCGAGTGCTCGATGTGATATTTGCAGACAGTACCAAAAAGGAATCTCGTAGCTGGCCAAGGGATCATGGCTTGAATAGCAAACGAGGGTCGGCTTCCGCGAACTTCTGAGTAAGGTCACGTGTTTGGTGCGAGTTTGTCGAACTCTCCCGTTTTAGTCTCGTGGACACAATGAGTTTCACGAATTTTTGACGCTTTTAAGTACGCCCTGCTGTTATTTTTCCTCTTTATTCTTTTTTCACTTTTACGCGGCATATGCTGCTCGATAATGGTATCGTGACCAACGGCGATAATGAATACTTAATTGGACGAGCGTAATAGCTTTTTAATGTTTCAATTACCATTGCTCAGAACGATAGTTTAATGAGAGAGAGAGAGAGAGCTTTTTGAATTTTCTTTGAATTTTAATCTTTTTTATTATCTGAACAATAAGAGGACACATCTAAGCTAATTTCAATGAAATTTAATACGTCACGTAGTTTTCTTGTTAGAAAATAATTCATACTTTTTCTTTTTTTTTAATCATATTAATTTATCATCCATGTTGATGAAGAAACGAAGACTGCTAACTTTTTCTAACTATTTTTCGTGATTAAATATTGAAGAGGAATGATCTATCTCGTACGAAATCATACTACAGTCATCTTCTTTATGAAGAATCTTAATATGTCGCATCGCGATGAAAATTTACATATCGAGCGTGGAATTTGAGGGCGCGGCTCGTTCATGATAAATACTGTTTTCGAAAATACGCAGGAAAGGTTGTATACGTAATGTCATCACGTACGATGAAAATGGCGTGAAAGATCGCTGGTTCGTGTTGCATCAGTTCTGAAGCACGTGATCGTGGTGCATTTCCACGTGAAATCGATGATGACGCTACGCGATGCGGTTGACACACTTCGAAAATGAATAAATGCATGAAAATAAATTTTGAAAATTGATTTCATTGAAAAGAGTAAAGAAAAAGGTGTACCACTATTATACTTGACTCATCCATATACTAAACCTTTCTATGCTTCGGATTAACAACATCAATAAAACTCTTAAAATTCGAAAACTAAATTAATCGAAGAAAGGAAAGTAAATTAACCTTCGTCATTCAGTTAAGTCATCTTACAACCTCTAGCGGATCCAAGGCGAAACACTCTCTCCATCCTTTTCCTCCTCTCTCTTTATTTTCTTCGACTGCACCGCCACACGTGTACATGTGGCTCCCCTGTTAACTATTCACGTGTACACGAATAAACCGCATATTAGCCGCGGTTTATCTGCTATCTGAACGCCACCCAACCAAAGGTTAATTACTCCATTCCAATTAATGCTAATAGTATTACAGATTGCAGCATCCCTTACACGATAATGCAGCCCGTAATAAGATGAACCGATCGCATCCCCCTAATTAGTGGCGACGCGCATAACCTATCACGGGGTTGGGGAAACTGGCCCCCCTTCATATCGAAACGCATGGATCTACGCGTGGACACGGGGATTCGTCAAGCGTGGACAGTTTATCCACCTCTAATTGGCGCGTTTGTATTGTTTCGAATTGACATACGTCCGAGATTTACACTTACTGGGTGGATAGGAGTGCACGACAGATGGTGGATTAACTAATTAGAATGGCCCGGCGTGATTCAGCGATTAAGACGAAGGCTCCTTAACTTAATCACGATGTAATCGCCTTAGATTCATAACGAGCGTTAATCTTCAGTCCCGTGTCTGGGACTGCTTGATATGCCGGCGTGAATCCATATGGGCCATCCCAAACGAGGAATCACTGCCGCGTGGACATGGTGGAACGTCCTTGAGGAACGAGGCCTCGAGTATGTTCTACAACGAGATTATTAATTCTTTTCACCTTACGAAGATGCAGGATGAATTCTTCTCGTGAATATACGCGAAAGTGTTCGTGACTTACTTTCGAAACCTAACCTAAAAATTCGATTTTATTTAATTCTTGAATTCGTGCTATTTGGATCAATCCAACACGCTCGAAGTTCAATGATCTTTCTGTCGAGATCGAAGCTAGCTGTTTCTCCTCCGGTCCTATCCCTCCGGAAAATAGAGTTTCGCATCGAATGAAGGAACGCGGTGTGACTATCAAGCAGATTCCATATTAGTTTGTCGAGCAAAGGGATGACAGGAATACGTGAGAACTAAATTTGTTCGTGATGCATGCATCTTCGATTAACCGAAAACACCGTGTCTTGAGACAGAATTGTTCCAGATATGATAAGGAACACCGTCGAAACTCGATGTTTGCTCTTTGAAGCGAATGATGATCGAGTTTGACATATTTCTAACCATTCGTGTAGATTTATGCTATGTTGAAAATCTTTAGCTTTAGATATCGCTAATATATGGACGACAGTTCCATATCAATTACAACACATTTTGCATTTTCAATGAAAACTAAAAATATTTTAAAAATTACTGTGACTATTTTTGTCTAAATTTTAAAGTAAATGTGTAAATGGAAGCAACAGTATATAATATATTTATATATTTTCGAATGATCAGAGTATTTGAGCCTTTAACAAATTTAACATCGGCAAATCCTACCATCTCTCGGTAGAACGGATTTTGTTGTTAGAAGAGTTTGTAAGCCAGTGACTCATATTCGACTTACAATCTCTTCAAATTTACTCCGTAACTTCTTCTTTGTAAAAGTTTATCAAGAATTTATATCTAGTTTCTACTTATAAATTTATTCTACTGAAGTTCTTTCATCTTCTTTAAAAGCTTCTATTTTCAATTTAACTAAAAACGAAAGTCATCCAAAGAACAAATAATTCTGTTTCAAGAAAACTTCACATCTAGTGAGGCTAAAATAGTTCTTCGGCCTCGCTAAACTTATATCGTAAACGTGAAATGGAAACAACGTTCATATTTATTCATCGTGTAATCTCATTCATCGTGAAAGTATTTTTATATTTTGGTTGGTGAAATTCATTTTTTCCTTTGTCTTTTTAAAATTTTATTTTTTATAATATCCATTCACTTTGACTACCAATTATCAATTTATCGCGTTTATTTTTCTGATTTTGTTGCGGTTAAAATTGTAACAAATGTAGAAACAAATTGACCTCTTGTCTCGACCAAGACTCATTTACTCTTCATTACGAAATGACTGGCCTCGACCCGGAGACTGTTTTTGTTTCAACTTTGCAAAGCTAATTTAATATCTCGCCTCTGTTCTGATTATGTTGCTTAATAACCATTGTTAATTTTGCTCGTCGACGTTGCCATTTCTGCTTCCCTTTGCACGGCTTCAATTGCTCTTTTATTATTTATTTTTTTTTTTTCAATATCTTTCGACTATGAAAACCGAAGCAGCTCATTGCATTTTACAATGTGTCTTCGCTTGCTGAATAATGATTGTGCACTTGATACGGGAATTATAGGAATATATATATATATATATATATATTCGTTTATTTTTCGAATTTAAATTTAAACACATATATCGAATCGAATGTCGAATCGTTTTGTAAATTCTCTTACTGTTTATCATTCGAATGACGAAGCTTTAATTTATTTTGGAACTGATTCAAAAATTATTTATAGAAAACCTTTATGCATGTGATTTTGGATCAAGATATCTGTTGACACGAAGTTGAAATTACGTAAGATGAATGAATTGAAAATAATATTACATTAGATCAGCTGTACGAAATTTAGAAAGCCGCGATATTCCTGAATTTTCGTTCAACCTTTAAAATAAAATCATTACAAATTTAACAAATTTCTAACTTTTCGCTCAAAATGTGATATATAATAGATGAATGATTGAACGACAAAGTCAATCGTGTGATATTAAATTTCCTAAATTAGGGAATCTGAAGACTGTCGGTTTCCTGTTACCGTTCTTTTCGTCCTTCTATTTCAGAGGTGGAAATTTTCGGAAAATGGGAAATTATAGTTGGTGGATTTTCACCGAACCGCAACAAAGGTCGTCGAATTACGCGTTCAAGAGGTAATGAATCGATAATAGCCGGAACGAATAATGGCGCGGGAACGGTTCTCGTTAGGTAGATAAAGTCGTTATACGGCCAATCAAATTGATAAGATTGCAATTGAAGCGTCGATCAGATTATCTTTATCTGATCCCTTTCGTTTTTCTTCCTAATCGTGATCGAGGTCCATGTGTTCTAAACCACGTTGATGTACAATTTCCCAATTTTTATTCTAATTATTCGAACTCAAGGAAAAAAATATTCTTTCCTCTTGAGAATATTTTTTTACTTATATGAAATTTGATACAATCATAAATTTAAGATTCGTGAATATATTGTTAATTTGCATAATTTTTTTCTTAATCAGATACGATTGACGAGTGAAAAGTTGTTAAATTGACATCGATAGAACACGTAATAAATAAATGATCAATTTATCGTTTAAGCGTCCAATTTCATTACGATTCGAATAAAACTTAAAACACTTGAAAAAGTGAACAATCGATTGTTATCGATGGATTCGTAATGAACGTAGAATGGATGCACGGTGCTTGAGTGCTACTACGACCGGAAGGACAATCAAATTGGCAAAGAGCAAGCACAGGGTTAAATGAAATTAATTTTGCATCAGAGTGGGAAACGGTCACAGTGACAAAATCGGTGTTAAATTCGGGTGCTTGGTTCAGGTGCTTGTGAAATTCATTATACGATAATTTTTTTTTTAATTTTCTACATTATTATCATCGAGCTTTATCGAAAAAATACTTTGAACTAAACAACTTGGATAATGTAGATAAATAAAAAGAATGCAGTAATATTAAATAATTAATATTAATATTTACTACTTTATGATAAAAAAATGTGCTTTTGAATTTTTACAAAAATTTTGAATTTCGATATCGCGATATTAAATTTGCATTCCTTTGTTATCCTCCCTCTGTATATAGTAAATTCAGGTATCAATCAAGTCTTCCTTAAGCTATTGATTACAGAAAATGAATAGCGGCACGATTGTCAGTGCGAAGTAACAATTTCTGCGCGTTGGATTCGTTATTTCTCATCGAAAGGCTTTCAACGATGCATTAGTTCGAACATTGTAATCTAAAATTTGATCGTCGCGATATAATATTGTAACAACCGATGCATTAACGCAACATATTGTGGAATCTTCGTTGAATCACGATTAAAATGCATTAACAACAATTTGTCAAGTGAAATTGATTTCCTTTTGTGCCGAGAGTTTCTACGATTCAAGATTAATAAATGCTGTAAAAAGAATATTAAAATTATATCAAATACTCTAAATATAGAATTGATACAAAATTTGGTGGAATTTAAAGAATTAAAAAATTTAATCGAGAAGATTTTTTAACTCGAGAAACAATATTTTCCGAGTTATCGTTTAAATAATTTCTTAATGTATTCGAATACATTCACTTTCCCTCTAATCAAATCACCACGTCACATTTCCAATCCAAGCATATACGTCCTCTAAAATATCGAATATGGTAAACAAGGAGATGCTGTATGAAAAAGATACGTTCGATAGTTAGCTTAAACACACCATAGAAATCGCTCGACGCATACGGTGCGTTGCTCGTTTCAAACCACTCCACACGTCGAAAGATCGCTTTCCTTCTCTCGTTAATTACAATATTCCAATACAATCAATACATCGATCCTCCCCAAAATATCACGCAACAATGATAATAAGGTACACCACGAAGAGACACCTTCGATAAAATTACGAAAAGCGTTGCCATTTCCCATGCGATTCACGTGATTGTTCGACCCTATTACGGTTAACAGCGGTATTGACCGTGCGTATACACCATTGCCTCCCTCTTGCCTCCCTTCTCTTGCCCCTTCCCCTTCCATTCATCTGGTTGAAATAAACGGACAGCCATTTCAACGATGATTTCTATGATACCGGGGTTACATTATTTGCGTTACAATGCAACGCGGCCGCGCGACAGTCCGTGAAAGTCCTGGGGTGGATGCAATGTTTAATGGCGCGTTCCGACAACAACGATATGTCATTTTAGTCCGTGGCAAATATTGGCACAACTCCCCTTTCCTCAGCTTGTGCACTCTCAGCTTAAAATAGAGTTGGAAACGACGTCTTCTGAAGTTTGTTTAGAGACACCTCGATTGCTTTAGCTTCCTTCAACGGCCGACAGAGGGACGCATTCTCGAAACTTTTCCAACCTGGGGAATTTTTTTCCCTCCCCTCTCTTCTCCCATGCTTTTGTCTGTGTGGTGGACGTTCGAGTTTACGATATGGATCGCGAATAACGGGAGATACAATTTGTTGGAGGATCGATGACAGACGCTCGTTTTCGAATCGAATATTGCCGAGTGAAAACTTTTTGTCATCGGAGATGGATAGGTATTTTCTTTTCCGCTGGAATTTTCGATATTCGATTTCGTCACGCTTCATTTTCCATTATTATTATTATTTATTTTTATTTTTTTTCTTTTGGAGAGGAAGACAGTCTTTTGTTACGAAATTTTTATAGTTGAATTCGACGCTTTTTTTTTCTTGATTCTTTTCTCTCCCCCTCTCTTCGGTGAGATGCAATCTGGTGGTAGTGGTGGTGGTGGTTACGTTTTAGATTGATGGATAGGATTTTGCGTGAAATGTATTTGAAGCGGGGAGATAGATTTTTTTGAAATTGTGTGTGATTGGATTTGAAAGTTGGGGAAGGAGTAACGGGATAATTTAATTTAATTCTTTTTATTTGAAAAATTTCCCCTCCCAATAATAATTTCGCAGTAATAGTTCTTTAAATGCAAATTTTTACACTCAATTCACAACAAAGCACACAATATCATTTCAAAAAGATTTTAAATTTGATTGTCAATCATTTTATCCCGAAATTTTTTATATTATGTTCACGTAAACAAGAACAAATATTATCGAATATTTACGTACATATTATTTAATTGCAATAAAAATTACTTACTGTATTTCTTTAATTAAAACAACGTTTCTAACGATGTCTTTAACCTTAGATAACATCTTGTTAACGAGATCTTTAAAGCTACGGCGATTTGTTTAGACGGAGCATTAAAGTGTTCGTAAAGTTTTAGGTCATAAAATAAATGACTCCCATCGAATCCTTTTCTTTCGCGCTCCACCTCTTTTCCTTCCCTTTCTCCAACGTTTTCTCGACGAAAAGGGTGTAAAAGTTTCCGTTCTCACGAGTTTTCTTCTCTTCTTTTTCTTTATATTCTGGCGACAATGGGAAGCACGTTTAAAAATATGATGATTTTTACGGGGGTCAAATGGTGAGATATTAGGTAAAATATCCGAAGAAACTCGGTTCCTTTACGGTTATTTCGACGCTGCGCTGCATTCGTTTAAACCTGTTCCACGATAGGGGATTGCTTCGTTCTTTATATGCTTCCTTCTCTTCACGTTGTTCGAGGGCACTCGTTCTTTTTTTATCGTCGCAAATTTTTTTCCCTCGAATGTATGGATTCGATGAGAATCCTTTCTTTTGTTTATGAAAAATTTGATAAATATCCCTTGAATAAAAACGCTTGGAAAACCATTTAGCCCTCTAATTGCACCAGATAATACAGGCAATTTCTTGGCCGCAATAACGATAAACCTTTAAAAGCCAGCAATGAGCGAGCGATCGTTGCCTGGAGAAAAAAGAGATTCCGCTGATCATTAAGTTCCGAACAGGAACTTCCTCTTCCGCTAGTCGTTATCGTCATTCGAAGGTCGACTTTCAGCATTTCTTTTCTCGAGTGCATCGTTATTTGATCTCTGCATCAAATGACGTCAAAGTTTCGAATATATATATATATATTATCCTCTTTGAACAGAATTTCTGGAAACTTTGTCAATCGATTTTCACTCATATATTATACTGTAATTAATATTGTAAAGAGTTCAATTAAAGAATAAAATACAAATTTTTATTTTTCATCAGAAACATGATAGATACAGAACAAAATCTCCATGATCTTTTTAGAAAATTTTATTGATATTTATAAAATCTTCTTAAATCCATAATTTACAAAACACGAACCAATATTTCTCTGTAACTCTTAAAATCAGAGACCAAAAATTATTCTAAAATTTTCTATTATTATTAAAATTTAATCAACACAAAATAAATTTCTCTCATTGATAAAATCTCTTACGAGTGATCAAAATGATTTTCTCTCAACGATAACATTCACACAAAAAGAGAAAAAAATTTTCACTTATAATCCTTGTTTATAACCAATATAACGATTTCAGTCAATAAAAATATTTGCTATCCCGTGATTCTTTTTCTTTTTGGTAATAACAGCGACAGTTCGAAAACAAAATATCGAAATTCTTAAAAAATTCATAATCTTTTTTTCAAAATCACTTGTCCAGGAAACTCCTAACTTCAATTTACACAAAATCTATTTGCAAGAGTGAAATCGAAACTCGCGATTATATATACCTTAGAGAAATTTCTTATTTACACGTTCCAAACGACTGACGTAGCTGACAACACTAGCGCGCTCTTCTGTTTCTAAAATCCGTCTATTAACCGCAGACTTCAACTCGGAATCGTCCTTCTCCTCCCCTCCATGACGGTTATTCGCGCATAACAACATTGTCTTTGTCGTGTTCCGTTCGTCTCTCTTTATTTTTGCTGAAGCAAAGCCACGCTCAGGCGACACGAAAACGTGTCTCGTCCACAAAAACATCAGGAAAGGTGAGCTATACACTACACATTCGCCATATATAACACGGTAGCCAGACTAACAAGGTAATCTACTCATCTCGGCGAAAGACTCGTCCTGCCTTTCAGCTTAATTGTTGCCCGGGTTAAGAAAAGGTGGCACGATAATACTGTTAGCTTCTCATAGTCCTGGCAATTAGAAAGATTCGTTTCGAGAATAATGTAATACGCTTGGATGGACGAGCGATTGTTTTTTTTTTTTTCGACTTTTTTAAGACGAAGTCAGATAATTTTTGTTTTTGCCAGGATTCGGAGGAGAAAAGTTCGTTTCGACTGACATTGTAAAGCGTTGTGAAATTTTAAATCGTGAATACTTTGAGAAATATTGATTATTTATTAAGGGAGAATAGGATAAAGACGGGTTTATTTTTATGTAAGATGGATACTGGACAGGATTTATCTGGATTTTAGTTTCTCTTTTACGAAATTATTATTTTTTAAAGTATATTTTCTCGACATAGTTTAGTATAGTAATGTGTAATTATAGAGAAATGAAAAATTGTCAGTTCGCGTTTGTTTGTAACGGTAAAGAACGAGTCGTTATGATAAATAAAAGCATAGGAAACTCCATTCATTAATTAAAATGGACAGAATCGTTCTGCTTATCCAACGGATGCATATTCATAATCGATGGTATCAGTGCGTGTTACAAATGCAAATTAAAATAGTGGATGTTTCCATTGCGATGCAAAATTGAAGCCAATACATCAAGAAAGTTATACAATGAGTGATTTCAAAAAGTTACAGATACAATTGGTATTATACAATCATTTCGAATATCAATTAATTCCAAAGATTAAATTTAAAATATTTTCATAATCTAAATTCTGATTATTTCATAATATTTTAGTTTTTTAATGATTAAAGAGAAAAAAAAAAAGAAAAAACTGATAAATTGCTTTGAAAAAATTCCAACGTTATTTCGAGAAAATAACGAAACAACGTATAAATTAAAAAATTAATTAAACTTCCCTATGAAAAATATTCTGTGCAAATTGAAGCTTATATTTTAAAAAACTTGTAAAAATAAATTGCTTTTTAACGATTAAAAATGTCAACCAATATATTACTAATTAAATGCAACTTAATATATTTTTAATATCTCTGAATGAAAATTTTTCAAAAGAAAATAAATTTTCAGTCTGGAATAAACATTAACAAGTTACTCTTGAAAGCTGATTGTCACAGAATTAATCTTTATGTTTCTGCAGAAAGTAAAAAGTAACTCGGATAATCTCGTACTTTCAGCCGACAATGTAGATATAATCTTTGTTTCTCTTAATGAAGTTTAAAGAACGCTATACACTCATATCGTGCAACGTAAATCATAATACATAATATTATCAAACTCTTGAGCACTCTCGATTGTATTATTATCTCTCTCAAAAGAATTTAAAAACTTGTCGATATTTTGTACGTGGTATGCATTCGTTGAAATCAACACACAATACTTTGTCTTGTAATTTTCGTTTATTATAAATAGCATTGGAATATATAAACTATTATTTATTACTTAGTGATATTTTCTTTTTCGTGTAAATTAATTTTTTTTTTTTTATTCAAGTTATTCATCAACAATTCTCTCAAGATATTTTTGTGAATATTGATGAGACGTCAATATTCCTTTATAGTCTCTATAAAGCTAATCTAACCTCAATAATCCACAACATGAAAGTATCGCATTATACAAATCAACGAGATCGTATTACTTTTTCTTCAAATAAAAAAATTATTCTAATTCAACTCAAGTTTACAACAGCAACTATATCTTTCGACAAATTATATTCCCCATCTTTACATTTTTACAACGCACATTTTTCAAAATATAAAGATCATCCACAAAATTTATCTCGCGCAGTATATCTCCACGATTAAGAACTTGCGTCCAGTTTTAAGTTTACTCCTCAGGTGGCAGAGTTGATCGTTTCCAAGTTCTATTAACGAGCCGGAACCGGATGCCACGCGGTCGAAATATTCCCATTGGAACTCGAATCATCTCGGGCTATGGACGGGCTGCTTAATCCGCAGGACGATGGTTGATCGCCGTGGCGAATATTAGCGGGATTCTTGAAGCAGAAACAAACGTCCGGCATACGAATTAATTACGTTGGATCTTTCTTAATTAGTTACGCTCTCGCCCCGTAGAGAACTTGCAACTTCTCGAACTACGGCTTATACTTGAAGTTTGCTGCGCCTCGCGGTTGCGCCTCTACCGTTTGAACAATTGATGCAAATGTGCCGGGTTCGTGCTATACTCCGCGGATGATTCGGCTTTGGTTGATTATTGCCGGATTCGGGGGACTCGTAACGGTTGAAAGGATTTCTGTCCTTTGTTCCAGTGGATTATCATTGTTTTATTGTCTCATGGATTATTAACACGAGTCTCGAGTTTGTTTTCGAGCAGTTGTTCCGGTGTTTGAGGTTAGGTCGGATGATATCTGGAATGAAATTATTCGTGATATTATATACGGGGTAATTCTGTTTGAGATTATTTTACTTTCGACAAATTTGAAATCTTTCTTTTTACTTTTATTTCGAATTCATAGGATTCAGAATAAATATTGATTTTCTATTTTGTAAAATTTTGTAAAATTATGGAACAGAGAAAATATTCATCCGTCTATATAATAGAATCAGAATGGAATAATCAAACTGAAGAGAAGAGTAACAATTTCAGTAATAGAATCAGGATTTAACAACCGAACGATTAATTATCGAACCGTACAAAATTTACCGATCCATTTGCTAACAGAATCAGAATTTAACAATCGAATCGATTCAATTTTTCTATTCGAACGATCTGGATTCATCCCTAATCGAATCAATCGTTCGACGAATAAAAATTCCATATTCGATTTTATCATAATGAATAAACTAGGGAAGAATTACGGTATGTATTTTAAATTAACTTTGAGGTTAATCGATCGATACAGTCCAGGTTGGACATCGATCGACACTGATCGTTATTAATTTATGCGGACAAGACGAGTTTCTAATCTGTCTTCGGGGCTGGTGGCGTGTTTACTGCCTAGATTTAATCTGCATTGGGTTTAATTAAAATCAAGCAGCCCCGACGGTAGCGCTGCCTCGTTGACAATTGCATGCAGATTGGATTAAGCTTTGGAATTAGAAGGGGAGTTGGATTCAGCGCGAATCTGCTGCCCGTTTGTCCACATTAATATTCGAATTTCTGGAAATAGAGCGATCCACCGATCGGCGGGATGGGAAAAGAGGGGTGCACAATGTCCGATACACCGATAACGAGAGAATTATCCGTGGGGGGGATCAAAAACGGTCAAATATCGTTAACGTTGCAACATAGATACTGTATCAGCTGTGAAATTATTGATCCACCGAATTTTATTTATTTGTTTATTTTACACGAGATATTATCAAAATTTTTTATCGTAATATATCAAATATCAATTTCTTTTTCCGTTTCCATTAAAAACCCATTTCCATCGAAAATAAAATTCTCATTCTTATAGAAATTTCAAACTTTTTTCCCTATCCTCCCTCCCAGAGTTAAATAAATATTCATTAGATTTCGTTCTTTCTCTTTCTTTTCGCGACTTTGTTCCGCTCAACTGGTTGGCTGCTCATATCTGCCGAATAGCAGATGGCCCGGTATTACCACTTTGTTGGCGAACATTGATTCTTCTTCGTGCTTACAAGAGCCAACCACTCCTCTCTCTCTTTCTTTTTCTTCCTTTTCCTTCAGTATCAGAAGTTTTCGCATCCCCCGCATATTTCCCGCGTTTCTTTGCTGAGCACACGGAAAACCAACGTCGTCTTCTCGTCGGATAATCCATCCTGATTTTCTATATTGCCTCGGATCCGCAAACTTTGCCCTTTCATTACTGTCATCCACGGATGTGGATCTTCTCACGTATCAGAAACGCGGAAAAATTATGTTGGATATAATGGATATTGATATTCATATGTCTCCCATTTGTCATTTAATCCTTAATGGACAGAATGTTCTTCGCGCAATATAACAATATATTTTCTTCAATTTTTTATTTTTTTCAGCTATTTTTTTTTTTAATCGTATATTAATGAAAAAAAAAAATACTAATTCTGAATGGAAATTTTTGAAAATTTGAAAAACTATCTTTTTCATCTCTTCATTCGATATTGAATACGATAATATTTTATTTGATTATATATCATGATATCATGCTTATTTTTAAAATTCATTCGTTCGTTTAAAATTTAAAAAATTGCGAAATTATGTTGAATAATCATGAAACTTTCACGATTGATTTTAATACGTTTAAAAAACAAATTTGTACAAATGTCGCCTTAAAATATGTGAACACGAAAAATTGTGTAAATTGAAGATGGTATAATTTTCACACAAATTGGCCATTTTACCAATCAAATTTAAATTCGCCAATCATCGAACAAGTTCAATAAAACTATATCCTATTTAAAGGGTATACTTTTTTCACAAGAACATTCACTAGAAAAGTTTTGAAAGAAGAGAAGTAAATCATCTCTAACCTTTCTTAAAACCAGAATCATATTCTGTGCTTGATGGGATTACGGAGGATCATAAGCTCTTGCCAATCAGCGACAGAGAGAGAGAGAGAGAGAGAGAGAGAGAGAGAGAGAGAGAGAGAGAGAGAGAGAAAGGACAAAAATAAGAATCACTATTTCTTCTTCATCATTTTTTCTATCCTATAAAATATATTTTCAATACTAATTCTTTACTTAACAATAAAAGAGATAATTCACATTCGTTGTTTCCATTCGTTAATTATCTTTCAACATTCAAAAGCAACGTTTATTATTCCCATTCTTCCTATTATCGATTACTCTTCAACACTAATACCACCAATTCATATCTTCACAATTTTCCCCCTTTATCATTCTTTATTTTTCACTTTATTCTCTTCCCTTCTTTTCACTCACAACGCACTCACCTTACCTTACCCTTCGTTTCAAAACCACTCTTACAGAATCTCAACAAACACCTTCGGAATCTTCATTTCGCATCACCGGATTACCTATCATCCTATCCTCATGTATGAATATTCCCACCCTCCTCCAGAAACGCGGGGACGCGCAAAATTTTCCCCGATAATCCGACTTAACATCTGCCTCTTAACACAGACGCACAGTCGGTACAATTATCGAATATATAGGATCGGTCTGTGCCGAGGGAGCCACTGGAAAATCGCGTTATTCGCGAGTTACACGCTCGTCGATCCTCACCGCTGTGGAAATTTCGACTCGTTTACCTTGCTCGCGAACAGTTCCCACCGAACTGTTTTCCAAGATTAGCCGGTTATCATCCGCCTCTGGTCGCTTGGTTTTCGCGGATTTACTCGACAACCGTCCATCGGTCCCGCAACAGCTCCCCTTCCTTCTCTCATCTAATAATTTCCGTCGGCACGGATTCGACGATCTGAGAATTCACGTCGTAAGTAAGCAAGCTTTTTTTCCCTTTTTCTGTTGATTCGAAGAAACTTTGGCTCGGTCCGTTCGAAGTTTTTTGCAATGATTATTTATTTTATTCGTTACTTTGTTCTTGATATTTTTCCTTTTCCATGTTTTCCGTAATTGGATTGAAACGAAGTCGATAAATATCATAAAGAGCGTTTCGATGATTCAATGATTCGAATCGGTTTGGAGAAATGAATTTTATAATTTTCTCGAAGCTTTTAAAGGTATTTATTAAGGATTATTTTTATCGCTTGTCATTTTTTTATTTAATCAATGTTATCATGTTTTTTTTTTTTATTCATTGCACATTAAGCGAGCTTTACTCTTGCGAAATTTCAAAAAGAACGCTATAATTGCTGGGAATAAGACAGCCAGGAAACTTTTATTTGAGTGCATGAATATTAAACACGCTATGAATTGCAGATTACAAAAGAGAATATTTGTTGGATCATAAGTAACTTTGTGTTTTATGCGGGGATTGAATCCAACGTACGTATTCATTCTCCTTTTTTATTATTTCCTTATTACATTTTTTTTTTCTTTCTCCGGTTTAAATATGCGTTTACGAGGAAATAATATCTAATCGTCGTGCAGGATGAAGAATTAATTAACCATCTAGATAAAGTGCAAGTATTGCAAATATTTTTATTTAACGAGTAGTAAAATCGAGGTTTAAAACAGGTATAAATTGAGATTGAGTTGGAAAAAAGTAATACCGATTATATCATAAGGTATGCTTGCACGCTTATGAGATTGGATAATTCACGATTATTTCGTTGTTACTGTTGTTACTCTACAAAAGTGAAATTATTTTTTTACATTTGAAAGGATTAATCATTTTTTATGCTTTATATTTCTATATCATATATTATATACCATATTGTAATTGAATATTCTTAATTTTTAATATATATATGATCATTCAAAATCGTGTCTAAATCCCCTAATAATTTTAGGTAATTTATTTAAATAATTATTCCAATTATTCAATTACGCTAACAACTTCCACTTTCGGATAAATAATTTACGATTATTTGCATCATCTAATTAAAACTACTCGTGCACCCGTTTATTTTACGGGAACCCGGCTGTGGAATTCTCTTAAATATTAAGACGCTTTCAATTAATTCAGCTAATTAATCAAATTACACTGACCGCAAACCTCCATTACACCAACACCCTCGTGCAAATTTCTCACGATCATTGATAGAAAATTCATCCTCGAAATCGTTCACAGAAACGCGGTGATCAAAGTGGAGAGATCTGATGATGGACAAGTTTAATTACGATCGATGGTATCCGTCCAAGCCAAGTTGTGTACACGAAACTGTACACGCTGCGTCAAACGAATTAGCATAACGATCCTTTTGGCGTCATGCATTTTTCATATGCTCGTAACGAGTGCGCGTTTATCTTTCTTCTTTTTTCTTTCCTTCCTCTCCTTTTCCCCCTTTCTATTCTCCTCTTTCGTTGTTTGTGAAAAAAAAAAAAAAGGAAAGAAAAATTGTGTAGGCTCGTGTGCATCGGTAAAATAATTTACGAAAAATAAAAGCAACCGAGTTGCTTTTCACTCTCTTCCAGCCGAACCTTAAACCATTCTTTTTTCCACCCCATTTGCACATGCCTTTGTCTCGCGATATTTAACGCGGCTTTTAATATCGATCGAAGAAACTGTTACTCGTATGGAAAGGGATAAGGACAGGGGAAGAAATGGTTTCTGGAATTTTTCTGTCTTCCCTCGGCCGATGTTCTCTCATAAATAATGTAAATATCCGGAAATATCCGGGATTGGGGAACGGAGAAATTTAATAAAAGAAGATTCGAGATGTGTATCTGTGAATTAATAATTCATTAGTTTTTCTTCTTCGAGCTGTCCTGCCCCTATTATAAGGAAAGGGATATTATTGAATTTGCGGTGAAGCGATCCGAGATATAATAGTTGTGCGGGGATGAATTACGTATGGATTATAAATGTCGTGGTTGTGATAACTCGATTTGTACGTAACTGGTTCTCCGTTAAACACGATTTTCGATTAAATTTATGCGAAATCGGACAGTTCAGATACTCACAAGGAAATTAATTTGAATGTAAGTGAGCTGAATTGATACAATTGACACAAACTCGTCGAAACTTGTCTTCTTTTCTTACTTAAAAATAAGAACGAAAAAATCTTTAACTCGAATTACTTTGAACCCGACCCAAAATCCAATTCTTCGTCCCTTCATCCAACTGTTAAACGAACCGTTAAACGAACCTTTCCTAAACAAGAAGCGTGTACGAAAATAATTTTGAATCTTCGCTTTGCAACCGAAAAATAACGAGATCCTGTTGAAGAGCGTTTATTTATTGTTCCATCGATCTCACACTTGCGGCATCAAAGTCGCGGATTTCGCTATATAACGAACAACCTGTTTCGTAATATATCTCTTTTCACGACTCGCATTCGATCACAAAAAGGTGCCCTAATGGTTAAAACGGATTAAAACAAACAACGCTATTAAATCCTTCCCTCCAAAAAACAAGAAAAGAAAGGAAAGGAAAAGGGAAAAAAAGAGGAAAGGAATAACCAGTTTTTTGCCATATTTCTTTGCCACGACGGCACGTTGTCAGGGGAGGGAAGACAAACTCACGGTAATTACGGTGCTTCAGCGGCATTGCGAATGCATTGTGCAACGCGACACTCGCCCCTCATTGTGACATTAATTATATAGGGAGCTGTGTCACGTTTTAACGTACGATTATTGCATTCCCGCGTAGAAACGGTGGCAAGAATTAAGACGTAGACACCGAAACGATCGATAGTTTCTGCAATTTCGTGGCCCCAGCCGAAACGAAACGTCGTTTCGAGAATGGTTTGCAAGGTTTCCGGGATTTTATTTTATCTCCTCCATTCTTCTCTTTCACCGTTCGTCGAAATTATTTCAGTATGGCCGTCTGGGATTAACGACCCTTTAATTATTCAACGCTAATTGCAGGAGCACTTCTTATTACCGATACGCGTGCATTGGACGAGCCACTCGTATTCGTTATTCTCGCTTCGGTGACTCGCCAATTTTGCCTTTTTTTTTATTTTTTATTTTTTTTTTAAACCTAACTCATTTATAAGGAATAAGTATTTACATTGTGGTGTAACTGGTGCGTTGTTTGCACTGTAATTTTATGTCGCAACGTTGATTTAGGAATATTGCATTTACACGTACTTTTGTTTAAGATGTTGCATTCTTTTGCCAATTTTGCCTTTTCTTTTTTTTTTACACTAATTTATTTGTTTATAAGGAATAAGTATTTACATTGTGGTGTAACTGGTGCGTTGTTTGCACTGTAATTTTATGTCGCAACGTTGATTTAGGAATATTGCATTTACTTTTGTTTAAGATGTTGCATTCTTTTGCCAATTTTGCCTTTTCTTTTTTTTTTACACTAATTTATTTGTTTATAAGGAATAAGTATTTATATTGTGGTGTAACTGATGCGTTGTTTGCACTGTAATTTTATATCGCAACGTTGATCTAGGAACGTACTTTTGTTTAAGATGTTGCATTCTTTTGCCAATTTTGCCTTTTCTTTTTTTTTTACACTAATTTATTTGTTTATAAGGAATAAATATTTTTATTGTGGTATTGATGCGTTGTTTGCACTGTAATTTTATGTCGCAACGTTGATTTGGGAATATTGTATTTACACATATTTTTGCTCGAGATGTTACATTTTTTACTCCTGACATAACCTATAAATATTATATTTTGTCTTTGCAATAATATTTAAATTTGTTCGTGGTGATGATTTGATAAGGTTTTCGTTTAAAATATCGTAGCCTTGAATTTTTTGAAATATGTTGAGGAATAAATTGTGATTAATTATAGAAAATAGCGTAGTACAATTAAGATGACGATCGAAATGATGTCGTCTTGCTGAAAGTGTCCATTTCATCTTCCAGATGTGACTGACATAATTTATTATGACAAGCTATATATGGAGAAACTTGGTTTCCTGAAGGAGAAGCGTAGTTTGATGATTTGTGGTCGTAGATAGATAAGCTTTGGGGGTATTCCATCCCTTTCTGGAAATATCCTGGCGTTTCATCGTTGTACATCATTTCATCAGGATCCAGAAGAAACATTATAAGTCTATGTATATTATGAATTGACGAAAACTAGATACGAGTTCTAGTTTTAATAATATAATCGGACACTTGTATTACGATATTAACTTCTACAATGAAATAATGATGAAGTAAGGGCAAGTTAACGTTCGATACAACTGAAATTGAGAATTTAATAATCGAATCACTTGAAATTTGAAGCATCGACACAATGCAAATATATTTCTTCCCGTTCAAATATTTTCACAAAAGTGATCGCGAAAAATATATTTATAATACACGCAGACTCTCCACAACTTCCTTCCTCGATTTTCCACAAACCTTCGCCTCATCCATCATCCGCCTTTCAATTTTCCTCGAGAGAATACGCAAACTTAACACCTGTTTACTACCCGAAAGCGATCCAACTCCGCTTCCAACGTATCGTCCAATTTTAAACCGATTGTCGCGCAGTTTCACGGACATTATTCGCACAACTCTTGCATATGCTTCTCGCACAACGTACCATCATGCCCACGCGCTTCCTCGCGTGGCTCGAAGCCGACTGGGGCAGTGAATCGTTCTCTCTTCGCATCTCATCGTCCTTGCATCGTGGAAATCATAAAAGGACGCTCGCCTCGATGAATTCGAGTTGCAAAACAAGTCTGATCGAAGGAGCTGGGAATGAAATCTTTCGAAATTCCAAGGATTTGACGAATTATTTTCGTATTTATCGAGTCGAGAATTCGGGGGTTGTTTCGTTATCGTAATTCGTAATGATTTCCGTAACGAATTCGATGTATTTTCTGTTTCGTTTTCATGTTATAGATTTAAACTTCGTGTTATTTACAAAATTTGTTATAAATTACGTTCCTTTTATCCATCTGTTATCGTAAAAGTATATAAGGTTGATAGCACAGTAAAAATTTATTGCCTGCCTCGATAAAAATATCGTATAAAATATTTCTCACTTTTCATGACTTGGCTTTTATTCTAATGCGTTGTTTTATGATCATTTAATGTACAAGTATTTTATGTAATATCTTTCTATAAAATATTATATATATATATATATTAACATCGCATGAGTGGAGGAAGTTGCACATCTGTGAAATGGATCGCAAAATTTCGATCAATGAGATATACGATACACGTACAAGTGAACGATTTCGTCGAGTCGAGAAATCTACTCGTTGAAATATTATATGGATAAGTGTAGAATCGTTTAACGTGAAGATTAATAGTTTTTTTTTTTTACAAAATCATTATTTATAAAGTTTAAAATTATTATTTCATTTAACACGAATTTTGTTTCTAAATGAAATGTAAATAAGTGTCAAAGAAATGTTTGTTCAAATGAAATTAGTTCAAACAAGCTTGTCGAAAGTTTTATATATATATATACCTTCTAAGATGCTGGTACTCAAAACTTTCTTCTGTTTGACATTTAATCAACGTGCAATATGTACAGAAACAGCACAGTAATTTATCCTATCCAACTTATACAATAAAATGTATAAATAATGATTTAAAAAAAAGAAAATATATAACGCGAAAAATTAAATTAAACATCCGATTATTAAATCATTTTTTTTTATCGACAAACAATATTTCCATATCATAACCTAAAATCAAAAATTTTCAAAAAACCATTCCATTTCATTAAAGTGAAAAAAAGAAAAGAGAAAAAGCATTCGTCCATCGAGTCCAAATGAGACGGAGAAGAAAGAAAACAAAAGATTGTTGGATAGAATCAGAGAAAGAGAAATCGGCGAATAACGAGGCAAATCGTTGCGCATAAACGACAGCCAAGTTGTCACGAAAATGGCCGAGTGTCTCGAGATTGATAGCGAATCGTATTTCGTGCGATCCGATTAAACGTGATTTCGTGGAAAAGCGCGCGGCCGTTTCGTTGACTCGATATTAATTGTAACATAACGTTAATTGCAGCTGCAATGGACCCATTTGCTCTTGTTCCGTGCAGGGCATGAAATATTCGTTATTGCCTCGTGTCTCGCCTCGTCTCGATCAAAAATGACATTTGAAATGCCGATGAAAGACTGAATTAAAAATAGATTAAATTTTTATAAAAATCTTCGTGTAATATAAAAATTAATTCTTGCAAATATTTCGACGATCTGTTTGAGTTAAAGGCAAGATTGAAGTTTGCAAGAGGGAAGAAAGAAGGGATGGAGAGAAATTAGTGAAATTCGATGAGATAACATTTCTTAGCGTTAAGAGTTTTTCTATTTACGAAGAATCGATATTCTAGAACATCTAGAAAGAAAGATGAAAGCTTTCGTAGAAACGAAGCTTTTTAAATTACAAGCAGATTGCCAGGCTTAGAAGAATATCAGAATCGAGATAAATTAAAAAAATTTATCGCAATATGATTTGTTTATTTGATGCACATATGGATAAGACGATTATCGCTCGTATCCGGAAATACACGACACTTGTGTTGACGGGCAGTAATCGTTTCGTATTTTTACTCGAACTTCCTCACTTCAAGTTTTAACGAGCATAATATAAAAATTGCAATATAAAAATCGATCTATTTCTATAACGCATTGATCATACATTGACACCACTAGTGTATCTAATAATGTCATCATCAAAAGATCTTTATAATTATAGCGAGTTATCGCTTTGCACCGATCTGAGTCATCGCATCGACACAACCGGTCATCACTCGATGTCGGCACAATTAATGAACACTTTGTCATAAACGTTATGACATTTTAACGACGACGTCGAAGCTATTGTATCGTTCATAAAACGATATGGGAAAAAAAAAAAAAAAAGAATGCGACGCGCATGATTAAAGCGAGCAAGGTCAGCAAGGAGCTAATTAATTTTTATCGAATCCCACCACCACCAATCCTGCAAACGTACCACCACTTCCTACTGAATTTCGATAAGTGCTACGTGATTATAATAATTTAAATTATAATAATTTATCGCGGTTCCTCGAATCCTTGGAATTCATTATTCAATTCGCGTGGAACGTTACTTCGAAAAGTGATTGTTGAAGCGATATAACGTTAAATATGACATAACATGATTGAAGAAATATAACCTACACGATAAATGTGAGAATTTAAAATTAAGCGATAATTTCTATATATAATTTTCAATATTTACATTTCATTTGAATTTGTCTGGAAATAATTTATCTCGTCTCGCCGGTGTTTTAATAATTTTATTTGAAAAATGTTGGAAAACGAAATTTTTAGTTAAAATTCAGGTAAAAGGGAAGATTAAAGTGCGGATAAAATGTTCGAATCGAGTTAATCGCGCTTTTCGTTTTAAATCAAAAACCGTGACAACGTCGGAATATTTCAGAAAATTATTTTTTATTTATCGCCACGATAAAACGTTCGACAAAACGTTGAAATTTGCGCGAACAGATTGACGTGGTGAAAATCGAACGTGTTGAAAATATTATATTGTCGAGGAAATGGTTTACACTAATGAGAAATAATAATCAATTATTCGTGGCTGGAAATGTGTGTAACGTAGACAAAGAGAGCGAGATTTATTGCGAATTTCGCAAAAATTGTGAATCGCGATCACCACGGATGATTTATTTTCGAAACATATATTTTATTATTATTATTTGACGAGATTTTATCAGTCCGGTTTATAACACAAATATTTCCCATCTTTTTATCCAAATACTAGTATTATTTATTCTTGGTTATTGCACGTACGTCGATACAAATATTCGATGTATTTTAAATTACTTATAAATATGTACGTATACATTGCATCTTTCGCCATGGAATATACTTCGGAAGAAAATCAAGAGGTTTGAAATTTCGAAAGAATTTTTGAAAGCTATTGAGAACAATCTCGAGAAGAAAACTTTTATTCTAATCGTATTATTTCTTTATTACGCGCTATTTATTGAAACGCACGGGAATTTTAATATTATTCTGAATTTGTATCGTGAAGAAAAAAGGGTTATAGTTATTGCGGAAAGATGGCCCTGCCCGATTTGCAATTTAAAAACAATACACAAAACAATACCGAGTATGATTCCTTCCCATTGTAAAATTTTATCGGGGAAGAAGTGCAATCGTGTGGAAGGAAAGTAGGTCATTTTATAAACCTCTTCGTATCTACCAGTGAAATATACGATCGATGATTTTTACTCGAGTACTTCTAGAAATTCCAGATATCGCCGACAGCTGTCGATAATCGTCGGTTCTCGTTATTTCGAAATTCTTCTCTTTCGAATCCTGATCTTCGTTTATTCGTTCCCGCGTCGTGTTTTCTCCCGTTCTTCGAATTGGAAAAATATTTTATACCATTACCACGGTTTCGTAACGCCAATTGAAATCGATCTTTCAGATTTTCTACAAATTGTTTCCACGACGATTCGAAAATTCGACAATTCTCATCAAAAGTATTCCATTCATTAGGAAGTTCGTTCACGAATCCGAACTTTGGAAATCTTTTCGAGAAATTTCAAAGTTCGCCAATTTGAACGTTCAAGAATCCGAAAAGTCAAAAACTTGTTGTAAATTTAAGAACAAGAATCCCCTCTTGAATCAAATCGGAGAACATTCGTGTTCCAACTTCCCCCAACTCTCGTTACGCTTTAATGGCAGCGTTCATTTAAACTTAGAGGGATTAAATAAGAAACCATTACTTCTCGTTACCTTCTAATATCTCTTCCCAAATATATCCACACATACCGACTTCAAACAGGCGTAACCAGAGAGATAGACAGAGAGGGAGAGAGACAAACCCTTTCTAAAGGGTTGGTATTTTCGACATTATTTCCTTCCCTACGGGGTCGATACATAATACGGAGTCGTTTCTTTGCTAGTTTCGAAGGGAGGAAGGCTGAAAGCGTTGCGGACGAATGAAACTTCTTGTCGAGAGGGAAAGGCGAAGGATCCATCCAGGATGAAAGAGGGTAGGAACGATCGTCTCTCGGAGATGCTCGAAGGTCAGGGGTGCTTTTTTTCCTCGACGCCGCAACCGAGTTAGAACTTGGGTTTCTCATTCAAATTCTCTCTCATTCTCGAATCGTGTCTTTGAATTTTTAATAATACCGGATGATGGGATGAAAGGAGTTAAATACGAAAAAAGAATCTGTAATTTCGATCAGGTTAAATCCTCTGATTCTTTATTTTATTTATTTTGTCTATTTCTCTTTTTCCAGAATTCCAGCAGTGGAGCTTTGTCGAGGAAGAAATTACATTAGAATAGATTCGGCGGTGAAACGGTGAGTGTTTGAACCAAATTAAGGATGGTCGATTATATATATATATGAAGTTGTATTATTCTTTGTTCCTCGTAGATTACTATTAATTTTAAACGTGAACTCTTCTTCCGCAAAATTACGACGAGTATATAAAATTTTCTACCTATTTTTTTAACAAAAAATGGCTACCATATATATAGCATTCAACCTTTTTTTTCAAGTAACAAACCTTGAACATAACACAATCAACCTCGTGTACCCCATTCGAACAAGGGCTGGCTTGCAAACGGGCCATTTCATCGAAGATCCCGGGGATGATTTTTCAGTTAAGCGGTGTTGTGACGCGGGAGAAGAGCAGCGTTATATTTCTGCTCGTTCCTCGTTCTCGCCTCGATAACACTATCCTACTGTTCCTCCACGATCCTTCCACGCTTTATCATTCCGTTCCGTTACTTGGATTTATTTCACGATACCCGTTCGTATCTCCTCCGGGTTCATTATCAAACCTCGCCCTTCTTCTATCTTGTTCCACGTTCCTTTGTCCAACGAGCGGAGATCCCGTGGCTCGATTTATGAAAACGAGCGATACAACGGCGTGCACCGTGGTTATTTACCTCTGAGGAGAATTATAATGGCGAGAGTTTCAACCGCGGATATAAGTGTCTGCTGGTGAATAATTCTTCTTGGAAGGGGGGGAAAAAAAGAGAGAGAAATTATCGCCTGATATTCCTTTGTACCTCGTGGTGTGGATAAACGAGACAGTTTTAAACTGGAAATTAAGTAAGACGGGAAGGAAAGATGTAGAAAATTGTAAAATTGGTGGTGGTAAGTTTGAAAGTAATCGAGGGGTAGTGTTGAGGGGGTTCGTATTGTTTGACGAGTTATGATTAGGGGTTGATGAGATTAATGGAGATAGATTGGAGGCAATTCTTTGGAAAATTATATGATTAAGTTCGTTCTTTATTTTTGAGTTCAATTGATGGAAGGGTGTGGAGGGTCAGATGAAAGTTCGTGCCAATGAATGAAGATGAATCGCGAATCTACAAAATAATATTAATCGCGAGTGTCGTCACTTTGAGAATTTAAAATCGTTTACAAAGGAAATTATAATCCATTTAATAATAATGAAAATAATTCGGACAAATTGACATCAAGATGCAATTTCAATAATCAATAAAATATTCTATTAATATTCCAAGATAAAATAAATATGATATCTATTCAATACTTTTGAAAAATTTAATGTTTAATACAGAAAAACAAATTTGCAAAATAACAAAATTTATTTCTCTCAACTATTCTCATCTCCAAATCACAATAACTCTAAATTCCAATATCAAAACATTTTAATAAACAACTAAACTACACAAGTATCAGGTGAATGGTCATTCGATTTCTCTAACTTTGATCAATTTACAAAAACAATAGAACTCATAAAGATGTAGTTCAACAATAGTTTCGATCAATTGGATGCATAGTTTCCTTGGAATCGAAATACACGCCACGATTTCGACCGTTAAAACAATTACCCTGTTCAAGTTTGTGATCTCGGGGGTAAGTTCTGTTAAGGGGTTGCAAAAGGGGAAGCAATATGAAATTCTCCGGCCTCGACTTGCGGATTTCCCTTTGTCCATGCCTGACAACCCGATCTTCCAAAGTTTTGACGCAAATTGCACCATATTTCGAGTTTATATAGCCGTGAACGAGGCTGTGAATAGTTGTTCCTTGCGGTGAACACAACAGTTTCTAATTGCTTGGATCGGTTTCCAAATTATCGTGTCGTGGACGTGATTAGGAAATCGAACAAACCGATCAGTTTGGATTAATTTTTATTTTTTATTGCTTGGATCGATTTTCTTCCATAAGAATTATCGTGCGTTTCAATCGTGAATATTGGATGGGATGATTTGTCAAGAGTTAGCTTTGACCAGTGAATTTTTATTTTTCAAAATATTAATTGTAGATTATATTTCGTGTAGATATTTTTATATTACAATTATTATTATAATACCAATTCATAGAATTCATAGTGCTTGATTATGTAACGAAACATAACCTCTTATTACATATAATTAGAAGTATGAGAGAGAGAAAATGAAACTTATTATTAAATATTTAAATTCGTGTTACTTACTTGAAATTGTATTTATTATATTATGCAAATCAGAATTATAATATTGTATTATCGTAGTGATTCATTCTAATCTTTACAAAAATCACTAGCAAATATAGAATTTATAATTTTTTTTATCACCAAAATTGAAGAAATTGCGAATCAAAAAATTGCTCTCTCCTTTTTCTCTGAGCATCGACGATCGACGAGTCTGTAAATAATATTCGATGGCAAATCCCTTTATGGAAAAATAACTGTAAGAGGGAAAAGGCGATATAGATACTTCATCTGGCAAGCATGAATATTAATGATTCTCTTGAAAACCTGTTCCCAGCCATGCAACATTTTATTTCGTCTATCGTAAACCAGTTTACAATTCTTTGTAGCTCGTGTAAATCTTACAAAAGCGAACGAAACAATTTCTATCGGGATGTTTAGTAAAATTAGAATTTTTTTATTAAAATAATAATCGTGAGTTCATCCCTTCATGCAAAGGAATTTCATTTGTCATAATTCTAACAAGAGGAATATCCTTTTATCTCGTATAATTCTCATAAAGATGGGATAATTTCTTTTTGTTAATTTTTTAGAGTAAAGGGAAAGTGGAAAGAGAAAATTAGAGTCATAAATTCTATATATCGTAAGATATTCATACGAGGGAAATTTGTCGTAAACTTCGTAAAATTTTATTATTTCATGGATTTATAATTCTTGCAAGAATGAATTAATCATTCTTAAAAAAAAAAAAAAAAAAAGAGAGGTGGAAAAGAGGAATTAAAATCACATGCTTATCTACCGTAGAACATTCGTATAGACCGGATTTAGTCTTCATAAATCAAGCCAAAATTTTTTACATTTCGTATAATTATCAGTAAAAAAACAAATATTTCATCCATCTCTTAGATAAAAAGAGGAAAGAGGGGATTAAAATTACAAATTTATCTGTCTGAATTGTATGTATAATTCGTGCCTTATTTTTTTTTTTTTTTTAATTTTCATTAAAATAAAATAAATCGTGTCTCACAATTTTCATCAAAAAAAAAAAAAAATGGAAGCGAAAATAGAAAATTGGGATCACAAATAAAATGAAAAAGAAGGGGAGAAAGAAAAAGCTTTGATAAAAAATATCAATATTCAAACTCGATAGAAAGAACGATCTCTTTTAAACCGAAACGTATATTCTAATCAATATATTTTCGACACCGTATGTATCACATCTAAAGTTCGACATCGAAAGCGCCCTCATTGAGAAGAGTGATCAGAAAAAGTTAACAATGTTTAATCGGCCACGGTCGACGAATACAAATCGTCAATTTCTTAGCGAGAATACCGGCACGTCTTCCATAACGACAAATAATGGTTGGCGATCGATCATGTCTGGTGCCGTGTTTTACAGGCCTTTTAAGCGTTCACGATACGCGAAGAAGTCTAATGAACTCGACGATGCGGGCCTCCATCGTTCATTCTTTTTCCCCATTGGATTGGACCCGTTATAAAAATCTCTCGCCATCGTGCGGATTTATGCCTGTAAAATGAAACTTTTTCCCTAGATTCGGAGACGAACTTCGTATCTGTCGGTAAAAACGTTATCAAATGACCGACCGATTTTTCCAATGCTTTTTAACAGTCCAGTTACAGTGAGTTTTTATTTATTTACTTGTTTTTTCGAAATGAAAATGTTTTCTATATCTGCATAATGATTATTCAAGTATGGAAATATTTGAACAAATTAAAAATTATTTTATCTGGGAGATACTTCGATAATGAGATGAAGGTTTAGTTAATCTAACCAATAATTTTTTTTAATTTTTTTATTTTTTTCACGAAGATATCGAAATTTTCGAATCTGTGAATAATGTTTAATTAATTTGAAGTCAAACGGTAAATTTTAATTCAATTTTTCAAGCTCGTTTTAAATTTCTTGCACGTTGCATCTCGAATTTAGATGTAAATTGAATTAGTAATTAATGTCAAAGTAACCTGTTATTAGATATCCGGGCAATTGCGATCGATGAATTCTGCAATTCCTTCTGGCCGGACTTCCTTCCCTTTCCAAATCAGCCAGTGAAATATTATCAGTATTAAGGAAGAGAATGAGAGCGTCCTTATAAATGTGATGCGACATGACTGTTCCATGCCTTTTATCGCATTCTGGTTCTCAGTTTTCTTCGAGTTTATAGTCATTAGATTGACGTTTAATTCTAATTCATTGGATTCGTGCAAGAACAAGTGATTATTTTATTTAAAAATACAATTCTTTTCCGATCTGAATCATTTTCATTTGAAAATTATTTATTTTGAAGATATTTAAATTTTCAAGGATAATTCATTTTTTAAAGGATGAAATGATTTTACCATGATCCTCGATTAATATAGACAAGTAAATTTTTAATCTTTGATTATATATAGAATAGTGTGTACTTTTTTGAACGGAAGATTGGAAAATACAATCCATAATACGCCACTGCATTTTAATTGCAAAAAATTTTGCGGAGGAAAGAAGAAATAGTTGGGAGAGGAAGCAACGTGCTCTTGCGTTTATGGAAAAAAGCAGTTCCATTCAATGCACCTCTCGATTTTTATTCCAACGTTGCAACGTTATCGTAAAATTACACGTTAATGAATTTTTCTTATTTTTATGAAACGCATCCATTTCCTTTTATTCACTATTTCCAGAAACCAGAAACTTTTTACATAAAAGAGAAAAAATTGCTTTCCAATTAATTAATCAATGTAATTGAAACTTTATACGTTCAGAATATAAAATATGATTACTATGCCCTCTCTTGCATGATGATTTAATTTATAAACGAATTTATAATTTTATATTAGCAAATTAAGTTAAAAATGATTATGGACATACCTTTTACGCGATAATTTACTGCAACAATTTTATTATTATACTTTCCCTATATTTTTAATGTTAGTTCAATTTTTCAATAAATTATATTCCTGAATATTTGATCAGAATTTTACGAACATTTAATGTTTATAAAAATGAGCAATTTAAAAAAAAAACAGTAGAAGAAAAATAAATCTATTTGTTACATAAATATTCATAAAATTCTGAATAATTAAACGAGTATCGATAAATTCAATTTATTTGTTATTCGAAATAATTTTTTACCAACTAATTGCAATACATCAACGCCGTTCTTCAATCTTTACACATTATTCAAAATAAAAATAATAATAATAATAATAATAACGGTTGCAAAAAGCCTAAATCTAAAATTGTTTAACAATCCCTGGCAGTCACTCGAATTTTCAACTGACACGAATATCAGAGACTCCAGCACAGCGTCTCCAGACCTTTAATTGCATCCCTCCGACATTACTTGGTCTTTCTTCGCGCCCTACGCGTACCCTTTCGAATTAAACGCTCCACCCCCAAGCCCATTAGTGTCGGTGGAGTTAATTAAGCACAGCGATAAATTGCCATTCGACCATTCAGCCCGATAAATCCACTTACCAGTAACTTTACTTTCGATTCGACACGTCTATTGACCCTATTCCAAGGAAACATCGATTCTCATTATTTAATAAAGCACAATGTAGCGGCAATGACGTGCGATGTTGCAACTATGAACGGGTTTCTCTTTCCGTAACTAGACGTGACGCAGGCGAATTAACGGCACGTAATTACGAAAATATATATCCGAGGTTAATAATTAACAGGCATTAATAATCGATTGGTATTAATTAAAGAGTCGATTGACGTATCCTTTGTGCGAATTGAACAGTCGTTCGACAATTGAATTCACGAATGAATTGGATGTTTATTGGAATTTTAGCAGTTAAAAATGAAATAATGAAAAAATTGATTAAAAGATATTTGAAGAAAATTAGAATCGCGAAATATGAGGTAAAAATGATAAAATTCTATGTCTCTCTTCTTCGCTGTTTGAAATAAAAATAAAGTTTTCTTTATTTTTGTGAATATGCGAAAATCACTAAAGAGTTTCGGATACGAAGCTAATTTAAAAATACAGATGACATTTCTTTTTATAGAATTTCATATCACGTATTTATATTCTATCAAACTTTTCGATTACTGGAAATAAAAGTCTGATTCTTTATTAATTAATTATTAAAACCATTATCGAAGATGAACCTAACCTAAAAAAAAATAATTAATAATAATAAAATCCTAATAATAGAAGCAATTGTAAAATATCTCTCTCGTGTATTAGGATCATTAAAACATGAATCCACTCGATAGTCAAAATTCTCTTCATCGATACAATTTTTCACGTGGCAGTCAAAAATAAAATTCTATAAATTCTGACAGTACATAAAAGTCCCTGAACCATACGTAATCGATGTGTTCACGAACAGTTTCACAATGAACTCTTCGCGGTTTCTGCTCGTAGTTGTGCATTATTTGCCACGTGGAAACGTGGGAACCCGAAAGAAGGGATAGGATTGAAAGTTGGTGCTCGGATGTCGGTTCGAAATATTAATCTTCTCACTTCGCTTTGCCCGCTCCCTATTCATTTGCGTGTCGGTGATTGCAGAAAAAATTGCATCTAAATAATGCACCTCTCGCTCTACGCGAAATTCATACGGAATTCCCATCTTTCTTGCTTTACCTCTCTTGTCTCTCTCTTCCCCCCTCCCTTTTCTTTTGACAAAACGAAGCGTGCGGTTGACATGTAGATTAAAAAAGCTGAATTGTTAGTTTTCCATTCGGAGGAATGAAATCAAAAAAAGAAAAAAAGGAAGGAGAGAAATATATATTCGCGATTTCTTCGATCGTTAAATCCAATTTCCACAATTTACTCTAAAAATATAAATTCAAATAATGCCTCAGATTAATTCTTTAAATTTATTACAACATTCCATTTTGCAATCATTTTGATTGCTCTCATTTCAGATCCTTCGTTTCCGCAATTACTGATTCTCGTGCTCGTGATTCTTTCGACAAAATTAATATCCAATATTCTGTCCAAAGCCGCAACGTTTATTTTGATTCAGGTAAATCAATAATAATTTTTCTAAAAATTTAATTTGTCGAAAGAATCGAAAGAAGCACGTCTCACGCGAGAAGCATCGAGGAAATTTATGTCATCCAGTTTTTGAAGTTGCACGCGTTGCTCGTGTCAGAGAAGATTCGTGGCGAAATTAAGTTTGTAGGTCGATCGATCGGACGGAAGAGGGAACGACATTCTGCCGGATGCTCTTGGCCCATTTCGCGCGCATTTGTTCTACGAGGTCCCGGCCTGTCTCTACCCGAATTGCGTTCTAAATAATGCATCATTCGTCGGAACGTTTGGCCGGCATGAAATATGAAGGGTATAAAAGTGATGTAAGAGGCAGGGCCTCGTTCGATCGTTACTTCCAGGACAGTTGCGCGAGGCGAGAGAGGTCCAAGCTTTAAGGAGAAAAGAAGAAAAATGAAATTCGAATCGCCATCTGGCAAATTCACTTGCCGGGAGCGACGTTGATGTTGCATTTGCCGCCGTACAATGTTGCAGTATCGTAGTTTTCCTTTTTCTACATCTTTGTAAGATGGAAGAGTTTTTTTAAATTTTGATAAAATTTATTAATTGTAGGAGAATTATATTATCTATCTTTTTGAACTAATAATACTCGTAAGATATAGGTTAGGTTGAATTTGATTTGGATTATTTTTTATGGTGTTTGATTTGATGATAATGTTTTTAATTTTTATGAAAATTTGTGCGCAAAATTTAAGTATGAAAATTTTTCAATTCTTGAAGATTTTGAAAAACGAAACGAAAATGTGTTTGTCGAATTGTGTTTATGAAAATTGTGAAATTTTTTTGCTTTAAAACACGCATTCTAAATTTTAAATTGATTTCAGAACGGTAAGAGAAATGTTTACTTCGCGATAAATAAAAAATTGACACTTCGATACCTTAATATCGTGATATCGAATGTCGATGAACGTAAGCATCATCAATCATTCGGTTTCATACTCGATTCCATCCGTTTTTCAAATGAATAAAAATCACAAGCAATCGATTTATTCTTGAGAAACGTTTGCACTGTTTCTCTTTTATAAAGGGAAAGTTCAATCAATCAATCTGCACCAATCAATTAAAATACCATGGTTTGATCGCGAATATTTCTTCATTCAATCATAGGAAAATTTCTTCGGTGAAAAATTTGATGTTAAAATTTTCTATTCATATTTTATCACGAAAAATTATTACATTAGCGTTGATATATTTACAAGGTGTTAATATATTCGTGGGATACTTAATTCTCGAGAATTCAAAACGAATATGAAAATTGGTATACAAGAATGTAGATCGAAACTTGCTTATTAAGTTAAAAGTAATTGAAATATACATTAAAGAGAGAGGAGACGAAATGACATGGTGCGCCACGCTGTGGCGTGGCGACGTAACAAAGATAAAACTGTCTCACTCGTTTCTCCGTCTCGCTTCGTCTAATGCAAAACTCCACTTATTTCGCTTAACGACTTAATAAACAAATCTCAACCGATATTTTTGTATACCAGTTTTTTAGCGTTTGTTTCTCTACATCATTTTTTAAACAGAACAAGCTATAAATTGAATTATAAATTAAATTATAAATAATCCTACGCACTGAAACTTTTTATTGCAACGGGCAAAAAAAAGTGATGTGCCGTTGCAGATTGGTATTGAATTTCTGTCTTGCATAAATGCAGACGAAACAGCGAAATTTCTCCCTGGATTAAATCGAGGCTCGACAATCTGATTTCATAATGATTTAATCTTTCGTACCCATTAATTTCTTCGCGTCTTCTGTTAATTAACAAATCGTTAAAGAGCAGCCGAGACCCCTTCATAGATTCGAAAAGAGATTTCTTTTTGTTAAAAAGAAAGAAAAGGAAGGAAAGAGGATTCCACGGTCCAGCACAGCACAGCGTTTATTTAATCGTCGTTTGAGATTCCTGCTTTCTTTTCTATGGTCCGGTGAACTTTGCACAATTATCCGGACGCGTCCCCCTCTTTTTCTTTCCTCGAGATTGGGCCGCGTTCCTTGCGAGGGCGAGATCTCGCGAGAAAAGCGTTTCAACGCGAATTCTCAAGATTCTTGAAACGATACGACGATAGTTAACGCGTTCAACAGACAAATTCGCAGGGAGTGTGAATTCGTTCTGCGATAAAAGAGAGATCGTATCGCTCCGATAAGGAGATAGCTTAGAAAAAATTAGAAATTTTAGAATTTAACTCTTTTAACGGTGAAGTGAATCTCATCGAGAGATTCATCTTCTCCTCGGAGAGGAGATATAATTCTTTAAAATAATAATTATTATTATTATTACAAGAGAAAAATCCTGCAAATTGAAACGTCGAAAGGTTTTCTCGAGAGATGATTCGATATTGGCAAACTATTTGAAAGCGAATGAGACGAAGAATGGGTCGATAAAAATTCTCTAAAATCCTCTTTCCCCGCGTTTCACGATCGACATCACGGAAAATGGCGATCGACTCGTTCGATATTGCTTAAAATAAATGATCGACGACAAGCCAGTGAAAACACGTTGAATATAGGATTCGTCACGGGACGTCGCGACGTCGGTCCATCGATATAGACGATATCATCCCCTCCCATGGCCCCACTCTGAATATCGTCCCTTGTCGATACGTGTATACGTATCATGAAAATATCCGAGAGTATCGTCGATGTCAACGAGGCAAGTAAAGGAAGCCAGGCGTCATCCCCCAAGATTTATGGCACCCCCACGTATGTACGTGTGCACGTATACCCTCCCCTTCGACGACTGTACACATCGGGATAGATGGTTTTACCTGTTCCAACTTTACGGCCGAGTAACAGAGCCTCTTAAATCACTGTCATAATTGAGGGCTGGGATGCAAGAACAATAGAAGACAGATGACTGAGAATAAGCGCCCGTTTAAGAGGGAACAAAAGAGCCGGGACTCTGCGGGCGGAGATGAAGATGCGGCGGAGTCTTATCCGGGGAGGGGGGGGAGGAAGGGTATTAAGGGGTGTTAAGATCGGATTTAATTCGATCGTTTTGTTCTTGCCCTATGAATCGTGGTAACATCGTTGTTTGGCTAACGAATGGCAGAATTGGATCTTGGACAGAGGCTGTGATGTTTACTTCGTTCGTGCTTTATATGGAAAAATGGTACTTTGGTTAATTTTTGTGGAACTGGTTGTGTACATTCTATTTTGTTTTATTTTTTGTTTTTTTTTTTTACAAATAAAGAATATTTGTATAAATTTTATTATCTCGTTCCAAGAGAATGAAAGATCGCGTGCATTTTCTTCTTGAATCGCCTTCTTCTTGCTCTATGAATCGTTATTTGATGAACGAGTGGCAAAATTGGTTTACAAAGTTTATGGTGTTTAATTCTTTCTTTATATGGAAAAGTGGTACTTTGTTTAATTTCTCTGGAACTGGTTGTACATTCTATTTTTCTTTTTACAAAATAAAAGTAAATTTTATTCCTCGTTCCAAGAAAATGAGAGATCGCGTGCATTTTCTTTTTGAATTACCTTGTTCTTGCCCCATGAATCGTTATTTGATGAACGAGTGGCAGAAGTGGATCTACAGAGGTTATGGTGTTCAATTCTTTCATTCTCTATATGGAAACATTGTATCATAATTGTTAATTGTGTTTCTTTTCTGTGGAACTGGTTGTACATTCTATATATATTTTTTTCTATATTTTTACAAAATAAAAGTAAAGAATATTCGTATAAATTTTATTCCTCGTTCCAAGAGAACGAGAGATCGCGTGCATTTTCTTTTTGAATCGCCTTGTAGAAAAGAGGAATTCGTTTGTACGTCGGTTAATAGAAATCGATAAATGATGTCATTGCTTAGTATTGTGAAAGATATCTTGTCTATCTTAATCAATTATTTATGCGACAGTAATTCTAGTTGCGAAATGTGATGTTGTCTCTCTGAAATCCTGTTACTCGTGTCGATAGCGCCGATAATAATAATAATCTTCCTGTGCACGTTGCCCGTGTATTGTCCGATATACGAAATAAAATTTATAATATCGATCGATTATCCTTCTGATAATCATTCGTCAATAATACTCTCTTCTTTCCAACATTTCTTTTTTCAAATATTATTACTTACAATTTATTTGTATTTTTTTACAAGCACTTTTGTCACAAATTTTATTCGAAACTCTTTTCAACATTTTCACTCTTTACAATTCCATATTTATAAATTCATAATTAATAAAAGTTGCTTCGTTTCTCATTTCTCTTCGCTCGAGCCTTGAATTTAAAGAACTTTCATAGAATTGTAGCCGTTTCGAAATTGGCAAACAGAGAGAAGCTGGATGACCAGTCGATTCGATGGGGAACGAATCCGGTAAACTTTTCCTTTTTCTTCGAAACCGAACGATAGGACGCTACTTTTCCTTCCAAGATTACGTTTAATCAGAATTAAGGACATACTTGTGGAGCATCGATAGCTCGAACGGTCGATGATCTTCGCCTCATTTGTCCGATTTGAGGGAGTTTAATCTCGAGAAGAATCTCCTCAACGACTTATTCCTCTCTACCTGACCTTAAATCCCTAGTCGATCGATTTGATTTTTTCTCGATTTTAATCTCCATCTATTTCTTTATCGTGACAGTTCCTGAAATTTAATCTTTCTTTGTACAATAAGCCATAATTTTTTATTCACTTTCGTTACAATTTATTTGCTACACTTCGTATATATCTCGTCCATCTTATAATTAGAATTCAGATATTTTTGGTAAATATGACTTGGAAAATATAGTTAAATATTATTTTGAATATTTTTACTCTCCATTCGTGCTTTCGAATTCTTAAACAAATGCACAAAAAATTCGCAGTCTGGTTATATAAGATGGTACAAAAGAATATTCACGTCGGATATTATTTTCACGCGGATCGATTAGAGAAACGTCCCATTTCGATTCTTGTGGCGCGGATGCCGATAACTCATGACTCCTAACCGACGAATTTCCCATAGGTGGGTCGGTATTTATGATATCCGCAGCTCGAAAACTATATGGAAGAAAGCAATTTGTTGGAACGCCAATACAATACCGCAGTCCACGGTAATGAAACAGGGAATCGTTTTGTACGCGCAGCATGCAAGCCGCATACCTAGCCATCGTTTGGCTTGTTGCAATTTTTCTGTATCGTTGGTTCGCTGGTTTTCACGTTCCTCCCCTCTTTCCCCTTCAACTTACGCCCCCAAGCTTTGATCTCGTATTTTTCTCGTGTTCCATTATCGATTATTAATCTTTCTTTTTTTTTTTTTTGTATTGTCTTCGCAATTTGGAGGTTAGGTTAGGTTCCCTGTTTCGAGTTATCTTTCCTCTGACGCGTCTTTTGCTTTATTTATTGGAAAATTATATGCTTCATTGCAATAAAAAGATATCGATACACGAATGTATCATTTGTTTATACTTAGATACATTATCAGGTATTGTTTTTCCTTTTTTTTTTTTTTTTTGAGAAAGAACAACACTTTCTTCCTCTTCTTTCCATCAAAGTTTGTCGTAGAAGGGAAGTTGGAATTACTTTACAAGACTGGACTGGACGTTCTGAGATAAATTACCTGCAGCCTCTTCAACAGGTGGAACTCTCGCCAAGGTTCATTCAGTTTAATTCCAAGAAAACGCAAGAGAACGCAAGATGATTCTTCCATTTTTGTCATTGGAAAAGATCGCCGGTCGAAGGATCGTAAGAAGGTCTTCGACTCCCGAGCAAAGGCCATTCCGTGAGTGTTGCATTTCTCTCGACGAGAACAGGTTTGCATATTTCGCCCGTGATACTTTTCATACTATTTTCATAACGAGTTTCGCCCGTTTGTCTTTCGACTTCGATGTGTTTCGGGAACGGGGCGAGTATTACGTGTTCCTGTTTTATTTTTATTCCGTGATTTAAACCCGTTTCATCGAATTTCTCGTGTGTTGCCGGATTTATTCTTGTTTGAAGAAATTACGAGAAGAAATTTCTTACGCAATTCTATTTAAAAAAAAAAAAAGACTCGTACGTTCAAAAATCATAATTATAAAAAAAAAATTAATTATTTCATAAATTATTCGAACAAATTATTCATAAACTCACCGCACCAGCTTCTATTCTACAAGTTTTCATCGTATAAAATAGAAATTAGAATTACACCAAAAATACAGCAATTAATTGTTTCACAAATTGCTGATCAATTCAATTTCAAATTCCTCGAACTCACGGGACCACAAAATTCCTCACCCTCTTTATTTTCAAATATATAAATAAAGTCGCAATAAAAATTACAAATTAAAATCAAAAGAAAAAAAAAATAAAAGAAAAACCATTAATCATTTTGAGAGAAATTACTTACTTATAAATTCAATTTCGAATTCCTCCAACTCGTTCCACCGTAAAATCGTTATAATCCCCACTCCCCAAAAATCTTCCTCCAAAAATTTGCCCCCCTCTGCCTCCGTCAAATCGACTCAAGATCCCTCTCATCCCCTCTTATTGGATTCCAAGCAGCTGTTCGCGTCTCGTTTGTCACGATAAACATATCCGTCGCGTAAAGGCCATCGAGAGAGTCTCTCCTTCTACCGACCTTCTTCTCCTTCTCCTCACTCTCTCTCCTACTTGGGTACCCCCGTGGCACACAGGTGTACTGGACGGCGTTCCTCGGCCTCCATACGCTTTCAGTTAACGCCTGGTCGTCGCTAGGTATGCCGGCTCCCTCGTGGATAGTGGCAGCAGTTTGCCTGTGATCCGTTTTTACCTGGCTTCGTGACCTGGCTCTGTCTCGACCAATCATCCTTGCGTCGACATTTCTCTTTCTTTCTTTTTTCTTTTTTTCTTTTTTTTTTCTTTTTTCTTTTCTTCGGTGTTGGAACTCGGTGTTTTGTGAGTGATTGGACGGAAGAGGAAACGTGGGAGAGAAACTTTTATGTGAGGCTAAGTGGGTGGCTGGCTCGTGGGAGTTTGACTCATCGGTGTATTCTTTTTTTGGATGGCCGGTAAGTAGCGCGTTCAGCTTTGGAATTTGATGATAACAACAGTGGGAGGACGGGTGGGAGAAAATTTGGATCGTCGTTTTGATTTTTTTTTTTTTCGACGAAGAATACTTTCGCGACTTTTCGTTTGACGACGTTTGGACCTGTTGATTTTTTCCTTAGTATTTATAGAAGCGTGTCTAGTAGATTTTTATGGGATTCTATTCGATTTTAATGGATTCGATCCGTTAGAAATGTAGTATAGATTCATCGAGTTTAATTTTGGAATTTTTAAAGTTTTTCGATAATGAAAAGGTTTCGATAACGCTTGGATCGAACCTGTTGATTCTTTCTCAAGAGAGATTTATTAGGTTAATCAGACTTGTTTGAAATTCTGTGAGTTTGATTTTTGGAATTTTTTTTTTTTCGGACTGATTAATTAGAATTAATTTCAATTATTCCACGGAATTATTATTTAAAAACACTTATGTTAATTAAAGATGAATCTATCATTTTCTTTTCGTTCTGTCTTCTGTCAAGTATTTTAACCGGGCGAACAGAAAAACGAATAATATCAGAGCTTTGTTGCAACAATTTCTCGCTCCAAAACGGATGACAATTTATCTTTCACGCGAAACTTTTATGACTTTAATGAACCACTCGACTCAATGACACGATTCGAATCAATATTTCCACCCGCTTATCGCGTTCACTGTTTAACCATTAACTTCACGCGATTCTCGAACCGTGTTTAAATCGGTCCACGATTTAATCGATACCGGTGATTAATCGTTTTTCCTCGACTTTTCGCGTGATGAATCGAGGAATACACAAATTTAGCGATAATGCATATTACGATCGGAGGAAAGGATCGTTTATTAAAATTGTATCGGAATTAAAATAATTCTCAATCCTATTATATGGTTATTGAATCGTTCTTCATATGTAATTCTTCTATCGAAAGATTTTTCTTTTTTTAAGTTTAAATAAAATTTAAAATGTTTCTTTTCAATTTAATTTTTAGATCGTTCGAAAAATTCGAAAATCTTAGGTATAATTAAAAAAGAGAAAAAAAAAATAAAAGAACTAATATAGGAATCTTATCTACATAAACAGGATAATTAAATAATCGGGTATTCTTTATTATTTCTTCATTTTAACTTTCACGGTCGTTGTCGCTTTTCGCTCCAATTAATCCTTCTCTTTTAAACCGATTAATAAAGTGTAAAAATTCACACCTAATGATCTATTCACGTGTGCATCATGGCTTTCTCATGTGTAATTAAACATGTTATGAATACACATATGTTCACATAACGATTCTTATACTATCTTTTTCTTTTTCTTTTTTTTTTTTTTTTTAATTAATTAAATTTACTTTTGATTACCTGTTGAAATTACATCACAAATCGATGAAAAGATATTTGTCCTATATAGATAAGATTATGATTATATAATTAAATAGGTCTCCAATATATAATAATAAATATTTTTCCATGATAAATATTTTTGTTGTGAAAAATTTACAAAAATTTATTTTCTAATTGTTATCAAATTACGATTCGATAGAGATTGTTAATTGTCAATTCATTTAATAATTTTATCTGATAAATATAATGTAGTAATAAATTCAAAATAAAAATTGTAAAAAAGAAGAAACAATCTATTAATTTACAACTTTCAAATATATCAATCCATGTTAATACTATCGATAAATTATCTTACAAGAGTGTAATTTCTCTGCGTGTAAATTCTATTTAATCATTTTTCAACATGTTTGATGGCATTGCTCAGTGAAAAGAATCTTGTTTATTCAGATAAAGTCGCCTAGCCATAGAGATTTTCAAGTTATTGAAACAAGTTATTGAAAAAATGATAAGACACGTTTAGCCATTAGTCTGGTATATTCGTTAAAGGGTTATCGTGACAACTGTCACTTTCTTTGCGGTTTGAACTGGTTTCAACAGAAAAGGACATGTTAAAATTCAACGCGGCGCAACAGAACGTCACACGCGGAGCAATTCAGCTTCCTGGTCTCTCTCTAAATAATTCATTTCGATTAAAAAATTATTTCTTTTTCACTTTTAAAATGATAAAACTTTTAAAAATAGTTCATCACATTCTTAAATCGCGGTTCTCTATCTTTATCTTTCGAATCGAAAGTTTATTTTTACAGCACAATATAGAAACGGAAGCAAACAAATTCCTTCCATACCGAACTCCCACGCTCGATTCTTTTCGTTCCATTCATTCACAGATCATGCATTAAAAAAAATCAGTCAAGCGAACGAGATCGGAATTTTAATTCGAAATAATTCCTTTTCGGCTACCTTCCTACTCACATAATATAATACAAAACTCTTCTTAATTGATCGATCATTCGAAATTCTAAGCAATATTATTATCCAAACACTTTACTTAAAATTATCAATCTGAAAAATGGTTCAAAATCCAAATGGATCACAATTATTATTACAATTCCTTTCGCGAAAGAAAAAGACAGATTTTATTTGATAAGTATCGTGGACAAAGAGATGAATTACAAATCATTATTAAACAAATTCCTTGGTTACGAATGAATAATAGAATCACAATCAAGAATACAATCGTGCGCGCGTTTGAAATAACAGATGCCAGTAGAAAGCAAAATAAATTCGTTGAAAATCTACTCCGAAAGTGTGATATCTCAGCATAAACGCGATACTCTTCATCCTCTTCTGAAAGGCATGCTCGTCGTTTCTCCAGTTTCAATCGTTCTTCCGTTGACGTAACACGCCCACGCGATTATTCGTTGGACGAGAGAGATGCGTTTAATTCACTGATGAGACACTGGTTGGCGTTGGCATTGCCGTTTGATCGATCACTTTCCACGATTACCACCCGTTTGTTGCGACACGTTTATTTGCATATACGTTTCTCTTTGATAGAGCAAGGAGCCGAGAGAGGATTAATTAACCGTGTTCCTCTTCGATGTGTTTTCTTTGTTTATTAGGGATCGTTCGATTAGCGATCTCGATCCTTGATTGTCGTTATGGCGTATTGGAATCGTTGTGGAATGTTATGATCGATCCCTCTTTTGTGATTATGAGCGGGGATAACGCGACGAGTGCTTCTTGGACACGTTTGAATAATTGATTGATATGCGCATAATGGACTGCGTGGTTTGAAAAATCGGTAAAAAGAAAAATATCGCGAATTAAGATTGTGATCATTTTTCGATTTGATTAATAAGCACCGATAAGTGTTGAATGTACGAGTAAGAATGATATTGCGAAACTAATAAGATAATCTCGATTCGATAACGAACAGTGGTAAGTTTCTTGCGATTGTTGGGATAATTGGTTAATTTGTATGTGTATTCAAGACTGGTAAGAATATTTTTTCCTCTTTCTACGATAAATATGTGTGTATTCATTCTTTTGAAATGAATAAAACGGTAAAAATAACGCGATTACCTTAAGTGTTCTCGAGTCAAAGATGAACAACTTTTTTTAAGTATTATTATTTTTTGCTTAATATCCCGATTATTTAATTTAGTAATAGCTTTTTTTTTTTTTAATTACAGAATATTATTTCACACTATATTTCCTTAACACTGCAATCGGTTACACGTAACGGAATATCGTGATAACGTTCCTCTCTCATGCGATATTTCAAAAACTTCATTCCAGAAAATATTCCCATCTAATTCTTCGATTTATTATTAATAAATAGAAATTCTCGATGAACCACGCTCGTCCTGCCATACCTATTAATCGATTAATCATTCATTGATTAATTTCCAAATTTTCCAAATAACTTGTTCCGAGTTTAAGTACGTTTAAAAATAATTTAAATTCCTCCTAATTCGTTCAACCAATCCAATCCCTTCACTTTACTCTTACTTTTACTCCCCGTAAAACGAAAACAAGAAAACAACTGACATTATCACTGTTGGAGGGATAGAAAAAAACCGAAAGATCGTTACGCGTTTCTGGTGCTTCACGGCTATCTTGGTCGCCAAATGCGCGAATCGCATTGCGTTCCTCCGGTTCACGCGTGTCTGGAATGTGGCCGAAAAAGCGGCGGACGGAACGGGCGCTCGTCGATTCCTCCAAGATTCGCGGAGAAGAATGCACTCGCCGTGGCGCGTTGATCGCGTTGAATTCGCGATAAATAAGCCGCTTATGCCGTAATCTAATCCAAGTCTGGAGGGCTTTCCGGCGCGAGCACGCGTGTACACGAGAAGATTGCCGTTTATAAGGCCATCAAAGATACCGGAAACCGGATACCGACGATTTTCCTCGCTCGTGTTATCGCCGGGTGAACGAGTTTTTGGAGAATGGAAATCGCGTTTGGATGATGCGCGTCTCGCTGATGCACTCGTAGTTTCGAATTGGTATCTTTAGATTTATAATTTTTTTCTATAATAAATCGTGTAAATGATGTAATATGGGATTTATAGATTTCTTGAATAAAGGCTTCAGAATAAAAGTTGAATAAAAAGTAAAATTTTCTTTTTTAGAGCGGAGTTTTTTTCTCGCTTCTATTATCGCCAGGTTTTAGTTTCGAAGTATTTTTAAATTTGTAATTTTTTCTTTTCTATGATAAATCGTGTAAATGATGTAATATGGGAGTTTTGAGAATTTTTGCTTTGTCTCATTGCTTTATAGATTTTTGGAACGGTAGAGATTGCCATTGACGCTTCAGACCGTCGAATAAAAAGTAAAATTTTCTTTTTTAGAGCGGAGAAATTATGGGTCCGTTTGGTGGGGAATATACATAACAAATTCGATTAGAAATAATAGATTTATCTTTCTCGATCTTTCTCTTACCGATTGCCTCACAATTTACCGCAATGCTTAGTTTTTTTGTCGCGTTGCGGTGAAGTTGTTACTTCACGATTCAGGATTACGGCCTCGCGGATGAATTGAAAAAAAAGAAGAAGAAAAAAAAAACCGATATCGTTGCAACGATCGAATAATATTCTTCTGCATAAAACAATTTCGAACAAGTCGAAATCGAAAAGACGCATCGCCGAAAGACAAAAATTCGATCGAATCTCGAAAACACTTTTATTCCATTTCATTATCGAGAAATAGCATACCGAACATAATTTTAATCTGAAATAAGGATGACGCAACGCATCCATATCGAGAGATATAACAATTGTAATAATTTCGAGTGAGATACGAGCTTTTTAATTTATTTCCATTGTTAAATTATTCCTAATATTCGCACGAAGGGGGCGGGGGAGGGGTTAATTCGAAGGGAAGGACGAAATCGTACGAATTATAGCGCGGGTGAATTAAGCACAGATAGATCGTACGCTCGATACTTTCGATCTCGGGATATTCTTGCTCGTTTTACACAGGCGGATCGCTTTCCCGCGGCTACCTGTTCCCCCGCGCGTTGCCGCGCCACCACTCGAATCCGTCCAATTAAAGCCGTAGCCCGAGATACACGATTCCGAGATATTATTTGAAATATTCACCCGGTTGCACGAAATACGTGTGCGTGTCCCTTCTCCTAAAACTAATGTGTATTTTTCGCGGAAGTATCCCTCGATTCGCGAGGGACTGGATCGAAAGAAATAAACGAGTTTCGATTTTTCTTCGGATTAATCGTCTTATCGAGTTTCCTGCTGTGCTGCTGCTATCCTAGCTAATGTAATTTTTTTTCTTTCTTTCTTTTTTTTTTTTTAGTTTTGAAGAACTTTCGTCGAAATCGGAGAATTACTTTCAGGAATACTTTAAAATTGAAAGAATTTATTTTTCCTTACAAACAAATCGATTGGTATTATATATTGAATATTATATAGATTTCAATTTTGTTTGGAGAAAAGATTATTTCGCGTTATCGATTATTTCTAAAGCGAAAAGTAGATGTTAAAGTATTGAAGTTGGAATACGATAAGTAGATTGATTAAATTAATTAATCGTTCGATGAAAAAAATGATAAAATATTTAACAATTTAGAAATTCGTAGTGAGCTTGTATATATATTCAATCAGATCTACTATCTTTTTCCAACGTATAAAAAAATTTTAATCAAATCACTGGAAAGAAGAACGTTTACAGCCATTTTCTAGTAAAATAAATTCAACTCGTACAACTTCGACTCCGATTAAATATCGAATTAATGTTAACATTTCATAAACGGTGTCTCGTGAACACAAATATCACACAGCATAGTTTTGCATTGTCAAGATGCGAGGTAAAGTTCACTCGCGCGAGAAATGTTAAAGTTCGTTGATTCGACTTGGCCAAACTAATCGTGCAACTATGTATTCGACGATTGTATTGTTGAACGGTATCTCTCGTCCAAGCAGAAGTAGATAATTGATGTTGACGCAGCGCGGCTTGTCTTATCACTCGCGTTTCCGTTTATCATCGATTATTCACCGGCAAAATCATGGCTGACCAAATTCGCGCATTTTCACGTGCTAAAAATTCGATACTCGATAAGTATTTAATTTAATTAACTAACATTGAATCTTCAAAGTTTTCATTGTGCTTATATCGTAATTTCTTTTTTTTTTAATCTAAAAATGCTTTTATTCATCGTATTTGTAATTTCTAATTTTTATAATTAAATTCCTAATAATTCTTTTAATAAGATGATAAAAGTACAGCTGGTTGGTTTGTAATTTTAAAGGAAGAGAATTAGAAAGAATTAAATTTATTTTATTAGAAAAAAGAAGAGGGACATAAAAAATAAATATAGGGAAAAACAATAGTAATATTGCAGCGATATTAACGTGGAAAAAGAAAATCTATACGATCGTTTCGTTATATTATAAGGGAAATAAAGATTTTTCACTTACCTTTATATTGTAAGGTTAAATTTATTAATTAAATATTATTATTATCGTTATATAATTATTCAAATAAAAGAATAACAAGATTATACTTATCTTTACACTCCGTTCATTTCAATAATAGCTTATTTTACTACAACTCGCAATATAATTCTGAATTCGTGACGTTAATTGGAATCAAGATATCACTCGTATCGCGATACGATCTCGTACTTAATATCATCACGTGTCACCGCAATAACGAAAAAAAAAAAAGAAAAAAAAAATCATACTACAATTCTGTAATATTTCACAATATTTTTCGTTATTTTATTATTATTTTTTTATTATCGCAAATTACGTCGATTAATGTAAAACAGAATCACGATGTTAATCATTAAATATGATAAAATTACTCTCGAAGAATCGTTCCCATGATTCGCTCCATTTTTAATTTATGCTAATGCCATTTTGTAATTACTAGGTTAATATTTATATAGCAGCGTAATAAATAAATTGTTATTTGCATTTTACACATGAGAAACGTGATTAAGTATATTAACATAATATAATTCATAATAAAATTTGCTTTAGAAGAAAAAAAGAAAAATAGATAAATGAAATGAATAGAAGGATAATAATATTGTTCTCGTTATTTCTTTTATTAATTTTTATAAAAAGTAAAAAGGATGTTTGTGAAATTCTTTCAATAGAAAGAACAAATATATTTTATTATTATTGCAATATTTATATTTAGAATTTTGAATATTCTCTTCTAAAAAATGTTAATTGGAGTGTAAAATACCATATATTTTAATTTGTAACAGAAAATTTTATCGTTAATGAATATCATCAATTCTGTCTTATTTTTGTTCATAATTATCTCTCCATCCTTCTTCCAGTTCTTTCTTAAACACTAACGGATTGATCGATCGGGAATAAATTAATTACGTAATATTTTTTTTACAATTGTTCAAACACTTTCTGCAACCGGTTCAATTCACGCGATGAACATATTTTTACCTCGCTTATCAAGTGATAATTTTCTATTAATAGATTGTTTCATACGAATACTGCAATATATGTATAAATTAAAAAAAAAAATTGTAACAAGTAATGAAATAATACGTACACGATGATACGATTATAATTATTATAGAATTTAATTTAACAAATATAATATTACCACCATCAGAAATATTTATTAAATTATCGTTCCACTTTATTACGCAAGACAATCAAGATATTACACGGGCAATCGTCCAACTATTACCCATCATTATTCCCTAACGTATTACATTAATTGGAAAGTTTATGTCGATTTTTACGTAAACATAATCCGATTTGATTGAATTTTAATGCCTTTGATATCTTTGTTCATTCTACGCGCATAAAATTTTTTCATTACAGATCATTCAAATGATCATTAAAATCGAGCTTTTCATCTTCGAAGTGGTGCAAAACAAATCTATCGGATGCATCTCTCAACTTATCTATAAAAGTATTTTTCTCCATTCAATCTTAGATAAAATTTCCATTCTATTCGTTTCCAATTGCGCAAACTCATTTTCGACCATTTTTCTCCATTCTCGCCTCGTGGTTACTGGCAAAATACCAAGCAATTCGTTCCATAATGCAGGATAACGGTGTACATCCACCGAACAGGTGGTCAGATTGAGCATAACGGCGAACTACGGTGCAGGATGATTCGACGCGGGGAACATTGCGATAAATCATCTCACAGGTGTCGTATTTATTCCTAATATTCTTCCCGATCGTAGTCGTATCTCCCCATCAAATGAGATTAATTAGTTTGGTAGTAGCTGGCGAATGCGAGGCGCGAGACCGAATGCGACTCGAGGAGAGGCGACAGAGGTGGCCCGGAGATCAATTTGCCCGCGTGGAAACCGGGATTATGGTCTTAATTCCGTTCCGAATTGCCTCTGATTCTCGAACGTGTGTAGTCTCTGAACCCTCGATCGATAGAAACACGATGCACATTTTAATGGACCGCCAAATCTGTTGCGATTCGAATCGGTGCAGTGTCGATTAGATTGATCGGGGAATGATCTTGATCATGAATGTTAATTGACTTTGTCCGTTTTATCGATACGAGAGGAAAATTGTTGGACATGGTTGAAAAATTAAACGTGTAAATATTTCGACGAATTTCCATTTTGATTTTTAATAAAAGCATTAAATAATTATTATTTTTTAGTTTTATTTCGTTTTATTTTTTTGTCAATCTGTATATATTTTCAAATAGGTTGACGTTACAGGGACACTCGTCACAATGGAAATTTTTATCATTGTACGACGAAAGAAAAGGTTTCAGAGAAAAAAATATTTCAAAATTCGAGTTGCCTGGAACACTTTGTATCTCGAGTGAAACTCGTGGATCGCGATGTACTTCTTTTTCCAAATGTATGCAGGGTATGCACTTGAACTCTCAAATTTCACTTGTGGAAATCCATTGTACCGAGAAGAGTACTTGTTACGAACCACTTGGTTTTATTGAGCTTGCGGAGAAATTCGGGGAGTTTTCACGCATGAAATACGGTGTTTGTGCTTGGAGCTATACTGGCTGCCGTATACAAATACATATTCGAGTTATAAATTTCGAATGGGAATTAATTAGAATAATAACGCTTCTCCTTTGATAAAAATTTAAACAAATTTGCGTCAAGTAGAGTAAAGTAATTTTGAAACAGGTCGCATAAAAAACAATCTCAACGACTCATCCGTTTATCCTTAATTAAAAGTTGGATTGAAAACAAATTAATAATAAAATCACACCGATAATAAATTGTTGCATGCAGTTTAAAACTTTTTATTTTACGATATAACAAACGAAGGGAATGCAAAAACTTCCTTTCCCAATAAAATCACAATGCAAAAACCTTCTCCCATACTACGTATTAAAACTCTTAGCAAACCCATCAGCTTCGCATCCATCCACTCCAACAAACTTCCACTCCTCTACACAACTCTTCCGCACAATAGATCTCGGCAGAATCGACGATATTCCCAATAAACCCATTCCAATAAACAACAGAGGAAGAGAAATAGAGAGAGAAAGGATAAAAACAAAGAGAGAGAGAGAGAGAGAGAAAAAAAGGAGGAGAAAATCCCTGGAGGAACAGCACAGTTCATCCATTCGTATCTCTCATAACGAAGCAGCTCGGTCGATCCGCTCAGAAATTCCTCTTTGAACCGGCGCGCTGGCTGCCCGGAACCGTACCAACTTCCTGTTCCGCTCGTGTAAGGACGATGATCGGAGCCGCAGTTTTTCGCAATGCACGCCGGTCCTTTGAAACGATCCCTACCGCGGAGTTCCACTCTGCTGCCACGTCCCAGTTTCTGGCTGATATCCAAAAAGCCTATCCCTTTTGCTAACTTTACTCCCACCACGGTGGCGCCCCCCCCCCTTCCTTCTGTTTTTCCCGGTGGTGCCTCGTTCGTGACATCGAGTGGGCGGATTTATATCCGGCAGAGAGAATGCCTACTCCCTCTCTCTCTCTCTCTCTCTCTCTCTCTCTCTCTCCCTCTTCCTCTCCCTCTCTTTCGTTCTGTGGAGTCCGCGTTCTAGTTGTTTGTTCCGACGTTTCCCCAGACAGAGGTTTCTGGATTCAGACTTCTCTGAACCCCCGTGATGGTAGTTCGCGGTTTACTGCGGCGATTCTTTCCGTCTACGAGTGGCGGATTTATGCGCCGTCAAGAGGGACGGAAACGTGTACGCGTTTCGAGAATCGCGCCCCGGATAATTCCTGCTTGATTTGTTGGTACACTTCTAGACGCGCTGCTGTTTATGCTTGCTTTTGTACTTGCGTTAGAAGGATCCTTGATGGGATCTCTTGGTTGTCTTTAACTTTAGTTCAATTATTACATGTTATAACGTATAAAAGTGTGAGGAGGGGAAACATAACCTCAAATAGTAGTAAATAAACGAGATATGCTTGCTTATTATTTCAAACGGTCTATCTTATTTTAAATAAGATAATACACTTATAATTTGAAGTTAAATCTCACTTTTCGATTCACACTGTTCGAAACTCTTTCCCATCTGACTTTCCATTTCCACAAAATTATTGTAATTATTCTATTAGTCGAAAGTAATCCAAATGCAAATTTTCCATTCTCGTGGTTGGAAACAACACGAGAAAAATATACCATAGTAATATATTACATAGTTATTTCAAAATCGTTGTACATAACCTATAACCCTAAGCCAATCGAGGTTAAGTCTCGCTTTCCAACTCTCTTCAAATGTATCTTCCGTCCAATGTTTCCACCACTACGGTTCTCGAGAGTCGGCCGATTTATCGCTCGTTCCAGGAGATAGATACAGTCGGGATTATTTAAATTGAGCAACATTACTCGACGATTACCACCGCGGTCTCGCTAATTGCACGCCTCGGCGGAACGTTTTCACAGTTTCGAAAGATCGCTCCCTGGAATTCCTCGACGAAATTTTCCCGCTAATAAACACGATGTTCCGTCGATAGTAACATCGATAATTGGTTGAAATTCGACGCTTCCATTCTTTTTCGACGACTCAAAGATTCGAGAAAGTAAATAGATACTTTCGACGCGGCTTGCGTGCGTTCATTCGCGAAACGAGATGGCAATTATTTAAACTCGGCGAATCAATAGATGGCGTTCGCACGCTGAAGAAGTATGGCAATCACGTGTGGAAGATACGTGTCTTGAAAATGTCAATTAAGGATGATCAACGAGAGAGAGGTAAGAATTGTTACGAGAGAATAAAGTATGGGTTCGGTTTGAATTATTTTATTTAGATTGATGGTGGTAATAAGTGATGTAGATTGTGGAGTAATCTAGATATCTTATCTTCGAATGATTAATGATGTTTTTGATTTCTTAACGCTATTATATCTTTAGACATATTTTATTTGCGTGGGATTTCTTTTTTTTTAATTTTTCAGACTTTTGAAAAAATTCGTTGATAATATTTTTTTTCTTTATTATTGACTAAATTAATCTCGAATTAATTTATAACAATGATATTCGAAATGATATTTAAAATATTTAGAAATGGAATTTTGCCAGTGGAGCGTAATTATATTTAAAATATTCCAAAGTGGAATTTTCCTCGAGGAAAGAATAACATTTAAAATATTCTAAAATGGAATACGGATTCAAGGACTTGTGTCGAGAATTGAGTGATGGGAAAGAATAGTTTTACATAACATTGATTTTTAAAAACAAAAATATTTCAGAAATTTTGCATAGAAATTTTTCGACCATTCGATGCCAAACTGCAATATAAATTGTTCAAACTTTTTATTACAATATATAATAGAATATTTTTGCTATTTCAGGATTCGTTTTAACTTTTAGAAAGCTTAAGAAGTAAACTTTCAATTAGAATAACGTATTAAACGGAACTCTTGTCTCTTATTGTATTTAAATAATCAAGTGAACGTGCACGTGAGAATAAATGATAATTGTTGAGAGAACGAGCACGTATCTTCGTGAAAGCATCTACTGAAAGTGTAAATATGGTTAATCAAGCGCATTTTATATTTCATTAATTTTCTGTAAAAGAGAAACAATATAGAAATCTTGAATAGCAAATTCATTTGTTCAAAATTTAATCTTTTTAATTTTATTACGAGAAATTCGCAATTATTTAATAAATTTCAATCTTTTGTGACGCGAAATTAATTATTTTAAGAATCGAACATTTTAAATGATACATTTGAATATAAATATAATTTAAAATAAATAATTAATAAATGGAATGAAATTACAAATTCCATTGTCTGCCGACAATATAATTTCCGATTAACAGAACTAATTAAAAATTAAATCTATTTCATGAATACGAATGCTGATCAAAGGTAACAGAGAGAAATTGTATTATTTTCGATAAATGAAAACTTTTATCAATTACATTCTCATCAATTATTAGTATTGATCCAAAGGGAAATACCATGCAAATCCATTATCATATCAAATGTAGATTATTAACAATCGCATAATTAATTTAAACACATATAATAATAATAGACGAGTACATCGTACAATACACAATTTCAGCTTTGATGTTTAATCCATGTATCGAACATCATCCTTTGAAATTATATTTGACACTCGATACTAATCCAATCCTTTTTAATATTATGCTAATTAATTTTTTATATTACTCTCTTCGTTTTATTTCTCCTCTTTGTTTCGCTATAAATTCCAGAAATTCGAAACTTCATTAATAGATCGATGAATTTGATTTGCTAAATTAACTTGAAGGAATTCAAAGTGAATCGGGTTTCTCGATTCGTCGTGCGTCCTTGAATTGAAAAACTTAGTTTTTTGTCATGTGAGAATCCTGCATAAGAAAAAATAAGAACTTTAATATGTTGGTGAAAAGGAAAATGCATTTTATTTTTTTATTTCAATTTTCTTTATTACGCGCAAATTTTATATTTTGCATATTTCTGTTACATTTTTTTAATTAACAAACGAAAGTATAACAACAAAAGTTAAAAACAAAAGTTTCTGTTAACTAATTATTCATATTGCTTTGAAAATGAGAGAAAAGTATTACAATGAAAAAAAATAAAAGCTTTTTTTTTAATCTTCATAATCTTTTGTAAATTTTTTATTTTACTATAAGACACTACTATAAGACACTTGAGATAAACTGAAAAATAAAAAATTAATAAAAATAGCAATCACAAGATCAAAATATTTGAAAAAATAGAGAACATGATAAGATCAGGCAGCTATCAATAATATCACCAAAAAAAAAAAAAAAGAAAAAAAGAGAAGAGTTCAAGTTTCACTTTTAATTTTAAAAAGAAAATATATAAAAAAAAATAAAAAAAAATAGAAATAAAATTTGCCCTGCGAGCACGCCCATCAAACTACCAGAAAATAAATTGTTTCCACGAAAGATAAATTTGCCCGGGGGGGAATAAAATCGAAACCGTTCGAGTGAAATTGTAATTTAGAAAATCTCGTTAAAAGATTGAGGTTAGGTATCTGTCCTATTGGAGTAAGAAGAAGGGCCGGAAACTCTCAAGTAAATAGAAACTGATGATGAATCTCGGCCTCGGTAGGAATCGTGGCGAGTAGCATTCATCGTGATACCGTGGCTCGAATTAGTTTCCGGTCTCTTCAGCTGTTTTTAACGAAAGCAATTTCCTCGAAAGCGGCGACAAGCTTCGGCGAAGTTGGGCGAGGTCGCCATTGGACCTCGTTTTCGTTGGATCGTTGGAAAATCGTTCTTCCTATGAAACCTGTCGCTTTCATAATATGCTAATGCCGTTGGCAGAAAAATTCGATACTGTCGTGAAACTACGCGAGAAATTTTATGTGACAGGCCGCCATCGGCCGGTGATTTTGCTTTTCGAAGATTAAAAAGTTGCACGGCCCGCAGTGAGCAGTCGATTTTTTTTTTTTCAACGAGACAAACGGTTATATAGCGATCGAAGTTCGAAAATTGGGAAAAAAGGTTTATTTTTTTTTTTTTTTTTTTTTAAGATTTTTCAGAATGATTTTAATTTTATTTTTCGTCATTTCTCTTTGGTCGAATGTAGATTTTTATTTTTTTATTTCTTTTACACAAAAAGAGAAAGTTTTCATAAGTGATGTGTTTTCTTTCACATCGTCGTTATATCACCAACTATCTTCCATTATATGTTGCTGTCAACTATTTATTAATTATTTTTCTTTTTAGAATTGTTAACGTCCGGAATTTTATTGAGGTACTAATAATTTTATCTCTGTAGTTTACATCAAAGACTTCAAAAAATTTCATTCTTCTTAGATATATTTTTTTTTTTTGATTTTCTTAACCTAGATAATTTTTTAAGAACATACTTTCACATAATATTTATTGAGAGAGAAAGCAATTAGGATAAAATTTTTTTTTTTAAATTTTTATTATTTAAATTCTTTATAAACATTATAGAAAGATTATTATTTTCACAAACTTTTGGAATAAACATATATAAAATATACGTTTCGATACATACATTTTGTAATTGAAAATTAATCTTCAGTTATAAGCTTTTGTTTTTTTCTTTTTTTTTTTTTGTACTATTACCAATCAATTTTATTCTATAGTCTGTATACATTATTTATAACTTCAATTCTGAACGATACGATGGAAACTTACGATAGTATGAATGAATACTCTATCTATGAAAGGTTACTTGGGTAGAAGAATAACTGTTGTAATAAATACTTGAAGTAGTCGCTATTGTTCTATCCAGTGAACACTCGCTTCAGAATCTACTTGGTTGATCTAAACGATTATGTCCTTCCAGCCCGTGAATGTGATCTTCTATAATAACTTTGTGCTGACTGACTAAGTTCTTGTGGCTTGATAAGCGTGTACGATAATCGCATATGAATTCAACGAATTGTTCTTCGATTATTCCCATCCTCCCATCTTTCATTACGAATAATTTATATCACGGTTTATTTTAAAGTAAATCTTATAAGTTTGCTTATTGATAACACGAAAACTCGTCTTCGACGATGATATCATAAATTTATAAATCGATAAAATTTAAATTATGGTCGTATATCGTTATAGGGGAAAAAAAATATCCTAGAATATATATAATATATATAATAAAATAATATAGTATTATAAAATATACTATTATAATTATTAGAACATAAGAGAAAACACTCTGAATATTTTATAATGTAACATTTCACGCGCAAAATTTTCCAGCCGTGTAAAATTTCTCAACACATAATATCTCAAGCGTAGAATTCTCTGGATATGGTATTCTGTATGTAGAATTCCCTAGACGCAGTATTTCACTTGTAGAAATCCCTAGACATCCCTAGATTTCACATCCTTACCAAGCATAGAATTTTTATTACACTGCATTCACAGTAGATTTCTCCAAACAGTACGTAAAATTTATATACATACAATTTTCTACACATAAATAATACTTTACACTTGAAATTATTTACACATTAGTGGTATTATTATACACGCATAATTGGAATACAAAATTTTCCTTTTCAAAAATGAAACGTTACGCGTGACACAATTATTATATAGAAAATACGGAGAATTAGAAATCTAGAAATCGTGCAACATTTTCACACACCTGTTAAGAGACAGAGAATCTGGAAGAATTTAGTTAACACTCGTATGTTTTTTAACAGGGCCACAAGTTAAACCAAGCCCAACTTTTCTGAATTTCACCTTTTCACTCTTTACCCAAGTGTAATCCTTCCCCATTTTTCACAGTTCATTTTTTCAAAGTGTTTACAAAGAGAATTACCAACCGGAATTTTTGTTCCAAAGTTTATTCTTTGAGTTTGCATTTGAATTTTTCGGTAACGAAAAATATTCCTTACCGATTCATTAACCGATACATTCATTCGTTTCTCCTCCTTCAACGGACGAACGAGAAAGATTCAAAAAAGAACTAGAAAAAAAAAAAAGAAACGAGAAATAAAGATGTAGAAAGGAGAAAAAATGAAGAAGAAACGAAACTACTCCGAAGCCAAAGTGGAACAAATCGCGGCGATCGTTGTTTCGCTCGTTTATTCATGAGATCCAGCGAGTGAACCAGCGTCACTGCAAGAAAAGCGAAGTTTGTAATTAAATCGAGAATCGTTCCACGGTATCGTTTTCATCTCTCCAATTAATTTTCCGTTCCACTTGACGAACACTCGCCCGACCTTTAATTACCGTGCGAGAATTACCAGTTTTCGTGTTAAGGTCGATGAGGAAACTCGCTTCTGAATATTCGATGCGGTCGAAATTTTTTTTTTTTTTTACCTTTTAACGAACGTTCGAATCCCTTCGATAATCTTCCTTCCCCTCCCTTCGAAGAAGCTATCGTAACCAGCTCGAAATTGAAGTTACAAATCGAGAGAAAAGAAAACCTTTGATCTTGTGCGTATCTTGCTATCTTGCTCTCGAGAGAAGTTTGTTCAACGGATGTTTTTTATAATTAACTTTTCAGTGGTTCGTTCGTTTCCTCGAGATTCGAGCGAAATAAATTACGTTAGACGATTTTCGAATGGAACGAAGAAATTTCTCAAGAATTCAAGAATTATTCCTGGATCGTTTTCGTCGACTACATCAATTTTGAAATCGCTCGAAGCGATAAGAGATAACGTAATCTATCTCTTAATAATCTATCTCTGGCGTGTATATATATCTTGATTAAACGATGAATCGAAGAAAAATTCGAGAAGTTACAGGTACGAAGTTACATTGATTAACCTCACCAAGATAAAACTTTAATCCTCGAACATCATAATTAAATATCTTTCGATTCAACGTTTAAAGACTGCTTCACCTATCCAGTCACAAAAAAGGAAAAAATGCAAAGAATTCGCAAGAGCGAAGAGAAACTTTTGTTCACGAAACTTTTGCAACAAATTACAAATCTTACAAACATAACCTATCTCCCTCTCCTCGTATCGTCGTCAAATCAATCGCGAAATCTTAACCTAAACACAGAATGACTTTTCCTCGTTCGATATAAGAACGAGGAAGCTTCTCCTCTCCAAACACGCGATGTATACATATTCGAATTTTTACAATGTTATTCTTGACGCAAACACAAGAGAAATTGCGCAACTAAAAAAGGCGTCTCGATGGGTCTTGCATACCTACAGACTTTCTTCCTAGACATTTTCTCGTAAAATATCGCGATAGGTCGAACCTATGTGTGCCACGTGATGGAAGAGGATACCAGAGAGGTCTGCGCGGAGAGAGACCCTCCGTCACCATTGGGAAAGTGTGCCACCGAAAGGTCAACGTTTACACGTTCCTCTCCGCCGAAGAAAACGTTTTCTTCGTCCGTTCTTGTCCTCGTCGAGGGATCGAAAGATCCTTGTCGCGCTCCTCTCTCTCTCTCTCTCTCCTTTCATCCACTCTGTTTCCTACTCTTTTCGACACGCTGTTTTGCCAACATTCGTCCCTTCTTCTAGTTTTTGTAAACAGAGAAAGAGAGAGGGAGAAAGGAAGGAAGGAATTTTTCCTTTGATACTTCACCTTGGAGATCGATTTCCCCTTCGACTCGTTTGTTTTCCTCGACGATCCTTTATTTTGTTTGCCGTGCTTTCTGGACCGAATTAATCAGAGACAATCGGTGCTCTTTTACGATGTCGCCCTTCTTCTTTTTCCACATTGTTGGGAAAAAGTTAGAGAAATTTTATCAATTCGTGGAAATGTTCGAAAAGCAAAGAAAAATTCCATTACAAAATTAAAATCTCATCAATCTAGACGAGAAATGTTTCTTTTACAATAAAATTTTTTGGAAAGTTCTCAAGAACTGATCTTTCCAAAAAATTCTTCGAACGAGTTTTTTCCTTCTCTGTTTCCACATATATATACCAAAATTTTATCCATGCAGATAAAAACTGACAAAAAAAAAAAAATTTCTTATTCCTCTTCTTTTTTATCTTCAAAATATCCACAAAACGAGAAAGAAGAAGCAAATCACACAAATCAGATGTAAGGAAGAAGAGACAGATGCATAAAGAGAATACAGGCGAGACAGGAATGGAGGCAAAGATCCCTCAATTACCACGACTCTGGAACTGATCCGTTCTCGAAAACTGGTCACGTATCTTTACCTGGACACTCAATCGGACTCTCCCTTCCTTCGTTCGTTTCTTTTCGTGGATCACGGTCCGGGATTAGAGGAAGAGTCCATTAAAGAGAACCCTCTGTAGTTGCAAAGCCACTCGAGCGTAATCATCGCTGGCGATCGGCCAGAATTTGGAGTCTTGCGATATTCCTAGATCTATTTGTCCTTCCCACATGCCCTGTCCACCAGCCATTAATAAAACCTTTGTCGATATTATTATTGTCTCATGCTGGATCAAATTGTCTCGATTCTGGATACCCGATAGTTTCGCTCTGATTAAACTTCGTTTGTGAATAAGAGGGCCGATCGAGGTGAGATGAGATGATGGTTAAATGGATTTTTACTTGCTTACGGAAAAATTGAAGCAATTAGCAATTGATTTTAACTCGCTTTTTCCCTTCTTTTCTTCTTTTTTTTTTTCCCTCGGAAGAATTGGTAGGTAATCGAATCAAAGATTATCTTGGCTAATTACTTGATTTCTTTCGAAAAGTTCAATATTGAACTTTTGTTTAGAGGAATTAAAGATTCTTTAGAAAATGAGGGATCGATCAATTTGTCTTCTTGGTTTAAAAGACAAGATAGAAGCATGTATAGATCGATGGAAAAATATTACCTGTATTTAATTAAATTGTGCGAATCAACTTGTAGATCAATTATCATACGAATCGATTATGAATAAAATTACACAATATCCGCTTTTATATATATATATATACATTGTGGGTTTAGATATCAGAAGCTTGGATATATTTAAGTTAATTAAGTAATTAATTCATTTATGATAAATAGGCAATTTTAATATATTTATCTCGCCGCATAATTTTAAATGAAACGTCGCAAAACAAAGCGCTTCTTCCGAAAATTCAATTTGCCATGCTCCCCGAACAAAATTTACCATCGATAATAATTCGAAAGACAACGAAAAAGTATCCGATTTCGATCTGTCCGCTAATTATATATACGTTTGAATATAAATCCGATCGGCGTTTAAACACTGGCAACACTGGTTTGGATATATCGAGAACAGGGTTCAATCCTCTCGTTTCCCTTTTTTCCATTGCTTGCGATTTTCGATGGAAATTAATAAACGAGATAAATACACGCGCAATGATAGAAAATAAATGGCGTGAAATATTGGCGTAGAGGGCAAGGTATCGCGCCACGCCGTGATTAACCGTAACGATGTTTCCACGCGAATTGCGGACTTATCCACGATTGAACGAAATTATTTTGACGCAGTTGATTAGCGGGCCACGTGCTATCAAACGAGATCAACGGTGATTTATGGCGAATCGTGGCGTGAATTAATTAATATTGGCGGTTGAGAAGGGTTTTGAAAACGTCGAGTATTTGAGAAAAATTGTGTGATGCTCTTGATTTATTAATTTTTTATTAATTTAATCGCTTGTTTCGATGGCTTCACCGCGAACGGTGTTTAAAAATTTAAGGGATGATTCTTCAGAAATCAGAAAGACGAAGGAATAAGAAAATTGCGATTTCGACTTTGTTTCTTAATTAATCAATAATTAAAAAGCAAAACGGTAAATGGAATTTTTTTATTCTTTATTTTCGGGTTATTTTCGTTCAGTGAAGAATCATTTAAATTTTTAAAATCGAATCCGTATAGTATGAGTTATAAAGTTGTTAAATAACTTGGACAATTTTATATTGATTTTATAATTTTTTAAAAATAATTCTTCGAGGTAAAATATATATTTTTCAACAATCGAATGAGATGTCTTGGATGACAATCAGCAACAAAAGAATCATCGATGTTTATAGTTAAGATTCATTGCTTAATAGAACATGAAATAGCGAAATGACAATATAAGTGATGGAGAAAGTTCGAAAGTCGTGTCATCACGAAGGTAATACTTGAGTGCAAATATTACTCAAGCTTTATTACAGAAGCGAAAAATAGTATCCAGTTTCGAGAAATCCACAGACGATTAGTCTAATTTACCAGATTGCTTGCCCCCCAGTCGAGGAAACGACTGGTGGTTGCGATAAATTAAGCAAATTCTGTGGAGAATAGAAGCCAGGCGTTGTATTCGTTACTTTTTCGGTATCGAAAGATATATACTTTGACACACGTTGCCATTCTAATTCGTTTAAAATTCGTTACTGTTTTGGGTGTAACAATTTTTTCAAACTCTACTACTTCGTTCGTTCATTATGCATCACTTGACGAATCTTTTCATATTTATTATTTTTAATAATATTAATAATTGTGCGCCAAAGTAAAGAATTCATGTTGAGATGAAATAATATTCAACGAAGGAAAGATAATATTTGTATTTGCACTTCTTTCATCTTCACTCGGATTTTCTTAACTAAAATATCTCTGGATCAAAGACAAATATTTACAAATATAAAATAATATTCAATGAAAGGAAGCTAAACCGAATAATCCTAAAGTATGTTTATATAGAAAATAATATCTTCGTTCATTTTCCTTTAATCTCTTACCTAATGCATCGCTTGACGATCATTAGTATAATAGAGGAAATCTTTTTTAACTACTTCAAAAATCTCTTTAAATCTCTTCAATCTCTTAATTAAGTATTAGTCAGTAGTCCCTGCTATTATATCCACACAACGAAATCCAAGTCGAAAAAATACAATACAATTTATTAATCCATTTAACTAAAAACCATTTAATTAAAAAAATGTATGATTCGCTTTTCCTTGCATTCTTTATTTCATCTCCACGTCGATTAAAATGACAAAAAAAAAAAAAAAAAAAAAAAAAAAAAAGAAAAAAAATGACACGAACGAACGAACCTAATTAATTACCATTATAAATGCCATAATGGGTGGAATCAGCAGCGAGCGATACACTCCGTAAACCACTGTTACCTCACTTATTTCCACAAGTTTCGTGCTCATTTCGTTTTTGTCTCTCCCTCCCCCTCCCCTCCCCGTCGACGCGGAACACGACGCGGATGAAACAGGGATAATACCGTTTCGCTTTTACACAAAGAGCAGAGGCAGGGATTCGTCATAGAGCTTATTGTCGCGGAGCAGCGAGCGGCAACTAACATTCATAAAGATCCTATGTCTCCAGAAGCTAATTAACTTTAACCGACAATCAACTCACCCGTAACAAATTCGCGATGAGGCAAGCCGGGTAACGCGGAGAGACCCCGTGCCCCACCAGTCATATCGCTTTATTTCAACCGAGAGCGAAGCGTTTACGAGAGGCGCGCACAGAGAGAGAGAGAGAGAGAGAGAGAGAGAGAGAGAGAGTGGCTCCTCGCCTTTTGTTCGCCTTGGGTCCCGTGCTTTTCGCGAAACTTCGCCCTTTATTTCCAACCCCCTCTTCCATACCGTGTTCCGTTATCGTGGCGTGTAATTAATGCCGCTGTATTGCCAACAGTTTAATTAAAGAGCAGTGCGCGAAACAAATTTCGAATCGATTTAATTAATCGAATGAATTATCGATCCCTTCGGTTGCGGTGCGAAATTTTAATTGGGGGGAGGAGGAAGGCTCATTAAAGTCCCATTTTCGAGAATTTCCGGGGGAGGAAAATCGTATTTTTTGGGATTTTTGCTCGACGATTATTGGCAAACGATTCGATCCCGCGTTGTAAATTCGCGTGTTGGGATGTTGAAGGGTGTTGAAATTGATTTGATCGGATTGTAATTCGCGAAATGTTTCAACTATATGAATATATCGTTATGTATATAGTAATAGGAAATGCAATTGGGAAGTTTAATCTTAATTTTACCTTCAAAGTAAAATAAAAAGATGATATAGAAAAATTGGAATAATGAAAATGTGTAATAAGTTATGTTTCCAATAATTTGAATAATTTAAAAAATAGTGAAAGTATAAAATTCAAATCTTTTCGACACGATATAAAAGATTCAAATTTATAATCAAGATATTGCAATCAAAATTTTATAAAAAAAATTGCAATTTTTAAAATACATTTAAATAATCTAGGAAGCGTTAATGCGATACTTCAATTTTTCAAATCTACGAATTCTCATTTGTTAAAGTGTAAGAAAATATTACTTTCTTCTAAATTACAGCAGCATTATATCTTCGTCATCAATCACGAAAATAGCCATTACTTTTTCATTCTGTCTAAGTCTTGGTGAGACAGTACTGCGATAATCTGGATTTACGTACATGCGTAAGGCATGAGAAGACACTAGTGCACCGGTTATAGTCATTTTCAGACTCTGAAAACTTCCTTTTTATCTTGTCTCGAGGAACTTTTTAACGCAGCACGTTGGAGGAGGGTGAAAGATAAAAGGAGACGAACGAAAATGTTTCGCAAAGATCATCTTATTTCCATGAAATAAACTTAGATCAAAGATTTTGCCTATATTAAGATACTTCGTCTTCTTTCTTTTTTTCTTCTTCTTTTCTTCTTCCTTTTTTTCTCTTTTCTTCCCCCTTAACACAGCACGAAATACGTTGGAGAAGAAAGATAAATTTTGTGAAAACCAGAAGAATATAAAATATTTTGCGAAGATCATCTTATTTTCGTAAAATTTAGAAAAACTGGAGATTTCTCCTATATGAAGAAATTTCTTTTTCTTCTTCTCCTTCTTCTTCTTTTACCTCTTGCTTTTATTTTTCCCCTTTTTTATTTATTTTTTCCTCTTCCCACTATCTTTATCACCCTCTCATTTATTCTTCTTTTTCTTCTACTTTCTCCTTCTCTTCTTCTTCTTCTTAGCTCTTCTTCTTTATCATCGTAAGAAATGTGGCGTTATCATAGCAATAGATATTTTTCTGGAGACTGGATAAATTAAAGATCACTTTGGAGAAGAATAAATGTTGCAGAGTAGTGAGAGTTTTTTGGTAATTTCACTAAAACAGAACTGAAATAAAACAGTATTTTTCTCAACAGTTGAGAATTGAATTGGAGATTGTGAAACATTGAAAATAAGTAAGATTTTTGAGTAATGAAAGAATATTTTGAAAATATGTTGATTGAACATGTTCTTCGTAATAATTTTTATTAATTGAAATATCAACTCGAATTCATTCGTGTTGTTTCTCTGAAACAATAAACGTTACTCCTTAAAATTCATTCAACCAAGGACATATTTATTTTTTTATTATATTTCGTTTCGATTCGAATTTTAAATTTCGAAAAAATTTAAAATGCAACGACGAGATACAGTTTCATCGAGTAAATCAAGTTTTCGACCAGGGAACCAGACCTAAGTCTATTCTCCTTCTCGCTTAACTTAAGAGAGACACTCGTTGGGTGTACAAGTCTCCGACAAACGAGACGATGGCTCGACTTTTACATCCCTGGAAAGCTGGAGGCCAGCATAACTCGGCGTTTCCGCTGTCTTATCTTCTGCCACCCGGTTGCCGTCATAATACACCCATGAATCATACGAGAATAAAAACTCCTCCCTTCCCTTCCATTTTCTCTTCCTCTCTGCCTCTCTCCTACCAGTAGACTTCCTTTCTTACTTTTGCCAATTTCTTTCGAACGAACCAACCCATAAAATTAGCATTTTAACGACAATTTTCCAACTTATATACATATATACACACGATCCTTTCTCATGATTCGACATATATTCAAATCCACTCGAATCCGCGAATTTTCCAGACGCCCGACTTATTACATCAACACGGCCTGTTCCGGTTTCTGGGTCGGTGCAATGATCCGTGTGATTGTGTTATTGCGCAACAAGTACTCCGCTCGATCTCTAGTCTCTCTCTCTCTCTTTTTTTCCTCTTCAGACTCTCTCTAATCGTCGATTTGAATATCGTAGTTGCATGGAGGGAAATTGGCCTCCGGCCGCTTCCGGTCTATCCGTTTCCGCCTTGCGAAACAGCGTCGCGTGCAAATGGTTTTGGTTTCGCTAATCGAGATTCTTCGAGGTTTAAGAATATCGTTTCCTTCGATGGTTGTTAGATTATAGAGATATTATACAGGGAATATATTTTCGTGGATTCCATTTTACTCCCTTCTTTTTCACTCGTGTTCGTTGTTTATAGAATTCGTTTCGTTTTTCGAAATTTGTTTCCTTTCTTTTTTCAAAGGAAGTGGGATAAATTATGGAAAGAAATTATTTTCGAAGTCGATGTATAAAATTTGTATATTTGATCAGAGTAAATTAGGGGGAGAAGTTGTGTATCTCCAAAAAATGTATGCTCGTTGTTCATTCGTATTCCCCGTGTTCCGTGAAATCGATACTTTCGAAGAACTCGTGGTATCGAGTTACAAAGGGTACGTTCTCTTTTCTCTTTGAAATGGAAAGAGAGAAGAAGAAGAAGAAGAAGAAGAAGAAAATAGAGTACGCTTCCCCCCACTTGAAATGACAAAGGAAGTTTCGTGCACCAAGGTGGGGCCACATTAGCACAGGAGAAACGTAGATCATAGAATGAGATGCACCCTCGATCGAGTTCCTGATTTTCATTTCGCGTGTTGGCAAGCCGTGGGGTTTCGCCGAGGTCCTTCACCCCCTTTAAACCATCCCTTAAATGTGACGTGGCTAATTAACCGGCGCGATTGTGACCTCGAAAACGGTGGAATTAAAAAGGTAAGCGAGAAACGTTGGATCGTTCAATTTTCTTTCCACTTTTTTTGCTTCCTCGAGCAGCGATATTCCGTCCTCGAGGGTCGATTTCGCGAGCGGATATATGGCATTCAACCTTGTTTCTACCTGTAACCCTTTTTTTTCTCATTTAATTGTGGTCGACTTGTCCGTGTTTATGTTTTAATTAATTGCCTTTGTCTTTAATGAATCAACATCCTTCAAGCTTTTTGAAATTGTATAATTGGATAATATTTGTTCTTATGTAACTCTCATAACAATCGTGCGAGTTACAATTAGAGTTTACAATGTTTCTGACATTTACGTACCAATTTATCGGAACAAGGAATCTCATTAGAATTCTAATTAAACGAAAAATTGTATAAAAAATATTTGTAAAACACTCATTTCTCGCCTATTTTCAATAATAAACTTCAATGATTTAAGTGTTTCTTTATCTTCAAAATTTATGATATCAAATGTAACTTTAATCAATTTTATTAATTAATAAAATACATAATTTATACAAAACACCAATTCGATATTCATATCAATACAATGTGAATCAAAAATATCTTTAAAAAAAATTATAAACAATTTTATTATCCGCAACGATCCTCTTATATAATTAATCTTCTTATAATTCAAGAAATTCCCATCTAAGAAATAACAAAGCGAATTATCTCTTCATTGAACAAACACAATTAAACCGTTTTCTTGGCGGAGACGCATCCTTTTCCGTTTCAACCCTCTCCCTCCTCCACGATGAACCATTTACGCGTGTAACTAAATAGTATCTCGAATACTCGGGGAAAGAGGTTGGAGACGGGTTTAAATCGACAATGGGGAAACCGGGGAACGTCTCGGCGACAAAAGACTCCTATTTAAAGGGAGAGGAGGACGTGGAACGCGCGGTATTCTCTTAACCGGGCGAGTCACAATGGGGGAGGATTCGCCGAAGGAAATTCTCGAATATTATTGCTTCGACGGATATTGCATTGACTCGGAACCCTTTGAATTTTGCGCCGCTACACCGTCTCGTACACCTATTATAGACCTAAACTAAACGAAATGAAAAGTTGTGTGGCATACGCGTGCCATCCCTTTCCATCCTTGCGATTATTTACTTCGAGGCCACGTGGAATTTCGACGGTGGATGGATTATTCTACAGCGTATGTTGCAGTGTTAGTTTGATCGAGATTGTTGACGTTTATCTGGAATTAGGAATAATTATTATATCCGTGTTTCCTTTGATATTATATCATCATCCTTTTTGATTCCTGTTCTCCGATAAAAATTTGAAGTAAATTGTAATTATTCAATCAGTTCGCTACGATTGAATAGACTCCCTTTGAGAGTCGTAATCTAAAAAAAAATCACGTGGATGGATTCGACGGTGGATGGATTATTTTACAGTATGTTGCAGTGTTAGTTTGACCGAGATTGTTGACGTTTATCTGGAATTAGGAATAATTATTATATCCGTGTTTTCTTTGATATTATATCATCATCCTTTTTGATTCCTGTTCTCCGATAAAAATTTGAAGTAAATTGTAATTATTCAATCAGTTCGCTACGATTGAATAGACTCCCTTTGAGAGTCGTAATCTAAAAAAAAATCACGTGGATGGATTCGACGGTGGATGGATTATTCTACAGCGTATGCTGCAGTGTTAGTTTGATCGAGATTGTTGACGTTTATCTGGAATTAGGAATAATTATTATATCCGTGTTTTCTTTGATATTATATCATCATCCTTTTTGATTCCTGTTCTCCAGTAAAAATTTAAATTATAGTTATTTCAATCAGTTCACTACGATTGAATAGACTATAGACTCCCTTTAGAGTCATAATCTAAAAAAAAAAAAAATCACGTGCATCCATCTTGTTTATTCTTCTGTAAAAACTTGAAACGCCGGTATTGCAGCGTTAATTTTTCCGGGAAACCTTGGCGGACGATCGAAGATAATTCTTGAGTACCGGCGGTGAAACCGCGACAAACGCTCGACCCACCCTTTAAAAAACAGCTTCGAGGGGTGAAACGTAGTTAGCAAGTTCCGCGGCCAGGCCAGAGGGGGTTGGCCGACTCTTAATTAACTCGCTTCACCGGCGTACGAGCCTTTGCCTTTCATTCTCCCGTCCACTTGGCCCCATAAATCCTTCTTAGGGGGGTAGTTTGGGATAGTGAACGACTCTTCGTGGAAAAAAAAAATTGGGTCGAAATTGCGGAATAAAGGATTGCGTGTGAGACTTTAGTTTTAAAAATGGAGCACTTCTTTTTTCCCGCGAGAGATTTTTCTTTTAAATCAAGGATTAGCATTGATATTTTCCTGGATTATTGCCTGTTAATCTAAATACACCGTTGTAAATTATTTTTATCTCTGTTCAATCTCCTCGTATGTGAAGAAATTCATACTTTGTGGAATTATTTCATATATCTTTTGCTTTTGTATAAATTTATCCTTAAAAATAATTCATATTCTTCTTCTTTTCTCAATCAAAAATATCCACCCTCTTGCTCATCACTTTACTCCCCTATCAAGGACCATATCTTTCACAGTGTTTCTCTTCGTTTCTAACAATCTTTCGGCGAGCAGAGATTTGTCCAGCTTTCGATCGAACGAGTCGATAACGATAAATCCATTAACCGACGAGTGTAGAGTCTTAAAGAAGTCGAAGAAAAAGGAGGAGGAAGAAAGGAGGAGAACGAGGAGAGGAAGGAAACGGAGAGGGGAAAGACAAGGATCGCACGTGCATCGCGTGGCAAACCGAGAGAAGAAACTTCGTTATGAGAAAGCTCATCCACCCTACGACAATTCCAGTTGTACACTTTTCCATTCGAACCAACCCCTTCTCATATTCGTTCCCTTGTCATCCTTCCTGTCTCTCTTCCGGACCTCGATTTTCAGAGAATTTGAATCATCGATAGCGGATATCACGTTTTCTTAAATTCGTTCGTTCTTAATAGTTTGTTCGATATCGTTCGATTGGATGTGAGCGATGGTTTTTGTACTTTTCTGTAAGATGTAGAACAAAATTATAATAATACATTTTTTGAAAATGAAGATACATATGCAATGCACGACGATTGCGAATAACTTTCCTATTTTTTTTTGAAAATAATTATTTAAATAAACACATTAAGAACAATCTTCTGTAATAAAAACTTTCGTAACGTCGTGTTTTATAAACCACGGTATATATTATAATTATGAAATAGGTCTTTCTTGCACTCGAAGAAACTCGTTACCTCAACAAGTGATATTTAACTTTTATCATAACTGGAAATTTTTAAAACTTTTAATCGATTAAAAAATTTCACGGTTGTAAAATTATAACTGATTATCGAAAAGTGTAACAATTTTTCTTCTTCTCCTTTTATCGGTATTATCTCCTTTAATAAATTGCATGATGGTACAATCGTATCCCTCATTAAACTACGACAACAGATGTATGTTCTCTATCCGTTTCTCGTATGTTCCATACTAATAATTAAAGTTGCACGATTCGAGTATTTGTCGAAATAATTCCACTTTTATATCCTCGTTATCGTAACGTATCGTATAAGTAAACCGTAACGTGCACGTTGGTGGCGGCCTTCCACGGATCGATGAAACGATCGCTCCGGGATTTATTGAAATTTCGAGAGTTTTGTTTTAAACCACGGCCATAGACGAGTGCAGGGAATAGGAGAGACTGCGATATATTTCGTCGGAAAGAACCAGCTGCTCGAGACACGGGCAAAGTTATGAGTTTAATCTCTAGTAAGCTCGCCCTGAATTTGTTGTTCCGTTTTTAATCGGCCTATTCTCTCAGAAGAGGATAGATAATCGATTTATCTAATCGTCAGATTGTTATCACACTTTTTTCGAAATTTATTGTTAAAGGAAGAACGTTGACGCAAACTTTTATCAATTTGATAAAATTATTTTTCTGTCTATTTTCATTATCAGTTACGTCCAAGTTTTCTGCAAAGTTTAATGTTATAAATGGAGTTTTCTTGTCGATTTTATCTTTATTCTAATTTTTCTTTTCTCAATTCTAACAATTTTTAAAATTTACATGTTAAAATCTTAATAATTTCGAGTAATATCATTTAAGGATATCGCCAATATTTGCCAATTTTAATTCTTCTTTTCCTCGATATTTATGTTTATCCCAAGAAAAAATTATTTTTATAATAAAATCATTGATGAGAAGGCAATTTTCGAAATAATTTCGTCAATCAATAAAAATTATTTTGCACGAGTTGGTCGATAACAACGTGAATCATGCATCACGCGAAGACATCTTTGTCCCATCAACGAAGAAAAAAATACAATCTACCCAGAGATTACTTTCTTTTTACTCAAAGCCTGAAACACCCTAAATATCCCAAAAATTCCTCCAATACAGAAACAACCAATAACAAACCGCAACCCCATTCCCAACCAACATAAATCAGGACGAACGTGAGTCTTGGAACCGTTCATGATTCCACTGTGTATCCAATTTTATCGCAACCCTCGAACGACCAGAAAACTCGAGATTTACGATCGCCTTTTCCCCTCCGTGCTTCGTTGTACAAATATTCGAGGCACGCGTCCATTTCGGCTCACTATCCCGTAATTACAAGATCGTAAAGCAAGTGTGGCCCTCCGATATCCACGAAGAAGAAAAGGAAAAAAGAAGAAGAAGAAGAAAAAGAAGGAAACGGAACCTTCGTAAGGGATGACAAAGAGAGAATTCGCGAACGGTGGTGGAAATTTTCTGGCATAGAGGTGCAACAATGGCGGTTAAATCCTCGTTCCTTTCCTCCTTTCCTTCCTCCTTTTCTTTCCATCGTTTCATTTTTTTTTCATTCTTTTTCCGTTTTTTATTTTTTTATTTTTTTTTTTCGAACACGACCACTTCTGTGATCTCACGCCCCAGTAATTTGAACGGTACAACTTCTTCCACGGCACGAAATTAACCTTCCACCGACTGTTCTCGAGCTACAAACGAGATACAACATCACGAGAGAAAATAAGAGAAAGAGAGAGAGAGAGAGAGAGAGAGAGAGAGTCGAGAATTCGCGGAGAAACTTGGGGATTGTTCGAATTACGAGCGCGGTTGGCACGCCGCGAGCGCTACGACACTAGCGCCATTCGAAATAGACAGCGTAATTACGACGCTTTGCAGGGGAAGCCCCGAGAAGAAGCGGTTTAACTGGGACGTTACGCGTTTGCGATTGTGCCGAATGCCATGAGTTGTTATTTGTAGCTGTTTTCTGCGAAGTTTAGTAGATCTTTATCGGTCGTGTGTATCTTTATTGGTCTTTTATGACCTGTCTTTATTAGACGAGGTTGCTGTTCGACTCGCTTGTTGCAAACGTTTTTATGGACACGTTTCGCCTAAGTAGTTATAAATGATGTCTGGGATCTGTATATTTATAGCAAAAATTTGGAATTTTTTTTGGAATTTCAAAGATAGATTTATCGTGAAAGAACATTAGATTGATTCTTTTCATTGATGTTTTCATATTTATTTGTAATTATTATTATTATTATTATTATTATTATTATTATTTTTAAGATGTAAGTAAGAATTGCATTGATAGTAATATTGAAATTATGACAGTAGAAAATATCAGATCGATTTATTTTCTTTCTTTTATGAAAGTTATTTTTGAAACTCTATCCACACTATATAAATAATTACCAAGATCTGATTATTCACTGAAACTTTTTGAACCTGACGATCTTCAAGATAACTGATTTAATTAAAAGTATGACGATAAAGGAACAAAGTAGGAAGAAAATTTTCAGCCTATTAACGAAGAGAAGAGATCGTATGATGAAGTGAGAGACGAAAGAACGTTTCTCGAAGCGGAAAGTTGGCATTGTTCTGGCCGGAAACTGGGGAAATTCTCGGGTACGTTTTGCACCGCTCTTCTGAACATTTTCTGACGGGGCTTTTTCCCTTCACGGCCGTCGTTTCGAGTTGCTTTACAACATTGTAATTGTAGGTTCCTCGTCTGGAACACGTGCCACGGATACTCTCGCGAGATAGAGGTTTCAGTGCGTTTGTTCCGCGTTAGACGAAAATGGTTCTCGAAGCGTTTAAAAAAAAAAAAAAAAGAAAAAAAAAAGAAGAGTCGCGAGTATTTTGAGTCGCTCGGATTTAAAACGAAAACAATAACAGAGGTACAGAGAATGCTGACGGCTTTAAAGTTAATCTTCCACTTTAACACAGACTTTTCGAAAAATTTTAATCACGATTATCTCATTTATTAATTCAACTGCTTGGAAAATAAAAATTCCTCTCAAATAATCTTCACTGAACGTTCCTCAAATCCCATAGAAATTTCATATACTTTCTCAATATTAAAATCTAAAAAATTTCAAATGTCAATACAATCTCAAGCAAACTTCCAGGCTTTTCTGAAAATTCCATTCCTTCGATATTAAAAATTTATCTCAACATCCAACGCTACTAGATAGATAAGCTTCTAGGCCAGAAAAATTTTCCAAAATTTCACTTTGTTCTTCCACTGTGAAGAATCCATTTCAATCATCCAATGAGACGAACATACAAAGCATCTTAAATTTCCCAATTTATATTTACTTTGTTATATATTCTCCTTAATACATAGCAACTCCACCTATCACTTCATCAACATTCCCCAAACCCTCCGCGATAAAAAGAAGAAAAAAATAGTCAAAAAAATTCATTCGTAACACATTCGAAGCGTCTCATTCGTCTTGGAGGGGTATCCCTGCGGAATCGCAAGCGAGGGGATCGAGACGTGTGTCGCGTGACGATCGAAAAGCTCTTTCCGTTTCACGTGGCGCATAGATTTCTCTCTCTCTCTCTCTCTCTCTCTCTGTTCCCCTTCCCAAGAAAGAGACACAGCCGTGAAAAACGACGCCACCTGTCCAAGGAGCAGCCAGTCGGCCTTAATCGATCGTGAGTCGGCTCGATGGTAACCGGTAACACGGCGACAAAAGCGGAGTTTCCGGGTGTCGGTGTGGGTCGACGATCAACGCGGCCCACTCCGCCTCGGTTTCTTGAACGGTGAAAGGAAACGGAGGCGGAAAGGGAGGGAAAATAGAGCGGAAAGCTCGGTGAAAAGGGACGGGGGCATTTTTCACGGGGGACACACAATGGCGAATTTACATTGTCGGGCAGGAGGCGATCGTTTTTTTTTTTTTTTTATTTTTATACGTTTTTTTTCAACGTCTTACGGAGTTTAGTCGATGTCCATCCGAAGTCGGATCCTTATCCTCCACGATTCCGAAGGGAAGGTAATTGGAGTTTGTTTCGATTTGGCTGGGATTCGAATCGGGATCGGGCCGGAATTGGCAAGAGTTTCGATTGTTGGGAATATGTGGGGGAAGGGGGTTTAGGGATTGAAATGGAAATTGGGCGATTGTTTCGGGTAATTATTCGGTTTCTTTGTTGATTTCAATGACTTTGAAATGTCAAGGTCATTATTTTGAACTTATAGTGTTGGTAATACCGATTGGTTTTAACTTTTAAAAGAGATATTCACAAAAGAATTTTATTATATTGATACTGACTGATTATATAATATAATCTAAATAATAAAAAGGAAGAAATTAATGAATTATAAGGTTAGGTTAAGAAATTGGTAATAATTATAATCTAATTTAAATGATAAGGAAGAAAAATTAAATTAGGTTATAGGTTAGATTAGAAATTTCATTGACAATATAAGAAATTTTTTTGCAAATTTTACAATTATTATTGAGATAACGATGAATATATTAATAAATCTTATTCGAACATTCTCTTGTTTTTGAATAAAGAAAATTTACATAACATTGTATAGGTTATATTAATCATAATGATCGATGATATAAATAAAATTATTTTTGTCTTTATTATTACATATTAGCTGGAACAATATTTATCGTTTAAAATTTTGTTTAACTTACAGTTATTCGAGCAGTATACCGTGTATCTAATATCCTGTATTTTATGAGAGATATATTTTTGCTTTATTTACGCGAAGCGCTAGGATTTTAGAGATTCTCTTTTTCTCGGATGAGTGGATATTTTCTCTTGGGGGTTCTTGAAACAAGAATACGGTGATACCGACTTTGCTGAGAAATATTGATAGCAAAAAGAAGGAGAGAAAACGAGTACAACAATTCCTTCTTTGATATCGCGAAATATCATTCTGAAAATATTTAGAATTCGATGGAAAACAAAAGAAAAAAATATAAATATTTCTAATGGATTTGATAATCCATTATTTTTAAAAAGAAATAATATCTATAATTTCGATGGATTTATTTAATTAATAAACAAAGATTAAAATCGTTCATTGACGAAATAAAATAAATAAGAAATTATTTGTTTCGTTATTAAAAATTCGAATAATTTTCAATTGATTTTATCATCAAATAGAAAGATTTAGAAAAAATACATCTTATACAAGTCAGTTTTACAAATCTTCTGAAAATTCAAAATTCTTGCATTTTAATTTCAGATAAAAAATTGAAATATTTTTATATTTTTACATTTTTTTGATCATCTATCTTTCAAGTTGTTAGATTAGATTTCGATTAATAATAATATTATCGAATTGCAATAATAACACGAAACGAGATAATAACAGTTCTCTCGATCCGAAACCGAAGATGTCGATTCTCGAGCGTTTGATTCGACGCCAAGTTGGCGACGTCCAATTTACTGACTGTAACTACTAAGTGCCAGTAACTGCACGATACCAGCACCTACTAAGTAGCTGTAATTTCACTGTTAATGAGAGTTCTCCACAATGATGTTGCGTCTGAGGATCGTCGTGGATAGATCTTGCTCGTATCTCTATTCCCTTCTTCCTTCTTCACTTCTTAACGATGCACGTTTACTTTGATCGTAGAAAATGAAACGATTCGCAATCTAATTTTTTCTTCTTCCGTTTCCACGTTTCAATATGAAAATAAATCGTTATTCGAGTAAAGATTTCATCTTAATCATTACCTGTTCGCGTTACTTACGATAATAATTTTATTTAAATTTTTTTATTTTTGAGTGTTCGACAGATAAATTAATTTAATATTCGATATTTTATTTCGGATAATTATTAAGACAAGAGAATCGTTGTGAAGTGAAAACGAGTGATATGCGAGCTAAAATTTTCGAGATTCTTGTGAAAAATAAGCAAAAGTCTTTTTGAGAGATTTGAAAAGAAGTATTTTTGTCCACGAGATTTTTTATGCACAACAAAAAAAATGAAACGTGGTATTTTCTTGCGTAAGTGCATTTTCGGTACGTTATAAGAAAGAGAAATAAATTTTTATCTCAACGTAGCATTATTTCCTGAAAATTTTTTTCACCAAAAATATGCACAAATAATTTCCCTGTTGCAGCATTTTCCCAAGATTCCTTACTAATTTAACTAAAATTAAAATTCCTCGTTTAGAAAGTTACTTTTCTTTTTTTTTTTTTTTTTTTCTTACACGAAGAATCACAAATATCTATATTTCCCCGTGAAGAGATATAATAAAGGCGAAGAAAAATTTGGCAAGAAAGTTAAAAAAAAAAAAAAGAAAAAACTATAGTTATATTTAAAACAACTATAGTTATCAATTCGAGCAAGATCTCTGCCCAATAATGGTAATAAGCTGTTATCGACTTAAACCGATACAATTACTCGAAAAAACGGAATCTCGGCAAAGAGTATCAAGGCTGAACAACAAGAGACGCGGAAATTCCCTGAGCCGGATCCCCGAGAAGGATTTCGAGGGGTTGGTTCTCCTCGGTCGAATTTTATTTTCGAAGGGAGCTTTGCCGAGTTTTCGTCGTTTCTGCGGCTGACCGCAAACGGTCTTGCAGAGGCTTACGAGCAAACACGAATCTCTTGAGCCGAAGTACTTTCACTGCAGCTGTCCAAGTTCCCTCTGTTGCGCCACACCCTCCCCTCTTCAACGAGCAAATTTCCATCCGGTGTTCCGGATTACAATTTAAATCGTTTGCGGTTTTCGGTATCTCTTGGAACCGAGTTGTTCCGAGTAATTGCCGTTACTGTTTATATTTAATCGGTTATTTTCGGCTCGTTTGCCCGATGGAATTTGGAATTTTTGAAACGAATTCGTATACGAGATTCGTAGACGAGAGTTTTGTTTGTTTCTCTCGTATTTCGAATATTTTCGATGAATTTCGTTTATTGTGAAACGTATCGATATTCTCGGATAACGAAACGATCGATTTGTGAGAAAAACGGAAGAAAAATTAATTTTCCAAACATTTGTATTATTATTCGAGTAATGGTTAAAACTTCGCGTTATGACTTTACGTCGAAGTATAACAAATTTGGACAATTGTTTCCTTTAAAAATAATAATATCGCAGTATCTATCAGTTGAGCGTGTCAAATGTCAAATTTCAAATTGACGAGTGAAAAGCGCAAGTACGACGCTATCCATTAACTATAGGCATCCGTTACGCAGCAACTCAACTTCCTTTCTGTCTTGTTTCTCGCCCTTCCGGTTCACGAGGTGGAAAGCACGGGGCGTGTTGCCGCACCGAACGCTCCATGTTGCCATTGTGTTAATATTTGAGGAAGCAAGCTTGACGCTGCTTGTGCTTGTTGATGGATGGCTCTTTATCTCTCCCCTACCCGCTCGATCAAATTAATCACGTACAAGACGAATTGCAGGTCCGACGAAGAATCATCAACAACTCTTTATCCTCTTTATCCTTGACTTCCTATTCTCACGTTTTTTTTTTAAAAATCGAATTTTGTTATTTTATCGCACGATGCCGTTGGAATTTTAATCTCTTTCTCTTCTCGTTAAAAAATGAAAATGTTCGGGGGCAAACAATTTTATTCCGTGGACAGATATTTTATTTTAAAATTTCACGAGAGAGAGAGAGAGAGAGAGAGAGAGAGAGAGAGAGAGAGAGAGAGATGAGAGGAAGGAGTAACAGAGATAAGAAAGAAAGAATTTTTTTAAGAATAATATTTGTTAGATAATATAATTGATTCGAGATTGAAAAAAATTGATCAAGCAAGAGAAACGAGAAAAATGTGAAATGGAGAATTTGAAGTATTTTTCTATAAAAATAAAACAAATAAAAATCAAAAAAAAAAAAAAAAGATAATAATATAATCCAACGAAAGTAACGTCTTTCACGCCGTGAAAGAGGGAAAAAATTGGAAAATCAAGGAAGACGATAATCTCTCTCTCTCGCACACCTGAAAAGTCACAAAGTAACATCCTCCCCTGCATCCTGGATAAAACCGCAAAATCAAAAAATCACAGAGAGGGCATCGCCAGCTGCGAGAGGTGAGGATTATTCCTTTCAACGGGAAATCTCGGAAGAAAGTGGAAAAGGGAAGAGCGCGAGTTTTTCAGCGCGTCGCGTAAAAACGTTTTTCCCGCCTTATTCGTCGGCCACACAGACTCGAGGGGTGGAATTGAAGCTGGGATCCCCCTACCCCTTGGCATGGCGAAACGTCTGGGTCGTTAAGCCGGCAGGGATTTTATCGTGCATGTTCCACGGTCAGCCGCGTAACCGGTATTTCTACTGTCGTTGACGCTTAGTCACAATGTCTACCTTCCTGTTTCCGTCCGCCTTTCGTCGTCTTTGAGCGGTCCGCCGTGTCGCTCGAAGCCGTGCCCCGTGTTTAAACCTTTCCAGATTCCTCCCTTCTTCGCCGTTTCGAATAAAAACTGTAATCCCTTGCCGCGACGAATCTCCCACTACGCGGGAGTAAAACGTGGTGGAATATCCTGTATTCGCTTGTTAATTCGTCCCATTCGAGAAATGGACGAAGAATGAAAAGAGAATTAACTTTTTTTTTTTAATCAGAATCGAAAAAGGAAGGGGTCGACGTCTTGAATCGAGGAGATTAAATAACATTTTGAATTTAAGCTTTGGTGGATTTTGTTATTATTGGATTTCTTTTTAGGGAAAAAAAAAAAAAAAAATGTGACGAACACAAAGATTCCGCTATACTGCGTTAGAAATTATTTTCGTTTCTAAGCGTGTAAGCATGAATAATGCGATGCGTTGTTGATGTTTGTTTTAAATTTGTTTTAATTATTTATTCTAAATATATTATTTTTTTCCTCTTAAAAGTTAATATCAAGTTGCTCGATCAATAACGAACAATCAAAGGGGCGGGTTTATAGCTTCATGTTTGCGTATCGTTTCCTCTTTTCCAACCAGAGATTTCTTTGCATCTCTCCTCATTTCTTCTTATTCAGAAGAGGGATCTAAGAAACTCGTTTCGTTTACATGAAAACATTCGAATGCTTCTTCAACGGTAATCCCTTCATTTTTTTTTTTTTTTTTCCCCACCAAAGGGCGGTGTGCCAGTTTAATTAAACTCGTCATTATCGTTATTTTTCGAATAAACGGTAAATGATAAACAAGAGAGATATATTATTCCTTGCGGTGAAAGAGGATAATGAAGGAAGAAGGAAGAGGAAGGAAACGAAGGAAATTTATCCAACGACGTGGAAATTTTTGATGGTTGATGTAATTCCTGCAAACGTATAAAATGAAATATTCGCGTGTTTCATAAATATGTAGAGGATGCAGGAGATTGAGACGAGTCTTTCTTTTTTAAATTAACAATTTTACTTCTTCTTAGTTATTAATACTTTGTTTTCATAGAAATTTTAATAGAAAGTCGTCTCAAGCGTGCCGTAAGAGCGTCAATAAAACTGCATCGATAATTTCATTCCCATTATTCCAAATCGCGTTTGCCAGTATTAATTATTTTATTACTATTCCATTTATAATAACAAATATCAGGATAAATATCCGCATATTTTAATTTTATACCGATTCGAATATATGAATATTTATTATCCTCATTCTAAATAATTCCTTTTTTATCGCATCACACGTCTTCTTTGCAACGTATACAATGCGTTTAACCAGTTCTAATTATTTGTTCTAGTTGATTAAAAGAAAATTAATTTCAGAAAAATTTATAAAATGGATTTATAATGGAGAAAAATATCAAGTTGTCCATCGAATCGTTGCTATCTTCATATCATGTTATCATTTCTTTCATTTCTCCTTATCAAGAGAACGAACGTGCTTGTAATTATTATCATCCCCCTCTTCTTTTGCTTTTCGTTCATCTCACCAGAGACTCTTTTCCTTTATCCTTTGTTGGCCGTTATATACGAACATCTCGAACGACGAGAAAAATTTGATTTCCTCTATTTTCGATTTCCTTCATTATCGAGTCTCCCTTCTTCCCCGTCCTTTTACAATTCGCTCTTTTTCTCCTTCTTCGCGAAAAGAATCGCGTGAACGAGAGTCTCCCTTTTGCCACGTATGTGCACGCGCCTCTGTTATAATTACCACCTTTGAAGCGCGAAATAAAGTCGTAGAACCGATTGTTATATTCACTTGTGTTATTTAAGAGGGAACAGTGAGACGATGACGCGATAAATAAACGAGAATCTTTTGGCTTATGGCTTCTCCTTGGACAGAATCGTTGGAGAAAGAATCGTGAGATTAAAAAATTATTTTTTATAAATTTTCATTTTCACAATCTTCAAACATTCGAATTTTCTAATAACCTTGATATTTTCGAATTATCAATATCAATATCTTTCGAGTTCTCGATCGAACAATTTTTTCACTCTCTTCAAGTTTGAGATATTTGAGATTTCATGGTACGGAAAATTTGTGAATTTTTTTAATATTCAGACATTTTTGGAAATGTACGAAATATGGGGGAATTTATTATAAGAAAAAGAGAAATACTATAGTCTTTTTGTTATGTAAAATTAATGGATTATGCGATGAGAAAATTAATGCAAGTACATTGAATTCGATAATAGCTTTTAATTTTCTGTATAAAGAGATTCTTACGTGGAATGTCTGACCACGCATCGGTCAATACTACTTACTCAGGCGTTCCAGCCTCGAAACGCCTTATTTTCTTTAATAACACGTCAATTAAGTTATCGCGCAATATTTAACGTAATTTATAGTTCCTTTATCTGTCACCTTAATTAATCACCTTAATAATTACCGGTCATTTTTTTTTCTATCGCTTCAAAAAAAGGAAAAAAAAAAAAAAATTAAAAAAACACTTTAATCCGAATATGCGATTTAAAATTTCATTTCCAAGGAAAAACAATGAGTTTTATAATCGTTCTGTTTCGAGATAGAGAGTGTACTTTAAAAAATAGAGAGAAAATTTCACGAGTTTAATCGCTTTACCACGTTGCTTACCAGATTCTGATTCTTTTATTTTCAGAGTCAGCGAGGCGTGAGTGTCTACGCGAGTAACAGTTTTCCGGCTCGATTCCTAAAACTTTCACGGTTATTCGCCCGACAACTTCGTGAGAGATTGTCTTCTCGTATATAGGGAACGAGAGCTGATGAATAGCGAACGGAAGTCGATCGTCTCGTCGGATCGGAAGCTGTGAACCTAGAACGTTCTCACGATTCACCAAAGTAAGTTTCACCATTTTAGAATATTATTTTTTCTTACCATCCTCTTCGCAGATCCGATACAATACTGAGAGTGAATTTTTTTTCGTTCCAATTTCGGGGGAGGGGGAATAAATAACGCGTGAGAAATTTTAAAAGACTTTAAAAATCTCTTACTTTTAAAAACATACAACAAAGTGCAAATATATTTTTTAACAATCGTAGGACAAACACGATGACACAATTTCTTAATTATTCACACATAAATATCTTTATGCATTGAAAATGTAAACCGTGCAATTTCTGTTTCTCTGAAAATATAGAATTTTTTTTTTTTCTAGAATAAGACCAGTTCTAAGTCTCATCCTACACGTCTTGTTTCGCTTTTGAACATTGGTCATTCGAGGCGAGTTAAATCGAAGGAAAATTGGTCGTGCTCGATAGGTGATTCGATTTTTATGCTTGATTGCGATTTAACGATGCATGGTTGGTTGCACGCGACCAGGAAACGCGGAGGACACATTTAATTAACTCGATAAATCGGACGGTTGTAGGGCCTGCTCGATGCTTTGATAATCATCCGCCGCCGATAATTTCTGTAGCGTCGTCGATTCGCGCGTATCTTAAGTTAATAGGTCACTGCTTACGTAAGTGCTTCGAGATGCACTTTCGAGTAAGCAGAAATCCACCAACGGAATTGCCTTCGATTTAACGAGCATCGTTTGTCATTTCGTTTGAGCAATAGTGATGCCGTTCCCCAGCTACTCAGTAATGAACAGAATATGAGAATTTATTCGGAATCTTTTCTCTCGAGAGGGGGAGAGAGAGAGAGAGAGAGAGAGAGAGAGAGAGAGAGAGAGAGAGAGAGAGAGAGAGAGAGAGAGAGAGAGAGAGAGAGAGAGAGAGAGAGAGAGAGAGAGAGAGAGAGAATTATATTCGAAAATTTGTTTAAAAATTTAGTAAAACAATTTAAAGATATTTTTTACTCGTAATTATTATTTTTTTAGGAAATTAACATTTTTCCAGACATAATAATGATAAATTTATCCACGAATAACAGAAAGGTGAGTTTAATTAAAATTTAGCGATTGCTTAGTTTAATTTATCACGTATAATTCTCTAACGAATCGTTAGGTATATCTATAACATTAATTTCACAATATTGTTGGGTACACGTTGTTTCATCTGTACTCGATAAATATAAATACACGTACCATTTATTATGGTCGATGTATATTGGCGAATCAACAATAGAAGATTCCTAATAATTCTGATGAAACATTTATTTAGCGAACCAATCCGCATAATGGACGTTTCACGAGTTCACCGTGCGCCCAATATGGGCGCTTTGATGACGCTAATTTCAGTTCTGTCATTCGTGTACGTGTCCTGGGACAATAATAGCTCGGTCTGGTGAATTCAACCACATGTTCTGCAAGAACACTTCGTTGCATCAGTGTAGAATTACAGTTACTCTCTTTTAATTTCATATTTTATCGCGGTAAAATATACTCCAGACTCTAAGTCTAAATTTATCATTTACACGATAAAAACTTCAAAGAGGTTTACGTAATTTCTTCTCGTTGCTTTGATACAAATTAACGATGTTACTATTTTTTTTTTTCTTTTAGATTCTGCTCTAATTACTTTTCTTTAACTAGAAAAATTCCAAGATATTTATACACCAAGATATTAAACCATCTTTCTGCGATTAAACGATTGAAAAAAAGAAGAAATTCTACATGGACTGCTTCACGTAAAATTTCTTTCGTCACCTGTTTGACTTTTTGGCTCACGCTAATCTCAGTGTCGCTAATAGACAATGGATACCGTATCTCACAGGGTGCACACGTGTTCGAACCGATACGCGATACCATTGGGCCGAGTATCCACGCCTGGCCCAGTCCTTTGTGTCCTTCGAACAAAGGATTCGAGAAAATAATATATTATTCCTCGAATAATAAAATCGAGTGGAAAATCGCGCTGAAAATCCAAAATGGAAACTTGTCCTCTTTGACGAGTGCACGAGTTGACGCTAACCATTTTCCTCGGCTCCCGTGGCCCAACCGCGTTAATTAGCTTAATAAGCTTTGAGAGGATCCTCAAATGGATAGTTTACGACGACCATTCGATTCCCTTTGTAAGACGATGCTGTATACTATTTACTCGTAAGGGATGTAATTTTGGCAAGATGATAAGAACTCTTGTATAATAAACGTAACTTTAATTTTGTGTATGTAAATTAGTCGGCCAAATAATGAGAGAAAAGAAAAATTCTAAAAAGATACGCTAGTTTTAAATTATAGTTTGGTCTACGGAATATAACCTATGACCTCTGATCTAATTTAACTTTTGAACCTTGTGTCGACTCGAGTTAAATTCTTCGAGCTCGTTTATTTTTAAATAATACGTTTTGGAAAATATAAACTAACTTTAATCTTTCACGAAGCTCGTGAAACTAATACAATATACTAATTCAATATCGAGAAACTTTAACAATAATTTTGTCAATTATATATTTCTTATTTAAATTTCCTATCGATTTTCAACAACTTTAATCGAAAAAATAAATAGTGAATCCGTGCAATTAAATAAAACGCGAAAAAAAAAATTTCGTTCTTTTTCATCGTTAATCAGCACGCGAAAGAAAACCACTAGGAAGTTCCTAGCCATCCTTTGATCTTCTCCCGACCAAAAAGATCCTTTTTTTCCCCTCTGCCAGCTGTCCCGATACTCGCTGACGTTCCGGTGTTTCCAATTAACGTCGAGAATCGCGACTTCCAGTCGACGTCGCGTTTCCTTTTTCACGAGTGCAACCGGTAAATTACTTTTTAAGTGTCTCCGTCGGCATTAAGAGCGACGACGTTGCTTAACGAGTGTCCAGCTGTGCTCTAACCTCTCTGCGATCCACCTGATCGATCATTCTCCTAAAACTTTACTTTCGCAAATTTTTCCATCCAAAATCTCGCCTTGCATATCGTTAATATTCTTCTTTTTCTTGTTCCCAAATTGAGGAATAAGGTTAGGTTTGGGTTAGGTTTAGGGAAATTTCTAGGAGATGACAAAGTTACTCGATTGCATTAACAATTTTTGCGAGAAACGTACTTTTAATTGGATTTTTCTTTAAAATTCAAAAATTTGTAGCGGAAAGGCGAAAGGTTCGAGCTTAAATCGGATAGGTTTTTTTTCAAAGAGCAGCGGATAACGCGGTAAATTTAAATGGAAAGTAAATTGACTTTTGATCTAATAGCCAGAGGTAAAAGGTTAAATCAAGAATTGTCGTTTTTTTTTTTCTTTGCTTGCCAAACACAAACGAGAAACGAAAAAGTTTGATACATTTCGAACATTCGTGTTTCTACAACAAAGTTTGTTTTCATTCAGAAAAATCGATCAGATCTGCTATTTAAATTTCTCAAGGTTACATATTATTCTAAACACGATATATTCAAATGATAAACAAAATGAGATGGATAAAACGAAGATCAAATATAAATATATTTAACAACGTGGAAATTTTATTTAACATTGAAGTAAAAATTGGATTTAATAATCAATCCATTCGTTCAATTCAAATTTTGTAAATTTCCTTCCATTGATTCAATTTGTGATCATTTCACTTTCAACTCGAATCTAATAAATCCAACGATCACTGAAACTTAGAATCACTCATGATCAACGAGACACTCGAATATCAACAAAACCTTTCCATTCGATTACGGAAATGCAAATTCTCGAAACAAATTAAACTGTCTATCCTCCCCTCCCCCTAATGTATATCCCGGCTGGAAAAATTGGACAAGCGGGATAAGAGAGAGAGAGAGAGAGAGGGCAGATCTTGGCAATCATAAGCAGCCTGATCCTCTTAAATATGAAGAATGGTATCATCCTTCCACTCGAGGCGTCATCTTCAAACACGCTGACTCGTCGACGATGAAAAAGCGCCCAAGAGCGTAGGTTAAACGTACCACGGTAAGGTCACGATGGCCGCGATTATCGTGTCTGCGGCTTCCAAGATATCTTGATGCAAAAAAAATTCTCTCGTTTACTTACTCACTTGCTGTCTCTTCTTGCCTTCGCTTCAACGCGAGAGGACGAAGTCGAATGAATTCTTAAGCGCGATCTTCGCTTTTCCTTTTTTTTTTTTGGCAGGGTGGAGGGGGTTTGATCGCCTTTTCTTTTGCCCCTTCTGAATGTAATGAAATAACGCGTGCAATTCTAAAGAAACGAGAGAAAGAGAGAGAGAGAGAGAGTTGTTCCTTTAGGGATAAATAATTTGAAAGGGAAGAATATTTTTCTGGTTGATTCGTTGATACGAACACTTTACTCTTGTATCAAAGATGTTTCATTCTTCGTAAAAAGTATGGAGATAATTTTTAAATTCCTCGAGTCTTTGAATCGAATCTAAATGAAATTTAAATTATACACAATTTAATGATACACGATTTAAGATTTTGTTGAATAAAATTGACACGCGTAAAAGGATGGAGAAGATTTTTTTACAGATATTCTCTCTCTCTCTCTCTCTCTCTCTCTCTCTGTTCGATCTTTAGAGATCTCTATTCCCGTTCAGATAAAGTCAGATAAAGCCTTCCCTTCAATCGTATTTTATACGAAAGCGAGAGCGGCTTTGTCGGCTTGCTCCCGATTTTATGATAATTTGGATAACGCGTGACAGAGCGATGAATTGCAGCCTCGAGGTCGCGATATCGGTTTCTGGACGCGCGAGGACTGCTCGCGTGGGCGTCGAGCACGTGCAAGGGTGCCGAGCTCGTTGGAATGCGCGTGTGTGTGTCGTGAAAGTCCGCATTCCGCTGGGAGGATTACTGCCACCGACCAAGGTCAAGCTTAACCACGGGACGGCAGAGTGAATTTATATCTTCGAGGATTGGTGAAAGTTCTCTAGAGAAGGATTTAACGTGAAGTCAAAATTGATTCATTTCAATTATACGTACATTTAACGTATGAAACGTGTTCTCTAAGAAATAAATGGAAAACGCAACGTGATGAAAATTTCCGTGCAAGAATGAAAACATCTAATTCTTACAACAATTTAAAAATAAATGTTACATTTTTTGAAATAAAAGCTTCTTCTTGCTTCTTCGCGGAACAAATACATAAAAAATGATCGTTATTTATTGAAAAATAAAAGAAAATCGAAGCGAAGCGGTAAAATTCGACGAAACGCGAAGAAACAAGAAGAAGAAAGAGTATGAATATTCGATCACGGAAACTAGATCGTCTTCGTTCTATCGATCCAGTTCGTCGACTAAAATAGCAGCAGCCGTTGTCTTCGCATTCCGTCCCATCCTCCTTTCCGAGATAAATATATTCGAATCTCTCACCCTCCCCCTCTCCCCCACCCACACTCGCAATATTATAATTTCTTTCCACGAATGAAATTTCCATGAATTTATATAGCAAATTACCAGCCGGCCAATACTCTGGAAAATTAATCGAATTATACGCGATTGAACCCCTTGATTCCCCGATGAAAACCCAACGAATTCCCTTTGGATGGAACTTTTTCGTCCGGGAAATTATCGGTGGTCGCCTATAGAATGCTAATTATCCAACGAATAACGTATAACAATTATCGGGTTTCGGCGGTTTTACACCCACCATCACCGGCGATTATTCGTTATTCTCTGATCGCGGCCAGGATGATTCCACCAGGATGCATCCTCCAGAACAATCGACATTTCGCCAGGGGTGATGTCCAACGAATAGCTCGTTAGATTTTATTTTCTCGATCGGAATGGATATTGTGAATATCAATTTTTCTTAAACAATCGTCGTGCTCAAGATGTAACGTCAGGAATATTTTTTTTTTGGAAGATGAGTGCTGATAAATCGCGATTAAATTTTCAAATTATAGTTTTTTTTTTTTTTTTTTTTTTGAAAAATTGTAAATATTCTTTAGCATCAAGTGCTGAATTCAAAGTGTTGAAATGCACTTTGTAATGTTATTACACTGTGTGCTGTATATAAAAAGAGTAGTTTTATGGGCTGAGAAGAAATTAATTTTAATGTTTATCTAGGAATTTTGTGATTTGAAAAATGCTCGAAAGAATTGAAGATCGTATTTATTTATTTGTTGTTTTTACCTCGTGCGTGCTTCTACTTCTTTTTTCCTCTCTCTCTCTCTCTCTCTCTCTCTCGTGCGAAATAATATTGCACTTGTTATTTACAAGCTCGTGGCTCATATTTTTAAAATTATTTTTTAACGAAGTAACTTATCTCACGCGCAAGAAAAACTGGCGCGTTTTCGAGTCAAATATTTTTCTTCTCTATCTTCCCCGCAACGAGTGCTTTTAATAACAAAATTCTGTTCGTGCCACCGTGATAGCAAAGAATTTTCATATACTTTAACATGAATTCTTCGCTAAAAACTCTAAGAAGCTCTTCAGCTTCTTATTTTAATTTTCAAAGAACATCATAATTTCTCCACGATGAACGAATTTATAGATAATTATTAATATCAGGTACAAAGCTATCATCGTGATTCTATTAACCCAGATTTTAACAGTCGACGAACAATTAAACAATTACTGATTCCATCGAAGCATCTTCATAAATTTTCACTTATGATTTCAGATGAACAACGCGAGTTTAACGCTTCGAAAGGTTTAATTAGCCATAGATCGATCATCCCTCATTATGAGGATTTCTCGCATTCCATTCGTTTTCTCTTCTCCGATTCTCACGTTTCATTTATCATCGAGAGACACGTCTTAACGAGGAGAATCGGATACTTTCTCACGTGAGAACGTGACTTTCACGCGTGCATCTTTTGATCCATCATTATCAAAACTAACAGTATTTCATCAGTTACTTCATACTTCATCATGATGTTCGCAGCTGACGCGAATATTCCAAGCCTCGTATCCGGGAGAGAAAGAGATGAGCACCTTTATCCCCGTAAAATCACGAGTTTCTAATGTCACGGACATCCAGTAACACGGTTTTCTTTTCTTGGGAAGGGAAAAAAAGTTGTAGCCGATTCTATCCGTTGGATAGAATAAAAGAAGCGTAAAACGTTTCGAATCGATCATCGACGGATGCTTAAGGCGGTGTTGCGAAGCAGCCTTTAATTGCGAATCGATTTCTTTTCGATGTTGTTGCCGGTACTCTTAAATAGAGAATTACTTCGGAACAGGATTTCTGGTTTTATTGAATTCTTTTTTATGCAGATGTTGTTGTCCTTTGTTCGAAATAAAATGACGACGATTGACAATCTTGTCGTTGCAAATCATCTTAAGCAGATTAGTAATTTGCAATAATTTTCCTCCCTCTTTTCTTCTGATAATTTTGTTATTGATATTTATTTGAAAACATCGTATTTCTTTAATATCGATAGCAATACAACTGATGAAATTCTAACCTCACTTTTTCTTTTCTTTCCCTTTGATACAACACGATAATAAATCGAAATTTTTTGCGATGAAATATTATATATCTTACTTTGATTAAAATTTAATTTTTTTCAAATTACGTTGATTCAAAGAAAAATTTCGTTACTTTTATCATAAGACAAGAAATTTTACATTTGTAAAAATCCAAAATAGAGGAATCTTTCGAGAATAAAATAAAAATTCTGTCTGAAATAAAAGAAAAAAAAAAAAGAAAAGCCACAAGAACATCAGTTGATTAATCCACCCCCCTCCCCAAAATTCTTTCCCCTTTATTATTCCCTTCACAAAAACACGCAATCAAAGGGAATAGCTCGAAATCCGGTGGAAAAGAGAATGGGCGAAAGGAGAAACGGTGAGGAAAAATTGAGTGAGAGAAGTCGAAACGAAAGGAGGGAAATGGTGGGTGCAGGATGGTTTAAGAAGTTTCTTCCTTAACCAAGGAAGGTTCCTTCTGTGATTTCCACGGGTGGAAAGGAAGCGGGCCTGGGTTACTACTGCTGCTTTCTGTAATCCTACTTACGAAGTTCGGTAATGCCGTGGCTATGAATAACGGTGGGATTACGTGGCAAAAGTCGATGCTCGATCTCTTCCCCACGCTGGCCAACGCCAACTTTCGAATCTCCGTATCGTTGTCCGCTGTTTGACTTTTCCCTCCGATTCTTTGGCAATCGGATAAGCGCAATCAGAAATTGCCTCAAGTTTTCGGTGTGTACTTGGAAATTGACCGCGTTGTTCGCGGCATTAGCTGAGAATTTTCTTCCATTTTTTTGTTCGTTGCAGAGAAGTTTTTTTTTTCTCTGATTTTTCTTAGCAATTCTTTCTCCACCTCTCACTGTTTCGTTGCGGTTATTCATTAATTTATTTTGTTGGAGGAATGATACGTGAAGATATCGAGTATTTTTAGTTCTCGTAACGTTATGTAAAAATATTGGTTTTATATATATATATATATATATATGTAGAGATATCGAGAAAGATTGGAATTCGGTATTTTTGAATCTCATAAAATTTAAGATGAGAATTTCTTTGGATGTTGAAATTCGTAAAGTTGGCAATTCTGCGAGTTTTCGAGTAAGTAGTAGGTTAGAGGGGTGTGAAGTTTGGGAATGCAGGAGAAATTTTGAAACTTGTAGAATAATTTTGAATTTTAATATTCGAGCGGTCTGTATTATTAGTAAGTTTTATTATTTATACGAACTTTAACTCAAGAAACTTCATGGAAATGATGATAAATTTTAATTTTTTTCGAAGTGAATTATAATATGAATTATAACGATGATATTTATGCATGGAATGGAATTTCAAAAATTATATTTGTCCATAAAATGTAATTGCAATACTTACCACTCAGCTCACTTGATCCATCGATCTTAAAAAGAGAAAGAAATATGTGTCACAGTCACGTGATAGAGTAGTTCCTTCGAGCGTGTGACTATAGGTAATCGTATTCTATAATTTTCATACAATGGCTTATCATAAAAAACTTGATGAAATTCACAAAATATTTCCATTTTAATCTTGTACCTGTTTTAAATATAACTTCTTGTTACAATTTTAAATATTAATCTTTTAGCAATTAAAATGTAATTATGAATAATTTTTTCCAGTAAAATAATTTATAATGGATTTTAAGCAATGAGTTAAGTAAATTCTACCTCACATATATTTCCGCTTTTTCTATAGCGTGCACGGTTTAAAACACGATTCTAAATAATAGCTTGTAGAAGTTTTACTGCATATAGGATGTTCTATAACTGGGTTGTGCAATCGAGAGGAAAGTTTTTCACCTGATGCTATTTATCTGCTTTCTCTATCTACTCCCTATTTTAATTATTCAATAATTTTTATACTAATTTTTAAAGGGAAAAAAATATTATTTTTTACATACGAAGCAGAAATTTAATGAAAATAACCATACCAAAATTTTAGTTGAGATTTATTCATTAATTCATTATAAGAAATTGAAGTTGTATTGAACGAAATGAGACAGAGATAATAAAATGATGACACAGGGCGCCGCACTGTGGCGTGGCAGTGTAACAGAGATGAAGCTGTCTTTGTCTATCTCTTCACTTCAACTAACGCAAACTTCTAAGTAATTTATAACTTAATAAATAAACTTCGATCGAAAATTTTATATACCAACTTTTATTTTGATCCTTAGTTATTAACCTAATTACATTTATTTTTATCCTTATTATTTATTTATAATTTATTCTAAAAAAAAAAAATTCACTATATCGTTCTCTTAACTATCTAAACTATCTATCAGACCAACATTGAGCTGTAAAGGGATAATAAAATCATTCTCTATCCATTTGCATCACTCAAGATAGTTTATTATTTCACATAATGTATGCTCTTGATGAATAAATATTTTCACAACAAAAGGATATGAATCAATTAATATCATATAATAATAGATTCAAATTCGTAGAAAAATTTATCGCTTGTCAACATCTCGCAAGATCTCTATTTTATTTATAACGAATTTTCTCGCTGCGGGACAATTAATTGCAATTTTTTACCATCGGCAATTATCATCTCCGTGACCGATCAGGTGTATTTTTATTGCGCGAGAACACGAGAGCGTGATAGTAAAAACCCTCTCGCTGTACTCACGGCCAATCGTTTTAATCAACGGTGGCCATTAATAGTACCTTGTCATCGTACCAATCGTTGGTAACCGCTAACCACTCTCGAGAATCGATCTTGAATCGTTGAGACGTAAAAAAACGCATGCTCCTTGGTACATGTGAGCGTAATTGCACGAATCGATTTTGTTCTGCGATGACTTTTGCTGCAGATTGGAAATATTCAATCTCGCCATTGATTTACGCAATTGTCTCTCTCTTTTTTTTTCTTTTCTTTCGGTAATACGAGTTTTTTAGATTTTTTTTTTTTTTTTTTTGATCTTGGATCGATTTCTCGAATGATTGATCGGCATGTGAACTATTTTATTAAAATGTTTTCAATAATTTGATTCGATATCGAGATTGAGTGAATTTTACTTTTGACTTTTTAAATCTCGAATTTTTTCGAAATCTATGTTGGCTTAACAATAAATTTCAATGAATTCATTTTTGGTACGAAATTGAAACAAGAAATTATCCACGGGCTTATCTTTTATCTTCATTTTCAATCACATTCATCTATTTTTATCCACTACTCTTTAAATATTTTGAATTTTTCTCATTTAATAATTTAAAAATTTTTCAATTCAAGAATTCTTTTTTGCTATGTTTTAAATATTATAATACTCATACTTTTAAAATTTAATATAATGTAATTTCTAAAATACACGTATTCCTTGCATCGGATAATTTTTTATTATGTAAAAAAGGAAGAAATAAAATAAAATAAACAGAGAAGAAATTTTTATAGTTGGTTGGAAAAATGTCACGAAACGGATTTATCGTTAATTACTTTTCCTCCCGATCTCTGTGCAACTTGCATGGCCGATATTTCCGGATCGTTCGATTCGTTTCCACGTGGCTTCCGGTAGTTTTGAATAATGGCAAGTGAACGATCGATGGTGAAAACTGAGAATTAATAACTGCAATTCGTTGCGAAGCTGGTCGAATTTTTCCAATGTTGCTCCTCATCATTCGTATTCTATCATTTCTCATTTTTTTTTTTACTCTTTTATCTTTCTTCCTTTTGCCACCCTCATTCTATTTCTCTCTTTTCCAAAGCGTTTATAAATTAACAAATAAATCTTTATCCTTATTCTTGTGTGCCAATTTTTGTGTTTACTTTCGTCTTTAGAATCGAAGAATCCTTCGAAGATGTTCCACGAATACATCCATATAAGTCAGTTAGTTAATTGTCACGTGGCGCTAGTGTCGCATTATCGGTAGTTATAATGTCAATCGATCGAAATATTTTCATTTCATCGATCTACAATGAATGTGCAATTAATCAAACAATTTTTTTGTCATCTTCTTTAATTTTTCTCTGTAGCTGTGCTACTATATACTATATAATAGCGTCACGTGGCGAAAACGAAGAATTAATATCCGGTAATTTGTCGAGCTGGTTGGAAATTGCGAGCAAACGACTAGTCACGATGATAAGTCACGTGCGATCCACGAATTTCTCTCTTTCACGAGGCGCGCGTTTTTCCACAGGAGAGGAATTTCCACGTTTCCCTTTTCGAATCGATTTTCAAAATTCACCGCCTATCTACGTGAATTTACATAATTCATTATCCGCGCCGGCTTGCTCGAATCGATTTTGCTCGTTTGAAGAAAGATCATTTTTATTTTCTCGCTTGTTCGCTCGTTCGTTTTTTTTTTTTTTTTGTAATAATCCTGTTGTGTTATTTTGAAGTTTTATTCTACTTAAAATCATCTTTTATCAAAAATTTCGTTAAAGTTTTTTCGTGATATTATTATTTATAGAAAGAGGTGGAATTTTAAGAATGTAGAACTAAAATTTTTATTTAAATTCTTTCATCCATGTCTCTGAGCACATATATTTATTATTATTTCTTTTTAATTATCATTTTTCAAATCTATCTGCACAAAACCTCTCCATTCTCTCTCTCTCTCTCTCTCTCTCTCTCTCTCTCTGCAACATCAAAAGGAAGAAGAGATCAAAATAGGAGAAGAGATATCCCCGGTGAGAAAGAAAGCAAATTCGTTCTCACATAATCCCCTGAAAAGGAGGAAAGGAGGAGCAAGGAAAAATTTCAACAGCCTCGTGTGATCCTTAACCGGCCTCTTATCGAGCAAACACCCTGACGATCGTGGAACCGGGCAGGTGGAAAATTATTAATAAACATATTCAAAGGAGGAATTTTGTCGCCTTTAACCGACGATCCCACAGGTCATCAGAATTTTCCATCCAAATCCCTATCCAGCCCTCTAGAAATTCAGATAAAAGTGCTTCTTCTATCCCGCTGGTTCTCGAGTCGCGAATCCGGCCGTTTTCGACTCGAGGAGGAGCACAAGATTAGCGAAGAAGGGGAGGGCAGGCTGGTTTGGATTCGAGAAACAGGAATGTCGGGTTGCAGGAAGGTCAGGGGTGAAGGTAAATCGGTTTCGATGATCCGGCGGAATTCCTGTCGGATTAAGAAACGAGAAAATTCTTCGCAGAAGGATCGATTCTCGACTTCGATTTTCTTGGCAAGAGTCGCGCACTTGTTCGATTACGTTTTGTCGAATCTTTGGAAATTATTGTTGGTTGGTTATGCGGTGGTAAATAAGAAATATGCTGATTTAGCTGAATGGATATATTTTGGTTAACACGTGAGTGCACGTGTCGGGCACAGAACAGCAACTGAACAACTGAAGATCGAAGACAAGCAAAAGGATGCCAACTACAGAATAGTAACACCGCTAGCAACGTTCAATAATAAAATTATAGATAAAATTTCAGTGAACTTTATACCCTGTAACAATTATCGTGAACAATTTTTGAACAATTTTCAATTAACACAATCGATCGATCAATCGGGTAAGCGGATTCGTAGGGGACGACATGGTCGATTCTCTATCTATCCAAAACGTTAAAATCTTATTGTAACGAGTGGTACAAAATCAATCTATCGTTGCACAAGTGATTTCTTCGGGTAATGGATCGCGAACAACGAAAGTTTCGTTCGGAATTAACCGAGTTGAAAATAAAAGGAAGAAAGGGAGCATGGGGATAGGGGAACAACGTGAAAAATGAATGGAAGTTTCGAAATTCACGTCTGGTGCACGAACGGGGGTTTGGTAGTTAACCGAGACCCGTTTTCAATCAAATCCTGCGGCCGATAGGAGATTTAAATTCGTTTCGACGTAAATGAGTCCACTTCCCCCTCTCTCTCTCTCTCTATCTCTATCTCTCTATCTGTCTGTCTCGCTCTTCTCTGCCAGGAATTCGATCGGGATTTTGTTACGATGGAAGATATGTAAAAAAAAAAAAAAAAAAAAAAAAAAAAATTCTCGCGAATATACGATACTTCCATTTATTTTTTTACATTTCAATTTTCGTTTTACAATATTGAAAGAGATGAAAAGGAAAAAAAATTGTTGGAAAGGAAAATTAATTTTATTTTCGACGCGATAAACGAATTTATGCATGAAAAAAAAAAACACGCGACATGTAAAAGTATGTAAAATTATTGCAAATTCTAAATTGCTGATATTTGAGGAGCGTGAAATATATTATTATAGTCTTGCGTACAATTTTTGTAGTTCACGTGAAAATTTAAATTTGCATAAACATCCGAATGAATGGAGGAAGAAATAACGTATACGTATACGTCAAAAGTTGCAAAAATACGATAGAATTCGCTGAATAATTTATAACAATCCCGATCGTGGCGATTTTGTAAACGAATCTCGTATTTCTGTTATCCAAATGGTATGCAAATTCATACATGTGATCGAAGATAGAAATGTTACAGGAAAGTCTCTCGACGAAACTGAATTTATTATGTTTACGAACAGGGATTACGATTTCCCTTGTATGGCAACGAGTTGAATAACAAATCTTGTTAAATTGTGGATTAACGAGATCGTGATGCGATCCGACGAATTAAACGGGAAAATAAATAACACCACCTTCCATTATCATTTCGCAATACGTTTGTTCTAATCTGTTTGTAAAGCATTATCGTGTTAAGACTAATATCGACTAATATTTGAATATTATCTTGTAATAATCTTGGAATGAAAAATAATGGTGTCCCTTTGCCTGGTAGAGAACGCGCGGGAAAATGCAATTTGCGATTTTTATTAGGAGTAATGCAGGCGTGTATTTTTCCTCTCTCTGTGAAATACTTTCTTTATTTATACTTCGTTCCACTTTATCTTTGTATTTTCATCTTTGTACGTGCTCACTTGTGACTCGAAAATTAATATTCTACTGCGTGTTATGATTTCTTTAAAATTCTTGTATTCATAACTTTTTGAATTTAAAAAAAAAAAATACTCTCTACAATGTTAATTAACGTTATTCAATTTATCTTAGGAATTGTCGGATCTGAATTCAATAATGAATATCCATAAGATATTATTATTCATCTAAATAATATCATTGGATTCGCAATTGAAACATATTCGAATATAATCGAATCCATAAAGTAACAACTTGCCAATCGTTAATTGCCATTTTTGATATCTATCAGTTTTTTAAAATAAATCTCAAGCATTTAATGGAAAATAAAATCGTCTCTCACTCCTGTCCACAATTCCTGCTCGTTTCGCTTTTTATCTCCAACCAATTCCCAATTTCACGAGTGAGTCGAGTTCCGAGGTCGCAGCTCTCGCAGAAGGTCGCGATCTAGATCTTGACTCCTGGTTGGAACCAGTTTGCGAGGCCAGCAAGCTTTTGCTCATTGCAACACGTCCAGGCTACTGACCCTTTGTGTGTTTGCGCCTGTTTTGCCACGCAATTTCACGGATTATCCCGAGTTGTTGCCAATCTACCGTCGATTAAAATCCTTCTTTGCACGTGCTTTTTGCTTCAATCTCCGCGCGTTGATCAAGGCGATGCATCGCGATGCTTGATTTATAGTGACTCGTGAAATGAGTTGGATAATGAATGGCGGTACGGATAATGGCGAAGATTGTGAACTTTTTTTACGATTTTTTTCTTTTCTTTTTTTCCATTAATTTTAATTAAGGTTTATTTAATTAAATATTAGGATTTTAATAGTTCATTAAATTTTGAAACTGAATAAAATGAAGATATATATTTGTAATTGATAGAATCGTTTGTGATCGAAACATTTATTTTTTTTTTATAAATTATTTATTTTGAAACGGGACTATTTTAATCTTAAATTTTTCCTGAGATTAGAATATCATTTACGAGTTATTTTGAGTGTTAAGTTCTGCGATGGAGATTTGTATCTTAGAAAAATTAATTTTGCCAATGAAGATTATAAGAAAAAGAAAAGGCGTGTCATTTGTTATTTTGATGTTTGATGTTTTTAATATTAAAAATTGATATCGTTTATTGATCAATTCATTACGCTCGTTTATAAAAATAGAGAGAATTTTATTTTTAAATTTGAAAAAAATATAAACTATTATTTATTATTATTATTATTTCACGAATGCTCTTTCTTTCAATCGAAAACTGGTTCAACACTCTCCGAGTTCATCGATGAAAATATCGATGCGAGTTCCCCGCAATTTTACTAGAAATTACTATTTAAAATCTCGTCGCGATAAAAGCGCAAAACGCACACACTGGCCACGGTTTAACTCTCGTTTCACGATTCTTAATCGACTCATCTGTCGACTAATAAAACCGACATATTTTATATCGATGGTACGCCACATGTCCTCCCGTTATCCATGCAAATTCCATCCAAATATTATCCTACGGAAGCCAGACAGGACTGGAACGTTTCAACGTCACAGCTAATAATCCTTATCGAAATATAATTCGTATCGAGGCAATGTTCGCATTTGGCAATTTTCCTAACGATGGTTGAGCTTGAAATATGAGAATGATTGTACGATATAACTTTAAAACGCTGCCGTGGTCAATCGAATTACAAAAAAAAAAAAATTTAAACGATTGTCGAGAGAAACAATAAGATTTTTTTTATGCTAATGATACGAAAAAAAGTGTATACTTTATTATTTATCTTTAAAAACTTGAATAGCTGCTATTCACGTTGAAAAGTCACGTCGTTTAAAATAAACAGGAAAAAATATAGAGGAAGAAATAAAGTATTAGTAACGATATCGAATATTAGTACTATTTTCTAAAGATGAAAAAAAAAAAATACATTGTTCATTTCTTATCTTTTTAAAACATTCTATTTTGAAATAGTTTTTCATTTAAAAGAAAATTGTAATAATCTAATTTCTTCTCTTTCGTTTAATGCAAGACCACAAATAAATTAAAACTTTCCCTTGCACAATCTCGAGAACAATTCAAATAGCTGACATCTTGCTTAAAACGTCCATTTCGTCTCGGTTCTAACCCGATAATCGCCTGATAGCATGCAACCGGAAGACTGTCAATTTAGCGAAGACTGTCATTCACTCATTGCAGATGTGCATTACTCAATCTAACCAATGTCCGAGGGAACGAGTTCAAAATACTTGGCTCGTGTGCCGCGTAATTGAGCTCTAGATTCGTGTAGCCGTTCACACAGGGCGTTCCCCTCCTCTTCATAACCTCGATTCGAAGGTTCATTGCAACTTCATTCTTTCTTTCGTAAAAATAAGAGATGTGCACGCGAATTTCTACGTCTTGTTAAACGTAGTTCCACGATAATTGGAACACGGAATTATTTTGAACGAATTATTTCTTCCTTTCTCTCTTCTATGGCAATAATTTCTAGGAGATAGAATTGTTTTCGAACTGATTGCATCGTGGCGTAATATTATGAAATTATTAGAAATTGCTGGCACGTACAATTAAAGCAATATTTCAAATTTTTCTCTTCTCTTGAATCAAATTAATAGAGCAAATTTTTTTTAATCAGCAAATTGATTTATTATTTTGGTGCGTAAATTTCGTGAAGTTTATAGGTTATGTTGACGAATTCTGATAGATTTTAATATAATGTGATGAAAATAATATTTTTCTGTGAGATTTGTAGATTATATTGGCAAATTCTATCGAATTTTGATTTATTAATTCAATATTTTCGGGAAATGACGTTTAATAAAATATTAATATTCTGCTAGAAATATCTATATCTATATCTATATGTAAATTAATTTTATCGCCTTGAAGCTGATCGAATAAGTCGTTTAAATATTTTTTCAAATGAAAACCAGTCAGTCGAGAATATCGCCACCGGTGATATTAATTTCGTAAATCAAGTTTCGCGTATGAAAACTAGTCTAGGTTGAATAAATTAACATAATAGCGGTCTGAATAAACGCATCAAATCGGCAGATGAAATTTTCGAACTACATAAATTAAATTTGTCTAGGCTAAAATGAAAAAAAAAAAAAAAAAGAAAAGAAAAAAACATTTTAACTCAATTATCATTTAAATGAACACGAGGTGCAACTTGTTTCACTCTTTGAATATTAAAACCATCATCGAATAATTTATTTCTCATATTTCCTCTTCCTTCTTCCTCCTTCCAAAGTCTGTGAACTCAACTAACCTCTTTCTAGTCCCACACTCGTCCCTGTCATCATCCAAGTATCCAAGAGTCTCTGGCGACTCGTGGGATCGACAGACGGGAATCCGATTAGAAAATACTTATACCACGCGTGCATCGCTCCCTCCAAGGGAATTATCGTGAACTCCAGGATGAGATCAGGAGGTTAGGTCAGGCACTCCTCTTCCGGAAGATGAAGGAACGTGTACGAAGTCGTTAAAAAGTCCTGCTCTCAATCTCATGGCCTATTTCTCGTCTCTTCTCAGCAGAGTAGAAAAGAGAGAGAGAAGAAAGGAAACGTGGAAGGATAAATGAAGAACGAGACGAGAATAATAAGGCGAAAGAGGCCAGGGGAGAAAGAGAAAGAGAAGGATCGAAGAGAAGACGGGAGGATCGATGTTCTCGAGTGTCGGGCGAAGAGGAGATGGTGAAAAGGTTGAGGTAGAAGGGGTTGGGAACGGGTTAAAGACAGGATTAAGTGGGAGAGGAAGGAAGGAGCGATGCACGGCCAGGCGTCGGGCATCGAACTCTCGACACAAACACGGGATGGTATTACGTGGAACGGGTGATCACGACGGCATGTGAAGGTGTCTTTAAACACGTCGTGAGGGCACGCGAAATAGAAACTCTCCTCGCGATGCTTAACGGTGCTCGAATCGCCGCCGCTCGCGGATTCTCCCAGACGAGTTCCAGTCGTGACGTTATGACTGATCTCGATCACGTCCACACGATCCTGCATTTTATTTGATTGCCGCTCTTCCCTTACACGCGAGCGCTCTGCTAAAGAGTGACCTCTCGGATCGTCGACGACACGCCTGCTTTATTGCCTCTTCGGTGCTGTCCGGGATTAGGAGAGGTTAGGTTCGTCGGGAGAGGGCGTTGTTCGGTGATTCCACTTTGTTGATTTCTTTTCAAATTGCTTTTTTCCGATAGCAATTTCAAATTTAGTTTACTAAGCCGTTGTAAACTGATAATTGTTTCTGAAATATCACATTGATGCTTGGAAATAAGTTAAACGGTGGCATATATTTATCGAGGTTAGGATATCAAATCTACTTTTCTATTCATTTTAACGTTCTCTCTTGCACGAGATCTATCATTATTGTTTAATTTATTCCCCCATTCCAAATCCAAGTCCCAATTATTCCACCGAAAATGCTTTCGTTCAGTCAGAAATGGCTCTCATTTCCACCACCGGGGATAAGCCTCGCTAATTACACCGATCTCGTCCTTACTTATTTTTTAAACAAATTGCCCCACTCGTTGCGGAGCAATCTCGCATAAGATGCTTTTCGTTTGTCACCGCCTAATTAGCGTCGTCGAAATTCCCTCGACGAGAATTTGTTAATTGAAGGTGCACGCCGTTTCCTTTGCCCCCTCCCGGGTCGAATTAGATAGGAGGTGCAGTGACGAAGGGTGCAAAGGTGCGCCGCTTATTAGGAGGCGCCATCTGGCGCCACTTATTGTACCGTGATTCGTCCCGGAGGGAGGGGAGAGGGTTATTGCGACTGGATGTGGAATTTAAATGCGACCTAACCTGTCCACGTTTTGCGTTCACTGTTTTCCTTTTTCCTGGGCTGGGGCTAAGCGAGGCGTCGTTGAATTTTCATTAAGCAATTATTTGCAAGGGCGACGGTGAAATATGACACGACAGATGTAACGTAATAAGTTTCACGATCCCCTCTGCCATTTTGCGAATGCTTGCTTGAACGTCGTAAAAAGATGATAGAGACTTGGCAGTGGCTTCTCGTACGTTTGGAGTTTTGTAATTTTGTTATGATGATGTGGAAACTGTTTTGAGGTTATGTTACGTTTATTATTTGTAAATGAATAGATTAGGTTATGTTGCTAGAACATTGAATTAAATGCAATCGATCTTGATCTTGATCTTCGTTTCTATAATGACGAAAATATTATAAATTATTTTTCACGTCTTCGTTCTTATACTTCCAATAAATTCTAATTCCTTCATAAATCATAAATATAATAATTCACGTCTTCTAATCTTATCGTATCTTGACAAGGGATCAGAGAAAATGACTTACCATCATCATCGGTCCCATCGTTATTTCTCGACAATTCAAATATACAGTTACTCGGCGAGTCACCGAGCCAACTATCGAATATCACGAAGATCAGAGACATCCATCGAGGAGAAATTGTCTTTCCGTCATCCGGAGTATCCGACAATAAATCATCTCTCCGATTCCCAGATTCTCATTCCCTCCCGATGACTAATAAACTTATCGAATCTGTCGATGGCAACTTTACTCTTACCTCTCAGAGGCTTATGCAACTTCCCTAGACTGAAACACTGGGTGTAACAATTGCGTTAGCAGAACGAGAGTACACTCTGAACGTTTCATGTAGGGAGTAGAGTTCCCCCCGAAATTTCTCGAGTTCAGCGAATTTGTGACGCTTGCGAGACTCAAACATCGAATACGCGATCCCCATAGTTAGAGTTGAAGTTAAGAAATTTGACTTCTCACGCGCGAAGAAGGCTGAATCTCCATTTCGTGCGAGGATCTGATCTCGAATTCTCTTCGTCTCATTCGCTCACGCTCGCCATATACAATCCAATTAAGATCTTTCCAAACACTTTATCCTTCAAAAGCCAACTCGACAATTCCAAAATCTCCTCGAAGCAAAGTGTCATCGAACCGCGAAAAACGACAACGTTAATCCCGCATGAATGATCCCAGTTCTGCCGGAAGCATCAATCACCTATCCCCTCCCTCCCCTAATTCTTCGCTATCTCGCCATGTCTCCATTGAGGGAATCGGCATCGCCACGATGATCAATCAAACGTCGATATTACCTCACCTAGGAGCCTCGTTGGAAAAATAGAGGATGATGGCCTCTTCCTCTTTCTCTCCTTTCTTTCCAATTGGTCAATTAACGAACGAAAGGAGGGAGGAGAAAGGATCGATAGATCGACAGAGCTATACACAAAGAGAATTTTATACAGTTCGACGACGAGCCGATCCGATCGTTTATTAAATACACGTCGAGTATCGATCGGGATGCACGCATGGATCCGGTTTCTCCCGATCCGCGAATTCTGGTGGCGTGCCTTCGACATGCGGAGCGTGAAGATACCAGTGGCGTCACGCAAACATGCCGTCTGCCGACTGAAATTAGACGGTCAGACCGCAGCTCCTGGGCCACGGGATACCTGCCTCCTGGGTATTTAACGAGTTTCACGCGTTAATAGTTTAATGAAGTTTCTCTCCACACTTTCTTCTTTGTTGACGCTTTGTTGGATTCCTCCGCAACGAGGAAAAATTCTCTTTGCGCATGGGCGAGAGGAAGTGTGGGCTATGGTTTATCGGTTTCCCATCTGTTATTTGTTCCTTCTCTCTGTTCATTTGCCACGAGTCATTTCACGTTTCTACTTCACTAATTATATCACTTTACACTCCTGCTTGACTGGTTACAGTATACACTGATTATACTAATTATTACTTTTCACTTTTATAACTAATTATTTGCTATTGTTACTATTAATATTCGTTAAATACTCACATTTCTCTGTGCAGTGAGAATAATAATTGGTACAAACCAATTATTTATCATAAATTTTTCTTCGTTAATAATATTAATTTTCAGAGAATGTTTTCACTTCGTTTAACTGTATTATTTTCCAATTTCGTTAACTATGTTTATTATTAGTATAAATAATTAGTATAATTATTCTGATCTTTGATCATCGTCTTATTTCTCCAGCGAGAGAAATATAGATATGTACATATTTTTGATAAGAGTGCATATAAGATTGCGACAGTCTCCTTTTGTCGAGTGCCCACGAGAAGGCTGACAGCGTGGGATAGTATGGTAATTCCCTGGCGCGAAATCTCTGGATATTCTATTATGGAACGTAAAGATTCAAGAGGTTGCGTTTCGTTCCTTGGAGGATTCCCTATATATGGAATGGGTATGTGTTTGAAATGTGTTTGTATAATGATATTGGAGGATCGTGTGTGTGTAAAGAGATTTAGTGGGTAAGCGGTATGGTATTAACACGTGTTGGAGACGGATTAATAGATGCTTCGTGTTTTTTTTTTTTCTTTTTTAATATTTTGAAAGAGAAAGAACCGCAATTTTTCTTTCAGATGATTTATATCGTGTAATTCTATCTTTGACCTTTAGTATTGGGAATTTACGTAAACGCTCAAATTGAATTCATCGTGTTATGAAAATATCCAGACAACCGTAAAATAAAATATTACACAATAATTTCAATTTTATGATAATTATAAAGCATTAAAGAAACTGAATCTTCCTATTTATTCAATACGTCTAAATATCAATAAATTATATATTATATCTATATTCTCGGCGAGCGAAAATGGTAAAAGTTTAAATTAAAGTTCAAGCAGAAAATAACAGAAAAACATTCTCAATTATTCACAAATCAATAATTGCAGATGCAGAATGTTTTTCTATATTCGTAAGCAGAAATGAAGGAGCTTGTTGGGACAAGCAGACTTACAATATCAATTCAATATCAAATTGAAGAAAAGAAGAATTTATATATGAATTTCCATTATATCATGACAATTTATAATATATTTATATCCATCATTGACACGAAAGATGTTCTTTCGGTTGAATTTATTTTAATTACGCATCATAAACGAGAAATTTACGAATATCTCTTTAAGCGAGCTAGAAACGAACGAGGGTTTAGTCATGTGTAATTAAATTTATGAAAATTCAGCTCATTTGTCGATAATCAATGGAGATGTATGCTATTTTTATTTATATATCGGATGGGATGAGAAATAAGGTAGTGGAATATATGTTAATTGCATTCCTCTTTTATTATTCGGACTTGTTAATTTTGTAATTATCGTCGGAGCTTTTCATAAATATTTCGTAAAATTGTTGTAGTGCCTTTTAAATTTATATGTAAAAACATGAAATTAATGTATCTTAAAATAAACGGAATTTTAATTCATTCGTCAGAACAAATATTGTATACAAAAATTTCTTAAAGCTTATTCGTTAAAGTTGGAAGCAATCTACTTCAACTTTGCGTTAGATAAAGCGAGACAGAATGATAGTGCATGGTGCGCCACTCTGTGGCGCGGTGCTTTAACGAAGTTAAGGCTATCTCACTCTTTCTCTGCCTCGTTTCATCTAAATTGCTCATATATAAATCTTAAAATGCAAAATGCAAAAATAAAATTTTTATTATTATTTTTTTTTTTTTCCTTTAATCTCTAAAATAGCTATCGACTGTTCTCGCGATTGTATTAATCCTATACGTTTACAGAAATAAATTAACATTTATTTTTAACTTTCCTCGTTAAATTTCTCACAATCAAAGTTAAACAAACAAAGGAATTATAGGCGCGTTGCTCATTTATTACAAAAAATAAATTCATCTTTAACTTTCTAAAAAAATTCTTAGGAATAATCACATGTAAACAGGAAATACCTAGCAAACAAGTATCCATAAAACAATATAGGTTTGAAGCAATAGCTCGTTTGCTCATACGCGCAAGAATTCAATAACGTTTACGAGTGTACACGCGTTGTGCAACTAAGAAACGCGGAGATCTTCCATCGCGATCAAGTTTCAACGATACTTGATAATCAGTGTGGCTTATGTGCGCCGGAAACCGGAAGTTCTGATCCACGTTCCGTCAACATTTCACGGAAATAACTATTTTGTTGCTCGGTCGCGACATTCGAAACCGATATCGTCTCAACGTGAAATATTATACAATAATATTCCACCATCCACTCGAAAATAGATCACCAGACGTCGAGATCGACGATAAAGTGAAAACATCTTCGACCAGAGTGCTCTCTGTTCTCTTTTTTTAAAGTCTCAGAGACTCGGTGTTCCACTGAGGATTCCAATGAGGATTTTTTTCGAAACCGTGGTTTCTTTCTCTATTGCAAACTCGATCATTGTTTATTATTTTTAAATTTATATAATGGATGGATTATAAGTGTGAGCTCTTCTTCATTTGTGATTTTAAATTTTTTTTTTTTTTAGAATTTAAATCAGAATTTTATTTTTTCATTATTTGGGATGAGTTGAGTGTTAATTTTTTTTTTGAAGTGAAAATTTTTCATATTGTAGTTTTAATAAATTATTGTTGTGAAATAAATTAACGCGAAGTTCATAAAGATGACATTTATTCCTGTATAATAATTTATAAGAGGTAGATAGAATTTCGTTTTTGCATAAGATCAAATATCATTTTTCAAATATGTCATGTTTATGCAATTTATAGATTCGATGAATGTAAACAATAAGTAGATTTTGATGATGAAACACGTCTAGATACGTGCGAGAGTAATATTTTTACTCGATTAAGTTACGATCGATATTGTCCGCGTGTTATTATTTTATAACAAATATTAGCTTTCAATATCCAGTCGCATATTCATATTCGCTGAAATGTCGTCGAAAAATCCTACTTAATCCAAGTTCAAACAAAAATCGTCGATGAAATAAAATCATTGCTGTCTCTGTTTGTGTTTAGCCTTTCTTTATTTATTTATTTTTGAAAAAAAAAGAGAGTTATTTTGACACATAGACGATATTAAAATATTTTTTGAAAATAAATTAAAAAAATAACTTCTTGCATAGGATAAGATTAAATTGCACAATGTTGTATAAAACTTTTCTCTACGCAACAATTGTATTGTAATTATAAGTTAATTGAACAAAAATTTTTTTAAATAAATAGCAAAATTTAATGAAGTTACTTTATGAAATTACCAATAAACTTGGAAGTAGAAAGCAAACTAGGAATATTTTTAGAAAATATACACATCAACTAGAATTTTTTAATCGGCTAGAAGATTAAAAGATTTCTTTTTCATTCAAGATATACATTTTGATTACATTTTCTAAAACTTCCGTTAAAAAAATATTAAAAATTAATCGATAAATTGCTTCGGGCTCTCGAATACGTCGTTACGTCGTGTCGATAAGAAATTAGATTTTCAAAAATGGCGACGACCTCTTGACCCACCTTAAAAACCGAGCCTCCTGCCATAAAACGCCATAATAAAATTTAATTCCTCCAGGAAATAATCTCCTCTGCTCACGATCTCCGGTTTCTCGATCGAGTTAATACACGCGTTCGTTCGGAGAAAGCGTGAATCTTTACTGCAATTGTTCGATGCCATAAATCGAGGAGATATCGATGATGGACGAACATAACCTAGAACTTCGTGACTTTTTGCTCGAGATCGAAGATTCAAAATCATTGTCTGCTTTCTATTCGATTTCCTTGGTGCTTTTATCTACTTATAGTAGATAATTAGTATAGTTCTATAATTAATTATTATAAGAAAGTTTTTAATTTAAAAAAAAAAAAACTGATATTTTATAATTTTAAGAGCAAAATACAAGTTTCGACGATTTTATTAGTTCGATTCGATTTCTTATAAATTTAAGGAATAATTAAATGCACAAAAAATATTTTATTCATTTAATAAAATAAATTGTAGAGATCGGGAAAAGAATAACGTGTTTCTATTTTCTGTAAAGAAGAAATTGACGAGATGCAAATTTAACGAAAATAATTTTTTTTTTTTTTGCATTTAGTTGGTTCTTGGTTATTCATTTCGTGTTTTAAGCTTTACGTCTGACTTATAAAAATTGTTACCACGCCAGGATTAAGAGAAATTAAAGGCATCAGGTGGCGCGTTTAAATTGTAAGGCAAAAGAAAGAAATATATCGCGAGTCGTCGTGGGTTGTAAATTAAAAGTATGCGAAATTAAATGCGAACATATATTAGTAAAGAAAGAGGTTTCAATAACTTTGTCTCAAGTTATATGAAGTCGTATGAAAATATCGGTCTTAATAATTGTATAGTAAAACTTTCTATAAGTTTAAACACGAAATATAAATATAAAATTTAACATTAACTTTAAATTTAAATTTTAAAAAGTTAAATTATAACAAGTAATTTAAATTTTTGTAATATTTTTCAGATATGTACATCTTTTTGGAACAAAAGAATAATTTGACGTTTTGTGTTTTATATTTGTAGGTATAATAAAAAAGTTGTACATATTTTTAAAATGATTTATTTGAATTTATATATTATTTTTATATTCAAGAGTATATTTATTCTATCTTTATTCTATGAAAATTTATAACATTTTTTTTTTAAATAATTAAGAGAGATACATTAATCTTAATCATTATGTAATTTTTATCATATATAATCATTGAATATTTGTCGTATAATTTCTCATCACGCGAATGTGAATAACGTTTCTTCATGATAAAATGACATTACTAAATAAAATTTATTAATATTTATGACATATCCTATGAAATATTTGCAAAATTTCTTGAAATTAATGACAATAATGAATCTATAATGATAACCTTTAATTCAAAAGGATTAGAAACGAAAAGAATAATTGAAAAACGATATTTAAAAAAAAAATCACTTTTGTCTATTCGATCAACAATTATCGGCTATCACATCATGAAATTTCGTAATTAATACGAGAAGAGCGAAGTACCACGATTGATTTTCCGTCGTTAAACAATTCTTTTTTTCTTTCTCATTCTATTTTCCAATCTGATCTCATCTCTTTTTTTTTGTCATTGCGAAGTGAGGATAAATTGCATCCAGATTGACCCAGTTTTTATTTCAATTTGTTATGAATTTATGCGCGAATTATCGGCAAACCGAAATGGAAACGAAGGCAATAAGAAGAGAGAAGGAAACTCGTAAAAAAGCCACGATTTGCTTGCATCGTTTCTGGATGCGCTCTGCTTGATTCAATTTGCATTTCATTTCATAAATCCAACCGGATCTTGGCCACACACGACACCATCTTGTCTTTCCTATTAAAATTCCTTCACTTTTCTTCTTATTTTTCGTCTTCCTTTGTTTTGGACCAATGGACACGAACAATGTTCACATTTAGAACTAATAATTGTTCAATTTATATATTACAAATAAGATAATTGATTGGTCCATTTAAGAAAAAATATATTATTCTATTCTTGAAAAAATGAATTTTACAATTTGCCATTATAGAAGAATGTTATGTGCTTTACACGTCTTTTTTTAATAGCCATATTTTCAAGAACCGAACATTCTTTTGGATAATTCTCTTAGAGAATCGAGGAATAAATTTCGAACGCTTTGCATATAGAATCATTTCAATTGCATCGATCCTGTATTCGATCTAGTCGTGTATCCAAACAATTTTTCCCGTCCAGTGTATTGCAATAACATTTTTTTATTGCAAGAAAATTATCTTGCAGATTTGTATCTTGCGACGAAAGCGAGTTTTGAGGATGATTGCTTCTGCCAGCTCAGTCGAAAAAGACCAATGTAGCAAAATGGCTGGCAAGCTCTTCCGCTCGAGCGAAGCATTCAGAAACGCTCGAGATGCGTGGCCCTCCTTTTCCACCGATTTTCAAGGGATTTCGCTTTGATTTTATCTGCACTCTTCGAAGGCCGGGTTTCTAGAGTCGAGGAGGCGCGCTCTCGATTTCGATGAAACGATTTCGAACCGCACCCCTTATACAGTCATCCCTCTTTTCCTTCTGTCGTCTTAAAATTGCTATTCTTTTCTTCGACGTACAATCGATCGAATATCGAATCTACTAATCATTAAATTCATCAAAAATTGTTAAATTCCTTTTGGTTTTTTAATCTCTTCTTCTTCTTCTTTTTTATTCTATGTGGCGAGAGAAAAATTTGAAGAAAGTCGCGAATTAGACAATTGATAACTTACGATGGAGCAAAATTATCCAATGTGTATTTATTCATCGTCGCCTCCAAATCGTAGTTCTCACGCTTCCCAATTATTGTATACACGCAAATGCGTCAACATGTAAATTTCGCTCGGTTACTATATTTGGGTAAACCAATTCAATTAACTGTTTACAACCAATATTGAATACGCGTAAATAACAGCTAATAATACAGCTTCTGTTTCGCGATATTCTTCTGTAACAATGCATTGTCTTCGCGATTTTCTTAATTTTTTTTTTTTTTTTACATTCTTTCTAAATTCTAAAAATAAATTTTTAACAAATAAGTTCAAAAATTTTATTTCTATATCTTATTGAAATTCTATTGTACCTTGTATTTAATTATATATTTAAAAAACGATTATTTTAAAAATGAGAATTTAATATATCCAATAAGAAATCTTTGTTATTTTTACTTGATGGTAAGAATAATATTGGCACGAAAATGTTACGAAATTTCAACGATGGAAATTTTTCAATTATTCAACTACTGTTTAAACAATGTTATTAAGCAAATCAATTTCAACACAACAGTTCTATAACTGTTACGAACTATATAAACTTTGTAACGTTACTTGTTGGGTTATTAAGTCGTATGGGCAATAGTTAGATAGGTATGGGAACTTTGCGCAATAATTCCTCTGGTTATTCGAATTGTCGTGTTTCGAAAGTTGTCTCGATGAACAGAAGCGGTGGCACAATAATTTGTTCGCACCAGTGACGTATGCATGTTCGTTAATATCGAATGCTTCGTAAATTTTCAAAAAAAGAAAAAAAAATGAAATAATTTTACAAAATAGATAATGTTAAAAATTAATTCAATATATACTGCATTTATTCTTTCAAAAAAAAAAAAAGAAGAAGAAAATAATGCGAATTATTTCAATTCGTTTTTTAAATAATAACGTCAAAGAATTTCGATTTTAATCCACATTCGATTCTAATCCACGTGTGTGAACTATTCGGAATAAAAAGCGCATCCGCGAAACACGTTCGCCCGATCGATCACGCATTTACAATTCCTGGCACAATAAATGTTACCATTGGGACGTAACCGTGTTACGTTTCATCTCGTTCCACGGATGATGCGTCATTTCTTGGATCGCTTTTTCGACGATTACACTCGATCGTTTGAAACGAACTTCACCAGCCGAGAAAATCGAATCGTCGATAGTTTTTACCAGAAATATTCTTTCTGGTAAAAAAAAAAAAAAAATTATTGCATTAGAGCGTTGCGATCTGCATGTTGCTTAAAATAAACTTGAAAATCTCTTCGAATCAGGATAATTTTTGCAAAGGAAAAATCGATGATAAATATTATGTTACATCGTTACATATATTATTGCAATATTTATACATATTTATGAAAATTTTGAATACATTGAATCGTAGAAGCTTTAAGAAATATTTAATAGATCTGTTCCATCAAATTTTTATTATAGCAATATTTAGAGATCTAACATAAAGAAGAAATGGAACTTTTGTTTCTCTTTTCTTCCTTTGATACACGCGCATTTTGTTGAGTTACAAATCGCGATATCATGTAATATTCATGATCGAAGGAAAATTGTTGGAAGTGTCTGAAATGGTTGAAGGCTTACGGCTATTCAAATAAATTCATTGCTAGGTAAGACGTTTAATATTGATGAGTTTCGAACCGGTGTTACGGAGCGTGTTCCTGAAGGGTTGATCAGAGGGTTCGAGTGTGCGTGTAGAACAATGTGGCGCGAAATGAATGTTAACATTTTCCTCTTTATTTTATTCTCGGTGTTAATACCAGGCTGTGAACGATGAAAGATTCGATAGATGAGAAGGATGCCTCCAAGAAGTAGTTATAAATGATGATAAAAGATAAAAATCTTTCTACATTATTAATAATGTAGTAGTTTGAAAAAAAAAGAAATAACTTTAAATAAATATATATTTCATATTATACACGTTTAATTTGAAATTAATTTTATTTTCACTAAAAATTATTATTTTCACCAGTTATTTTCAATTTTATTAAATCTGATTAAATCAACCAATTAAAACATGTACTCTTAATGTCGGTAATGAATTAATTACGAGCGTGACGAGTGAAATATTTCGTTATAGGAAAGAAATGGATTTTAATAACTCAAGCATATAATTTACCGATAAATTTCTCGTTAAAATGACGAGATGATTGTAGAACTGTATTATTTCGATGCCCGTTTTCCACCTGTTATTACCATTGTACAATCAATGTAAAATTCATATATCTGAATGAAACGATGTTTGGAAACTCGAAATGCAATCTCTGTGTATCTTTTATCGACTTTTTATACCGTTTTCAAGAGCACGCTAATTTCACTAAATCATCGAAAACTTTGCTAATTAATAAGTAATTATAAAACTGTGTTAAACGCAATACAAATATTGGGTTTGTTCTACTATTCGAAACTTTTTCTTCATTTTTCTTTCTTCGAGTATACTTTTCTGATGTTTCAAAGATTTTTATCCGAACAGATATCGTAATCTTTTTCCGTTTATCACAAATTAAAAAGTATTATAATTCTATAAACTTCGTCTGTACGAAAAATCGACCCATTCTCCTTTCAAAAATTCATCTTCGATTTATGCAAAAGTTTTCGACTCAACTTTTCATAAGTAAATTTCTTCCAATTTTCGATTCTTTACATTTTCTTCGTCTATTCGCAAAAATTTCTATCGAACATTCTTTCTCACCCCTCTTAGCACCCCATTAACACCCTACAAATCAATTAAATCACAAACATCCCTTTATTCTTTACCCTCGTTTCCTCGAAACAAGCAACTTGTTTAAATTCCAAACAAAAGTGTTCCACGATCCATTACCCATTCGAAGGATCGATATCGCTTCTTTTAATCGCAAGAGAAACAAGCAATCTCCAAGTGGAAATATCAAGCACAAATTCCATGTAATATTTTCAACTATTTTTTTCTCTTCTAACATAATTTCTACAAAATAACGAAACAGCAGTTGGTTTGTTCACGAAGGAACGATACAACTGTTCCATCTTGTCTTCCAATGATCCCATAACCTCGACAGGACGATTTGCCAGAAAGAAAGATGATGGATACATGTAATTTTTCTTCGAGGAGGAGAACGCGTCGAACATTCGCGATCACGTCTATTCGAGTTATACCTTCCTTCTCCCCCTCCACGATTCGCAAGTTATGAATTTTTCCTTCGACGAAAATCATTCCACCTCCTCCTTCGTGGCTGCGTTCGGGCGAAATGAAACGAGAAACATTCCTCCACGATCCCGAGAAACATTGGCCCCCCTCTCCTTCCTCGCGAGAGGGAAGAGGAAAGCGCGATGCTCTCGAGAAACGTGACTCGATCGACGTCTCCTAGATTTGGAATTTTTATGCGTCGTTTCGTTTATTGGATCAGTTTGCTCGTTTACAGGGTTAAATTGGAAATTGGGATCCGAGAGGGGATGGGAAGCGGGCAAGTTTCTTCTCAGGATTATCGATCCGTTATAGGTTTGAAAAGATCGTTGGTTTTTGTTAATTGGACTTTGTATATTGAATTTATGGATTATGTATTATTTTGAGGAAATTGTATGAAAGTGATATTTGATATTTGGAACTTAATTATTAATTGTGATGAACCTGTCGAAGTTTGATTCGCAATCAAACGGTATTTTCTTTTAAACAACTTTGTGAATTGATCGTGAGAATTTGAATTGAGGTTATGTTTCTTCGAAATATAAATAAGGATGAAAAATGATTTTTGTGTTGAATAGATCGGTTGATCTTCGTGAGGAATAAAAAGAGCCTCAACTTCGTTTCACTTTCGTTTTTCTAAATTTTATGGACGCGATAAGAGATCACAGCTCTTTTAAAATCGATTCCCTCCTTTTTTACGACGTGCATCGACGAGCATCGACGAGTTTCTATTTCTTCCTCGAATCTTTCTTTCTCTTTTATGGGGCGCTTAAACGCGAGGAACAACCTTGTAAATTTATTACTCGAGCATTTCAACGGGACTGCAAACGTTCGATAGGTTATTTATGGGATTTATTAATTCAACTTTGGAAAAATTTATTCGAACGAGATATTTCGCGTGTCTTTTAAATTTAGAAAATTAAATAGAAAATTTTATTATTTTATTTAAAAAAGAAAGACTTTTTGTAAAAATTAAAAATTTATTCGATTCATTTTCTTTGGCCAAAAGAATAAAAATGTAAGAGCCTATATAATCTATATGTAAGATATGTAATAAATTTTTAATTTTTTAAAACAATTATGTATATTTAATGAAAAAAGAAAAGAAGAAAAGAATTATTTAGATGTACTCAAACTCGTGAGATATCTGATGAGTAGATTTAAAAGGGGTTAATCCAGCTCCAAATCCACTCTTATCGTATCGTAATTTCAAGTTTCTCGAGACTTTATCCGTTTCTTGAAGCGAGTAAACTGAAAAATAAGCTGTTTTCCTCGAGACAGCCAATGATTAGAAACTTTCTACGGAAACACCGGTGTATTCTCAACGCGAGTGGGCGTTCCTGCCAACAAAACGAATTAAGTTTCGCGAGGAAGGGCGAGGAGGGGAACAACCCTTGGAAAGGAGAAGAAATCGCCAATGCAAATTTCCTCCTCGGCCCAGTTGAGACGACCAGTCTTTCTTCGCTTTGTTTACCACGATAATTCGTCTTTTCTTCTCTTACTGCTTACTTATTTCTTGCTCTAATTTTCAAAATTTTCTAGGTTTATTCATAATATTTCTTATATTGGTCACAGAGATTAATGATTTCGTTTTAATATTATTTATTTATTCTTCTTTTTCGTCGTTTCATCGTCATTTTTCGAAGTTTATTTTGTTGTATAACAATTTTTGAGATTTAATCGATGATGATTAATATTATATCGCTATTTATAGAGGTATAATGATGAGAATTATGTTAATATGAATCCAATCTATAGAAAATGGATCTATGTTATAATTTCACGTTACTTCAAATTATTTAATATAAGTTATTTGAATATATTGAAATCAAACTGAAATGGAAAATATAAAAAGATACAGAGGAATTTGCGACTATACGATATATTTTCTTGATAACAAATTAAGCATCTGATGAGAATAAATCCATCTAAATCTGCCCAACAATTCGAGCATCCAATACAATACAAAATATCTAAATAATAATCTCAACACTAAGATGATTAAAATAGAGAAAAGATAGGGTGTCTGATGGTGATTAACGACGTTCTGAAACGTCGCCTATGCGTGTGCCAGATATGATACTAGGCCCCATTAATCACTTGTGTTCCCTGAAAGTTAGTTTAAAATAGAAATTTTCATTAGCCTAACCCTTTCCTCGCAACTGTTCCCCCTTTTTTTTTTTTCCTCCCACGTCTTGTGTTTTCCCTCGATTTTTTGTTACACAAAATTCGTTGATTCTTGGAACATCTACATGCCCTTATCTTTTGTTCCGGTTCACTCGTTTCAAATCGATGGCCTGGTCGATCCGCCACCCGTCTTCTTACGTTCCCTTGATCGAGCATTAATCAAGCAGCGTTTTCGAGGCTTTATCTTTTTCCCGGTGATGTACGTCATCATTCATTCGCGCCTCACCTGCATTATAATTTTTCAACTTTACCGTCAATTTATGACCAGAACTCGAACGAATAACAACGTTCGATGCACTATCTTGTCTCGCGAGATCGATAAAGAAAAAAAAAAAAAAAGAAAAGAAAAGAAAAAAGATACGTACAATTTTGGATAAAATAATCTATTCTGTATTTCATATATTATGATTGAATATATTTAATTTATTAGATAACGTTAATCATTAATTGTCACATTTTATCGGATATTTCGCCTCCATTCCGTCAAAATATTACGGATAGAATAAATTCTATTATTAATATAGAAATCCTTAAAATACTTCATCTGGATACAGAATTTTCGCACGATGAAATCCGAATAAATTAATTATTCCTGTTCTCGAAATTCCCGAAATTATTATAAAATCATTTTGAATTTCTCCCTTAAATTATATTTATATGACGAAATAAAATTAACAGAAAATGTATTAAAATACAACTTACAATATAAAACTTAACTTAATACTTTCAATTGTTGTCACAAAAAATTCACGAATGAAAGGAACTGATAAAGGGTACAATTCATTTAACCATCACGCCAAAATTTCTTCAAATTAATTGTGAAATACCTTTCTCATCCGTTCGTCGCATCGAATCCTTCGTTATTAATCCTCGTCACATCAGTTTATCGATGTGTCGTGAAGATTGCGGCCGAAAGAGGGTGCAATAACGGTTCTGCAGAGTGTCGTCATACGTACGTCAGAAACGGGAGGGAGGAGACAATGAAGAGACGTAACGAGACGTCGACGATGCTTGCGACCGCCGCTTAGCACGGGACAATGAAGTTTATGCGGCGCCGAGTGCCGTTATCTTATGACGACGCGGTGGATTAAGTTTCAAGCACCAGCGGAGCTTCCACTTCTCGCCTGCTTATGGCGAATGCTCAGAAGCGTATTCGTATCCGGAGTAATTCTCACCCCCTTCGAACCACCCCAGTGGATATCGTCGCGACGATAAGAGGCGGTGTAACCGCGGTTTGAGCTTCCGCCGCGGTTTTAATTTGAATTTTATGCCGTGCTTAACCCTTGAGGGCGACAAAGGGGACCCACCGAGTATGTGGATCCCCACAATTGAATATTTCGCGGGATTTTTTTCTTCTTCTTCTTCTTCTTTTTTTTTTTTTTTATGGAGATTGGGGAGAGTGTTTGAATTATTTTAGCAATAAGTAAGGTTTTGTAATGTTTTAATTATTGCATTATTGATCGAATATGTTCGTGTCGGTTTTAAGGATCATAGGTTTAAAGTTGGTTCTTGGTGTAGATTGTTTGATTAAGTTTGTAAAGATTAAGTTTCATAGGGGAGAAGTGATTGTTTTGTTTGAATCTGAATATGAAATTCAAGAGTTGTAAGAGTCTAGATACACTTTTGCTGAGTGTAAATATAAAATGGCCAAATTAAATAAATTGAAGTTATTGGTAAGTTGCAATCGTGATGGGTTAAATAAATTAAATTTGGAATTTTCACGCGATGAAAACGACTTTTACGTAAGGGAATGTATAAATAAATGAATATATAAATCTATAAGTTGATATGTAAATGAAAGATAAGTAAAAATAGAATTTAAATTAATAAGAGAACAGAAGAATAAGTAACAAAATGGCAATATAAATTAATAAATAAAAATATAAATCACTAAAAGTATAAATAAATAAAAGTAAAAATAAATGAATAAATAAATACGTGAAAATGTAAATTAATAAATATAGATATAAATAAATAATAATATAAATTAATAAATAAATGTAGAAATATATAAATAAATAAATGAAAATATAAGTTAAAAAGTTAAAAAATTGATAAATGAAAAATAAAAATTTAAATAAATAAATAAATACAAATAAATAAATAAATGTGTGAATAATTAAACGAGTAAATAAATTGATTAAACGAATGAAAAAATAAAATGAATAAATAATATGTAATATATATCAATAATATTAAATGTTAATTTTATTTTATAAAAAAAAATGATTGCAAATTTTTCGCTATATTATAAAAATTAAGTTAAAGTGTTATAATTTCGATCTATCTATTAGGAAAGTTCGATAAGAAGTGACCTCCTTCTCGCGACTTATACGCGTATTTATAGAAAGCGATAGTTACGAAATTCGACGAAAATATACGTTCTTTGCCGATTCTATTAAAATCGACTTTTCGAATATAAATATCAATAATTTATTAATTTTTAGATTTTTACTATTAATTTATGAATGTAACAATTTTTTATAATATCATATATTTAGTAATTAACATATATTTTTACGAATTTAAATAAGATTTACTGTATTATAATGTTATTTTTCGATTTACAGCTATATTAAAACGTTCTGATTTTTATTTTTCGTAAAAATTAATAACGTAATTAAAAATTAATTATATAAATGAACACTTACTAATTTTTAGATCCTTATTATTAATTTATGGATCGAATAATTGACGTTCTTTGCTGATTAAATCGAAACTGATTTCTCGAATATAATGATCGATAATTTTACATTTTTTTAGAATTATATTTAACATGTGTGTAAATTTCATTATGGATTAAGAAAGCTTCGGGATTCACGTGTTTATGAATTTATCTGAGAGTCAAGTTTCGATTAAAACTTACCATTGAATGTAGATATGAAATCTGAATTTAAAAATTATTATAAAATGAAATTTGATTACATTGAAATGTTATTTGATCGAAGTTAAACTTATTGTTTTTATCCATTCATTCAAATTACGCAATCTAAATTTAATTCTATTCCTTTAAAACGCTACTAAAATGAAACAAAGTAATTTTTTAATATACTTTATATCACTCTCTCTGATAGAGAGAACGCTCCAACTTAGAAAACAATTACCATTTTTTCCTCAAACAATTACTATTTCCTATTTCCTGAAAATTTCTATTTTCTCCGTATTTCTTACAAACTTAAAACCTCATAATTTCAATTCGAATCATTTCTGACAATCATATTCTTATCATAAATTAACATCTAAAATTTTCCATCTAAAAATATATAATCTTAAAAGAAAAATTATCATTACTCATCATTCAAAAACAATTTTGTCTTCGCCTCAAAATCTCCTATCTCATTCTCTTCCAAATCAAATTCTCGAAGAATTCAAGAACGCTGTATCGCTACGTAACAAAGAGCTGCATGGGTGCAGCTTGACTCGATTCACCGGGACGGGCGTATAAAAAGTTGTTGGACGTTAATGGCTCGGTAAAGATTACGATGGGGGTAGAGACTATGATGAGAGGCAAAGGACAGAGTGCCGTTATTCTCCTGGTGTCGTGATGCACCGATACCACCACGGTTGTTCGCCTGCTACGCCGCCAGAGGGCCAAGTTTTCGCTGAATTATACATGATCCCCAGTTCCTTAGTCGACCATGATAACCGCCGACCGAACCAACCACCTCTCTTCCCCTCTACCTCCATGCTTTATTAATAACGACACTTTCGAACCTGTATCTTATCGGTATTCCGTCATTTCGACGGAACCACGCTTGTGTACATCGGTTCGTTAAACGGCTTAGTGGATCTCTCGTAGAAAAAAAAGAAGAAGAAGAAGAAGAAGAAAGGTTAGGTTCGTTTCGTGCCGCCATTCGCGTGTTTATAAACGATTTCTCGGGAATCAAGCAACAGGAACGTGTAAAGTATTTTTTTTAAAGAGAGCACTGTTTATGGAGTTGGTGGATGATATGGTTTTTAATTATTAATTTTTTTTTTTTTTTAGTAGCGTTGTTGGTCGATAGAATGGTCTTGGAGTGTGAAGAGAGAGAGAGAGAGTTCTCGTGGTTAAGGATCGTGCTATGATGTGGTTGTTGAAGCGATTAGAGTTAGAGTGGTGCTAGAATATGGAATTTTGTTGTTTTAAGAGGAAATTTAAACGAGTATAAATTTGCCAGAAATATATGTATATATTTTATTTATTGAAAGAATGCGTATTATAACAAGGCTGGCAGCATCATTTCAAAAAGTAGATCGAATTTTAACTAAGAAAATTGGAGGATCAAACGTTGAGTAAATTGATTACGAAGAAATTCTTTCTACGCCATTATGGTTAAAGTAATCAGCGTGTAAACTGAAAATTTAAACATTAATTGCATGACAGAGGAAAGGGGATCTTTAACGGGAGCTGAATTTTCATCTCTATTCCGGCGAGGAAGAAACTCTTTTGCAACACGGGTTAAAAGCCTTCCTTTGACCGTGAATGCACTTTGCACCATAAGAATTAAAGTCGAGAACGCGCTATGTCGGAAACACGATATAACGAGCGAATGTTTCTTGTTCCTTCCGGCTGATCGTTTGTTTAAAAAAAAAAAAAAAAAAGTGGAAATTGAGGACAAATCGATATTTCTATCTTAAGCGTTTGTTATAATTAACGCGCACCGATTAAAGTAGGGAAGTATTTATTTTTAAAGAGAAAATTATAATAATGGTTATTATAATATTATACTTATAATTATGGTTCAAAATTGAATATTTAAATTGGAAGATCATATTCAGATTAGATTCTAAATTTAATTTCTTAGAAGGTTAAAGTTTTTAATCAAGTATACTTTTTATAGTCGGATTAAGGGAGAGATCTAATAATTTAAATCCTTTATTCATTTCTAACATAATATGTTATCCATTATCACTATTATGAAGTGGAAAAGAGATACTGTAAATTTTTTCTCAAATTTTCACTTTTATCGATAAAATACGGGATAAAATCTTTTCATCTTTTCTCATTTATTATTATCTGGTCTTTTTAATTGCACATTTTCAAATGGTCGGATAGACAATTAAAGTGCAAAAAACGGTGGTCGGTTAAAAAATGCAGTTGCCAGAGGTCACCAGCTGGATTTACAGTCGGGATTAACCTAATGGGTTAATCGTGTAAACGTAGATTCGAGGTACGAGGGAGAAAGATCGACGATGGATCGAACGTATCGTGTTCTAGTAGACTCGTGCGTATATCGTGCACTGAAAGCGATAAAAGATCGTTTTCAAGTTTGATGAAGGAGCAATTTAAATAAAATCACTATGGAGTTTTAACTGAAATCATATTAAAGGTAAAGAAAATCAAGTATTTGATTGATTTATTTGGTGCGAGCAACAAGTGGGATTTATATTATATTTGTAACTATTTTTTCAAAATAAAGTAATAATTAACTAATAAAAAAATAAAATAATATTTAATTACACCGAAATTTTACATAAATAAATAAATAAATAAATAAAAAAATGAGAATTAATTAACGAATCAATAAATAATTAAATGAATTAATAAATAAATATATAAATAATTAAAGGAATAAATAAATATAAAAAATGATCAAAATAAAAAATTAAAAATAAATAATATATAATATGTATATAGCAATATTTCAAATATAGAATAAATTTTATTTAAAAAAATGATTAAAAATGTTTCATTATGTTATAAGAATTTAGTCAAAGTGTTTTCGATCTATTTATCAAGTAGGTTCGATAAGAAATGAATTCTTCTCGTGATCTATCTTATATTTACAGAAAGTAACAGAAGATCGACGAAAATATATATTCTTTGCTGATTTCATCAAAAATCGATTTTGTTAATTTATGAACATAACAATATTATTACAATAAAAATTTAAAAAATTGAAATTAACAATTTACATTCTTATAATAATATTTTTCAATTTATAATTGTTAAAATCCTATAATACGAGAAAAATCATTACAAACTAGCCATAATTGAGAATAATTACGATGTAAGATAAAAATAAATGCTGAATAAAATAAAATAATTATTTACGAATAAAAAAAAACTCAGAAAACTTTATGAAAAAAGAAATTTTTATTTACGTAAATGATGAATTTTTTGAACGATAAAGATAAATATTCAATTTTTATGTCAAAGATTTATTAACTTTTATTCCCTCCATTGCATTAAGAATAATAAATTCTATCAATAATAATAAATAACTACTGCATCAACTACACATTCAATTATCATCATAGATACACATATCATACTCACAATTACTCAGCCTTCCTTTACATAAATCTAATCGCGTTCCCAGCCGCATTACAAACCTTCAACCATTACCTATCTTCCATGCAATTGCAAAATACACAAGCAAGAATTCTTATGTTCATTGACATTTACGTTTAATACGTCATTCGAGGCAATTTTTCTAATCGCTGGTTAAGAAACAATCATAAATCGATGATGAAGAAGGAACTAGTTAAACATTTCTATTATTAACATCGTTATCTTCGCATCTTCCTCTCTCTCTGTCTCTCTTCTATCCTCTTTCACGTTATAAAATTACACATTTTTCCAATCGTTAAGACGCGATCATAAATCGAAGAAGAGGAAGACATTTTAAACGTCGTTATCCTCGAGCGTTTATTCCTTTTTTTTTTTTCTCTCCCTTCTTTTTCCTTTACTGTAAAATTACACGTTGGTCCATTTACAAGCCGTGGTAACGTTGTGAAAGAGCAAACGAACGGATCTCTTAATCAAACTCGAGCGCAAATTGCCCACTCTTGACGTTCATTCCAGCCGCATTATTAAGCGTTGCACGAGCCTGTTTCGATATTTGTACGCAACAAAAAAAAAAAAAAAAAAAAAGAACAAAAGAAAAAAAACCGATTCGTTTGATGGCAATGCTATTTCCGTATATAAGTAGGCGGTTTAAAACGCGTGCGTTTGTCGCCGTTCGAAATTGAAAATCGGCAAATTAAACTAGATTCCACAGTAGGAAGGCAGAATTCGATTGCACGTTTTGATTGACGCTCGAAAAATTTCGCTTAAAATATTTCTGTTTCGAAATAAAATCGCACTACCGATTTCATTTTCATCGAAATATTTTCATCGAATCCCCGATAAAACAAGAATTATGGTATTTTATTTCGTTTCAGTGAAAGTTATTTCTTGTTTTTTTTTCTTTTTTTTTTTGATGAAATTTTGCAAAACAGCAAAAGTTTTTTTTATATAATCTCTGTTTCCTTTTTTTATTTAAATTTTTTAACGTTTTTCGAGAAAATTCAGAATGTTCAAATATTATTGATTTAACATGTTCAACATGTAATTTTCCATTATATATTTTATTTTCTTCCTATTAATATCAGATCATATATCAACAAATATATTATACATCAATAAATTAAATTTTATAAAAGAATAACAATTCCATTGAAATTAACAAAATTAACTAATTGAACAATCAATTATAACATAACGTTATTTGATTTTTCCATTTTGTTTTTGAAAAATTCGACTGATTGAAATAACAAATGTGTGAAAAATCAATATTAAAATTTTTATTCATTGATGCAATAATTTCTCATAAAATATGCTAAACATTCAATCAGCCACATATTTTTACGATCAATCGTAATAAAATTTTCGAAAACAAAATCTGAATATTTATCTCGACTTATTTTATTCAAAAAGATATCGCAATCAACATAGAAAACCAATCTCCTCTGCCCCCATAAACGCGTTACATCGCGGATGTCTATCAAAATCTCGCCAATATTTCTCCCCAGCGCAGGAGGAGATCCGTGAAATATCGAAATCAAAACTCTCAACCCCTTTTCAATCGCCACAAAATATCCCTTTTCCATCCTCGAAGAGAAGTCACACGAAAGATTTCTCTATCGAGCAAAGCGGCAATGAACTCGCAAATAGCATTAGCGAAATCGCTTGGAAAGAGGGTGAAAAGAGATTTTCCTCTATCGATTTCGTTCGAGATTTCGTTCAAGGCAAGCAAATTCGAATTATTCGTTCCTACGATCTCTATTTTACTTGATCTTGTGTTTGTCAAGTGTCATTAGAAGTCTTATTTTTTTTTTTAATAAAAATAGATCGTAAGTATGTTCTGTTTCAATCTGGAAGAGTTGATTATGATAAATAATGTGTTGTTTGATTTGATGATGAATTTTTAATTGACTATATGATGGACGGAGTAAAAGTGATATGGATTTAATTGATCGAATAAATTGATGGATGGAGTAATTGATTGACAAGACTGAATTTTAGATAACCTTATTAATAAGTGGTAAACGTCAAATTATATTGATACGTTTGTCATATATAATTGTATGTAAATACGCAACTGAAAATATATCATTGTTAGAAATAAATAATGAACTATTTACTTTGGTTTTCCAACATATTAAAATCTTTCAAAAACGTGTGATCTATTCGCAATTTCTCCCTTCTTTTTTAAATAAAAACCAAAGAACGCATGATCCATTATTTACAACTCGTATTCTCAATTTTAAAAATTCAAAGTAACGAGTATATTTAAATAAATTTAAATCTTCGCCGTAATCATTTTCATTGTTTATAAAATTTCTAAACATTATATCTGTTCGATTATTCTTCAAATTTTTCAATCCAAACGATCCATCTTAAATGGACACACGAACGTTATACGGGAAAAAACAGGACCTTGCACCGTTACCACGAAACCGGTTTGGCCGGTCGGGCACCACTGTTAATCGGTTTGATTTGCAGCGACGAATGCGCCGCAGCGACAAATTGCTAGGATCAGGTTCGAGCGCCACCACGCGATGGTTCGCGAAATCCTCTTTGGAATGCGTGCGAGAGTCGAAAGAGAATTGCATCGGGTTGAAAGGAAGAGTGAGAGGGAAAAAAACCATAGTGGACACAGGCTAGAGGAGAAAAATCGACCAACAACGGACGATAGGTGTCGATGGCGCGGAATCGACTCATTTTTGACCAGCTATTTTTCCTCTTCCTTTTTCCATTTTTCCACTCTCTTTTTTTCTCATCTTTTTGGAGAGGATTTTTTGTTTGTTAGGATTGAAACGATGGTAGGTGGGATATTTTCTACGTGTTCGTGATTGGGATGACAGTTATCGTGGATACGAATAGTATAGATTTGAAGAGAATTAGTACTTTTTTTTTTTTTTTTAGTTAAATGAAAAAAGCGTTTTTTGGTTCGAAGAGGAAAATTTGTCATTAGAATAATATATTTTGAATACGAGAAATATCAATATTAGAATTTTTATTTTACTTTTATTTTAATAGAAAGAAGTTAGTTATTATTCAAGTTTTTAAATTATAATGATATTTATTATGATAGTATTTTATTTTATTTTTTGTCCTTTTTAAAATTACGATATTCATCTACATTGTTAGTATTAAAATAATATTCTTATTCAATGAAAGAGAAAACGTTATGTAAAATTCGACTTCAAATATATAAATTATAAATTCTATGAAAGGGAAAATTTTTAGCCAAATTGTAAGAAGAAAGAAAATTATCCTGTCAAGTAAGTTTGAATAAAATCCTGTGATCTTTAATAGTAAAAAATCAACATTTTTATCCATATTTTGTAAAAAAAATTATGAATTCAATAGATGTGTGAAAATTTTAAAAACTATTAATTTAAAAAAAGATAATCTTCCTTAATTATTATCTATATACTATGATACTATAACTTCTTTAAAATTTCCAATATCAATTTCCTCCATCCCTCGTATCTCAATTTAATCATATACTTTACTTTTACTCAAGAAAGCAGAAATTTTCCACTAGAATGAGCACATTTAACCTCATATCTCGCATCCATCATAATTCTATAGATTTTCTATATTTAACAGACATTTCTAAAAGCGAAAGGATATCATTCCTTTACAAATTAAAATCGTAACAGAAAATATTCTAATTCTACATGGCTTATCTGATACAGGCACAAAGCCTTATTGTTTTCCTTTGAAATTTCACTCGCGTCTTCTTTACTTGTGTAAAAGGAACGGTTGGTAAAAAAGAACTACTGCACCACGTATACGAGTAATTCAGACTCAACGGACGCTTGTAACGATTCCAAGAGTCGGATGTAATAACCGTCACGTTTCTATGTGTTCGCAACACAACGCTATCGCGTTTTTAAGAATCTGTCGTTCCTCGAGGACCATTTCCTCGGTCGGTAACACAGGTTCATTCGCATTAACGAGTGCGCACATTGCTTACAGATGCATTAACGCGCCGGTGTTCTTCCGCGAATCTTTTCAGTTTTGTTCGTTTCCACTGTCGTTTTTAAAGCTCCCATTCCGTTCTTTCTTAGGATTCTTATCGTTTCTTTCGTCTGCGATTGTGCAAAGTATCCGTGGATACTGTTGAAGAGAAGAAAGTTTGGGAATCGAGGAAGGGTAAGTTGGGGAAATCGTGGAGAGTTCTCAGCTTTTTTTAAGTTCCTCCTTTTATTTATTTCTTTTCTGATCGAGATTCCACTTGGATCCGACGATGTGTTTGATTTTTTATTACCATCCCATGATTTTATGAGGTTTTTTTTATTACGAATCGTGCGTGTATTAATTCGAAAGTCTTAAAATTGAAATAATTTCTTATTGCAATTCACAGATCGTAAACAAAATAAAGATAAGTAACAATCGCTTGTAAACAAATCACTTGTTTTTATGACGGATAAGAGGAAATCTATCGTCTAATTTTTGATCCTTTTTTTATTGTCTACACTTGCCTAAATTAATCGATCATTAAGAGGTAAGAAATTTATTTAATTTTCAAATAAAATTTCATTACGTAGTTTTATTTCAAACAAAGGATACTTAATTCTAACGTAAAGTCTCGAGAACACTGCATCAATCCTCGTAAAGAGCGGAATTTACATCGTCATTAATATCCAAGACACGTTGTAATTAGCATTTCTCATCATCTCGTCGCGGTGAACAAAAACGCGTGGATCCGTGTTCACGGTCTACCTTCACTTTCCAACTTATTTCTCCCCTTCCTATCAACCTAATTTACATACTTCTCTCTCGCGTTACACTAACACGGTTGTCGATGCATCCCACCAGTGCTTAGAGCATTAGCAACACAACCCGGGAAAAGGTGTACCCTCGTTCTCGTTTCCGCCTTGTTGTTATGACGTCGAACGAAACGCGCGGCTCGAATTCTAAAGGAATACGATACTCGTTCCCCGATGCGATGCAACCATCGTTCCTTCCCTTTCGAGATGGTTGTAATGCCACTTTTATCGTCGAGTTACGATAATGTGAATTCGAGAGGATTTTAACAGTGAATTTCGAGGGCAAGGAAGTTTAATCGGATCGGTCAAATGCGGATGGAAATTTAAATTGGAAATTCGATTTTTTTTTTGTGTCTTGGATTCTGATGATAAAAATTTGTTTAATTCGTTTCTTGAGAAAATTATTTATAGATATCTTGGATTAATTGTTATACGATCTTTTATGTTACACGACGAATAGTCGCGATGAAAGAAGCCTTATTTTGTTCCTACTTTCTTTTATATTATGCTAATTTCTAAATATCTTTTAATTGAAACTTTATAATCACAATTTTGTTAGAAGCAATTGGAAATAATTGGAAATTGTTTCGAATTCGCATACTTTCTCTTTCACTACCATCTTCAAAAAGTTATTCCATATACCTATAAAATTTAATAACAAAACTGTATCAGATTTCTCGTTACAATACGCGTACACATCATTTTCAATAATTTTAAGTAACACGACATATCCCTACATGTAAATGCAACTTGGATATAGAGATATCCGTCCAAAGAATACAATCAAACCATCCAACAACCTCAACCTTTGCCGCGCATCATCCTTTTTCACGTTCAAAACACTCCCACCGCATCGAGATTCACCTCGCGACTACCATTTCCTCCTCCCTCCGAACCGATGGCTTCCTCCACCGTGAAATTATAAACGCGCTCGTGCGCGTGCATTTTATATACGGCGCGCCGCTCGAAACTGCCTTTATCCACCCGCCGCATGAGAACGCGCGTGGCAATTCTTCGTTACACGCGCGAAGAAATTGCGAGCACTCCGTGAAATCAAGAAGGAGCAGAGAGAGAGAGAGAGAGAGAGAGAGAGAGAGAATTTCTGCTCTCACCGTAATTCCTAACAGACGTGACTCCTCTTCTTCATCATCCCCTTTCTCTTCGCTCGTTGCTTTCACTGGTTGTTCCACTCTACGGCTCTCTACGGGTTTTGAGGAGTTTCGGATTTTCACCGGCTTCGTGGTCCAACGACGTTTAATATCCGTACGTCGGATTCAAAAGCCTCTTTTCCGGTGGTGGAGCAACAACCCACCATTGTTCGGCCACGTCCCGATCCAAACTCGCTTTTCCGCCACGCGAGAGATTATTTATACGCTTAAAAATTAATCCTCCTCCTCCTTCTCTCTTTCTTTCTCTCTCTCGCTGTCTTTCAGTCGAGATCCAATTTTCGAGGTTTACGATCTTGCTTTTAGGGGATGTAGGTTACAAGGATGTCATTTTTTTTTTTTTTAGGGGATGAATTGGATTGTCGGAAGGTTTAGATGGTTTAGCGTGCATGTCGAGATTGATTCGTGGTGGATGATTTATTTATTGATAATTGTACTCGGAGATACTTAATTTTAATCGCCGATCGAGAGATTCCTTTGAGATTCTTACGACAATTTTTTTCATTAAGCAGAATAACAAATTATAGATAATTTAATTGTTTAGTCTTCTTTTTTTTTATTATTATGTTTTATCGTATAAAAAATGATCGTAAATGCTTCTTACTTTCTTTTATCATTCTATTCATAAGAGTTATAGGAATAAAAAATTATAGTAGTGTTCGTGGTATATGCGATCGCTATTCAAGATTAAGCGCACAAGCTTGTACACAGAATATCGCTGTATATTTCGTAAAAAAAGTTGCGTCGACCGATAATACACATCTATGGTGATTTACAATCGTTTAAATTTTAAAAACGAGACAACGCTTCGTAGATGTTTCATTATCAAATCTAAACAGTTTTTATGAACAATATTTATCTACCGCCTATTACATATCCATTTATCTACGATTCATTATTAGCTCGTTCATTAATTTATGTAAATCTTACACAGAAATCTATAATTCTCTCTTTTTGCCGCGAACATTAATGGAAAATATTGTTTTTCTTCCCTGTTTCAGGATACACCGTAATAATTAGTGCTCGGAGACAATAATTTTCATTCGAACAAGAATCAATCAAGTTCCCGCGTAGTTTCTTCGATGAACAGGCTTGGTAAGACTCGATCAATATAGAAACAACTTTTCATCATATTCAAAATAATCCATCGAAAATCAAACGATAACGTTTAATAAGTGACGCGAGTCAATCACCTTTCGGATTCACAACCACCCGCATTCCTCGAGCAATCGCTCCATTAATTCCATAATTTAATCCGTAACCGGATCTCCACGTCCATCATCCAGCCGTTCGTTCAACACCGGTAGAAGACAGAGTCGTCTGTGGCATCGCGTGGCCACCTTGAATGGCTTGATAACAAAACTCGCCTCGGACGAGGAGGGATATTAATGGCCGCGCGAAGGACGGCTTTAATAAGTCCGCGACGTAATGAAAACCATTCATATAAAAGTTTCCTTCGCGAGGTGACGCTTTAATTGAACGCGGCCACGAAGAGCAACCCTCCCCGTCTCCCCCTCTTGGCCCTCCTCTTTCTTATGCCGAGCTGTAACAAGATGTCAGAGATTACCCTGCCTCGCTCTCCCTCCTCCCCACTTTTTCCCTTTCTTCCAGGGAATCCACTTCTCTCTCTCTCTCTCTCTTCCTCTACCCCTCTATTTTCTTCCCCCTCCCTCTGGCCGACTTTCATTAAAAATTTTCTGTTGGTCGAGCCGAGATGGAGCCGTTTCCTCTGCAGCGTTTCAATTGATATCGAGCCTACCATTCAATCGGGAACAAAGAGGAGCGAATCGAAGGGGAGGAGGGATTCTCCATCGGTGAAATCGGTCTTTTTTCCCCTTCTCCCTTCCTTTCTTTCTTCGAGGCAAGCTATTAAAGGATTTCTGCCTCTCGGATTGGAGGTGTAAATGCGGGTTTGATGGGAAATTTCTGATGGCCGGACAACGACAATGAGAATGTTGGAGCGTGGCTGGTTGGATCGGGGATGGGGAATAAATAGGGTGGATGCTCGACGGTGGTTTCTTTGGAAGTCAGTGTTCGGGCCAATCTTCTTTTATTCGCGACTCTATTTTTTGACGATTCTCGCGTTATTTGTCTCTGTGATTGGGGATTGTATAATAATTAGAGATATTTGTGTTTACTTATGTATTTATATGATAATTGTGTTTTGTTAATTTAAAATATAGAAGAGCAGAATATCTTGTATTTCGATGGATGGATATCGTGGTAATTAATTTCATTACGTACGAAAATGTGAAATCAGTTTTCCCGGAATATCTTTATTCATCTTGATTTCTTTGCTCTTTCTCTCTCTGCTCGTTCTCGTTTTCCTTCGTGTTTCACTTCGTCTTTATCAACTTTTTACGCGTCTTCTCTGCACGCTTGTTTCCATAAAGAAGGTTTACCGATTCGTTACTCTTCCGTTTCTTCTCAACATTTCTCCCCTCCTTTTTTTTTTCCTCTCCTTTCAGCAGATCTTTCTTCTCGAGTTCTTGCCTTTCTTCTCTGAAGAAATTTATGGACGAGATAAGTAGAGAGATCCTTGCGATATTTAATGTATTTACGCGAACGTAATAAATTCAAAAAGTTTGGAAAGGAAATATTATTTCTAGTTTTCAAGATTTATTCAATTATTTATTTATTGCATTGTATTCCTATCACAATTTTTTATCAATTTAATTGTTCTAAATAATATACAATTTATATATTGTTTGATAAATATTGCAATCGTGTTATTCATTAAACCAGAATGTCGTTCAAACAAGTTTAATATTTCAAAAGTTATCGACGTGAAGTTCAATTTTCCTGTGATATAAATCAATGTAATACCTTTACAAACTTTAAACACTTTCGAGAAAATTGAGGACAGAAATTTAAGCTAATTTGCGTTAAAGTAACGGAACAAGGATAGGATAAAATGTATCAAAGATATTTTACTTGCAAAAAAAAAAAAAAAAAAAAAAACGAAAGAAAATTTGATATATCACTTAAAAACTTCTCAATGTGATAAAGCCTCTAGTCACTATTTTTTTTTCTTCTTACATTAAATCTCACTCTTTACTTTATCATAATCAAAATTATTTTTTCAAAAATCCAACGATATATATATATTTTTAGAAGCGTTCTATTATATCGTATCTCGTAATGAAATGCACCGCAACAATTTCACAACTCGTGTTTCGATAAGTTTTCACGATTGTTCCTCCGTCACTCGTTATTTGCATAAAGTTGCAACCCTCTACATCGGTAAATCGTCATCCACGCTTTCAACCAAGCATTCGTGTATGCACGTTTGATAGTTCTCAATCAGTCCGTGTTTCGATGTTGTTTCGTACACGATACGCGGCGTATTAGTGTTTACCGACGACACGTGTTATCCCCTACGGGACAATCGGTAACTCGTGTGCACGTGTCCCATATGCGCGAAATCAACCGAGTTATTTCTTCCGCGGATCAATTGATTTTCGTTCGAAATTATTGAAATTTTGATGTACGATGCAAATTTTAATCTCGAGAGAGAGAGAGAGAGAGAGAGAGAGAGACTTTTTGCGTTTCTTTTATTTTATAGCGTTCGTTGAAGATTTTGAGTAGGCGTGTCGAAATTTGGCGAATGGAAATTTCAACAGGATGAGAATACGCTAATTTGAAAGAAAACTTTGAAAAATTAGGATTAGCTGAATATATTCTTCAAATAATTAAATAAATATAGTTATTGGTGATTTCTGAATTTCTCGAATAGAAATATTGGTATCGATTATCCTCAAAATGCTCTGAAATTCGTGAATATTCATTTTTACATTTTCTTCTTCTTTTTCTTCCGAAAGAAAAGAAGAGAAAAAAATAAGACTTCGTATTTCAATCGTTGGATGCGAAACAAATGGCGAAGTGTCACACGTTTTCGCGATGTATTTTCGTGAGCACGTAGCAAACAATGGAGAAATAATGGAAAAAATGCGACAGGGCGCGGCGTTGATTTAGCCACATTAGAGAAAACGAGATTAAACGTATAATCCGTGTGTTCTTTCTTCTTTCATTACTAAAGCTTAATTAAATTCTCGCGTATTTCATTAAAATATCAAATAACAAATGCTACTGTTTTCGAGTGTATCCGAGTAACAATTTTTTTTTCTTTTATTCTTTTTCTTTGTCGGTGAAGTTTTTCTCTAACGAAAGAAAAATTTGCATCAAGACTCTCACGGACAGTGTTGGGTGTAGGATGACTTTATACATGGCTTTTTCTTTTTTTTATTAAAAATTTCTAAATTGTTTCGTGTAAAATAGTAGAATATGTTCAATTTTATATTTTATTTGATGAATATATTTATTTATTTCATGATATACGATTTTATAATTAATTTTGATTATTAATGCGCCACTGATTTTTATATCAACTCTTACAATTGAAAATTTATTTAATTTGTTCTATTTTACGCGAATATTTTTTTAAGCTCGTTTAAGAATAGTTCAATTATTTGCCGGATTCGAAATTGCATAAAATAATCCCTTAGTGAAGTTTCCAAGATCCAGAAACTCGAGGCATTAATAGCTTCATTCACGGGAAGAATCTACAACTGATTGAATTGCCGTCGTTTTAATGGTGCAGCTAAATATTTGTTAATTGTAAAATAATCTCCTGCGTTATTACGTTTGAAACTTCATTTTCTTGCATTCTAACTAATCGGATGAAATATTATACTAATACTAATACACTCGAATACTTTTCTTATCTTTACGCAAAAGAATTCTTTTATATCCTTCGTTCGTGAATGAATGAATGAGTAAAATCTGGAAAATAAAAATCAAAACTTATCAAACTTCAAAGTTCTGAGAACCTCTGTTGAAAATCTTTTTGAAATTTTGTAAGATTTTTATAATCGTAATCGTAAAAAAAAAAAAATCGTTATCCCGCTATTTCTTACATCGATGATTTCAAAGAATCATTCTCAAGCGATTGGTCGACGAAACCGTCAATATTCGATTCGAGTTCGAGTTACTTCCTCCTTAGCATGGTACAACGGCTTATCTAAATAGAGCATCGTTCCTTCACGGACGGTATACGACTCCCGGAAGGGCTATGTTTCTTCTCACATAAAACATCATTACCGCGGCCAGGAAAATTCACCGGCCCATACAGGATCAGTTAGCATTGGCAGTCGCATTATTCTTTCACTCGTGATCATTTATCTCGAACCGATTTGCGATTATGCAGAGGAGGTATTCAACCGTGGTTCTCACGGTTGAAGATGCACCTCTTACCAAATGATTTATTCTCTTATTTCTAAACGTGGAAACAATACGTGAAAATTAATAAAAATAAACCTGGAAATTAATTTATTATATTTACGACATTAAAATTCTTCCAATCGAAAAAATTCTATAAGAAAAGAATTCTTTTTATCAAGGAAATCTTATTTTAAAAATCCATCTTTTCGTAACGATTTCAAAATAAATAATCAAAATAGACCAACGAAATTCGATTCGATCCGATTCATGTTTCTCAAGAAAGAAACTCAAGAGAACCCTTAAAAAGACTGAAAACGAATGAAATGGAGGAGGCAATTAATTAATCCTGGGAAAAGTATGCCAAAGAAGTTTCACCCTCGCGTTCCAAGCCCCTGTTTCCTTCACGAAACAATAGATACTGGCAGTATACCCTCGACTATGATGGAGAGAGGGGAGGAAAAGTAAGGAATACTCGAATTCTCGGTAACGAAGAGCATCCTCTCTCGTGGCCGTTCCTCCGCGTCGTTGCATTTGCATGAAGTTCGAAAACTTTTCGAATAAACACGAGATACCAGAAACGGCATACGAACAGGGGGAGAGCCGCAGTTCCTGCAACTTTTCCATTTCCGCTCGTGGTATCCGACGTTGTCGTTCTCGATGATCCTCGAAAGTTCGAATTCGACCAACGTTTTTTCCCCCAAAATTTCGTTCCCGTGAAATTTTCTGAAATTGGACGCGATGACGAACCAGTTCTTGCCCCGTTTGACTAAGTTCGAGAATGTTTAGCAAAGTTTTCTTCGATTTTTTTACCCCTTTATTTTTTATATTTTTGATCACTCGTTGAAACGTTAAATGGATCATTTAGGATTAATAATAAGAGCGTTTTTATTATGAAACAGAGAGAATTTATTATATAATTGTTTTAATGAAAGAATATTTTTTATCGTTACTGTTTAATAGTATTTATTTATTTACGAATAATTATAATTATTACAAAGTTTGATTAATAATATAAAACAAGCATTGATTTCATTAGTCGAAGATCAATCATATTTTGCATTTGCCTAGTAATTATCTCTCTAACAAAATACATAAAACTTTGTGTGTTAACAATTTAATTATTCGATGTCAACATTCCCCTAATAAAATTGTTGAAGAAAAAAGAGGGGAAAAAGAAGAAAAATCGATCAATGTCAATTACTCGTTAATCAATCTCGTCGAAAGGAAAGTTAAATCGACTTCGATGGATCGAAAGTATCGCGGGACATCGATTTCTACTATTAACGACGCTCGCTCTTAATTAAATAAGAGGAAAATTGAATCGTATCGCGGATAATTGCTGGTGTATGAATTGCCCCGAAGGGAATTTGTTTTTCGATTCGTTCGCACAGATTTCGATTTTCGCGGAGGAATTTCAGAAATGATTCTTTTATTACAGTTAACCCGTGGAAAACCTGGCTCTTTGTTTCGTGGAATGAAGCCAGGGATCGAAAGCGAATAAAACATTTATAGGATTTATTTGACGATTGCCAGTTCGGCAACGTGACGCAATTTGTGAAATTTTTATTGTATTTTTATTGAAATTGTTATGAAACGAATTCTCTTTTCGCATATTTTTCGTTATGAAGTTTATTCGCGGATTTCGATATATAGGGATGAAACGATTTGTTTTCGAAAGGGATGCTTCGTTTATTGCCTTCTGTTACTTTTTACCTTTTCGATCTGTTTCAAGTGTATAATTCATTAATAACGAGTTTATAGAAATGTATGGAGGGGAATAATGTATGAATGTATTTTGACAAACGGTTCTGAATTTTTGAATCATGAAAAAGTGAAAAATCTTCCACGATATTTCAATAAAATGATGCTAATTCTCATGTTATTAAGTTATTATTAAGTTATTATTAATTCTTACAATAATAATTATTTAATTAATATTAACTAACGATTGTGATAAATTATTGCAAAATAAAGCAATTATTCTTTTCTTTAAATCATAAATTTAAATCGTTTATCTAATTAACGAATATATCTTTCATAAACTAAATATTCAACGTATAAAATAAATATAAATATATTCTCAAATTGAAAGTATAAATCAATGGATCGATACTTACGATCGCACAATGTGATACTCTGAAACAAATAATCATTTTGTATACGATATAAATTTTCACGATCCTCGTCCATTTTGTTTCATTCCATAAATAGCTGTGAGAGTCTGTCTGGCATATGGTAGGGCAGACTACTGGGAAAAGTGGAGCCTGTGGAATAGCACAATGTAGCCAGCGAGGTGTAACTTCTAGTGAGACGAATATTGCTCGTTCAGTTTCCACCATTTTTGCTTCCTCCTCCTCCTCTCGTGCTATTATCCTTCCGGGATTGAAAAAAAGGAAGAGAAAGAAAAAAAAAAGAAAAATATTCTCTTGCATCGAACCGACAGTGAGTCATTGCAATGGGGCAAATGAAAAAAAAAAAAAAAAAAAAGAAAGAGAAAGCTCGTAAGGAATAATCGTGACAAAGATGAAATCGATTCATGGATCGAAATTTTGATTAATAAATAATCAAAATTATTTTATATACAATATAACGAACGAGATTTAATAACAAAGAAAGTTTGGATTAATTAGCGACAATTATTAATCCGTTGATTTATTAATTGGATCATAATTCTCGATTAGAAAATGTTTATTATGCGTGTAATTAAATTTGATCGAGAATTTAAATCGTTTTAAATGAAATGAAAGTTTGATGTATTAAATTATTTTTAATATGAGGATATGATACGATAGAAGCGAAGATTGGAATTATAGGATAAATAAATTGGAAGGGATATAATTATTTTTCTTTCATACGCGTTTAATTAATTCACGTTGGTCGATAAAAAAATTGGAACATTTTTAAATTAATTATTCTTCCCTTTATTGTTGAATTTACTTTCATATTCTTCTCATTTATTTTTCATTCACTTTCATATCCTTTTGGATCATAATAACCTGATGAGCAAAAAGTATTTATAAGAATAATAATTCTTAAAAAATGGAATTATTATTTATAATTATGTCAAAATATAAAATTTATACAATTACACAAAGTATTATTAAGAAACTATATTATATTCAATACAATTGATCCTCCATTTTTATTAACTAGTTTTTTAACTATTGTAAATTTTTCAAAAAAAAATTTAAAAAATTCCTACGTTCGTGATCAATTACTTTCTGTACCATTGTTCGAAGAGAAATGAAATTTCTTTTTTTAAAAATGATCCAAATAGTTATTCTCATCACGAATTCGATCGCATTTTCTTAGATATTTTAAAGTATCCGAGTTGCTTCAGAAATATTCTGTTTATCTTGGTGAATGGATGCGCATAGAATACATGAAATCGGATACTCTCAGAGTTTTTGCTTCCTTGCTATAAGCCGCATAAACCCGATGAGACTTTTGTTTGCACGATATCTCGTCCGTGTATCGATGCGAGAACGACGTTCCAACATGCGCCACGACTTGTACCTATGGAAACGAAAACAGCTTGACACTGATAACATTTCTCTTTCCTCCCTTTTTTTCCCCCTCTCTCTTCCGTTATTCTTCGATAAAAATTTTCCAGAATCTGTCTCTTTACATACTTCGTTTTTTCTTTCTTTTTTTTTAAATAGATAATATAATTTGCACAACTGCAAATATTTATGAAAGATATATTTGTATAATTTAAGAGGAAAAGAAGATTCCTTTTTTTATATATAATAAATATTAAAATAAACACAAAGTTATTGAAAAGATTATTAAAAATCTTCCATTTTTTTTTCTCAAACAATGCTTCCAAAAATAACTAATTATTCATTGTTCTATATTGTTAAAAAAAAATCAACAATTCATTAAATCAAATATTTTATTCGCATCGTTAAAAAAGGTAAAAAATTTAAGGATAAAAGATTTCACATTTTTCACACCCAATAATTATCCATTCCAAAACTTTCACTATTGAAACACGACTCCCACAATGACCGCACGATATCGTGAAACGCGTGTCCAAGTGTCGAATACAATCCTCGAGAACGTGCGTTCTGTCCACACTTGACAACCATCGCGTGGAATTATGCTGCGCCGTTTGTGGCGCACGTCTCTTTCGCCAGCTTTTCCCTCTCTTCTCGTTTTTCTCATCTCTGGCACGTCAGCGCAACAATGCGCGCGCGTGCATACGACCGGAAGCACACGAGGAGCTCGCGTCTGTCATGTCTGCTCTCGTTGCATCCCGTGGACGTCTCCTTTCCCTCCAGCTTCAACGTAGATTTATACGAGCGTCGTTTCAGTGGACGGAATTGGACACGATTGACCCAAGTGGTGTGATGTGATTTCTTGAACTGCTTGAATCATTTTTTTAGAAAAATTTTTGGCTTGTAGTTATTGTTGACTTGTGAATGTTTCCAATTTAATTCGTTTTGAAAACTATTGCGACAATCGATTCACGAGGAGCTCGTACATTAATTGTACTTTTTGTGTAGTGCACACATGTTCTGATCTAACCTATAACATTCTGAAAGTTAATTGGTATATAATATTAGTACAAGTATAACATTTAATATTAAACCATAGTATAATTATAATAACCAGAAAATAAAATAAAAGATTTAAACAAGAGTTTTCACAAGACTAACATGTTCGACAAAATGCCTATGCTATTATCTATAAAATAAAACAATATACGTGCTCGATAAATTATCAATGATTTTAAAATAAGATCGAGAAACTTTTCTTCAATGATAATCACGAAAATAAACGAAATAATTAAAAACTTCCTAACCTCAAAAGAAACCAGCAACCAAGTAACGAACTCTCTTCCCCTCCTCTCCCCCCCCCCCCTCTCTCTCTCCACTTCTTCATTTCAACGTTAACAACTCGGATAAATATACCACGTTTAAGATAACATCGGCAACACTTCTCGCTCGTGCCAGACCGCGCATTACCAAACCACCCACTCGTCTCGAGTCTCGCTCCTCGAAAAAGAAAAATCCCAGACCGGAGTTATGCACGCGGATGAATTAAAGCGAGGACGAGGACTTGAACCGGTTGAAATGAATGTACGTTGCCCGCAAACGAAGACACGGGGACATAATACTAGTTTAACGCCGTGGTACGCGGAAAAGTGAGGGGACTCGACATAGTTTCAACTTGAGTTGAATTCGGTTCCACGTGGAGAGAGAGAGAGAGAGAGAAGGCGAAGAGTTTACGCGAAGAGATGGCGGAATTCGCGCTCAGTTCTCGGCCCGCAAAGTGACCGAAGTCGAGTGCTGGGCAAAGCCCTGCGAGTTGCAAGAACGTCGCGGAATATTTGGCGACTTGGAGTACAGTTTAGAACTCGGCATCGTGCATCCACGTTTGATGAATCGAAGTGGAGGATTCTGCGTGGGACGTGTATTTCTTTTTATCAATTCATTTTTCTTCTTCTTTTTCTTCTTCTCAAAGGTGTGAGATATTTGATTGAATTTATCGAAATATGTTTCAATTGGACTATTCTTTTAGTTTGGAACGATTTTTGGCAGGTAGAAATGTATTAAATGCATCTTAAAATTAATACGTACTTTCTAAAGAAATTTGTTCGTTTGTTGTTAACAATTTTCTTTTCTTCCAATTTGCTTTTAGAAAGATCTTTACAATTTCGAGGATTCTACCATCTTTTGAGAGATATTTTCTTAAATGGCTTGAAACTGAATGAAACTGTGCAAAATGGCCGTATCTTCCTTTCGAATGTTTTCACGTTTTTAAAGAGAACGAACGATGATTCGTATTTCCATTGACTTGTTTATCCACGAGTTAATCGTGGTTTTTTTTTTACAGCGATATAGAATGTTTGGATTAATATTCGTGCTTGTCTTGTTTGAAAAATCAAATATTACGTGCACGACGTGGATTTGAAATATTAAAAAAATTATTCAACTGGAAATTAATTTCTCGGGGAAACAGAGGTATTTTTGTATATTAATCTTCAACGATTTAAGCGTTTAATAGTAGATATAGTGGTGAAAGATAAAAAGAATCGTACAAACATCGTATAATATTTCTTCTATGGAAAAGTAATTCGCTTACGAGATTAAATAAATATATTTGATACCGTTTCCCTGCTAATATTTCGTTTGCGATAATTATAAGAAAGGATTGTTGAAATGGATGTAATATAGATAAGAGGGTTACAAACTTTTGCTCGTTTTTCACGCTTATTAACTTATTAGAGTTACTTTATTTTCTCGCCAGCCTACTTCATTTTCATTATTTCTGAATATTTGCCGCAAAAGCAATTTTTTACAGTATTACAACGTCGCAAAAAAGTCATTGCTTCGAATTGCGCAACATTTAATTTATTTAATCCTATTTGTTTTATCTCCAATTCTCATTTCAATGGACAAATATCAAAATGTTTCAAAAAAGTGAAAGAATTGATCGATAATAGAAAAGTTATCTAGAAGAAGCCATTTCTAATTTATTCATTTTTATTTAAAATAAAAATTGCATATTGCAAACTATACATCTATATCCAAAATGTTTTGATCTCTGATTCCGCTTAAACGAAATCCATAATAATACAATTACGATGATAAAATTATCGTCCAAAAGTAATTGAAACGGAATAAAAGAGAGATAGAAAAAATTTCAAAGCGTTGCGGTGCAAAGAATGGTTAATTTTTTCTACGAATGTCGAAACGTAGTTGCATCGATGGTCGAGGCAAATTCACGCGGCGATCCGCGTCGAAACAGGCGTCGTAAATTCGACGAATCCGATTCCATGTTCGAATCACGTTTGGGACCACGGTGTCTCGCGAGTAATCAAAACGGTCGACGTTCGGCCAACGAGTACCAGTCCCAACGCGATTCTTATTCGATTTCTCTTCGTGTTTTCCGCTTTTCGGCCGTCGCGGCCATCAACCGAGCAACACGCAATTTTGGACGAGGTGTCACGTTCGCGAAATTATCACGGTCAGTTGACTGATGGAACGCTGGACCGCTTTTCAATTCCCTCGAATCGTCGATCATCGGTTGAAATCGTGATAGATCGAGGGTTGCAGCCTTTAAGAAATGGATAAAGGTTACGAAATTTTAAGTATTAAGGGAGAATTTTTGCGGATCGATTAATTTTATGATTAAAGTATATATTTCAAGTATAATAATTTTAGTTTAATTTGGTTGAAATTAAATCACTTGTGCAACGGTTAGAATTTTCAATATATTGTTAATAAGATCATTATAAACAATATTTGTTTAAAAATAAACATATCTATCTCCTTTACAATTTCCTTTACAAAACTTCAACAAAAATTCATTAAAATTAGAATAATTTTAAACCGCTATAATTTCAAAGATAATAACGTTTTGTAAACGAATAAAAGTTCGTTAGAATCGCGGAATCTTATTCTTTAAAATGCTTTTTGATTTATCTCGATATTACTTGTCGTTCCCGAGATATCGTCGTGTAAAGAAAAGGGTAATTTTTAATCATTTACTCTATCCTTCCTTGTCGCATATTCGGACCTCTCGCTCGCACCTCCTTTCACTGGCCTATCCAGGATCCGGACTAGTATCAAATGTAATAATTAAGCGATGTAAGTATCGCTGAATACTAGCTCCAGGAAAAAATGTAAACACAAATGTAGATGTAAACATGTAAACAATAAGATCATTATAAACAATATTTGTTTAGAAATAAACATATCTATCTCGCAATTTCCTTTACAAAACTTCAACAAAAATTCATTAAAATTAGAATAATTTTAAACCGCTATAATTTCAAAGATAATAACGTTTTGTAAACGAATAAAAGTTCGTTAGAATCGCGGAATCTTATTCTTTAAAATGCTTTTTGATTTATCTCGATATTACTTGTCGTTCCCGAGATATCGTCGTGTAAAGAAAAGGGTAATTTTTAATCATTTACTCTATCCTTCCTTGTCGCATATTCGGACCTCTCGCTCGCACCTCCTTTCACTGGCCTATCCAGGATCCGGACTAGTATCAAATGTAATAATTAAGCGATGTAAGTATCGCTGAGTACTAGCTCCAGGAAAAAATGTAAACACAAATGTAGATGTAAACATGTTTTGAGTCGTTATATCTCGGCAACCGATTGAGGTATCGGGATAAAACAAAAACTGACCTCAATCGCACAATTCCCTCTACTTCCTAAACAGATTTTGACGACAAAACTTCTACTTTTTTTTTCCACATGAAAAAATCAAATAGTTTTAGATTATTCTTTCATCTATCCATCCACTTTTCCACCTTTCAAATAATAACGAAATTGGACTCAGTTCCATCTCAAGATACCATCCAGAATGTAACCACATTTCTCCGCTTCGCCCGCTATCATCACCATTATCGTCATCGTCCATGTAAAAGGCATTAATTGCACCGAACCAATAAGTACACCGACCGCATCCTTTGATATTGGAATTGCGCCCGCGAAGGCTCGTGCTCTGTATCGTCTCTCCTTTGCCTGGTTCACGCTACGCCGGCGTTAATTCGACGAAAATTCATTAGCATCGTCTCTCTCTCTCTCTCTCTCTCTCTCTCTCTCTCTCTCGAGGAGAAGAGGGATTCGCGTCGACGGGCCGTGAAATCGAGCACGAATCGTCCCGCGGGTGAAGATTCGATTACCCGAGTCGTGTCGTCATTCTCGCGGCCGTAGACGTCCCTATCCCATCGTCTCTGTCGCGATACACGCTCGTCGAAAGCTTCCACGTTTCCCTCTTTCCAACCATTCGCTCGCCCGCTAATTTCCCCTCGTTACGACACAACGTTTACCTATCTCGTTCCACGTGGCCTTTCTCTCTGACCATTACTGTGAAAATAGGATTTCAGAGGCAGATGTGTGTTCTCCCTTGCATTTGAAAGCAGTTTTTTGTTTCTTTTTCTTTTTTTTTTTTCTTGTTTCACAGTACATATATGGGATTTACGGTAATTGATGTTTGGTTCGTTTAATTTTTTGCGAAGGGATTAAGGGGGTGCCTTTCAAGGATTTTTTTTTTTTGTGTGTTTAGGTTTTTGATCAATTGAAGTTGGAATTGGAGAAGGAAAGGTTTTTGCGAGGGAAAAAGATTAGATTTAGTTTGTAATTGACTTGGAGCGTAATTATTAAATGAAATTTCGAAAAAAAGTAAAATAAAAGATTGAATAATGTGGAAAACTTTGGGTATTGGGATTGGATTAAACATTTTATTTTATTTATTTCTTACGAAATAATCATGAGTATTCCAAATTTCCTAGATAAACAGAACGAGAAAGAGGGGCTTAAAATTCACAAGTCACGTAAAGACTTTGATTCACGATGGCCTCGTGACCTATGACCCGGGCCACCAAGCACATGGCTCCTCACGCACGTCGATTTCGGCTCGAATTTCCCCTTTGCTCGGCACACAAGCCTCTTGATCCCTCGCTTAAAATCGGGACTCGCGATAGGTAAACGTTTGCCGTAGAATCAAGCACGCTCGAGCGTCTGACTTGATGAAACGTTACTTTAATTCTCCGGGATTATGTCGTCTGAGGCGGAATTTAGCGAATGGATATTTTAGATTTGAAAGAAGGACTATTTTGGGAACGACATTTTTAAGGAAAGTAATTCACAGTTCAATTTTACCTCGATGTACCTTAATATACTCGTCGAACATCCTCAAAAGATTTTAAAAATTAAAATAACGATCTAAAAGTATTAAAATATAGAAAAATTTAGATGACAGATAATAAATAGAGTATTAACAATAATCGATTAAAAAATTATTCGACAAGCGATCCCACATTCTTGCAAAGCAGAATCGTTCAACAACCGTAAACAACCATCAACAACCCTCACTCCCTTCTCAAAACCAGCCTTATACAGGATGAAATTAACCAAGACACACAAGTGCATCGCACCAAGCACTTACCACTTATTATACCCGCCAAATTCATCCCAAGCGGACCTCGCCGGTGTAATTCTAAAAGGCTGAAAGTCAAATTAGAAATTATACAAAAAAGGGGGAGGGGGGTGGATGGATGGAAAAGAGTGGCCGGTGGGCGGTTATGGCGCAAGGAGAGAGTACGTATTTGGCGATGGTCCAAGCGATGTGCACGCTTGGAGTGTCCATTATTCCATTAGCGGTTACCGTGTTAACTCTTTATTGCCCGTCGGTATATGAGCCCAACGTTCTTCATTCCGGTTGAGGGGGTGTTTAATGTCCACATTTCCCCGGAATTACCGTAAAACTGTCCACGTACAGGTTATATAGACACCGGTTCTTCCACCCACACGCGAGAACCCTTCCCACCTGGGACGAACTGTGGAGTTTCAGCTAATAAACGAAGCGAAAATTCCTCCCTTCTGCTTATTTTACTCCGAACTAATAGAATTGTTTTGACGTTATACATAGATTGTGGAGACAGGGATAAGAGGATTTCGTTTCCACTCTCTTTCTCTCTCTCTCTCTCTCTCTCTCTCTCTCTCTGCTCTCCCTTCTAAATAAACGCGAAACTATTTTCCGCTCGAAACAACGTTTTTGAACAAAGTTCGATGGAAATTCGATGAAAATTCAGAATTTAAATTTCTTATAAAATAAAAGAATCGATAAAAGTATAAGAAATTCATGATTATATGATGATATGATTTATATATATATATATATATATGTTTCACGATAAAATTTTAACCAAATCCAAAATTATTTCCAAAAATTATTTTCCTTCGTCGCGACTCTCTATGTCACTTCCCATTTCTTTACTTTTTTACATTTCTAAACGATGTTGGTGGAACGAACGTTGGCGATGAAACTGTGATTTTATTGTGCAATAGAATATTGGGGAAATGAACGAGGACGATACGTGTCCGTTTGTACGCGCGAATGAACAGAAATTCACCAGCGTGCAATGTGCTTTTTTATTACGAATTACACACGCTTTATACGCGCGCGTGTGCACGCGTGTCTGGCTAAAAGGTGGCGCGATTTCGAAAGGCAAAGGCAAAATCGCAGGCATAGCGAAAGTTGATTAAATGGCTGCTCGTTTTCAGCCGAGGATACAAAGTTAGCTCGGTCGTATAGTGTTGCAAAGAATAAAAAAAAAAAAAAAAAAAAAAAGAAAAAAGAAAAAAGAAGAAGGAAAAAAAGAGTGGGGGGGGAGGAGGGGAGAGAAATGCAGCTATCCAAATTAAAAATTCATTACAGCGTGGAAGATAGAGAGGGGACGTGAATCCCGATCCTTTGAAGGTTCGTGCAAAGCTTTTGAATTTCTAAATTCTTTAATTGAACGACACTTTATGTACACTCCCCCCCTCCCCCCTCTCCGCTTTTACGAGAGACTAAATTTTCGAAAATTTATAAATTGCTCAAGGATTTTCAATATTTATGGAGATAGGAATCGAGATGGAAAATTTAGAAAAGAAAGAATATCGAGTAATCGTTTCGATATCACATCTAAATTTCCATACAGGTGAAATTTTTTTACAGATTATTTATTTTTGAATTATGACAGATAGTTTGTTTATAGACGTATATCGCTTAATTGAAATCAATTTGAATATTTTTATTTTCTTCTTTTTTCTTTTCAGAGATAAAATGAAAGGAATTATTTTTCACCGCATTAAGAGTAATAAATTCATAAATTTCAGATTAAATGAACGCGGTAAATATTAAGAGTAAAAAATTGCTGTTAAAGAGTCATTTTAAAATATCTATCTATGAAAAATATTGTTAAGATCACTTCGCGAAAACTCTCAAATATAATTTCATCCTAATAAATCACAAATAATAAATCATATTAAAGATATCAGATTTAAGACTCAAGAGAAAATTTTCAAAATTAAATCATTTCACACAATTTTTATTACTCTTTAATGTATTATATGGATGCACGATCTCCTTTCCTCGAAATCGATAAAACATAATGGAGATTGCACATCGATTACCTAACGCGAATTAAATTTGTTTAATGCAATAATCGAAATAAATGAGAACAAAACCTATTCCGTGCAATCCAGAGAAACAGGAGCATATTACTATTTACATATCGTTCGAATAAAGTTTACCGTGCCGTGTAAATAAATTTCAATATGCAAAAACGAGGGAAACCGTTTGTTTTATATATTTTTTTTTTTTTGAGAATATAATTCGAGGTGTTTGGGCTCCATGTAAATTTTATGGGCTCCTGAAAATTCATTTATTTTGTGACGCGTCGCAAGATGTTTGATTTTTATTTTTCCTGTTAAAACAGATATGAATTCAGATAAATGAAATATTTAAGAGGAAATTAAAAATGCATATGATAATTGTCATAAAATTGATATTAAATTTACAATATTTATACCGAATATACGAATATTTTTAAAGAAATATTGAATTATTGAAATTAATTAATTTTTAATTCCATCATGAGATAATTTGTTATTTGTTATATCAAATATTTTTATTCAATCTAGCTATGTTCTTTTATTTTTTTTTTTTTCGATTCAGTTCTGTCTTCGTAATTATCAAATTATTGATTTTATTAATAATTCCAAGAAAGTATACAAGAATTAATAAATAATTTTAAAAACATTCAAAATAGAGAGAGAATTTGAGATATAAAAATTTGAGAATCATTATTTATATGTAATGTTATAATTTTAATAATAAAAAAAGTTTATAAAGATTACAATAAAAGATAAAGCAAAATAAAAGATAAAAAATAGGATATGTTTATGAAATTTCTGTTCGTTAACATCATCTATGATTCTTTTTGCAATCTTATAAAACTTGTATCTATTGATTCGATATCATTGATGCAATATCATGCATCGATGAGTTTATAAAGTCGTTTGCATCATAATACGAATATCGTAGTAGAAAAATAACAGTCTATATTGTTCATGAATTTTTAATGCATCCTTATCAACACGAATCATGGAAACATTAATTTTAATAATTAAAAAATTTAAAAAAGTTAAAAATTTCTCTTCCTGATAAATAATTCCAAAATATTCCTATATATTACAATAACAAAAAACTAAATTAAATATCGATAATCATCCGATCTTTTTTACTTTTTCTGAAACATAATTTAACGAAAAAATACTTTAAATTTATTATTAAATATTCGAAAAATAAATATATATTCTATTTCCTATGTTCTAATAAAAAAAAGTCTGAATTGAAAGCGAATTAAATAAATAAATAATATAATTTTGCAATTTTTTTTCTCCTTTTTTTCTTCAAAAGCTTAAAAGACCATAAACACTGGAACACTTCGATAGAAACAAATGGTATATAATAACTCTTCATTAATCAAGTTTTTATTTTCAAAACGAAATTTCATATATTTTTTTTACACTCTTTCTCCTTTTTTCTTTACTGCCATAAATCACGCCATGAATCATAAAGCGCGAGCAAAAAAGTATCACACACAATTTTTTTTTTACTAATGTTTAATTATCGGTTTTTCGCGATTTGGAAAGTTTTGAAACTACTTTTAACGAATTTTTAAAACGTCTGTATTGATATAGAAGGATCGGTTTAATTAAAAATTTTGCAACGATTTAAATACACATTGTAACGAACTTTTAATTATTGACAAAATTTTATATTTTCAGTCTCCGTGTGTCTCGTTATTTTATTTCAAGATTTTATCAAATACAACAAATTTTATTTTCAAATTCTGCCTCTTATTACTTGTTTTTATTTCAATATAAACGTAAAATTTTTATATTATACATTAATAGACCATATATTTCAAAAATATCTAATTCTATGTTAAAAAGAATGCTGTTAAAAAGAATTTCAAATTTCAAGAATTTAAAACTTCACACCTACGCGATAAAAATAACAATAACCTTTTCATTGAAATTTTTCGTGAAAGAATTTTTTAAACCTGAAAATGGTTAAAAATCTTTTCTAAATTTTATTTAATTTAATTTAATTTAAATTCATAACAATGGAAAAAAGAGGAATAAAATTTCCTGTAAAAAAAAAAAAAAAAAAAAAGAGAAAGAAATAAGTAAATGCCTACGTGGAGTTTGAATGAAAAAAACGAAAAAATCTGAACGTGACACGTCTATAAAACACATATAGATATTGTGCGTACCGATATCTTCAAATTTGAAATGATATCATTTTTATTTTTATATTGAATATAAAAATGAACAAAAGGGAAAAGGGAGAAAAAGAAAACAATGTCGAACCATTGAAAAATAGTTGAAGAATTCCTCAAACAAAAAAAAAAAAAAAAAAGAACCAATCACGGATCAAGAGAAAATCTCAAATAATCGAATAAAAGTCGTCGACGAGATAAATATTCCTGTTCCGATAACATTCAGACCAACGCCACCTATCCTCACCAAAAACATTCACGCTCGTTAACTCCGTTATTTCAAAGAGGAGCGACGAGTGGTCTTCTCCACCCTGGAGAATCGAGAGGGATGGAGGGTAGGGCTTTTTAACGCTCGTCCAAAAAGAACAATATTGACCCTCGTTTCGCGAACTTTGCCCGAATTAGGGAAGAAGAAAGGAGGAAACGGAAGAAACAGAGGACACAAAGAGGAAGCTTAAGGCTCGAGTAAAGAGAGGTGCCAGTTGTCATTTCTCTCTCTCTTTTTTTCCTCTGGAAAGGGAAAGGAAAATAAAAAGGGGAAGAGGAAAGAAAAGCCTCGATTTACTTTCATCCTTCACGCGACTACTTTCAGTGCCGTTGCACGCTTTACGCGCTTCCCTCTCGAACCGTTCCCGATTGTTTTTCCAATCTGCCTTACACTCGAGTCCAATGCAGATTTCCATTCTTTTCCCTCCCATTCTCTTGCTTTAACCGTATTTCCTCCTCGCCCACTTCTTTCCCTCACGTCTTCGCGCTGTCGAAGCCAGCCCGGCTTATTTTCTTAGGGGCTCCGCTTGTTCTTGTCACCGCGTGTTTCGTCTCGTGTTTCTCCATCACCAGGATTTGAAATTGAAGAAACTTGGAATTGGAACGTTTTCGGGAGAGTTGGCTATGTTTGTGGAAGTTTTTTTTTTTTTTTTTTTTGGAAAAATTTGAAGTTAATTTGGAAGAGGATGAAGAGAGTTTAAAGAGAAAGAGGAGAAATTTTTTTTTTGAAAATTTATTTTTGCGTGTTTGCAAAAATCGAATTGATTTGTTGTTTATTATACATTAATATATCAACAGTTTTAGAGGTTATTATAATATTTACACATTAATGTATTCAGAAAAAATCAATTATACTGAAAATTCACATCTCGACTTTCTCCTCCATAATCCTTTGCACTTTACTGGCGCCGGCATGGCGACATTTATAATGTGAACCATAACTTGGTTGGCGCCGTTCCGACGACACATGTAATTTGCATCAGAACCTAAAATGCGCAATCTCGTCTCCCGGTCTCTTCGCAGTATTTGTATCTCTCCTCTGTTGTAATAATTTTTACTGTCGGGATTATGTTTGATTATTTAATTTCGTTTTCAATAAAAAAAAAAAAAGGGAGAAAAAAACTACTACTTTCGAATATTTCGAATTCAATCGAAAATCAATAAAAATAATTCAAATCGCGTCAAAAGCGTCTAAATTTAAACATCCATTTCGAATAAACATTAAAATAAATACGAAAACAGAGATAAAGATAAAATAAATTCACACATCGTTCACGATGATTCCTAATTCGAAATTCTAAAAAGATTTCGCCTCGAGGCGAAAATTCGAATTCGTCAAGTATCAAGAATTTGAAAAGATTAAAAAGTGTCTCCACAATGGGACACACATTTACAAACGGAACCACTTTCTTGTCACAGTTTGCTCACCTCAGCGGACAACAGCCCGTGTAAATTCCATCGCATTTCCCATTCTTGTAACTCCTCCAAATATCGATGTTGGCCAGGGCATTGGACCGTTTCGAAATGGAAACTCCAAGTGTCTGTCCATTACACCGTTTGGCTTTAACAAGGGTTGGAAATCCTCCGCCCCGCCGTTGAAAGTGTGGGGCGAGTAAACAGGGACACGCGACCGAGATGTTATCCTGGGCGTGGCCAACGTTGCTTGGCGAAACACGGAAGGGACTGCGGTAATAAAGGGAGAGAAGTGAAACGTTCAAAAAGGTATAAACAAAAGAAGAAAGAAAGAAAGAAAAATATATATACAAACTTTCGAGAATGTAATCTCACGCTCAGTGGTGAAAAAAAAAAAAAAAAAGAAAAAAGAAAAATCTCTTTCTTCGCGTGACCCACTCGTACAAAGAAGCGGTTCTACAGTGTTTACGAAGAAACGCGGTTAACACAAGAATCGATTGGACGCAGTTGGCGAGGTCGTGGTTCGTGAGGGAATGGTTTGTCAATTGATCTGCACGAAAGGGTGGATATTGTCGAGGAATCGAGGAGGAATCGTGTGACTGATTACTTTGTTGATGAGACGAAGGAAATACGATGACAAGATCATCGCTGTAAGATATAAAATGATGAATTTTTATTAATTATTTATAAGATTATTTATAAGATTGCGAAAATGAAATTTTGTCAAGGAAGTCGGTTCTAAAAACGAACGCAACAATAATTTTGGTATATAATGATTCTGAAGCTTGAATATCGAAGCTCATTTAAGTTATAAATTATTGAAGCTTGAATTGGGATTGAAATTAAAGCGGAGACAGAGACAAAGAGAGCGAAAGTGATGTGACGAAGATAGAGTGGTTTCGCTCTGTTTCCATGGTTCTGGTACTCTGGCGTGAGAAATGGGAACTAAAAATGTCTAGGCATAAATTTTCTAAGAATAAAATACTGTATTAAATTTTTAAAAAAGTTAAGTGAACATTTATAACGTTGCGCGATCGATATTGCAAATAAACAATTAACAATTTTAAAATAAATTTGTTGGTTGTATGAGACATGGTGTTTAATATTACATCCGTTTGAAATAAGTAATATGAATTTTGACGCTACGGAGACATTAAATAAACGAATAGTTATGCGAAAATTAATCTATGAATAACTATATCGCAGTTCGTAATAGCGTAAATTTCAATTTACACACGATTAGCTTCAAGCAAAAACAGGATAGCCAACCTTCCATTAGAAATAATTAATTTCGATCATATCTCCACGTACGTATAAATTATCGTAATTCCATTGTTTAAAATTAACTTACAATAAAATGATAATGCATATTTCACTTCGATTAACTCCATAATTAAATAAATAGATTATTTCGTTTCGTTGCAATCGAAAGTGATTAATATTTATGATTCGTCGCTTCAAATTTATCGTTGTGAATTTATTTGAAATTAATTCAACACTAAATCGAACTAAAATATTTAAAAAGGAAAGGAAAATCCAAAAAATTCAGAGAGATTTTAAAATCTTACTTGTCAAAAAAAAAAAAAAAAAACAGATTTCAAAAATTCCAAAGATTCTCGATCATCTTTAAACATCCTTTAAACCTCACAAAATCAATTTATTTCACTTAACTCGATAACGAAATATAAACGAGGCATCCGCACGTAGACGGATTCGTGTTCCTATTTGGCCGTACGAAATTTCTTCAATAGAACTCAAATCTATAAAGAATCGATCAAGTATCGGTTATATACTCGCCGTGCAATGACATCGAGGTCCGAGCAATTGCCGCCGAATTATTATATTTCCAACAATTCGAACAGGACGATTTCTCATCGCGTTGCCGGCTCCACGACACCTCCATTTTCCGGCAAAATGGAGGGAAACCATCGTGTCTAGAGTAGCTGCACGTGTTTGCCCGAGGGTGGAGAAGTGTCTGTTGGACGAACGACTGCCAGAAACGTTACGTGGCCAAGTGGTTCGTTCGGTTTTAGTGGCTGTTATTATCGACGACACTTTTCAAGGCCGAGAAAGAGAGTTTTCCGCATGGCCGAGCCGTGAAAAATCTTCGATCGATGTAATTGGATAGAAATTGTTCTCTTTTGACTGGGTGGAAATAACTGCCGTTTTCTAAATTTTATGAAATTGATGATGTTCAAGGGTGCAAAGTGTCGTGCAAATGGATTTTGTTTACGAGTTAAATAATTTATTGTATAAATAATGTGAAACGAATATAAAGGTGGAAAATCTTTTTTTATATTAAAAATATTTATGGAAAAATTGCGAAAGAAAAGTATTAATTAATTATATTAAAGAGTTTATTTTTTAGAAATCAGAATATCAAGATTAAAATTTTCAAATTTTAAAAAAATTCTAATTTAACAACAATATATTTATATTTTTATGGTATATCGTTGATTATATATTATATATATAACAATATCTCCTAAGTATGAAAAATAAAATTAGTTACTGCGTGAGAAAAAAGTATTTATGAACAACTAAGACTAATGAATGTTATGATTTGATATTACATGTTTTATATCGCTTGTCATAAAGCTGGTAATACCGAGATCTCACATAAACCAACATCGTTTGATACATGACAGAGTTATGCGACTTGCATCACGCACAAGTTCCATTACATTACACTTATTCAAATCAAGGTTTGGCGTTAGGTTTTAATCATTCCCATTTCGTTAGAAAACTTTAGAATCTATATAGAACAATCTTCTATTAAAACCTTACAATTTTGTTTAGAAATACATCTACACAAATACATATACAATTAATTAACTCATCAAGTTTCTCTTTCTTTTCTCGTTAAATTTTTACAAACGAGAATTAATTTTAAGATTCTCGAGATATTTTCTAATTTTAACATTCGATTAACGCATCGATTTCCCTTAATAATTCCCATAATCTTTTAATCAAAAACATCGGTCAAACCCATCACTACCAACTATCGTATTCCAAATATCCAAAAAACATATTCATCCTTTGAACGTTCTCGGTCATCGAGAACGTCTCGCGTATTTCCTTTTCGCAAATCCTCAGAATCATCTTTGGACGTGCACGTGCATAAAGTCGCAGCCCTCAAGCTTTCTCGCGAAGCTTAGTACTTCGAGGTCTTCTTCCAATTGCATGTTTCTCTCTCGCGCGCAAGCATCCCGAATGCCAACGATTCGCTCGATACGATATAACCAGATGACGATTTCAGACAATTTGAGATTGCGTGCGTCGCGAGATTTTTCCCTCGAGAGCCGGTTATCGCGGACAATTTTGCGATTCGTGTCGCCGATACCGCGCTCCTCTCTTCTCTGCCGCCATTGTGCAACCATGTTACGAGTTTACGAATAACAAAATGGAGAGAAAAAAAGAGAGAGAGAGAGAGAGATCATGGTTTAGTCGGTGAAATTGGATGTTTGCATCTTTTTTGAAACCACGAATTTTGTTTTGGATTGGAAATTTTATTCTTTGGTTTCGTGTAGTTAGATGAGCTCTGTTTTTCTCTTTTTCATTTGTTTTTTTCTTGGAGTTTTGTTTTAGATTTAGAAATGACGAAATTCATTAATTCGTGTCGAATATTTATGATGATGAAATTTTTAAAAAACTGGTAGATGAAGTTATCACGTTATTATAGGAATAAAAATATTTGGACGCGGTTCAAATTTGTTTCGAGAGATTTGGTGATATAAGTAGTTTGAAAAAAATTAAAGTAGGTTTAATCTCGTTGGTTCGTTAAAAATTTAAAACGAATATGGATCGAGAAACGTTGATGTGGATCAAGAGAAAATTAGAAGAATAATTTTATTGGTTTCGTTTTTGCTAGCCTTGAAATATGTAGAGAGATTGTTACTCTGATAACAATGTTTCGAGTTATCGAAATCGATCAGGTATACTGTTCTGCATAATCATGCATAGAATGATTATTATGCAATAGTAACTACATACCAATTAATTAAATTCAATCTAAAATCTCTAAGATCTTGCAGAACTGATTTGCTTTTTCTTTTTATATTAATTATATACTGGCTACAACTCTTGAGGTTAATAGTTATACACTTTCGAGATCCTTCAAGATTTATAAATTACATTTTATATATTTTATATATTTCTGGTTAAACAATCTCGATTGATTTATTTAAAATAATTCATATTATTGCATTAAAGACACGGAAGGAATTTAATTCGAATATTTTACTCTTAATAAATAGTCAGGAATATTTCGAATGAAGAAAGATTATATTTAATGTAAACGATAACATATGTAACGAGGGGATTAATAACACATAAAGATATTCATGTATGGAATAATATTGCATTTCAACTTGTTTAATAGTATTAGACTAATATTTGCTTTATATTTGCTTAGTATTTTATATTATTACATTCATAGAACGTTTATTCTCTTTAATTCTGTATTCTTTAATTATGTAATATAATTTTACATTGAACGATGAAATTTTATTATTAGAAATTTTTTCCTTTTTTTCCTTTCCATTTTTTTTTATATTTTTAATAAACCAAATTAAAACATGAAAGCAAGTTTTGATATATTCACTTAACTTTTTAATTAAAGGGAGCTTTAATATTAAAGATAGAAAATGTTCTTATTAGACAAACAATTTACAAAACCGTAATAAAGTATTGAAAATATCTACTTAAATAATTTTTAATATTAATTTGAAGCCTAGATATTAATATTTGTTGCAAATAATAATAATTAAAATTATTCAATTTTATAATTTTATATTTTATTCAAAAATCTAAAAGTTAGAATAACATAATTAATACAAGATAATACAAAAATGATACATAAGTCAAAAAATTCGAAAACATGTTTATCTAATCTTTAAAAGATTGGCACAAATTAACCTCTAAAAATAATTTACGAAACGAATTTACGAACACGTTCACGACATCAAACGTTGAACAATAATACGATGTCCGATTAAAGAGGATTTATTTCTTCTTGCCGTGTAACGTGAAATCACATATAAGCACATTGTATTCCCTATACCTCACGTACGTTCGATATAGGTCGAGCTCTCCTGTGTGTTCACGTGTATTCTAATATTTCGCATGCGAACGCTAAATCACGTATCGATTAGAACGATCCGTTGTAGGCAGAACACGGTTTTCTATAGTCTCGTTCTAATTAAACGTCGCATGTTGTATTATGTTCGACACGCGACATGTCCTGTTTGTGAAATACGATATTTTATTCATTACGGTACTATAGAAATTTTCTTGTGACAAGTTTGGAAAAAATATTCAAATATATCATTAATAATTAATTTTCATTCATTCATTTGAAAAATCATCGAAACGAGAAATTCATATTAAAAAAAAAAAAAGATATATTTAAAAAGTCTCGATTCTAGGAGGTCAGAACAAATGCAAAAATTGATGTGCAAAGATATCGATTCACATTTAACGAGTGAGCATTATAAGCAATTGAGGTTTACCTTAGACGAAGATAAATACACTAAGATAAAGTGAGATAGCTTTATCTTCGTTGCACTGCCACTACGCGGCGCTCGCGTTGTTATTCCATCTTCGTCTCCCTTTGTCTAAAACGAACTTAAACCGCGTATAATTTAATAAATAAACTTGAATCGATATTTTTGCATCATTAACGACTTATATTTTATTTATTTTAATCTCCATCGAATCGATTCTCCAGAGATATTCTCGACTATATTAACATCTTACTCATATACATATATCGAAACTTATTTAATATAATTTTATATTATATTTTATAAAAAAAAAAGAAATAACGTCACAATAAATCTTCACGAACATCTTCACGAAATAACCCTCTTTCTATCTAACATTTATCGCGAGACGATCCACTTATAAGATAATTATTCGACAAATTTACCGGCAAACGAATAGAGGTCACCACTCTCGCGAAATTACCCCGCCGAGAGATTTGAAAGAATGATCATCCCATTTCCGAACGGCGCAAATTCCGGGAGAGTGGCGCGCGCGGGGGCATGGCTGATACGCTTTAAACTTTCAGAATCTCGTTAACTCGACACGGTATCCATCTACGCGCCGGGATTCGCGCGGATCCGCTCGCGGCGCGCGCGTGTTGGAATTGCGCCCTCGCAGGAAATTCGTAATTCGGTCGTGTGATCACGCGGGCTTGTTTAATTGAAATATACGCCAACAAAATTGCCCGTCTCTCTTCCCGTCCTATGAAGCACGATTTAATCTCATTGCCGCCACTAGTCTCGTATTATCCGCGTAACGAGCCGTCGAATGAAACAATTTCGTTTCGCCAAGATGGAATCGCTCCGGGCTTCCTCGCACGCCTCCATATTGAATTTCGTTTAGATGGTGAGAATATACATCTTGTTTGTCGTAGCGCCAGAATGGATATCGATGAGTCGATCAGTCATTATTTTTCGAGAATTATAGAGAAGTTGAAATTCGAAGGATTCGAAAAGTGTACATTTATCAAAAATTTATATAGATTTATTAGCAGATATATATATATACATTTTCCTGACATAAGATTATAGAGAAGTTGAAATTCGAAAGATTCGAAAAATATACATTTTTCAAAAATTTGTATAGATTTCTATAGATATATATATACGTTTTACACTAACACGAAACGTGGCCAATTAACTATCTTAATTATCTTCAGTTATTTACTACTAAACGACGAATTACTTTGATTAATAATTAATTATATTTTTAAATAAATTTTCGAGTCTTGAACGATACATTTAACATTTTATTTGTATAATAATATAATAATTTTCTTCTCCCATAATTCCACAAACACATTTCTCTTATTTATTTATCATTTCAAACGACATGTTAAGAAAAAAATAAATAAATTAATTGCGCCAAATTGCGTTCGAATGACACGCTCGTTCACGAAAGATTATTCGCATGTTTCGGAGGCATAGAAATTTTCAGAATGCAGCAGACCGCATCGATAGATCGTAACGGTACACGACGCTCGCGCTGTGAATACGCGTGCACCTCGTATCTTTTGTTTTCCAATTCCGAAACGTGGCCATTCTAATGCTCGATTACGAGCGAAGATTGCGTTCGTGCTACTCTTTCGCTCTTCCTTTCCTTTTTTTTTTTTTTTTTCAATCGATGTTACTACCATTACCACGTCGAATCTCGCTCGCCGGAACACGGCACGCGGCCAAACATGTTCCAGAACGTGTGCCCATGCTTATTTGGAAACCGTTCGTTCGCCTTGAACTCGCGATAACGAGCGTTAAACGCGTTCTCGAAAGTTTTACCGTAATTCGTTCTGGTTAACGATTCTTGGGAACGGATCGTCAAGGTCGTTTAACATAAGAAATTTCGCTTAAAGAGCGAACTTAATAACGAAATTTAATACGCGATTCGAAGGTCGTTTAACTCGTGGAATTTGATATACATTCCTGTAATTCCGCGTGTGGTTCTGTGTACACGAATTTTGAATTTTAAGAGAAGGAAAGTTTAAATAAGAAAAAAAAAAAAGGGAATTGCAAATGGAATGTTCGATCGATCGACTTGGCGATAAGAACTCGAAAGATAAGGAATTCTTCCTATTCGATGGGAACAATTGAAGATTATCGTTTCGACCCCGTTGAGATGAGAGTACGAGCTTTGTTTTACTTATTCGGCAGTGGCAAAACGTGGATAATAGTAACTATTTGTGGAAGGAATTGAGTTACCGAGAAAATTGGATGATAATTTCGTTGTTGCTCTGCTAATTGCGTTGGAGAATAATTGGGTGACGAACGATTGCGCTGGAGAACGATTAAATATTGAACGATCGAGTTAGAAACCGACTGAACAAAGTTGATTGTTGATTTAGAGGATGGTTGAATAATAGAATTGCCGAAATGAAAAGTGACGAGACTAAAAATAGTTTACGATAATTTCTAATCTCGATGATTGGGTAAAAAAGTAATTGAATGCTTTAAAATTGAATCGGGAAGCGAGGAAAACGAAGAATATCCGAGTAACAGAAAGTAATTGAATAATGCATAGAAACTTGAATTAGAAAAATATTTAAATATGGAATAGTCAAGCGTTGTAAGTTTGAGATAAAAAGTAATTGTACGTATATATTGAATAATTTATTATCGAATCGTTATAATATAAAATAATATAAATGAAATAAATGGAACGTGAAATAAATATTCGAGAAGCAAAATATAAATTGTCATCTAATTCTTTTTAAATAAACATTTTTCTTTTCTTCTAAATAATATTTCGAAGCTAAAGCAGATCAAACGCGATCTCAACTGCTTCGTAAAATTTTTTAGACACCATTTGTCGGTGACTCTCGTTGATTAATTAACTTCGTTAACTGATCGACACACTTTTGTGTATCCTTTTGTTTCGAAAATACGATCGAAAGTTTAACCGGAAACGAAAATTCCTTCGGATGATTTACTTTCGGTTAATGGAATCCCGGCAGGTGATGTATTATTCAATTACTTCGAGTAAGTTAATTTATAGGTATATGCCCTCTTCACGCATCGCATAGCAAATGTGTCTTCAGTAAATATTTCGTGGCGTGTCTTGGTTTCACCGCCTTCGCGTAAATTCATCCCTTCCACGTCAAAAACATGTCGTTCCATTAACTCCTTCTAATCCATCCTAATCTTTGGTGCCAAGATACGAGAGCAACAAAATCGCTGATTTTTTGCGTTAATTAAAATACCAGTTTAAATAAGTTGGAGCAAGTTTCTTCATCAGCCAGATTTTAACCGGATTAATAAAAGTTGCGACGTGAGACGACTGATTAATCGAGTTTGTACTTCTTATCGTGCTCCACTGCGTAAACCTTGTTTCGAGGACACTTTATCAACCTCCGTGAGAAATTTGTTATATTAACAACGGATCATTGTTGGAGTTACTCGTGGATGATGAAATTAGAACCAGAACCAAAATTTTACAGTTTAATATTAATTAATTATTGTTCTTGGAATTGTGGAAATTTGATCAATCGTTTAAATTAAATGGAAATTATTTTGTAGAGAATAAGAAAAAGTAATAATGTAGAGATCGTAATATTTTTATTGTTTTAAAGAGAAATAACAAATTCTAATTATCAATTGGAATAAATGATAATTTTATCGATTTCTTTCGATTGATAATTAAGAAAATTTGTATTTCTATAGATAAATAATAATCTTCTTATTGTCAAGTGGTATTGCGATAATTATAGAAATAGTTAAAGAACTTTCTCTAAGATTTATCTAATATTTATTAATTACTGTTTTCATTTTCCAAAAGAGAATACGAACAATTGCATGATCGAATGTCTCGTTAAAGTTTCTCACGTTACAATGAAGATAGAGAACAACAAAAGGCTGTCATAATTATCTAAAAGATATATTAATAGATAATCCACGAAAGAAATGAAACTAAGGAATTTTTGTAGAACAAAATATTCCTTCTTTCGAATCACGTACTCCATTCTCTAAAGTTAAAATATTTCACTTGTCAGATGTATCTTTTATCCTATTACTGTCTTCTGTCTGACTCAATATGTTCTTATTCCACTCGGAATAAGAAAAATATTCAAATTGTCGTATTATTTCGTACTTCAAATCCTTCTTTATTAAATTCTTACATAAAAACTAAACTTCCAATTATTTATCACATTATTATTACAACTTTCGAAACGATATTATTTTTTAATAATACATTAAAAAATATTACATTTTCATGAAATAATTGTAAGAATAAAAGTTTCATCACCATTATTTTATATTCTTCAGGTGAAACCATGCGGTGATACCCGAGGAAGCCCATCTCACCACCCGTACATATCAATTCATATCTCTGCCCGATAAACATCGCCAAACATCAATCGACCAATCAAACGAAGCATATCGAAACGCAATGAAGACCCAACGATGATCGAATCGCGGCCAAGGCATATCAGGCGTCGATCAAGCGTGATCGGCCAGACTGTTGAACCCATCCTATCCTAACCCAGAGACCTGTCCATAAACCTTGCACCTCACGGCCGACGACCAATTGAATCAACCTTGGTCCGCCTCTCCTCCATATCCACCGCGTCCAATCAGAAATCAACCGAGAGAAGCAAATAGAAGGAAGGATGTTGCTGAGGTAACGCGACCTCTCGAGCCGGGGTTAAGAATCGATCGTTAAATCGAACCGTGCTCGAACAACGAAGGGTGGATACCAGGTGGCGGATCGCATAGCGGGATCCAGAGTGAAGCATGGGTTTCCCCAGGAGGAGATCCCTGTGGTTGAAGGTGGCCATCCTGGCCACCGCGGTTTGGGCGACCGTGTGCTTCCTCTTGTACACGGAGGACCGTGCCAACGCGGCTGTTCAAGGGCTGGCGCCGTCAGGCGTCGCGGCGCCCCAAATGGCCAACGGTTTCGTGCCCGCAGCCGCGCCTCTTAGAAAAGAGACGCCGTTCAACGCGCAACCAAAGCCAAAGGTGATTCAAGCTGGACCCGAGCAAGGTAATTAATCGTTTGTTTATGCAAAGAGCTCCTCCCCTTTTTGGAAATTTTGCTTCGAGCCGCTTAGCATTGTGGAGAGAGTGAGAAATTTTGATTCAGGTAGGAGGAATTTTTAGGGAGAAAGTTTGATTTCAAAAATTAATCGTGAAGGTGCAATGTGTAGGATGAAAATTATATAATATAATAGGATTTGGGAATCGAGGGGGCAAGAAGTTTTGCAAGTTATTGAAGAAATAACTAGGGGATGTGGAGGTGTTTTATGTTTCTTGGCTGTATTAAGCCAAGATGTGGATCTTAGGGTTGAACACATTTTACGTGACAAGATATTTCGCGTATATTCCTTGGATATATTACACTGACTTATGAAGTTTCGTAATGAAATTGCACATCATATGCAAACAATCTCCAAAAATAAGCTTCAACATTTTTGCATATCTCCAAACTTCATCCTTCAAAGATATCGTATATTTTTACAGGAGATATCCTCCTCATCGTTAACTTATAGTTAGACTCATAAATTGAGGGGGAAAAGAGCAGCATCTTTCCAACTCTCTCGGCGTCAAAGGGGACAAAGAACGGCCGATGTACAAAAGATTGCAACAGGAATTTCGAAAGAGAGCCGAAGGGAGGGCGGGGTGGTTGATACACGAGGGTAGTTTCACCGCGGCAAAGTTCGCAGCTCTAAAGCAATTTGTCGTGCTCTTTATTGCCGCATCGCGCGCACCGGGGCCCACCTCGCTCGACCGGGATAAAATTATTTCCTAGACGAAGCCAAGATGCCTGCTGGAAACCTCTCTCGCCTCCTCCTCCCCTCCTCCTCTGCCGTCTTTACCTATGCCTCGGTGCCAATATGACGCGCGAAAAATAAAAGTCGAATTTGTTCTGGAAGGCTCTTAGAAAAGGAGGCCGGGTGGATACATTGTGAAAATTCAATTCGCGTCGTCTTCCTCCGTCGTTTTCCGCCGTCGTTTCTGCAATCCATTCCGCCCTCGTTTGTATTTCCTTCGTTTGCCGCGTCTCTTTATTGCCCTCGCGATAAAGAAATTCGGTTTGGGATCATTTTGTTAGCGGATCGAGAACAAATGAAATAAATAGAGAGGCATTATGGTTTTTTGGGAGAGAGAAAGGGGAGGAGAAGGAAAATAATTTTGAAGGAATATAATTTGGAAGTAGATCAGTATCGTTTGAATGTTTGACAATGTTTGAAGGATGTTTGTGGAATATTGAAGAAATTTTTCTTACGATTAATTTTATGGAATGACAGATGAAAGTTCTCTTTCTTTTTTTTTTTTTTTTTGAAAGTTTAAAATTTAGAAAGTGGAAGTTATCGAGCATTAAATTTTCTATAATGGCGCGTGTATTATTAATAAGTTCTCTTAAGACAGAACTAAGTGGAACTTCATTATTGAACGTTATGAATCACTGGGTTGTTCATGTAACTCTTTTATGAGTTTAAACTTGGGAGATATATCAGTTGAAGTTGGTGAAGATATATGAAGTTTAGCATTTCAAGAGCTTAAGATTTATGGTATTAAAGATTGATGCCCTTTTATCAGTCAAGAGAAGTTATCCTTGATGTTCAATGTGATTTTGTACATTTAAAGACACATAATGATAATAAAATCATTTCTTTTTAATGAAATAATATTCAAATTTTTAGTGCTAATTATTTAATATTTAGTATATCTTTACAAGAAACATTGCTTTTTTTTAAAGAGAAAAATATGTTTCTGTCATTAATAAGAGATAAAGTTATTTTTGCTGATAATTTTTTTTTTTTTTTTTTTGTATTTCTTTCCTTTTTTTTTTTTTAGGTGCTGGTGTGCTTGTTGCTCCTCGCGAAGCAGATGCAAGCGCACCTGGCGAGATGGGAAGGCCAGTAATTTTGCCAACGAATTTGACTGCCGAAACTAAAAAACTTGTCGACGATGGATGGCTAAACAACGCGTTCAATCAATACGTTAGCGATCTGATTTCTGTTCATAGAACACTGCCCGACCCTCGTGACCCATGGTAAGTCCAAAATTTTCTGCATGATTTTTCTCCCAATAATTTTTAAATCATTATCTTTTCTACGTGTATATTCTTTTTTTTTTTAATTTAATACTACGAATTTATCGAATAAAATAACATAAAAACATGAAAAATTTAAGTATATAAAATTTAAGTACGAAGAACTTGATTTTATGAATTTCCTAATATTTCATAATGTTCTTTTAAAAATGGTTTAATCCACGTTTATATCGTTCAGAGTTGAGTACATCGTAAAAAAGGAATTATTCTGTAAATTTCATGAACCTATAAATATAATACTTCAACTATAAACCGTATTCTGTAATGGTATATAAACTTTGTACTATAAAAATGTAAATACATTTGAGCAATAACATTTTATTTCAATTAGTTGTATTATGTGTTAATAGACTTGGAAAAGTTTTAATAATCTTTATTAATTAATTTATTTGTAAGGAAATCAAGTCACAATATCTTTTGCATCTGTTTTTGTATTATTCGTATATATGTATGATAGATATTGAAATGATAATTAATCATATCTAACATTTAAACAATGAAATAATTCAACTGCAAACTTTGAATTGAATTATCGATACAGAATTATCGTTGGATATTTGGAAGATCGATTCTGAGAAATTAAAACAAACACAAAAGTTTTGTTTAAAGCTTATTCATTGAATTACGAGCGATTTAAGTTTACATTTTAGGTGAAGAGAGACAAAGATAGAACGAGACAACTTTATGTTCGTCGCTCCGCCTCGGTGTGGCGCGCGTGTCTCTATCCTCGTCTCATTTCAACCAAGGCAAACTTCAATTGCTTATAACTTAACAAATAAGCTTCAACAATTATTTTTATATTTGTTTTAGAACCGATATTTTAAAGATGTCTCATGAATGTATCAACATTTTTGTAAATATGTAAAAATTATATTCTTTCGCTATTTAATCCTAGATCAATTAAACAAAATCATTGATACGGTGTACGGTGTAGATATAACATATAAATTCGCATTTATTTTTCTGTTCGATTCTAATTGGATGAGATAAAATTATTTTCGAAACGAAAAGGAAATAATCAGTTGGAATTAATTATTGAATTCTGCACGTACGAAACGAGCCTAATATCCTCTTGTTTCTTGCTCTCATCCTCGTTTCTTTAATAATTCAACGAGCCTTAAAATTATCCCCAAAGGGAGCCCCCACAGAAATTCGTAGACATCGAAAAACACATAATTTACCGCGGACGAATATTGCGAGATTGAACTCGTTCCTTTGTTATTGTTTAATCAAATTATCCTTCCGTACATTTGGCACAAAGATACAGCAAGTAGTCGTATTTCATTGTCGTACAAAGTTCTCCCTCATCCACAGAGGGAATGTGCACGGTCCGAATGAAATACGAAAAGGAGCCTCGAAGGTTTTCCCGGGGTCGGATAACGTGATAAAAGGAAAATATACTACGTGTTCGTGTCGTGTCTTATTCTCGTTTCGATGTTGTACTTGTAGAAAAGGAGAGAAAAAGAGAGGAAGATTACGTCTCCATTACGTTTCGAGTACTAATTGGGACATTATTCTCAATTTCTAAATTAGTGATTCATTCAGAACATGGAAAATGTGAATTGTGGAATGAGATCGAAACGAAAATATACGATTTGTGAAATTTGGAAGTTGATCATGATTTGAAATTCGATGATCAATTTGTAAAGTAATTTGTGGAATTTTTATCAGAAATATCGAAAATGGTTGTTTTCGTGCATTTTAAATCTACTTGAATGATTAAAATTTATTTTATCACAGAGATAAATTAATTAATCGATGAATTTTTTAAATATAGATAATTTTACAGTGGAGATAAAGTAAAATTTTAAATGTATTAATGGAGAAATCTACGTTAAAAATTTTCAAGATAATATACTTACGTAATTTAAATACATTTTAATTATGTAATATATTACGTTACGATTAAGGTTGAAAGTAAAATCCACTTTAAAGAATTAGAAATTACGAAATATTTTAATCTGTATAAAAATGAAATATGTGATCATTTTCAAGGATTAAATTTTACAAACGATAGAACAGAATTATATTACGAGAAATATTATAGCTACCGATATTATAACACAGAGAACATTTCAAAAGCTAATTTTTCTCGGTATTACGTTACAATTAAAAAAGCGTACGATTCACTTCCTAAAGAATTGTAAAATATATTTGAATTTTCATTTCATACGTATGAAATATGCAATCTTTCTTATAAATCAAAATTAAAAATGATAAAAGCATAATACAATTATGAATATCGGTATCACAATACGAAATACCGGTTGTCAAAAGTTAATATCAGTATTATTTTACCAAAAAATATCTGATGAATTATTCCCTTGAAAATTACGAACGGAATATTTGATAATAAATTTTCGTACACACGAAATATATTATTTCTTTCATGAAACAACGTCAAGAACGATAAAAACGATAACATATTAATACATATGATAATAAATATATAATTCCCTTTATTATCAGTATCTTTCCCAAACTCAAACAAAAAACATAATATATATTTTAAAAGTATAATCGATATTCCACAACTGCATAACTACAACTCCTGCAAGAATAATCATCAAAAGCATTCTTAACCGTACATCATCATCTGAAAAAATCCTCAAACCTAATCACAATTGTACAAAAAAAACCTATTCTCCCCCTTCTTTCGAAAAATAATTAATAAATAAACATTCCATATCCAGAAGAAAAAAGAAAAGGAAAAAAAATCACGCCACACCACAAAAGTGTGTTTATCTCGGGCGGATATCGAGGCGTCGATCGATAAACAGGAAGCGTCCGCTCGGCACGTGAGATCCGATGCAACGAACAGGCCGACCCGATGGAACGCCCTATATCGAGATACAGCTTCGACGAAACATCAAAAACGCGATTTATCGCCGTCGAGGTGGATCCGCGCCAACGTCGTCGAGGATCGTTCTTCATAATTCCGCGATAAATCTCCACCCCCGGACGATTTATTTTGCAAAGCAAGGACTGGCCAGCCTTTATCCGAGCGACGATCAGCAACCTGCGGGCCCCGAAATATGTTCACCGGCGATCGTAAATTCCCGGGTAAAAGTCTTTGCCCGCTTGCGCGCAGGCGGCGAATTAACCCCATGAATATTAATTACAATTTACATGATATTAACCGACATTATCAGGACAGCTGGCCAAAGTTCGTGGACGTCCATTGGCTTCAACGTGGGCTTCAAGCTACGCTAAACGCGGTTTAAAGAGGGTTGAACGGCGCGCGCGAGTGGCCTTGCGAACAGGTGGCCTTGATTTACGTGTCGCGTTAAATGGGACCGATCGAGGATCGAGGCTAATGGTTTTGGGTCGATTAGAGGCCGAGATGGAGGACGATTTTATTCGAGTGGAGTTTTGGGAAGTGGTGGAGAGACTTTTGGGAAGGATGGTAAACGGGATGATTGGAGGATGTTTGTTGGAATTAAAGAATGCAAGGTGATGATGGTTGTTGAATTGGATGATATTTGAAGAATTGAAAATTTGAGAATTTGACAGTTGAATTCGAAGGTTCAGAAATTGCGATGAATAAATTTATAATAAATCAAATTTTTGTGAAAAGGGAAACATTTAATGTTTCCAATTAAATTTGAAGCTTAGGAAGTTAAGCTTATTATTTTGTTATTGAAAATTTAAATTATAAAGAGAAGAAATTTTAAAAGTATGAACGCTTGGTGGAATGATTTAGAAATTCTTAAATAATCATGCAAAAAGTAAAACACTTCTTTACAGTTACTTTTCCATGAAATGTATTCAACTTTGACCTGTATTAATCAGTAAATTTACCTCAAAAGCTTCCGTTTTCACGGTCCTGTGATTCGTGAATATTCAATCATCTGATTTCCGACATATTCATTAAATGGAGGAAGAGAAAGTTTATCTGTAACAGATCTCGTTTAATTGATTTCACGACTCAAAGACGATTCCCCGACGATTCGTCATTGTGTTTAATCATTCCTTCTCAAGGAATTCCTTCTCAATTATGTAACGGAAATAAAATGAGGTGAAAAGTGTAAACGAAATGTACTGCGACAAAATAAAATCGATACGAGCAATTCTTCATCCCTATTTACCTAAATTCGAACTTTCTATTTAATCGAGAAAATAAATACTTGAAAAAACATTTTTATCGAGTACCAAATAATAAATTTTTAATTAAAAACATAATTTCTTGTTCATTTCTACTAATGATTGCAATTTGAAATTAATTTCAAATTAACTTCAAAAATTTAATAAATTTTCACGTTTCAATAAAAAAATTCAATGACATAATTTCATGAATAATTAATCAACAAATCAAAGAATCATCGTGGCAGAGAACATAAAACGACAGTCTCAAAATTTCCATTACAAACGTCGTACGCACAAATCCCTGTCAACAATATTTCTACGAAACTGTTTTCCCGAAAAAGAATCGGAGAAATTCGGCGCCGAATCAAAATGAAAAACAAACACACAACGGTAAAACTGCGAAACAACGTATCTTAGTTAATTACGTGACATCTATGCAATCTCGTTTCACGGTCGCGTCTGTTTTGAAATTCAGTATACGTTTCGATGCGGTGTAGAGCAGACGCGAGTTCGTCTGGAAAATTACAAATTTTCGTAACGGTCGTTCCATCTTCTTGTCGAGTTTTCGCTCGACTTTCTTCATTTTTTTCTTTTCTTTCTTTTTTTTTTAATTTTCAATTACATTGTGCCAAGTGAACAGTGATTGTGTTCCAGAGAGAAACATAAAATTTTCCGGCAAAGAAAAAAGACCGAATAAATCGTCACGAGAGTGAGTCACGAAATTGAGGTTATGTTCCTACGAAAGACACGAAATATAATTGATATATCGATCGATGCGTAGATTAATGCAAATATTTTGCGAAATGAAGAACAATTTTTCTTTCAGTTTTTAAAGTTGTATCAATTTATAAGATAAATATGTAATAAATACGTTATTTATTAGAAGCAAATTAGATATTCTTAGATTAGAGTAAAATTAGGTTATTGTTTTATAAATATATTAGATTAATCTAGATAATTTATATGTTTTAAGAATTTTAGAAAAACATAAAATATATTACATTAAAAGAATGTTAAAATATTTTACAATAAAAATTTTATTACAATCGATTTTGGTAGACATATCGATGATTATATTAATAAGAAAATAATTTGTTTTAGAAAAAATTAGGATTTATTTTTTTTTTTAAGGGATTAACATTGTTCGTTTTATTATTCGATTACAATATAAAACAGGCGAGGTTTTAATTGAAATTGTACAATGAAATAATTGACACGAACCCGTGTTTAATTTAATCAACAGCTTTCTCGGGAACTTTTGCTAATTAATTCGATCATAACTGATAGGAGATAAGCCGAAAGTTCAAGAGCTTTTACAAGATTATCTTCTTTCTTTGAATAGTGATAAAGAAAATCTGTTTTGAACGGAAGTTATATTCATTCGTTTAAAAAAATGGATAATGTTTTAAATATAGATTTTCTTTTTTCTTCATTTTGTTTTTTTTTTTTTTTTTTACTTTAATAAAGTTTAATTTTCCAATTAATAGCATTTCTGTAAAAATTTTAATCTTACCTTAAACAAACGTCTATTTTACATTCAATTTTTCGATTCTTCTCTCAATCTAAATTTTTTCTCAATTTTCCTCTCGAGAGATGAAAGCTCTTTCAATCTCCTAACCATAGCCACAATAATCTCACATTCACCACCTTTGCACCATAATCAAACTCAAGCACTCACAAGTACAAAAACAATCTTCTTCGCCTAAATTCACCTCTCTCTGAATTGTCCATCCTATTAACTATTTCCCTCTCTCTCTTTCTCTACCTTCTTAACCACGAATGTTACGAAAGGAGAAAGAAAATTGGCAACGATACATACAAGATAGGAGAAGAAGAAAGATAGTTGGCTCGGTTAACGAGAAGTTATGAACACGACTCGAGTAGTTTCTCCATTGGTAAGAACAGTTTTTACCGTTCGTGTTGTAATTCTCGTTCTTTGTTACGTGAAGATCGTGCTTTATTTCGTGTTCTACTTGTGAATTATTAGGATTGTCAAACGTTCCTTCTCGAACTCGATAATTCCATTTAAATTTTTCAAACATCGATATTTCAAACCAACTGACCCTCGAAATATCGAACAACGTTTCCACTCCATCAAAACACCATCCACGAATTATTTTATATCCCATTCTAAACTCTCCAATCAAAAATGGAAAAACGAATTTTCAACCGGGGTTACATTTTTCCTTTATCTTCCTTTAATACAAAATCTCTGTTATTCCACTCACCGTTTAACCATTTAACCAAAGATAAAAAAAAAAAAAATAAAAAATTCGATTCTCTGCTACAACATACGCGAGAAAACAATAAAATATTTAAAAGTTGTACGATGAATATATATTTGTCACCTGTTATATATATATATATGCATGTGTTGGATCAAATTCCTCGCCTTGTTTTCCATTCGAAAGCACGATCGTACGCAAACTAAATAAACGGTGGCACGAAGGTTTGGTAATTGAAAAATATCGGCGTCTCGACGTTTCGTGGAAATCGGCCACCCACGTCGCATACTTTTTCATTACACGCGTTTTCCACCTATCCACCGACCTTCGTCTCGCCTGGACTAAATTACGGGTGCGGCCAGGTTGCTCGTTTTCCTGGGACGAAAAAAAAAAGGATAGAGGATACGCTGGAGCCGAGAAAAGGCAGGAATAAATAATTGAGTATGTTATTTAAGGGGGTAAGCTGAGTAAGCTCTCTCTTGACATGTTCAAAATGGAGAGGTGGATGGATTTTGTTCCTATTTAATATTGAAGATTGTGTGAGATTGAATTTTTTTCCTTTTTTCTTTTTTTGTTTTTTTTTTTTTTTTTTTTTAATTTTCTTTGGAGATGAGTTTCTCTTGGCCATACTCGAAAGTATGTGGAAGTGAAGTTAAAAGTTGGAGATGAATGTCACCGACAAATTAGTCTTTTTCTTATTTTCTCGTCCTTTTTATTTTCCAAATTTTTATTTTTCTCATTCTTTCGAAGAAGTAGAGGGTGGAATTTGTTTTATTCTCTCGTTATTTTATGACATCGAAGCGTAAGATATTCCATAGTTTGAAGAGTTTTTTAATGAAGCATCTAATAATTATTACAAAACTTTATTAATTGTATGTACAATATATAGCAATGATGTTAAAACTTTTGATAAAAAATGTTTGATAATATCATTAACTTCCAACTTATATTTTTCCAACTTACAAAGATTAAACGAATCTAACGAACTTCCTGATAGATATAACTGAAACTCCACTCAACAAGTATTTATCACCTATTTCCATCGCATTATAACCATTATTTAACTTCATACTTATCCTAATCCATAAAATACGAAAAAAAAAAAAAAAGGAAAAAAGAAAAATTGCCTCGCAATCGTTTCATCTTCTTCAAAACTCTTATAAAACTCTTAATAAAAACTATAATCCTTTTAATTCGGTTCTCCTTTATCTCCAACAACCCCATTTAACTCTTCCCCCCATTTCTCGATAAAAGTGGAGGATTGGCCATTCTCAATCTCTCCATCGTCATTTTGATTAAAATACCTGTCTCAGATTCGATACTTTGAGGGATCGTTCGATCATCACACGCGAGTTAATCCACTTTGGAAAGGCATGCCTTTAGCAGCAGCTCGAAGGGAAAAGGGGAAATGTATATTGGCGAGGTAATGAGTTACTCGGGGAAATAGAAAAGCAAATTTGACTCGTAGTAGGTCGAAAGGTGCATGCCCTCGACGGGAACCGGTCACGAGATGGGAGAAATAAGTGTGAGAGAATCGCTCTCACATGCAAAACGATAGATTGAAACTCGTTCCCTTGACTGTCATTTAATAACATCGCTATCACCGCCACGGATTTGCTTTCTCCTGCTCGAGTTTCATTAATGAAAGTCGATCGAAGAAAGTGAAATTCCATCGTAAAAATTCGTTACTCGTTGATTGACGTTCGTAAAAATAGAATAGATGATTATTTGAAATGAAGGAGGCGGGGGGAGGGGGAAGAATTGATTTGAGAGAATTATAAAGATTTGTTAATATGGCTGGTGAGAATATAATTCATCGTGGCTTTGAATTGAGAAGAATAAAATTTTTGATGCACAATATTTTGAACTTTCGATTTAATGGTAAAATAAGATTAACGAACGAATCTTTTTATTATTTCAATTCAAATCATCAGAATCGAAACTTTTTGAAACGAGTGTTTACGATACGATTAAAGGATTATTTGAACCGCAACCAGAAATTAAACGAGAAATAATATAATGTTATCTTCGAGAAATATTCGAGAAACGAGCAAGCACGACGAAGATGAATTCTCTTTCAACGGTCGAATATTCAAACAAGATGGCTCTAAATAAAGCAAGCTTCGAAACGCGCAAGCGATTTACGCCTCGGAATTATTTGCGAGGAGCAATTTCGACTCCCTCGGTTTTCAATCAAGACACACACCGCGACCAACTCAAACACAGCAAACCCGAATATAGAGTTTGAACACATTGTGCGATTCGACGACGCTCGAATTTTCACTCCATCGGATGACAAGCGTAATTCCAATGTTGAACGATAGATGTCTCGCCAGTTCTACTGAATGATACATCTTGATTCGCGTCAATCGTGTGTCTCGCTTTTTGGGATCGGATATACGCGGAGATTTCTGGAAAATCTTGATTTTTAGATTTTGAGTAGTTGAAGAAAATTTGCAAAGAAAAGAGAGAATGGAAAGAATATAAAAAAAGTTCGGAAGTATTTGAGAAAAATATGAAAATATAAGAAGGAATTTAAGAAAGAGTTAAATTTCGCTTCAGTTCAATTTTCTTATTATTCTCTATTATAACTAAAATATAAATTTTATTTTAGATTCTGTTTACCCTCCCCGTATCAACGAATAATAATTAGAAATTCATCGATCCAAGAGACAGTTAGAGGCTTTCGTACATTTCATGCCCGGAAGAAATAAGTTTCAAATAAGTTGGCATGGCGGCCAAATCTCACCGTGAATGCATAACGATCGCCGTGTATGAGTGTGCGTCTCATTGTATTCACCATGGAAATCCATTCCATGTCCCATTCTAGTTCAATCGACTTCCTCCTGAGTTCTTAATTCCTTCCGTTCGGATATTCGCAAAAGTGCAAATGGCCTCCGCGTTTTCCGGAAGTCGAAAGATAGTCTTCGAGCAAAAGTGTACTCAAAGTTAGAAAACCGATTATATTTATAGTCGATTATATTTCTCACTGTTTTACCGTTTATAAAGTAAAATTTATTTTGTTTGAACTTGTACGGTAACTTTTGACTAATTCGAAAGATGAATTAATGGCTTGAACTTGTGAAATAATTTACACGCCTCGAATTACTTTAGCGCGGTAAAAGTTTCCGGCCAACGTAAGCATTGTCTACGAAGATTTATTCAACAATAATTAGAGATGTATCGTGCTCGATGTAAATATTGTAGCTGCGCTTGTTACAAGTTAAATTTATTCCGTAGGAAATTAAATGTGTTACTGCCGATAGTTATAGCTCGATTCTGGATTAATGGCTCGCAAGTGGAGTGAAAGCAGCGAACGAGCTGTGGATTTCACCTGTATTTGCGTAGCTTTTATCGAATCACCGGTCGGAACTAGCTTAAAAACCAGAGTAAAGTCTGTTATGGGCATCGATGACCACCTCGTTTCCGATCTGGAAACGTAGAGTGGTTGACAAGTGAAATTTCTGTTTATTAAAGAGGCTGGATTTTCGACAGTAAAAATTTATGTTAGACGTAAAATTTGAACAAATGGAATAATTGTTAATATGTTAAGAAATTTTTTTTTTTGTGAAGTCTTGTGAATTTTCATTGTACTTCATTTTATAGAAATCAAAGATTCTGAAAAAAATTGAATCTTAAGTTAAATATCTTCGTTAAAATTTCTCTTAAAAAGAATTTTTAATCATATATGAAACATGTCAGAATCTTTTTCTGTATTTTGTTCCGTTACAAATTCAATCTTAAAATTTCAAACATTCAAATTTTCATTCTCATTACATTTAAAAAAAATATTTTTCGTTTTATTGTTTATAAAAATTGGGCTAATAATTTAATACCAAATTTATTTAAATATGAATGATGAAACGAGTTAAATTTGCGATACAACGATAACAATATTATATAAGTTGTAATAATATAAGATATAATATTAATGAGTTGGTATAAATAAATTTGTTCTCAAACATTTAAAGATATTAAGCTGAACAGGCGAAAATATTACGTAGTAGACGCCGAAGTAAGTTGAATTTAAAATATCACCACCGTTAAACGGATATTTGCAATTTTCTCTTGAAGAAGAATGAAAGGGTAATTGGGAATAATTCATTCCATTGATGTTTCTATTTAAATGAATAGTAGACAGAATCCCATCGGCGGAAATTAGATTTCCGGAGGTGGAGAGGGATAGGAAAGTTTGTCACAGAAATGAAAACAGTTCCTCGGACTTATCGATTTCATAAGATTCTTTCCGCTGACTCGGTGATATTTTGCGGACCGAATCTTGATACTGTTTTATTATATATAGAAAATTCTTACAGCTCGATCTTGTATTGTATCATGTCTTATTACCACGTATTTTCCTTTCTGGCGATGATGACGTCATGTCAAATGGAAGAAAATTATTTTTTTCACTAATTCGATATTTTTCTTGAAAGAAATACATAATTTTTAATACTTTATAAATACTTAATATTGAAATTTTCTCACTAATATTTTTCGATTTGATTATCATTAAAAATGCTCTTCTTCCACAAAGATATCTATCATTTTAAAATATCTAATCACTTGTAATGGCTTGTATTAGTGATTAATTTTAAACTTTCTTTTTGAATAATTTCGATTTTTAAAAATACATCACAATTTAAGCTTCATACTTATACTTAAATTTATTATTCTTTCTATATTTCGTATTTATTCAAATCTCTGCTATATGTCACTGCTATATACACATTGTCTCTATATTTTATCATTTCAACTATTACAAAAAACCTGACCCATCCCACCTCTAAATCGCAGAATGGACCTTCTCTCGTGAATTCGTCATAATCATCCCACCACCACGTACGTAAAGAAAAATGAGGAAAATTAATCTCTAGTTAGACTAGATCGTAAAATTGGTAGGAATAGCGAATGGACTGCCGTTTCTGGAAATCGTGCGGTCGAAATTTTCAACTTGAAAAATTGTCATGCGAGCATTCGTTCCAAAACAGGAGAGGAAAAAAAAAAAAACAAAAAAATTAACTACATTCTCGTCAACTCGGTTGTTTAGCGTATGTCCCGCTGCACGTGTAATCTGTTCCGCATGGTTCATTTGCTGCCTCACTCTGACACGATTGTTCCATCGTAACTGGTAGATTTATAAGACTGATTTTACCGAGAATTGGAGTTTTCGTCGTGTTCATCGTTTTCTGTTTTTCTTTATAGTTTATATAAATTACATTGAACATTGAAATATTTTTTTTTAGAAATTTTTCCTGAAATTTCGTTCGTTTACGAAAAATTCACGATATCGATTTATCTTTATGAATAATCTTCGTTCAAAACAAATAATACAAATTAAGGTAAAACTTGCAAAAATTAAATTTTTAATAATCCTCATAGGACCGTTCACTTTATCGTCTACTTGTTTATTATATTCATATTCTGAAAATTGGTTCATTCTTATTGGACCACCGATAACATTAATTATAATTTTTAATTAAAAAATTTAATACTTATTATCCACGCTCTTTGTGCGAGAAGGAAAAGAAGTTTACCAGATGATCGTCACAAATTAATATTTATCTGCGCGTGGAATTAAAAAAAAAGAGAGAGAGGGAGAACTCGAACGCTAGCCTCGTCTGATCAATGCCGGGCTTATCCACTGCGCAGAAATCCTTCCCCCGTTTATTTCTCGTATGTTGCAGTTCAATCACTTTAAGCTCGTGTAAGCTGCTTTTGTATTTCCTGTTACTCGTTCGCTCCGGGCTTGCCATGCACAAAATTGAGCAGACTTACAGCCGATTTCATGTAAACGCATAAATATAAACCGCAAACTGGTATCCCCGGCACAATCCTGTTTGAAAAATAACTCGCGTTTGATTCGGTGCGGCAAAATGGAATCCCCGTTGAACCCGCTTTTCAGGGTGAACGCTTTGAAACTACGTTCTCGATTAGATTTTTGTTTTATCGTTGCAACCAATCTTTGCTTAAAATTTACCAATCTCCGCAATGCAACCGTGTGCATTGCAATCTCTTTGCTTAATGCGCGGAAAATTGTGCTCCGTGTATTTTGGGAATGGAAAATCATATGAAAATCGGCCAGCTCGATTTATCGGTATTGTCGATCGTTTCAAAATATTTCGAAACTGGATAATGTTTAAAATGAATACGGAACGATATGTTAAAAATTGGTTTAATAAAAATACAGGATGCGTCACAGGGGATCTTTCAAGCAGACAATTGCGAGAAGAGTGTCTATGAAATTGTCCGTGAAAATTAATATTCCACGCATATAAAATTGCTATTAAAAATTATTGAAAGTAATGAAAGTACGAAGTAAATTTCGAGTTCTCGTTTCTTCGTGGATCGATGTGATATATTCGCTTTAAATCACTCGCGAAGCCTTAATTTATCGAGCGGGGAGGAAGAAGCAAAAGTATGCGGTAATTATTCAGAAAGACTTGGAGAACTCGCAGTTACGAACGAGTCTCGTTTGCTGACCTCTCTCACACAGTCCATTCCCACTTTACGTAGTTTCCGGGGGAGTCGATCTGGTCAGAGTCACTTTTTACATCTGCTTGAATTACGTCGCCACGCTAACTTGTGCCCGGATCCCTCTCGTTACCTTTGCATAACTTCCCCCTTTTCGCGTGGGAATTGTTTGCTTGTTACTTTTGATTTATCTCCCCGCGGCCGAAATCGTTGGAGATTTCGTGGAAAAGAAACGCGATTTTTCAAAACATTTTTGCGCGTAGGATTAACTTTCGATAATTTTAAGGTCGAAAATGATCTCGAACGATTTTTTTTCGCGGCAAAATATTTTTTCTTTTGTTTTTTTCTTTTTTTTCTTTTTTTAATTTAAGATTAATAGAGAATCGAAGTTCTCAGAGAGATTTTTAGAAATATAGAGGATTTAATTCGTTATAATTGGATGCTCTTTTGATATTGGAAGCGGTGTGGAATTTAATTTTTTTTTTTTCTATATTCTGTAACGAGCAGGTATATTCGTTTATGCTGGTATTGAAATTATTTTAATTAAGTTTCGGGCAACTTTCATGGTTACCAACTAGGAACACGAAATTAATCACAAGTTAGCAAGTTATCGTGGAGAAGTTGAAATACGCCCTTGTATTTTATAATTATCCCATAATTATGCTCCAGGGCTATTACAAAATTAATATAGTTCATCGTTACTAATGATGGAAATTATATGGTTAGATTTGTTTCGTATAATGGTAATATCAAATGGTACTAATAGTATCATTTATTTCTTTTAAAATATTATTTTACTATTTTTATTTTATATAATTTATTTTTTCCTGGAAAATGATGTAATACTACTATTATTTCTAAAATCTTTATTACACATAGTACATAAATTGATACTAATTTTCAACTTGTATTTCCTCACCAACTCTCAATTCTTTTTCCACCAATTTCCTTAATTTCCTGCAAATAAACGACAATATAACATTACTTACGAAATCTTGCATAACTTTTGGGAACGTTGTTAACTGATTCAAATTTCTTTAACGAATCTAATAAATTAATGCACGTTTCATCGTTGTTCATATTATTTTCTCGACTTTCGAGAAATTCTTAAAAATACAGAGAAGAGGCTAACCTCAAAATGCATATTTCTGGAAGAAAAAGAATCGGCAAGCAGATCGGGGAAGCAATATTCAGACCAATGATGAAATTTATTCAAGGTTTAATGCTTTCGATCCAAGTCACAAGGTGGATGCACCTCTTTCCAACAACTTCTGGATGCATAATGCATCCGGTCCATCCTAAATCCCTTTCAATAGAGCGGCATTATTCGCCTTTAACGAACCAGTTCACCTTAATCCCCCGTTACCAGCACGGATTAAGTTAAGTGAAAGCTTCTTATCACCTTAACGATGATCGACGTCAGAATCTTAGGTCTGGATCGCTAAGTAAGGTTCTGTGTATGGGCCAGGGCATCCCTTTTACGAAGGGAATGACAACCGGTTAACTATCGGGATCGTCGAGTCACTTTGAAAGAAAATTGCTTTATGCAAGAATCCACAATGGAGGCTGATGGTGGCTTACGTAAAATATCTTTTATGACGCGTTTTTTGAGCAGAAGATTAGAGCAGAAGAATTTTTACAATTTTCTTTTTTTTTTTCGTAAACTCGAGACATAAAAAAGAAAAGAAAATTATTTAAAAAGATCTCTCTCTCTTTGATTGATGCAATTAATAGTTTTGTAAAATTTTTTTAATTTCCTCCCTTTCTTTCTCTCTTTCTTCTTTCTTCTATAATAAGATAAGATTTTACCAATTTCGAGGATTCTTTCGAGTCGACGATTCACATCGTCGGGATGAGAATCCTCACGAGACAGGGAAATCGAGAATCCTGGCAAGGATGGAGTCTGTCAGTGGAAGGTCGATAGGAAAGAGTATTGACGAGGATAGTTGGTATCGTAATGATCGAACACTTGAAGGTTTCGAAGGAAGATTTGTGGAGAACGAAATTGAGCTCCTCGAGTAAAATATTACCCTCTCTTTCATCCCTGAAAAGATTGTATGGGGGATGCCTTTTACGCGACAGGATTGTCTGCGAACTTTTTAGAAAATTTGGATCCCTGGAAAATTGAGAAATTTTCAATATAAATAAAATAAAGATTCTTTTCATTTCTCAAATTTAAACGGGATCAAAGATTTTATAATCTTTCTACATTTGTAATTATACTTATAATCTCAAAAGAAAATTTCGAATGATATTTCTCTTTAATTTATCTCATTTATTTTTAAAAAAAAAAAACTTTTCATCTTCACGTACACCAACAACGTTTATATTAAACCACATTCCCAAGCAATACTTAATTAAACGTCAACCATCACCTTGCAATTACCACGCTTGATTACAGAGTTTCACTTCCACCGCATTCCAAACGGTAATTAAATAAACGAAATCCCAGCGCTATCATTTCAATGGCTTAATTCATCAACAGCAACTCTTGATTTTCGATCATTATCCTCATGTCGAGCGTGTGCGTTAACTTATTTATTTATCTAATCTCTTGGATCCCAAACCGTTGTACAAAGACTTTGCTAATGGAATCACCCTGGGTAATTAAGTTTGCAAGATCCCCTGTAATTCTATTCCCGTACGCCTGTTATCTGTAAAGCAAGCGTTGCTTATCAGATAAACGAAAAACCGATGATAACCCGTGAACAAAATCAGAGATCAAACGAAACTGAATTTTTAATTTTTCCAATCGAAACAGAAAAAAGAATTTTTCGTTTGTCATCATTCATTTTTCTTTTCATTGTTGTCAATATACATAATTTTAATATATTAACGTGTTATTTCTATTTCACTAAAAATTCAAAGACAATTAAAAAAGATTTTGAAGTTATCTCTTTCTATTTTCTTAATTTTCTTTTTTTTTTTTTGAAGAAGAAATTAAATTATTGTCCATATAACTAATCAAAAATTTGTCGAGACATGGTATCATTCGATGTCTGAATAAAGTGCAAACGGTTGGTACGATAATAGACGAGATTATTTTCACGGATAGCTCGAGAATTGGAAAAAGTTTCGAATGACCGGATTATTGTTTTTCACCGAAAGGAAGGAAGGTATCGTGAAAATTGCCATGGTTCCCCGATGTCGCCGTTTGAAATTGAACTTTACGCGTTTAATATATACAGGGCTGTCAAAACGCTGTAAATCGAAATAACACATTGTGAAAGTTTCAGTTGGTGGAAGAAAGTTCCCATGCCACGGATCCGAACAAATTTCGAAGTTCCACGGTGGCGGAAGTGGAAACGACACGGAGGCGACGTTAAATCCTCCGATATGGAACACCGTAATTTGTGGATCGATATTTCGTTACGCTCGTCCTGTGTTTTCGTCCTATAATATTCGCGTGAAAACAAAAAAGGAAGAGAGAAAAGAAAATATTTTAAACGAAGAAGACGTGAAGAAGGGTCGAGACTAGTTAGATTTAGTAAATATATAAAAATTTCGAGTCATACAAATATCTTGGTAAAAGTAACATTTAATGCAACGTTATTATAAAAAAAGCAACTTACACTTTACAATTTTAAAATCGAATCAATATCCCAAAAGTTTTTAAAAATCGTAGAATCTTTAATTAACAACTTGATATTCAATTTTCCAGTCATGTCGGTTCGGTAAGTGAAGTTAGGTTACGTTACGACTAAGTTAAGATAAGTTGAAAATCGGAAGTAGTTAATACAGGAAAATTGTTTCTTGAAACTTTGTAGATCAAGCTAGTTTCACCTTTGATTCCCTTCAGTTTCGATTTAAGATATTAAAAACCGGGTCAACGTCGTTTTTCACATTTAAATAAAAATCAGTGACATCGAAAAATGCCCAATTACTACTACGTACGGTATCGGATTAAAAAAGGAGAAAAGAAAGAGGAAAACTCGTGATTCTCGTGGAAAACTCGTCTTATTATTAGCTATGCAACCGAGTTTTCGGCGCCGCCTTTCGCGGAATTAACCCAACGTCGTCTAATTAGGATTATCTATGGCCATCCCGTGAATTTACACTGCGAAACATCCAATTAAGGCGGCACGATAGACAATGGGGATTGCACAGCGGCGGAATTACGTTGCCAAGGACGGTCCCATGCAAATAGCCTTATGTATTCCCAGCGATGTACGTACCCGCGAGAACGAAACCAACTTGCGCTTGCGGAAATTGGAAAAAGAACAGATGGACGGGGAGGAAGAGGCAGGCGTCTTGAAGGATAGGTCGATGTAAGGCCGTTTTCCTGGCTGGAAAGAGAAGAAGAATAGGGTGGAATTCGTGATAATGCGAGCACGAGAATAATCCAGGTTGTACGTGGATTATTCGGTTGAAGGGTCGTGTATATCCGACTGGTGGTGGTTGTTAATTTTCGTGATTAATCAATGCGCCTTTTCTTCTTCGTTTTTCTTCTTCGTTGCTGTGAACGATCTTTATTCTCTTCGTATTTTTTTTTGTTACAAATTAAACAAATTATTGAGAAATATATTGTTCTCGTTGATTTTTGAGAAAAAGACCAATCATATAAGGATTGTTCGAAACGAGTCCAAAGTTTAAGGATCTTTGGAATCTGTGCCAAGGTTGAAAATGAAAAAGGAATTGTTTCACAGTTTGATCCGATAACCCAGAGTTTTGAATTTTAAGAAATTTTAAATCATTAAATTGTACGTTCTATCCATTCTATCTTTCTATCTATCTTTCAATTTCAATTAAATTTAATTTCATCTGTTCGTTAACCACTCGAAGGTTATACATAACACTTTCTTTTTGAAGTGCAATAGGAAGAAAGAAATGAATAAAATTGGAAATATGAATTGATTAACATTTTTCAGAAAAATTGTGAGAAATGAAGGTGTCCAAAGAAAAGAAATAGTAAAAAAAAAAAAAAAAAAAAAGAATAAAAATGAAAAAAGAAAGAAATATCTGAAGAGACAGAGAAACTTATTGCAAGGGGAATAAAGTTAAGAGAGAAGGAAGAATGACGGGAAGAACGTTACAGATTGCCAGACATGTGGAATTTCGCATAAAAATGGCCTCCGACGACAACTTTGCTCTCTTTCCACGAAACAAATATCCCATTTCGTTAAGTAGACACGAATTCATCCATTCTCTTTCCTTTTGTTCTACTATGATCATTGTTTTTAGTTATACAAACTCGTTGTACAGAGTGGAAGATGAAATAATTTCAAAAGTCATTTATTCAGAGAAAATAGTTTCATTAATTTTTTTTTTTTTTAAATGAATAGATTTGAAATTGTTGAAATCACATCATACCTCTTAATTGATTTAATCCATTAGTTTTTATTCAAAAAAATATATTAAGCTATTAATGTAGAGATATCATTCTTTTGAATTTTGAATATTTGTTCATGCTTTCCTTGTCTTTCGTACATTTTATTTTTTCTATCAAAAAACTTTTTAATAATTTCGAATGTAAATTCGTGAAGATAGGAAATTGATAATGAATTGAGAAAAATGTTAATGTTGTTTAATTTATTGCATCGAACGATTCTTTGAGTGTAATAATGACGAAACGATATTTCTTTATCGACATCTCGTGTAATATTAAATTATCAATAATATTGAGTTGTGCAATTTCAGCATGTTCTCAAGATACGCTTCGTTTCATCGAAATTTTTCACTTAATTTAAAATCTCTTGTACAAGAAGAAATGAGTAACGAGCTTATACGAGGAAAATGAAATTTTCGTTTGGTGAAAATTCTTACGTTTCAGCAGAATTCAAATGGATTTGTTATCTTCCATCCAAGAAATTTTCCCTTTTTCACTCAGTTTCTCGCTATTTTAAAAATTTGTTTTGAAAATATATTTATTATTATAAAAATTTTTACTTCGTAAATTGGTGTATTTTATCACGAATTACACCAATTTATGCAGCATTTCCACTGAAAGAAAAAATTCTTCCGGTTCTCATCAAACAATGGACATTCTTAGTTCGGTGAAATTCAGTGAAATTCTACTCTACTTTCAATATTGAGAGTGTAAATACAATTTAACCGTCCAGTTGTTTGGCAATCTCTCAATCCATTATTTTCGATCATATCAATCATCTAATGACGATTCGATAATTTCTATGCTTAAAACTATTGCCAAACAATTTTTCAACGATTATTTTATTCTAATAATCGATCGTTGTAATAATAGCTCGTGAATCGGTGCAAAAATAATCCAAAAATTCGAACGTTTGTATTTAAATTATTAGTATTTTTCACAGAATCTAAGAATATTATAAAATGTAAATGATTTTATAAACTTGAACATGCTCATTATAATGTTTTTTTTTGTATAAATTTTATAAATTAAAAAATAGAAATAATATTGCAAAATTATTTTCTATTAATATGACAAATTATTCTATTAATATGATAATTTATTATTTGTTATAAATTAAAATTTGATGAACTTGACATATTTTTTAATTAATTTCAGTGTGAAAGGAGATTATTAAAATAAAATGACGTTATAACATTTGTATTAGCAGTGAAAGAAACGTTGTTAATGGTCATTGAAATGCAAATTTAGGAAAATCATAGAAATTTGCATGTTTATCTCCAAGTTTTATTACAGTATCTTTAAGGTTTTATGTGCAATTTACATCGTTGTATGTATACAATCGTTTTATGTCGTTTGACGAACAAAACGTGAAAATAACGTAACAATTTCTATAATTCCTCCTTTAATGGATTTCATATGATGTATGAAAGGATATAAGTGGCTTTCAGTTAACGTTAAAAGCTGAAGATATTTCACAAAGTTATATTTCACAAGTAAATTGAGATAGAATACTTCATTCCCTTTCCTAGTAAAAGCAAATAAAGTTTCTCGAGTTCGAGTCCACGTTATATAGTAATTGAATGAAGCTGAAGAATTGCTGAATGAAATTTACTATAGACTGAAATTTATAGGCAAGACGAGGAATATTATATTTAATCCAGTTAATTAATCTCATATTTATTTCTATAAGATTATCATATTCTTGTGAAAATAAATTACAATTTTTTCGATATCTAAAAATAAATTGAAAATATTTCAATTCAATCGATCAATTGTCAATAGACTTTTAGCAAAATTATTATCATTAAAATGAATTCAATTAATTTTTATTGAAAATATTAGATATCTATAAGATCAATGATAGATGTAACTAAAAAGTATATAATTTTGAGGTTATGTCAAGTACATCTTACGAATCTACCTATTTTATATATTTCACATTCAAATGTTTCTTTTCTGACAAATATTTTCAAATTTCCAATATATATAATTTGCAATTCTTTCAAATATACCAAGAAACATAGTAAGAACGATTTAACCGAGTAATTCGAAGAGTAATTCTTTCGAAGAGGTACATCACTCCCTTTACATAATCTTCTTTACTTACACCGAATTCAGTTTTTTCCACTTATTTCTTTTCAATTTCCACAAACTTTTCTTCGTAAGAAAAACCTCCAGATACTTGTCCTCGTTTCATCTCTTAATGGTACAGCATTTCGCAAAGTCGATCAAGCCAGACAAGAAACCTGTCCAACTTTTTCCTCGATATTTAATAACAGTTCAAAAAAACGTGAACTCGCGTATGTTTCCAAGATAGTTAGTTTGTTCTTCGAAGCTGCGCGAGTAGCACGAAATAAAATATCCGAAAGTTAACCTCTTCTCTTCTCTCGGCGATCGCTTCGAAAACTCGTATTCCACTCGTCTCAAAAATCGTGAGATTCTTTCTCGAGATTCTTTCAATGATGTTTCTCCGATCTTGCTCCCCGAGATCTTATCTTTCATCTGGTTTCTATACCAGAGTCTCGAATCTCTTTTCTCCAGAATTTCTCTTCCTTCGTCTCTCTATCGCTTCCTCATTGGTTGTCATTCGTAACGAGCAATTAGAGGACGCCACTTTCCTCGTTCGAAGATCTTCCTGCTCTCTGGCAATTACTTAATTGTACGATCTATTGTGCTCGGTTTAGAAATGCTATTGATTAGCGTTTATACGGACGATTTCTTAATTAATCGAAGGAAACTTCATCGAAAAATAAATTGTTACTTGCACAACCTATCACTTGCATTATATTATATACAAAATTTCATCGAAAACAAGATTTTTAGGTTAGGTCGATTTCCCAAGACGATTAAGTTAAATTCATTTTATTACCTCGAATGAATTGATACACGTTTGAAAAATATTTATCTACAATTTATTTGCGAATTAAAACTTGTTATAAAAATTATTACCAATGATGGATTATTAAATACACGATAAGAGCTTCGTGAAATTAGTGAAATCCGTCAAAACGGGGGATATCTCTAACGAAATGGAAAAAAAAAAAAAAAAAAAAAGAAAAAGAAAAAAAATACGCGAGCAATCGATCGCAAAAAGTAAGGAAAACTTTTTTCAAGGAAGCAAGCTTGTTTTCGCTTTCCCCTCCCATTCTCAAAAATCTTCCTCTCGTGCTGGCTTTTACGAGGCATTTGCAGTTCCTCGGAGCGTAACCATAGGTACCTATCGTTTTACTTGCACGTGACGTGAACGCCTCGTAAAACTCAATCGGGAGAAGAACGTCTTTCCATCTCTCTTATCCTGTATCACCTCCCTCCCTCGAGAAATTTCAACGAGGCCAATTTACCGAGACGCATGCGAGACCTCCTGTGCGGTTGAAATCCTTTTGGTCCGGTTTCCGGTTGCATCCGCACAATTTCCGTGATGTGTTGGGAAATATTTTGTGTACACGATCGCCGTTCGTATTTTCGTTCGAGCACTCGTCCAAATGAAAATCACGGATCGAGTTTACGATTGGTCGGATGGAGATTATGACGTGTGATCTGGGTCTGCGTTTGAGAGTTCAGGGATGAGTTGCGATGCATTTTGTCTTTTTTTTTTTTTCCTTTTTTAGAGAAGAATCTTTTCTCTTTTTTTTTTTAATAGTTGGTAGAGAAATGAAAATTGTGAGCAAGTTTTTTTGTAAGATATTAAAAGGTTTTTTTTTGAATTTTAATATTTGCATTTGGTTGAATTAATTAAAATGAGAACGAGATCAAGTTGCATTTTTAATAAATGGCAAGAAATGCTTGTGATAAAAGTAGATGGTTTTTATGTAAGTATTCATATTCCATCCAAGAAATGTAATATTTTTAAATGAAATTAATGAAGATGGTGTAAATGCTGAGTTATGCATTATATTGTTTAATAAACAATGTAATAATGTAAATAAACTTTCTATCGAATACATAGTTTTCATAGGGATAAAATTATTTTTCTCTAGAATTTATCTAGAGAAATTTATCTTGTAGAAATAAATAATCGATCGATTGTACAATACTATCATTCACGATTAATATCCCCAATTATCTACACTTTCCATTCGCTGTATAAACGAAAAAAAAAAAAAACTACTTTTAAAAAAAGTAGTCTGCAAATATAATCAATTTTACCAATATAAAATCCAATTTCCCCAGTTCGATCGTTCTCAGCCAAACTTTCGATGGCAACATCCCCTCCCGCTCCTTCGTTCGAGTTTAATTTTCCAATTTCCTACTGCTTTCTCTCCGCGTTCTCGCGCAAGAAAGACGGGACCGTGCCCCCGTCTCGCGGCTGAATTCGTCCTGACTGTTGTTCGCACTCTTAATTAGCTAATTAGCCAGTTCACGTGGATCAGTCTCTCGAGTTCCATTCTACTCTCTCTGGACTACTCTCGGACTACCCTCCGATTCCAGAAATAATTCTTCGAAATGGCGAATTAATTCCGTGCTCGTCGCGATCCTTTTTCCACGTGATAAGTTGCGTGAAAGTTTTCTCGCTTCACGATTCATGCGCTCGAAGGGGTGTAAGCTGTGTGATGTCGACGGAATTATGTCGAAAGTTTATTCTCTGCCTCCATGCTTGTTATCGTTGCGTCGGTCTCTCTTTCTTGTGTGGCGGGAATCGGTGGTAAATTTGCATTTCGCGTGCTCCACCTTGCGATCTCTATCTAAGAGGGTTCACCATGTGAGAGGCGTGCACGCTTTAGGATCTTGGAAATGTTCTTTGAATTGCTTAATACCGTTGAAGGTTGTCCAATTGTTGTTCGATTCGTAATCTTTCGTGAATGTGGATTTGCGATTTTTTAAGAGGAAGAGGAAGAAGTTTGAATTCGCTTTTTCGAAAGAATGAATGGATAAACGATTGCAAGAATTATTAGAATATTTAAAACGAGAATTTTCTGAATTCAATCTGTCGAAAGGATTTATCAAAGACGAAAATTTTATATTAAACTCTCCGAGTTAAATATTCGTAGCTCTTTCTATCTCTCGAAAAATATAAAATCCTCCTCCACTTAGGAGGAATATGTTCTATGCCTCTTTTCGTGTTATTTCGCATAAATCTTATGATTATGACTAAATGCAGTTGCTTTTTCGAGCTAATCTTTTCATCCTGAATAATAAAACATTTTTTTTTAAAGAATTAATTCGAACGGAACGGTCTAACTCGTCTTTGGGCAAATCTTAACGGAACTTTGCTTTTTATCGATCGATAAACTATTGGTAGATAAGTGTATATATATTATTCGATTATTTTATATTTAACGATGCAATTTATCCAAAAAAAATTTTTTTTTTGTTTAAAATTCCTTTTATTAGTGGAATTCTTTGCTTGAAAAAGTAATTGCAAAGTTCCAAGAATACATTCTTTCTCCCTCTCTCTTTCCGTCTCTCTCTCTCTCTCTCTCTCTTTTCCTCATTTCATCGAGATGAAGATTCCAGTTTCATGAATAGAAACAAGTGGCACTCGTTTGCACAACTTCTAATGAACTATGAAGATGCAAAACGAGAAATAATGAGGCGACTAATCATTATTCCATGTTTTCCTTATGAGACTCGTTTTGAGTTTGCCAACAGTTGAAAAGCAATCAAGATTTTATATATATATATTGCTTTCTATGTGTGTTTGTAATAATGTAATAAAAACAAATGTATTCCGCAAAAGATTCTTGAAAAAGGTTATTTGTAAATGACTAATATTAATCTTTTCATATTAAGATTCCTTATTATTATTATTATTATTATTATTGTTTACAAATAAATCTTTATAACGGATGTTCGACATTTTTTGAATAAAGATTAATTAGATTACAAGAACAATGCTTAAAATACGGCGAAAGGATGTAGATATTTTTCTAAGAAATCAAGCAATCAATAATTAAAGTATTTCTTAATTTTCTTAATTTCTTTCATAAAATATAAAACTTTCGCCTCTCAATGTTTTCTCGATTTTGATATTTTTAAAATACTTATGATCGTATGTTTTTTCAAATATATAAAAAAAAAAAAAAAATTTCTCAAAACGAGTTGCATCCAACTTTTTTACTGTCCAATAAAGCAGCAAACTAGAACGGTTATTCACGTCACCTGCGCCAAATTGCAATCTTGCATTAGAACAGGATGTACTAAAATTTCAAGCATTCTTCCTCGTCAAACTCGAAACTTTTTTCCCGCCATTATGCGCAACGCATCGAGATCTTCCACTTGTATCATCGTCACGGATACACTCACACTACACGTGGACGGTAACAAGACGTTCCTTTTCCAATAAATACAGCCGTAATAATAATAATAATAATAATAATAATAATAATAATAATAATAATAATAATAATAATAATGATATCACGACAAGGAAGTAAAGTAAGGTGGATCATAAAAAGCAAAGAGAGAGTATTTTCGCATTACGCCAATGGCTCCTTGTATCTTCGTAATCCCATACAATTTTCCATGGATGAATAGCAAAAGCATATATATATATATTTCATGGCGAGGCCGCAATTGGGAGCCAGAAGATATTCCGGATATCGTTCTCGTGATAGGATGTAAAAGCTATGATATCGAGGCAGAATCTATAGTAGACGCAAGAAAACTAAATGGACTCAGTCACTTTAGTGAAAAAAAGACGAGAAGTTGAAGATTCTTTTAAAATGTATATTAAAGAAAATTTTGATTGTGGTTTTAAATATTTTTTGACATAGATCTGAAATATGCATCCAAATAATAGCAAAAATCTAAATCTAATTTGATTTATTATCTTTCTTCTTGTCTCATTGTTGAAAAATTGTTGAAATTCCTTTCGGATTTTTTGATAGTTTGATTAATTTTTTATATCTTTGCAAAATTTTTTTCGCAATTTGTTTGGAAAATATTATTAATTTAAGGAGAACAATTTTCTGTTGTTGTAATATAAAGAAAATTTTAAAATGTGTAATTAAAAATAAATAGTTTTTAAAGATTTCGTCATTAGACTATCGTTTATTAACGAAATATCTCGAAATGATTGAAATAAGAATAAAGCGATTCGCAAAGGGAGGTTGAAACAGAAATGAAAAGAAGCAGGAAAGTTTAGTTGTTATGCTTCGTTTTATGACATCCTGTTTTATTTCCTTGTTCGCAAGGAACGTCGGAAACATCGTCTTTTGTAGCTTGAATACTGATAAAAGAACGTGCTAGTTGATGAAAATTACAAGAATCGGAATTCCTTTTTCTCGGGATCGCATTTCCCCCTATTCCTTGATAGAAAGCCAAACGAGAATACGAAAAAAAAAAAAAAAAAAAGAAAAAGGAAAAAAGAAAAAAAAAGTTATTTCGCAACCTGATCAAGTATCGTTCCATTTTTCATTCGCCGCTTTGTTGTTAGCGAATATTACAGAAGCCGCCTTTATATTTTCATATCTCTTTGTAAAGGGATATAGATTCAAAAATATGCGTTGCACAGAAAGATTCCCAGAAAGATTTTACAGAAGGATATTTCCTAAATTTTTTTAAGAATCAAATCACAAAATTCACGATTATTATTGCGTCTAACTTTTAATCTATTCGTTTTAAAATTTAATAAAATAATTTAAATTCCCCCGTTCTCCTTTTCTCCTCTTTCATTTTTAAAGAGATTTAACTTTGATTAAAAATTTTCTACTCCACTTTTTCATCTCGAACAAAAGAAAAAGACGCTACGAGAATTCTAAAACATATTTTTAACTTAAATTCCTTAAGACAAGTTCCAACTAGCGCCCCGTCTAAAATAATTTCACAAACGAAAACTCTTCCCTCCATAACCTCTACGAAAGAATCGTGAAAAAAAGGGGAGGGGATAAAAAAGTCACTCAGACAACATTCGCGAAAAAAAAAAAAAGAACTACGAGCAAGTTCAGAGCCGTGAGATAAAAACTTGGAAGCGGCGCGGTGTGAAACTTGTCGAATTCCTCGATAAAACGACGAACGATCGCGTCGCGACGGATTTTTACAGACGAGAGAGGGCCTCGCCGCCTCTTTGAGCACGTTTCGCTCTAATTACGCGATGCAGCTACATCCATATGTATAGTTGGCGTGCAGACACGCCGACGAAGAAAGAGAAAGAGACCGTGAAGGGGTGTTGGATGGGGTGTTCACGGTGTTGCAACGTCGAATAGTGGTGGGAGGAATAGGGTGTTCACCCCGTTCTCGCCACATCTCGCGCTATGGCGAGAGGTGTACGTGTGCGTGGAACAGCTTCTCGAGTGGATACATCGGGTGGTACAATCGGCTGCAGAAGTTTGCTGTAATAAAAGTAACGCGCTGTGTAAAGTATCGGTTGAAGTTATGGAGGGTTGGAGAGAGAATGGGAGGGGTTGCTGGAAAAGGGAGTGGAGTGGTGGATTCGGATCGAGGAAAGGTTATTAAATGGGAGTTTATGGCGATAGTTGTGAGGAGGAGATGATCGGGTGGTAAAAGTCAAGGTTTTCGGTGTACGGTTGATTAATGATCGATTTTACTACTGGCAGATGTGAAAATAAGGTAAGAAGAATGTTCAAATTGAGAAATCATGATAAGATTTAGATTTGAGATTGGAGATGTAGAAAATTTGCAGAAAATATGGAAAATAATGTTGGTGAAATGATGAAGTAATGAATTTAGATTAATGGAGGATTACTTTAGGTAGATTTATGTTTATGGGCGTATGTAGAAAAGGAGATTGATTGAAAATTTTGTGTAGGAAATTCAGAATTTTAGATGGAATTGGGATGTTGACAAATTTATGGTTGATTTTACTACCATGATGTTTGGGAATAGAGAGAGAATGTAAATTAGAAGAATAATGAAAACTGTGGATTCTGGATTTATCAGATATAAATATGGAATATTTTTAGAATTGTTTTTATTTATTTATCTTGAAACATTTATTGATTTTTGTTACAATATTGAATAGTACAGATAGTATATATTGATTTTTTGCACGAGTGTGTTTGTGCAACTGATCAACTGTGAAAGTTGATAAAAGCGTTTTATCTGCAAAATATCGTCGAGAATTATTTAGCAATTTTCTTTAAACTTTATATTTTTTTCACAAAATTTTGTGAAATAATCATATTTGTATTTACACATATTTTAAAAATTTACTGTTAAATTCATTTTCAAAATGGTAATTTTTTGAACTCACACTACTACACAATTAAACAATATACGAAATAATTGAAATATATACTTTTTGTAATTTTATATTTCAATATTTTTCATATAATTCAAATATTTCATTATTTTCGTATCTTTATTGTCACAGTTTTATTATCATTGAAATATTTTTCATACATCATCTTTCACACATGAAGCATACTAGAAACTAAAATATTTTAATGTAATTCATATTTAATCCATCGTACATTACAAAACAAATAACATTACTTCTTCGAATTGTCGAATTACAAATTTTCAAAACATTACATATTTATATTTGTTTCTTTCATAAAATAATTCTTACACTATTTATACAATTTATACTAGTTTCACATTTTCGTTTACCTTCATTTAATAAACATTCAACATAGAAAAAGAAAGAAGCAAAAATTCTATCGCTGTGTAATTTAACTTAACGTTCCACATTCACCGAATCCACAATTTCCAAGCACGTATCTATGCAAAAATATACGTACACCGCAATTGTATCGCACATATTAGCATACGAAATTATGCAAAGCATGCAATTAGAGTGAAAATTTTACATTTCAATTTCGAAATTTTTTGAACAATGATTACACAACGAATCATGTTTAATCTTTTAAAATTCTCGTTAACGTCATCACTCGGTCAAATCTCATTTTTCTTCTCGAATCGACAATGGTTTCGCGATTTTGCATTTTTTTTTTTTTTTCGTCGAATCACTTAACGGACAACGATGGAAAATTAAATAACATAAAAACGACTCGTCCCAAGGTTAAATTTCAACTTTAATTATTCGAGATTGCACGTTCCGCGCCGCGCTTTAGAATTTCTGTTGCGTTTCGGGGTTGGCTTTTATCTCGCGATAGCGTGAACTTTTTACCACGTAATTGTAACCAATTTCAAGTTCATTTGCACGTGATAACGATCCGCTGGACTTCGTCTGACACAATCTTTTTTTTTTATGTGTGTGAAAATTGCGTTCCCTTTTTTTTTTTTTTTATTTTAACCTCGTGTTATTTTGTATTAACATTTAGCCAGCAAAAAATCTAGTCTGTGACAGCTGTTCCTGATATGACTTCTGGCGAATTTTTTCAATCCTTTTTTTTTTTTTTTTTAAAAAAATTAAATCTTCGCTTTTAAAATTCCTGTTGTAAACGAAACGTTCGTTCGATATAACATCGTGATTATTAACGCAGAAATTATCAAATTTCTGAAAATATATTCTATCTTTATTTGAAATTATCAATATCACGGAAAAATTTGTAAAGATTATTTATAAATATAAATTGAACGACGAATCTGAAACGTGAAATTGAATCGATATCGACGATGTTCGAAAGAATTCGTGTGAGACAATTTCTCGGTTATTATACACGGCATCGAGAAACAGCGAGAACAGCACTTTTTCTGCACGAAATTCCTTAACAAGAGTGGCGAGATCCGCCTACACTGAGTGGCTGATCCCTCTCGAATGCCTTGCCTCCACCTTTCTTCCGCTACTTTCTCTTCCGGGGACCCTTTCGTTCGGCATAGGGTGAAGATCCACCACCTCATTGACCCGGTGTCTAATGAGCGCACACCTGAGAGCTTCTAGACAAGTGGATCCGCACTTGTATCCACCTCGGTGTCTGGATACGGACGTGGATGCATCCCTATTCGCGTGTCGCCAACATGCGAATGCACGACGAGGGATGTTGATGTTGGAAGGGATAGACAGTGGAAATTATTTTGTACCTTGCGAAGGTAGAAATAATCGTTGAAATATATCTTCGAAACTGATATTTATATTTACATTTTTGTTCATTTCTTATCTTCGATTTGCGAAAGAAATTTGAATATCGCTCGTACAGGTGTTCTTTTTTCTCACAAATAATTTTTCACACAGTTTTCGATTATTCCGTTAGAAAAAGAGCAATTGAGGATTAAACGAAGCGAAAATTTAATTAAAATTCACACTTCACGTATGCATTGTGAGTGCAAAATTAATTTCCACGGTGTGATCATGTTTCTACTTCTACAAAAACTCGAAAATCTGATCTCCATTATAATTTCTAGTTAGCCACATAAATTACGGAACGAATATTTCATATACCCGAGAATCGAAAGGATAACATCTTCTTTTCACATAGACGCAATAATTATCCTGTGTTTCCATTTTTCATTATTCAACTTGGTAAAAATTTAGAAACGTACACGAGAGATGAAAAACGAACACTCACCATCATTCCTATACTAATTAAACATTTATTATTATCCGAAAAATTCGGCCATGCAATAATCTGACACGGTTCCTCTCCTCTCAAAATTGCAGAGGGAATTTGATCGAAAGTATTCTTGTCAAGGGGAAAGGAAAGATAACGGGAAAGTTAATAACTTGCAATTTACGCTTCGGAAACGTCACCCTCGGCCAATCTGACGCCCGCCACCCCCGCGTGGATGGAAATTTCTGCGGGGCCGAGGCTCGTTTCCGCGGCAGTTTGATTAAACTCCGACACACTCCGGGCAAAAATTCGGAAGTACACTTAATTATAGAGTGGGTGAAACAGGTCGGTGGAACTTGCGCCGATATTAATATCGCAGAATCGTGCGCGTTAAAGTTCCCTTCTCGCTTCCCTCGTTCTGAACCTCGCGTTTCGATCTCGAAACGTTTCCTCGATGTATTACAATGGCGTGACTACCGTTTCCGGTTCATCGAAAGGGAAGTTTCTTCGCTCTTACTTGTTTGTTTGTGTGCTTGTCGATCGCAGCTTGGAAATTTGGGGGACTTGTTGATTAAATATCAGTATCGATTCAGTTCAATCGAAATGAGGTCACGCGGTATTATTTGGATTTTGTTTGTTTTAGAGGGTAAACGATAGGAATATATGTCGAGGGGTGAAGTCTGTTTGGAGAAATTTTATTCGAGACGAAAGAAATGATTATTTTGAGAAATGAATTTTGGAACAAATTGAAAAAGTATAGGTTTGAATTTTCATCATAATGGAGTATTTTCACTTCTTCGTGATATTATTATTCTGTCCCCTGGCATGATAATTTTAATAAACAGTTATAAATAATATCACGATATTATTCTTCAATATTTATAATTCGTCCTCGTCCCCTTCCTTATAAATCCCCCTCCATTCTTAAATTCGACAAAACACGAAGTTATTATTATATATACTTCGATGAAAAACTCAAACAAATCTTTCTTTCGCAACATTGTACTCTTCCATTCTTCCGTTCTTCCTCTCCTCTCATTCATTTTTCTAAATCTACCCTTGACAGATGCACAATGAAACGTTATAAAATTGATATTGATATCATTTTTAAACTTCTCCTTTTTCATAACAATTATATCTTCACTTTTACGAACTCATTTAAAACTCACTCACCCATTAACTTTGGTTTTAACGATTCTTTTTCAAATCATCCTTTCATGGATGAGGGGGAGGGAGGAAAAAAAAACTTGTTTCAAAGGTGCAGCGTTTAAAATAGCGGAATAATATCGAATTAACGCCTGCGGCTGGCAGGCTACACGCTACAACGTTGAAGAGGACTCTTGGATAACTGATACCGAGTGTCATTGACCGTATTCTGATAATCCACCCCACCGATTCAAAGGACCCTTCGTTGTTTTTATTCCACCTTCCCCCTCCCTCCCCCGGTTTCGTATTCGCGACCACCTGTGCACGCTCTCCAATTCCACTTTGACCTATCGCTTTACCCCCTCGATTCTCGTACGGAAAATCGTACTGATTTAAACACGTGGAAATATAAATCCGCATGTTTAATTCTTTGATCGTGGTTCATTTGGTCGAGTTATCGTTTCGATTGAAACTCGAACAGAAGGGGATTTTATATAATTATGTCGTGGATGTTTCAGATGGAAAATGGAAAGTCTTGAGTGGAATTTAGTGAGGTGAAAGAAGATAGACTTCTGATATTGGATATTTAATAAAAATTGTATGAAAATGTAATTTAAGCATTTCTCTAAGTGGGAGAAATTAATCGTGTGAATGAAAGGTAATGTTTTGTTTCTGTAATTAAAAATTTTTAGAAATTTGTATTCCGTTCTAAAAATGAATATATATCTCATTGAATTTAAGAAATATTTTAACTATTTTTGTGATAAATTAATCTTATTCTATCGAAAATGAACTTTTTATTGCATAATTTAATCATTTTAAAATTCTTTTTTTTTCTTTACATACAAATTCCGCGTACTAAATATCATTTCATTTTAACAATGTTTCATAATAAGAGTAATAAAACGAGTAGTACAATTTTCGTTACGACAAAGGCTATTCTTTGAACGTTGTTTTTTTTTCCGCAGAAACATCGTGACATATTGTCATTTTACTCCTGGATGAATATAATTAAAAATATATTTCATTTTAATCAAGTTAAATTCTGAAATATTTACTTCGTTGAATATCTCGAAATAAACCGTAGCGCGGTAGAATATTAAACAGAAAATTTATATTCTTCTCCATAGTGCCGCAATCCTCTCGGAAAAATTGTATTTCCAGTTCAACAAATCTAAATTACTTTATTCGACAGGTTTATCACGAGTTCCACGTTCCAAGAATTAAAGGAATAATTGTATTGAAAAAAAAAAAAAAAAAAAGAAAAAAACTTCTCCGTTAGAAAATTTCTCTGAAATTCTATATAAAAAAATTTCTCCGTTGAAAGTTCTCCTCTCATCCTCACCTCCTCGACACCTTGCGCTTAGTATCTTTAAAATTTTCTCCGAGCGAGACTGGTACAATTTCCACCATCTTCCCGCGAACTCTTGTAACCGATATTCTTCTTAGGGAAATGAAGTTCGTTATCATAATTCGACGTATTAATAGTTTCTCAACTGAACCGTGAAATACGCTTTCGAAATCGCATCAATCTCCAATAGAATTCTTCTTGGCATTGACCGATGATACTAGATATAATGTAAAAAATAGAACGACGTGAAAAATTGAGAAAGAATGAAAATATACCATATCCGTTTGATTTATATTTATACCGAATCGTTGAAGAATATTTGTGGAACAAATTTTTTATTTGAATTTATCGTTCATATTACAATCTAATTTTCCATAGAAAAATGATGTTTTAAATGTGCACACATCTTTGTACTACTTTTCTTGAATATATGAAACAGAACTTTATGTGTTTGAAATGCAAGAAGAAACGGCAAAAAGGGACAATTTTACGGTAGATGGAAGAAAAAGTTGAATGGGAACGAATTTGATAAAGGATATTGACCATATATTTCGATCTGTCAAATAATATCGAAAGGATCGAATGATTTAGTGCACTTTTCAAGGATTGCGCTTCTATTGCGGACTATTTTTATGCTTTTCAAACGTTATCTGAATAAAACTACATTTCCAATATATCACGTTGTTTCCTTTATAAATAACTCGTAAATAACACTCCATTATAATTCTACACCGATATACAATATCGAGTAAGATATTCATTCTTCAACGATTTTATTATTGTAACATTTCTATTGTTTCAAAAATCCCCGTCAAAATAATGCAAATAAAATTAATATTGTAATAAATCAAATTTTTCTTTAATTTAATCAATACCGATTCGAAGGTAAATTAATTAATTTTGCTCTGCGTATTTTTTTCTTTGGTATTTATAACGAAGCTGATTTCTACAATATTTATAATATTTGTACAAATTTTGACTCGCGTATCTTCTGTAAATTAACTCAAATTACTGTCACAATTATCAATATTATCCTAATCCTATTCGGTGTAATCTTAAAATTTACAATTAACAATTATAAAAAATATCATACTATAAAATTTTCATTGATTAGATTCTACTCGACTTTTCTCTTTTCAAAAAATCCATAGCTTCGTTCTATCTACGCACGAATTCTGATATGGCTTTTTAACTTTTTTTTTTCTCTCCTAAATCGTTACTATCGTCCCTCGACTATAGATGCGGCCCTCGACTGATGTTTGCGGTCATCGGGCAGTCCACTTTTTTCCAGGAAATCGATAGCTTCAATTTCGCTACGCACTCGTCACGACAAGCCGGTTCATTTTCCTTTTGGACACCGGTATTTTTGCACCCTAGCTGAACACACAGACTATTTCTCCATGGATATATCGCGGTCATCTTTCATTCTTCCTTTTTTGTCTGACTTCTTCTTCTCTTTCTCTCCTTCTCCTTCTCGAATTATCTTTTCCGAGGGTTGGTGAAAAATAATTCGCAGAATTGAGATCTTAAATTCTATCTTGCATTGCAATAAGATTGCTTGATGAAGATTGTTTGATATTCTGGAAAATGTAATATAACACTCGAGACGCAATATATCGAAAAATTTTAATAATTTCGTAAATTTTAATAATAGCGTAAAGCGTTCACAATACTGACGTAAGAGTAATGTTTATTATTCGTGACAGCTCACCCGAATCTTTCTCGAGCCATGCTTGAAACAGTTTAATTTATTATCCTTCTTTCAGAACTTTTAAAAGATCCATTATCGCGATTATCCAGGGAAGCTTCTACTTCATCCTTTCACTCTTTAAAAATTCGTATCGTTACATTATTCCTCGTCTTTGCTCCAATTCTTTAAAATACTCGCAATCTCCCTTCTCGCGCAAGAAATTCTTCTATTTATTTACTTTTTTATTTTACTCATCCTCCCTCTTTTTTTCGTTTCAAATTAATCTCTCATATTTTCCACGTGCAATTCACAATTGTCTCCGCGTCCTTTTGAACGTTCTCCATTTCGATGTTAATTAAAATACTTTCCCTTCTCCGTCGAAAATTTGCCAGTCGAGCAAATAGGGACAACCTTCTTGGGCAGAACTTCGTAGATTCTCTTCTCCCTTCTCTTCTTTCTACCCCGCATCAGGCAGATTATGGAATCGATTCCTCGCCGGATCGAATTCCTCGCGGGAAGGTGTCTGAGAGGCGAATTATTATCGAAGCGCAGGGACAACTGGAAAGGTCGAACTCTCTCGCCAACTAGGATCGAGATTAAAATTAAATTATCGGGTAGGTTGGCGGATAAGTTGGCAAAAAGATATGATCGAATCGGTTATCCTAAGGATAATATGGATAATTGAATGAATTATGGAAACAGCAATCAGCTGAAAGCTAATCTCATCTGGGGCAACGGGCCGGGTAATTCATAAATAAGACGGGATTTCGCTTCGTTGGCAATCTCTGCTATTGCCTTTTGCCTCCGTTACGCTTCGTTTTCCACTCCTTACAGAGTTTCATTTGGAGCATCGGTTAACCTCTTTGAGCTTCTTCTTTCCTGTCTTTCACGTGCGAACTGTTATTTTTATTTGGTATTAAGTTGTTCGGATCAAATCATCGTTAATAAAAAAAATGGATTTACGTAATTGTGTCTTTTTATTATGGAAAAATCGAATTTAAATGAAGGTATTTTTAAGTAATTTTTTTAAGGATCCAGTACTGAATTACACTTTTCACAATTGCGATACCTTTACTTCAAAGCGCTCGCCATTGATCCCCTTTATTCCACCGTTAACAATCAACACAAATTATCCCCTCATTAACTATCGCTCTTGAAATTCACACGATTCAAGCAATCAAGCCCAGTTTCGAACAGCAGCCAATCGAGGCCCACAGAGGGAACGTAATCCTCTTGTCAATCACCTTTCCCAATAAGCTTTCTCCTCCTCGTTCGTCTACGTTTATCCTCCGTATTCCAAATTTAAATTATTCTCCAACACATAATATCCCAACACACATGTATTCGAAAGATTCAAAATTCCACTTTTTTAAAGAGAAAAATCTCAAATAAGTAATTTGCTTTGGGGAGGAGAAAAAATGAAATAAGTTCGAAACTTCTGCACGCGATTAATTGTAACCACTTCCATTACAAAATTACAATAGAATTAATGTTTTCTTTATAATCAATCAAAACGTGAAAAGAGAATCCGATCAGGAAAACAAAAATAAATAATTTTCCCCTTAACTTTTCGGGGTAAAAAACGCCTCTGCGTGTTATTAAGATGTTAATTGCGCCAATTTCTTTACGAAACTTATTGGAGTTTCTAAAATGCTTGTGCAAAACAAGGGGGAGGGGGAAAAGTTTCGAAGCGAAGGCATACTTGGCAGGAAGAATAAAGAATAAAGAAGGGCGAAAGTTAGGCATTCTCTTTTGCCGGAATTTCCTCGGGGAGCGTAAGATCAAAAGTTCACGATAGATCGATATGATAATGAACGAGGCTCGTTCAAAGGTGAACGTGGCAGTCGTGTAATAAGTGCGAAACGCAAAGGGATAGGCGAAACGTTATTTTTCGTTCCTTTTGACTTGCGATATTCGTGTGAAGTGGTGAAACGAGGCTGAAAAAAAAAAAGGAGAAGAGGGAGAAAGAGAGAGGGAGATAGAATATCGACGAAATGGCTTCGATTCTTGTTATCTTTTTTCTTTTTTTTTAAGATATATATATATATATTTTTTTTTCTTTTTATCTTTATCTTCGGTGACAGATAAAATTCCGCGGTATTTTTTTTTTCGTACGTGCTTTAAATCGTATCGAACTGTGCACTGCGAGACAAAGTATGTTTCATACGCACGCAAGCGAGTTATTTTTGTACTTTTATTGGTTTTCCTTTTGTGTCGACAGCGCGCGCGCGCGCGCTTGCACACTGTGCAGCTTTCCCTTTATACGTGTATATATATATATGTTATGTTTTATGGACTTTGAGAAATGCATAGAACACGTTGAAAGTTCGGAGCTTCATATGAGATTTAACTTATCCTGTCCCGTAGTCGTTATTCAAGATTTTTAGCTTTTTTTTTTTTTTCACCTGGAACGATCGATCTTGAAATACCTTCTTCTGTGTGATATTTCGATGTATCCAAATGCATCCATTCATATGTAATTTGAAATAATAACAGTAATTCGAACGTATATAAATAACTTTTACTTCTGCGTAAAAGAGAAACGAGAGAATTTTCAGCGAACGCAAGGAGGCACAAAAGAAGTTTGATCTTGTCATAGATCTGGGATTCAATCTCGATTGATAAAAAACCGTTTTTCATTACCCGCATTACCGATCGAGTCGCTCGTGCACGCGGTGCATGCGACCGATTTCGCTGAGTCTGTTCGACGTCGTTGGTGAATTCGATGAAATAGGAAATGACGCAATCTGAGATCCTTCCCTTCTTATCTGGACCGCACACCTTATTTTTCGACGATTCGACGGGATTTTTATATCTTCAACCCTAGGGAATTTCACTGGGTAAGAGGGATCTCTGTATGACAATTGACATCGGACCGTAAGTCTCTATTGAATAAGGTTGGAGCATGCAATAAAAATGTGAAATATGTAAAATATTTGATTTTTAAATTCTCCAAATTCTCTGAGATTCTTTGTTTAATTGTATTAATCTCATAAATTTACCGTTTTACTCCTTAACTTTCCTAAATTCCCCAAAGAATTCTCTTTCCTCCAGAAAATCTTTCAAATTATCTTCATTCTTCGAACTTTTCAAACTTTTCTCTCTCTCTCTCTCTCTTATAATTTGTATACTTACCTATCATTCGACCAACGATTTTTTCGAACAATCCCAAGTAAATTTGTCGTAATTATCAATTTTATTCACGGTTACGTTTCAAATTCTCAGGGAATTGAAAGAGAAATGAAAGCAGCGTATACCAGATGCATTGTTAAAAGTTTATGAACCGATAAGACCCGATAAGGTGTCGAGCGTGAAAAAGTTAAACAACGATGCGAAACTCTAGTGAAATTCAAGGCGCGAGAGCGAAGAATAATCGTGGCCATTCAAATGTAGCCAGGCAAGAACTAATAAAATCTCTCCGCCTTTTCTGCCTCTCCTATCTTTATCCGGAGAGGAGACGTCGCGACACTGTTGAACACGTTTCCTAGCCCCGAGCAACCAATACCTCGTATCGACATTTTACCCCGATAACAAAGGACCATAGTGTATTTCGTGCGTTCATAACGATGTCGATTCTACTTCGGTATCGGTTCCACGTGATCCACCGCGTTTTATTAAAACGTTCTAAATGACGAATTCTTTTTACTTCAACTGCGTGCAACTCGTATCGTTATTTTTCGTTCGTTATCGATCTCGATGATCGATGCTCGAAAGTTCAGATTTATTTAATGCAATATAATTGAAAAAAAAAAAAATAAGAAGTTGAAGAAAAATTTCTCTTTGTGTAACTTGAGAGATTTTTTTTTAAGAGAAGATTTTCTTTCTTTTTTTTTTTTTTTTTAAAGAATTTATCTCTTGAAACGTTTTTATTCTTAAATTGTATACTTCGAATGAAATAATAAATGATTATTAAGTAGAATGAAAAAAATAACTGAACGAATAACGCTGAAATTTTTAATAATTTCTAAATATTTGGTGATATTCATAATAACTGAAATAAAAAATTTCATATTTTTCGAGAGTAAATGTTTTGACATGAAAAATGAACAAGTTTTTTTTATAATGGAATCTGTTTTTAAGAAGAGAATAAACAATTTTATCGCAATTTTATATTCGTTATTTTCGCTCGCTCATTCGTTCGAAATTTCACATTGCGCATACAAAATACTGAATTATGTTTTTGTTGTAGCTGTATCGGAAATTTAACTGGTTTTTTCCAACAATTAATACTTTCAATGATGAATTTTTTTCTCTTTTTTTTTTTTGTTTTTTATGCGTTCTTTTATTTCTTGATATTTCGCGTTGCGTTTAACAGTTCGCAACAGTAACTGAAAACAAATATCGATTTCACCACCGGATGTTACTGACGTTATTTATTTTTTCCACGTCCACCAACAAATTAATTATTCCGTGGACGTTGACTTATTGTCACTTTGACATCACATGGATGATACAAAAATATACGCAAAGCGGAGAAAATAGTACATTTGTATTCTTCCTTCGTGATCAATCTTTCATTTTCCTTCTCGAAGAAGATTAAAATTCCATTTTCCACGTCTCATTGATCGATAACGTAATCGACATTACATTAAGAGAGAATATTCTCTTCTTTCAGAGGAACGAATTATATTTTTAATCATCTCGAACGGCAAAATTCTACAAACATTCTGGTGAGCAAATTGAATCACTATATCGAAATTTATGCAAATTATCCATCCATCCATTTTGCGACCTCATAAACTGTTTACTAGTCTGTTATCGTCGTGTTTTCCACAAACGATGTTGACGGTCGGTGGAAAGTTGGCCATACAGAACTTTTAATTCGCAACAACTTCGGCCAACGAACGTTGGTGTGAACCAGGCCCGATAAAATTTAAATTCGACCGCTGTTCACAGCTTCACTTTAAATTCATACACTTCCCTCCAAGTCCCCGCCAGTTGGATACGGTGTTTGAGCGTGAACGCGCCAAGTAGAACGCTACCAGCGCTAGTCAGACAGCCGTAAGTAATTTCACACCCGCGGTTTACGCTGGCCAAAACGCGTATTAACCCGCTTTTCATCTATTTGCCAGCCACGAACCGGCTAATTTTCCATTCGAATTAAACGGGACGTGGAAAATTCAGCCTATTAACGATCCATTCTATAGCGTTGAAACCATATGGCGGCTTCTTTGCACGCTTGATAATTTTCAACTTGACATTTTATTTTTTTTTTTTCTTTTCAACGGAGGAATTTTCAATTAAAGTATTTGTGCTCCTTATTTGTGTTAAATTTCGGATTAAATTGGTTTATCTCTGTATTCAAGATAAAATTATATAATTTTATATAATTTTGTTTGTGAATAATAATAAATAATTATTTTGTATTTTTAATATTTTCAACTGGGAATTTTTAATTTTAACTTCTTCTTAATCCCAAAAATGTCATTTTTGTCGTTATTAACAGTTTTAATTGGGAATTTTTTACTTTTAATCTTCTGCTGAAAATGACGTTTAATAATTTTTGCTTATCAGGTGTTTTAAATGATACGCAATTTTTCTATATTTTTTATTTTTTATCGCGTATGTCGTTAAAAATTCCAATACGTGCAGCACCTGTTATATGGCAATATATTTTTCATTTATCGTTAATTTGTGGTTTGCTAAAGTTATTAATAATTTAGAGCAAATTTCTCTGCGTATACAACCTGCGTGTACAATATACGACAGTGTAGAAAACCTGATAAATAATTTTAGACCCTTATGAACATAATCAGCCCCTCTTATATTATTTATTCCACTATTTATTCCCTGCTACAGCTGATGTATATTCAATTTGTAATTAAAAATGACCGTTGATTGAAATTCGAATTTTCGAGATTAAATTTCCGACGAAATTGTTGACGCGCGACACGTGATTCAGTTTCTCTTCGAAATAGTTTCATTTGAATATTTTTATGGATAAATAAGTGACACAAATGGGATTATCGAAATTTCATTAGATCGATTATTGCTTTATACATAATCACTTTGCTGATTTTAATATTATTTAAAATTATTATTATATATCTTAACTTCAGTTTTTTCGTATTATTACACATTTAAGATTTAAAATTTGTTTACTACTGTACTTGTTCCATGTACAAAAAACTTTCAATATCTTTTTTATACCTGTACAATCAACTGTACAACATCTCGAAACTCTATAAATTACCACTACACCCGATTTTTCGCTCCAATTCATTGAGGAGATTGTTAAAAATTTCACTTGTTGAAAATTTCAAACAGCAGTTGGCAAACAATACGCTCTTTATAATGCACTTAGTTTTAACTCGATATCTCAAACCGTATTCTCGAGACGCAGGCATAAGGAATTCTGAATGAGCGGCCTGGAATTCTTGGAAATGATCTGACCCACTTTTCCCCTTTATACTCGCGTCTAATAGTAATAGTGGAAAAAAAAAAAAAAAGAGAGAGAAAAAAAACTGATGCCTCAGCGTCGAGTCTGACTACGGGACGCGTGTCGAGCTTGCGGTAGGTCAATAAGCTAGTACGAGCGAGAGACTCGAGCGTGGAAAGAGGACAGCGATAACGAAATATTAAATATCACGTCTCTCTTCTGATTGCGAATATCTCGAAAACGAAACGTCATATCGAAATGAAACGAATGAAAAATCATTGCAAAGAGAAGAATCTCTCTCTCTCTCTCTCTCTCTCTCTCTTTATCCTGCGATATTTTTAAAAAAATTTTTTACAATTTCAGAAGACAAGTAAAAATTTCCTCACTTATTTATTATTCGTTATTCAAGGATCTTTATCATATATCGCGTTTATTCTCGCGAAATTATCATCTTTGCACGGATGAATAACCCCCTTCCTCCTCCTCCCTTCACTTCCAACGAATCAATCGGAAGCATTCCAGCCGCGACGACGTCCACACGCAGCATCCATATTGCATTACGGCCCCCAGGGAGGGACGATGACATACAGTGATTAGTCGAGCGGGCGTAACGCGAGTAAATAATTTCGCATTCCGGGCGTTTGTCGTTCCACGGCGTCGATGACGTCTCTGGTGCGCCGTGTGGCCGTCGTTTAATTAACGTATGGATTATGCCGTCGCGGCCGAACGACGCGCGCCCCCGAAACATCGCATTAATCATAAACAGTGACCGGCTCCGTAATTCGGTGGGGGATGAATTGCCGGCCGTGGCAAAATTCATCGGTGCACTTAAACTGGCCCACCCTCCGTGTGCGCGATCGAGTTTAATGCACAGCGAAACGGAAGTGCATAAATAGCGTATCGATGCTGCGCTGGCCCACGGGCGGAGGAGGGGGGGAGGACGATTTAACGTTGGACGAACGCTGGCGCGAGATTGATATTGAATTATGGAAGTTTCGGCGGTTAGTTTGATTTGGGGGAGAGGATCGAGGAGACGCAGTGATTTCGGCTTCGTTTCACGGATGGAAATTGTTGTGGAGACGGATGGGTTGTCGACATGGACGTATCACGTGGTATGCTCGTTTTCTTTTTTTCTCTTAAACAAGAGACGAACGTAAGAGTGAAATTCGAATTAGGCTTCGTTCTTGTGAAATCTGATCTGCGTTTGACGTATTTGGAGAATATATAGAAATAAATATCGTGAAAATTTGATGGGAATGAAGAGAGGGGAGGGAGGTGTTGCGGGTTTTAACTTTTGTATTCCAACGGTATTCTCTTTTCCGTCCCTCTCCTCGTTCATTATTAATCTTCCCGCGCAAAAGTTGGCAACGTCGAGGCATTAATCATGGCAGGGCATCGTGGTAATTCCGTGGGACCTACTAATCACGGGGCAAGACCAATTAATTCGTGGCGACGTGCAAGGGTTGGTGGACAACGCGATCCCACAACGTTGTCTGCGTGCAAATTTTCGTTGTACTTCCGCCCCTCTTCGAAACATGTTGTTAGGAAAGGGACTCTCATATTTCCAGCGAGATTTCTCCGTGATTTAATGCCACTTTCTTCCGTTTATTTTGTTCAAACTGAGAGAATTTGAACTTTTTTTTTTTTTTTTTAATTCGATATTCAAAATAAATTAGATTTTCGGTTGGAATCCAAGCAATATGAATCGAGAAGAATCAAAAGGAATGGAAACAAATTGAATCTCGAAATGACAGATATTATCTTCGATGACGTAAATGTGTTAAACAAGCGTAGAATGTGTGACGCCATACTGTTAGTACCCATTTCTATCGTTAGGTGGCCATGATTATGATCCAAACCACTATGGTCGGACTATATAGCAGCGATAGTGTTGACTATCGCCACTAGGCGGTTTCAAATGTCACCACACTTCACGTTAGTCATCTACACTGTTAATATATAAGTGGACCAAGTAAACGAGTATCCTTCTGTTTCTTTCTATAACAAAATGATAGATTACGGATTAGTTTTGTGTCTCTGATTCTTTGGATTCTTATAACTCTATTAAACATCTAAATTTATACATTTTCACAAAACACAAAGTAAAATAAAATTGTAAGAAGTTAAACTAACAGTTAAATGGGAGTTTATTTACAATAGTAACATAAGTAAGTATATATTATAGTTTTAATTAATAAGTGCATAAAACAAGTTGATTTCGAACATAAGAAATTGATACATAAAATTACTTTTTCAGAGGTATATGTATGTCATCAATATCTTTTGTCAATAATCTTCTTTTGCACAAAAGAAAAAAATGTAATTTATTCGTATCTCTGCATAATCCAAGCATGGCATCAAGAAACCTCCTCTCCTTACAAATCCCTTTCGTAATATTCGAGGCCACAAAGAAAAATTTCCTTCAACTTTTCCAATAACTCACCAACAAACGTAAATACTCGGGTCTTAACAATTCTCGAACGTTTCTCAATAAACCCATCACGGCAATAAGAATGCTCGAACTCCCGTTTCCCCCTCAGGGTAACGTTCGATTTCCTTCGATCCAAGGGAAATTTCAATGGCACGAGTGGGTTTTCCCGTGGCGAAATTTCCGCCGATCCCATAACCGTCTCACCGTGGCATGAATCGTTCTCGAGTATCCTGGATCGGTGGATTCCCGTTGACGGCCGAGGAACAAGCAACTCGAGGAGAAAGAGAGAGAGAGAGAGAGAGAGGGGGGGAGCCAGTCACGTCGATCGCGTGTCTCTTCCTCAAGGTCCATTAGTCTCGAATCTGCTGCGGTTCCAGAAAATTGTTCGACCTGGATGGCTGTTCGATGTCGTTGGAATGACGCTGACAAAAAGGGGAGGGGGGGGGAAGAAAAGAAAAGGAAAGGAAAGGAAGAAGGAAATGCGAAAAAGGACGAGAGAGATGGGTAAACGCGAAAGAGCAGTGGGTGTTCCAATAAGCAACTGGAAACTTGGACTGGTTCCAAACAGGAAGTAATACCGGGATTCTAGTGGGGACTGGCAGCTTCTTCGACAAACTGTGCGCTGTCTACAGCAATAGTTTCGCGGCGGTTAACGACGACCATTGTCTAGAGATGCCGATAATTATGTTAGTTTGCTAGAAGACTTGACAGTCTTTGGGATATGGGATAACGAGAATGTTTCTTTTGATAGAGGTGTCGTTGGATTGAAGAAACTGATCGGATTGAAGAGATGAGTTTAAATGAACGAATGGGGATATGTTCGGTTTGTGATTTGAATGTTTGTTTCTCGAGTGAATAGTTGACTCTTCTGACTGTTGAAAGTTATCTAAGTTATCTATCTAAAATTATGAGGATGTGAAAGAGGTAGAATAAATTGCACGAAAATAAAAATAAAATTGAACGATACAACGAGATACTGCATTGAATGAATATGGTTTCTGAAGATGTTTTATCAAATTTTTTTTTTAATTTATCTCTTTTTCCTTTCTTAAGAGTGATAATTGGATAATTGAAAATCTAAGTTAAATCTAAAACTAGCTCTTTCGCCTTTTTTGAAAAAAATTGTTCTTGTTTCCAATAATTGGTGACAATATAAGTCATTTAGTTTGTTATATAGTTGGTTATATAATTATTAATCTGAGGTAGATAGATGTATTATTTATATTTTTTAACTGTATACAATATAACTTTATCTTTTTCTATCGATGCCAGAAATAAGTTTCAATAATTTGTAACAATAATATATCTGCAATTCAATATTAATTATTTTTAAACTTTTTTCCCTATGAAATATAATAATATTTATATTGAAACTTTGCTCAATTTTTATCAATTTGAATTTGAACATTTGAATTCATATCCTAAAATTTTTTATAGATTTTTATAGAAATATCAATTTGCCGAAAACGAAGCGAAACATTATAATTTTGTGAATTTTTTTTTTTTTTTAGTGTAAATTTGTTCGAAAAATATGAAATAACAAAAGTTTAGTGATGAAAATTTTACCTGAATCTAATATTTCAAGAATTATATTCTTTTTATAATTAAAAAATAGAGAATACAGTTAAAAAGTTGAAACTATAGAAAAAGTATAATAATTCAATGTTAGACACTTTTTATCTGCTTTAATTAATTACAAAAGAAGTTAAGAGCATTGTTCGCGTAGAACAACATTTTCTAAAGTATTAAATTTCTGTCTTTTTAAAAGGTAACTCTCGGATTTCGAAAATAAAATATAAAACTTTTAAAAAGTTATCTTTGCAAATGCCGTTACTCTGCTACAATTATTTATGCTGGTACCCTTTCATGAAGGACACAGTAAAACTGTGCAAACGTCATACATGCAGAAAGCTTTTTTGGTGAAACCGTTTAGTAAATAAAATTTACAAACCTTTGAATCTTTTCATTTAAATCTCCATATGTCATAAACTACACTTAAAAAAATTACTTCTGTTACATTTATTAAATATCATAATTCACAATATCATGTATAAAATTCATATATAATGCCAATGAAATTTTATTTTTAAACTTGATTCTGTTGTATTTTTTTTTTTTTGTTACAATGAAATATGGATTTTCCTAAAATTTCATAAATATTTTTAATTCTATTTTTAATTTAACGAGGTATTTTATTATAAAATTTAAATCTTCGTTTTCTTTGCATTTAGATTATCTCTAGAAAAAAGATTTCAATTCAATACAATAAATTGGAACTAATTAAGAAATAATTAAATCTTAATACAAAATATGCAGCAAAATGAAATTAATTTAAAATCAAATTTACCTTTACAGATATAGAGTATATTATTTTGCCTTTTCAATTTGCAAGATATTATATTTATTTTCAATTAATATCCGTTGCTCTTTCACCAACAAATTTTTGCCAAAAATATTAATGTCAAATCTATTAAATTCATTAAATTCATTTATCTCAATAAGCTATTTATTAAATTATTATTTCCGATAATATTAATTTCTCTCAATGAGAATTTTCTATATTTAAAGCAAAATTGTACAACGAACCCAAAGATAATTCGAGTAAAATTTTGATATAATCTTTTATTTTATACCTTTACCTTATCTTAAGTTCGATAACAATATCGATAAATCGCTTTGAAAAATTTATGCATTTAAAGAAAATAGGGAAAAAACACAATCGAAAATCTTGATTCGACAACCAATTTTTTTTTTTTTTTTACGAGTGATTTTCATACGTTTCGAAAGATTGCCTCTCGACAGAAAATTCTTCGACGCGTTGAAGCATTACAACATTAGCTCTCGAGACCGGGACACGGAAAAGTCTCTCTCGACGCGAGTGACGCTCGCAAATTCGCTTTCAATGCTTAACATCAGCTGAAAAAATTTCGCGTGTAGAAATTGGACGGAAACGAGAGAGCTTGTTAGTGGCGTGAACCAACATTCTAACCAACATTTAACACCGACACACGAGACACGTCTATTCGTTACAAGTAAACATAACAATTCATCGTGGACCTTTTTCTTTTTTTTTTTTGAATTGCGAAACGTGTTGCACCTATGATCGCACGAAGATTTTATTTGTGATTGCGTTGAAGAAGAAAATTCGAAGAGATACGTTAATTTTAATTTAAAGTTGTGTGTACAAAAGAATATTATAATTTTACGTTTCTCGTTAAATTTTCTCATCTTTTTGATTTCGATGAAAAATTTATAAAAAAAATCGAAAGAAAAGTATTTTTCATATTATCCAAAATTTGCAATCATCTGAAATATGAACGAATTCGTGACGAAACAATTGAGCGATGCATGCAGGAACAGAAATTCATTTTACTAAATTTGAACAAAAGTTTACTCTGGCGACAACCGTAGTTTGTTTCCGCTTCGAATTGAACGAACTTTTGCAACAACTGAAAATGTTTTTGTCTCTAAAAAAAAAAAAAAAAAAAAAAATCCACCACGTGTATACAAATTATTACATACACGCGATAAATTAATTTATTTTTACGCATTATGATTTAATAATAATATAAAATGATAAAGATTACGTTTCGTTACGTTTCCACTTCTCTGGTGTTTTAAATTTTAAATTGGTTATTGATTCGATTGAATACTTTCAATTTTTAGCAACGATTTTCGGTTTTATTAAATACATTTGACAACGCGATAACAAAAGGGGTATAATGGGAAGGAATATTTTATGGATTCGTTATATGAATAGAATATTTGAATTACCTCGATACGATTCACTGGTTGTATTTATTGATTAAAATCCATAAACTGCCGTTGCTTTTGACGAATCGTCATTGGAAACGCGATCAGATAGAAAAATTTATTGGCCATTTATTTACATGGTTACGTGTCAGGAATATTTGCTATACGGAATTGACGCAATTTTTAATGGCAAACGCTGGTTAACGCTCAACCCGGATTGTTTGCTCTGTCGCTTTATTTATGACGCGTCGTTGCCGATGAAAGAGATAAACAAAAATGAAATTTGCCGTTGATGGTTTATCATAATGGATCGTACAATACACGTGAAATACAACGATTTCGAGATGTAATAATTTCATCCCTCTCAATAATTTTAATTCCTCTCGTGATAATTCTCTTCTCCTTTAAATTCCTGTCTAAGTATTTATCCAAGCAATAATTTAAAAGATGGCGAAAAAACCATTCTTTTTAATTATAACAATTAATTCGTTATCTTTTACAATTAAAATTTATTTTTCCAGAAATCTTTCTTCCTTACTTCGAACATTTCGCTCGTTCATCTCCTCGTATCATCTCATCGTATAAATTCAATTCGATCAAATTTTAATCAACTCGAAAACCACCACCGACCAACCAACCAACCAACCAACCAACCGGAACGGATCGAAGTACATTAATCACTCGGTTCTTTGTGCGCGTAAAACATGTCTTTCAATGCCAGTTGATTTCTCTTGGCATAATCAGCTTCCCTACCACCGGAGCTAATGGCCTCGCGGAATTCCCGATTTTTCGACTTCTCTTTGAGAGCCTTCGACTCGAAGCCTCCCCCCCTCGATCCACAGGGAATGAGGTAACGTGGAAACCGCACAACTGATGGACGTGATATACACGTATCAGCGTGTGTGCGGTTAGCGGTTCTGACGTTTAGGCTAATATACGTTTGGTACGAGCAGGTACCGCAGCTCCCTTCACGTACAACCGTTACTCCAATGAAACACGAGATGATTAACAAAAGAGTTTTTCGATGGAGCACAGCGGAATTGGAAATATTTAGTTGTTCGAGCGAAGGTGAAAGATCGAAGAATAGTTACCAGATTGGCTTCGATTTCTGATAATTTGAAACGTGCGATGAAAGTTTCTTTTCGGAATCATCGTTCGTATCTTTGCTCGTGAGTGTCAATATTGCGTTAAGAATATTTCAACAATTATAAAATAAAAAATTAACATCAGCAAAATAAATTTAATTTTAGTTTTGTAAAAATATAAATTAATTATTGCATTTAATATTGTAATGGATTATTAGATGTATAAAAAAATGTAAAAATCGAGAAATTATTGATCGTTATATTCGAAAAATGGTTTTAGAATAATCGGCAAGACACGTATGTTTCCGTAAATGTTCGCGTCCTATAAATAAGAGACAGGTCGCGGCGGAACGATCATTTCTTATCGAACTTTGTCGACGAGCGGATCGACATTACAACGTTTCCTTCAAATTTTTCGAACCTTGCACCTTAATTTGTATTTGTAGAAAATTACTTGCCAAACATCACTGACAACCCAAACTTCCAAATCGTTCATTTTTTTTTTATCCAACATCATCCTCAACGAAGCGAATTCCAATCACAGTTTTGCACAGTTGGCTCGAATTCGACGCGACACGAAAAATCGTGGGTGGCCACGGAATTAACGTAACACGAAAATAATTTTCCCTTTTATCCCAGTGAGGGGATCGAATATATTCCAAACACGATCGCGTGCAAAATCTACCATAAGTTATCCAGTTTCGTGTTATCCAGCATTCCTTTCCAAGCGAACGTGAGAAATGTTTGACAACAGAAGGTATTCTTTTCACTCTTGAAAGTCAACGACCCGTAATGATCTTCACGGCTTTCCATAAAATCACATGGATCGCACTGATGAACTAATTGAAACGAACGCAGTCTCTTTTTACTGTGTTTCGTTACCTTTGAGAAATTAAATTGGAAGGAGAGTGGAAGATGTGACAAGCTCTTTTTAGTTTCTTGGATTTCTTATTTTTGTTGAGTAAAATTCAGTTGGTATTAGTATTAGTAAGTATCTTACTAACGAAAATAACGAATATATAACTCGTTCAAAAATGAAATTACATTGGAAAAATTAATGGAAAAAGGCATATTTTACCGAAACGCGTTCGATCTCGAAATGAAAAGAATCAGCATGCTCGACTCGACTATTTCCATCCCTTCTGTTCTCCGCCATGTCAAGGGATCGAGGGAACTCGACTTGGCGGCAACTTTTTAAGTGAAATTTCCCCGATTTTCACGCGCCCTCGTCTGGAAATCAGGATGGGCTTTACCATAATAACATTGAAGGAGATCCTTCTTCGTTCTGACACTTTCGAGGAATTAATGTCGTTAAGTTCGCGTTACAAGAGTGGCAAATGAAGTTGCCTTTTTTGAGATTGAAAATTTTTTATTCCATCTGACGAACGACTTGAATATTCGCTCGTCTCTCCTGTCCTGTGAAATTTAAAGGGATGCCTTGTTGATGAGTCTTTTTCTTTAGTTGGAATGTAATTCTTGCATCTATATGCGTCAGGCTTCGTTAATATCATTTTTCTTTCTCTTTTTTTTTTTATGAGAATTTATGTGATAAAATATCGTTGAATGGTTGAAATAATAATCTTAAAGGTTTAGAGTTTAGTTAAATTCTGGTAATTATTGTTTTTCTAATTCAGTAGCATACAATGATCAGAGAAGAGGTCTGACTTATTATTTGTATGACTACTGCGAAATATTTAATCTCGAATACGAAATGAAATTTCTTGTCTGATCATTGTCTCACCTATTCTACTGCGTGAGTAATTTCACATATATGATATATATCTCGGTAAAGTGGTACTAATTTGCACAAATTGTTTTTGTATATATTTTATTATTCTTTTTTTTTTGTACTTTTATAACACGTTAAATTAAAATAATTCATTAGTTATTTCATATTCACACAAATTTCATATTTCATACCATGGATCTATTCGAAAAATAATTCGTATTAGTGTTGAGGAGGCTTTAAAGCATTTCCTTGATCAGATATTTTAAAATTTGAATTCCAATTTGATGCTACTTTGACACGCGGGAGCAAATCATTAAAAATATCATTAAAAATTCATGGTCTTTCCATTTACTTCTTTCGTCGACCACATGGAAAATTTCAACAAGTTGTCGCCGATTTTATCAGGAAAAATACACGGATTCGTTCGAGACGCGTACTTTGATTTATTTTTAATGAATATTTAATTTGATACAATTCGACAAATTAAATCTATCTGTTACATCGAATCCCAACTTATTTAATAAAAGCTTAAAAGCTTTTCATAATCGTTTACATATTCAATTTTGCATTTGCAAAAAAACTTTTTAACATTAATTTTAATACCAATGAATATTTTGATACTTTGGAAATTAAATAAATTTAATTACAAGTGATAGAAATAAATGATAATTTAAGTTAGGTTTTCCTTATTATTTTTTTTTTTTTCTTTTCATCAAGCTAGGATTCATAGAGTTTGATCAATTCTTAATTCTTACAAAAATTTACAATGAAACGACAATTGTAAAAACTGTTGCAAAACAAATAAATTAAAATTATTATTTCTCAATATTTGCCTTTACTATTTGCATACAAAATTTTCTAAAATCCTGGAAATCGTTCGTGGAATATCAATTATCAAAAAATTTGATAAAGAAAATCCTTAAAAAAAAAAAAATTATAACGAACGAGTTTTGGTCGATCGATAGGAGCGCCAATGAGATTGCGGCGAAGGAAAACGATAAACAGAAACTTGACAAGCGAAGAGGCGCACAGATGCGGGTAACGATGCCGGAAATGGAGGAGGTTGATTGTTTACGGATCTTATTATCCACATTAGCTTTATTAGCCGATACGATACGAGTCGGAAGCGTCTTAGAATCTTGGCCTACGGGGACCAAGTTACGTGTATACACAACTCCTGCCCGTTTATTCTGCCAACATAGTGGTTCCTAATCGCATTATCGTATTTTGCCCTCTATCGTTTCGCGGATATCTCTTCCCCGTAATCCATGTTTTCCGATCGACGATCGGGATTAAGATATTAACGTTGCTGAATTCCGATTTATGGTTATGACCGGAATGGACAGGAGTCTTTGTTAATATCGAAAAATCCGCGATTCGTTTCATTCTTTCGATCTCCTTTTATTGTCAATTTTATTGTTACACATCGAAATATTATTTATTGCGTATATATTATAGTAATAATCGTAAGGTTTCAAAATATTTGGAAAATTGGCTAGATATTGCAAGATAATGATTGAATTTCGATTATAGTATTTAAATGATCGATATATTTAAGCATAGTAAAGTGAAAGTTAAATCGTGACGTTACTTTGACACAACTTTTCTACAGGATATTCCTTTGTTACAGGTGTAAAGAGCCAGGAAGGTACCTGACAGATCTTCCTCCAACAGCGGTGATAATTTGCTTCCATAACGAAGCCTGGTCGGTATTGCTGAGAACGGTCCATTCCGTGCTGGACAGGTCACCGGACCACCTTATACAAGAGATCATCCTGGTCGATGATTTCTCCGACATGCGTAAGTGAACGCTCCACTCGTTCTCCAATTTCTTCTTCTCTTTTCTTCTTCACTTTTTCTACCCCAAAAAATTCTTTTCCTTGCTCGACCCTCCTCATTAGAATATACGTCCAAAGATACTTCACTTTCTAAATTGTTAAACAAGATTGTTAAACACGATCCCCAAAGAATCGAATCCCCCGGCCGAGAGAAATTTTTCTAAAGCGGAAGAAAAGAAGAAGGAGGTCTGATCTTAGACCACTCGATACGTGCCTCCATTCAACCCCCGCCGGTGATTCGTTATCGCGGTCAACGTTCCACGATCCTTCGCGACGGATCGATTAATCGCGATCCATCCAGCCATGGAACCCGTGACGACGATCAACAGCGGGGGGAGGAGAGGTCAGCCTGGGTTGAATGGAGGAGGAGAAAAGCTGGCGTCGACGTGTTGCGCGCGTACTCGGAAAATTCCCGACAGCTTGATGCATGCCAACGATCCCGAGACGTTGATATCTTTCCGTCCTCGTCGAGGGGAAGGGAGTGGAGGGAGGGGGGAAAAAATTTGCCTGCGTCTGACGCGAGGTTTCCGAGGAGAGAACTTTGACGGAAGATCGATTGTCTCCTTCCTTGTCGTGTCGCGAGCTTATTACCCCCGGCGGAAGTACGGTTTGACAGGATGAATCCCTGATTTTTATTGTGTTGGCGAGAGAAGGAGAGAGAGAGAGAGAGAGAGTTATGGATCGACAAATATAATGGATTTTTAATGGGCGTAAAATATTTAGGGTAATGCATGACACGCGTGTCGTATCTGGATCTGGTGTGTATATTTCGACAGGTATAATAGATAAGATATAAATTGGACGGTTGAATATTTCACAAGTTTGTTTTGAGGTTATGTTGAGGGATCATTGTTTCGATATCGATAAGTTGGACGCTTGAGAGGATTGTCTTTCTTATTGACATGGGTTCTTTCAGACTGGATTATTTTGTTAATATTAATGAGATGGCGTGTTCTTTAAAAAAAACTTTGGAAATTGGTATTGCAGAGAGGATGGATAAATAAAATTAAATATATTTCGATATATTTATTACATACGTGTATTTATTACATACGCAATAATAGAGAATTGTACGGAATTTACATAAGTTAGATAGATTGGATGCTTGAAATGGATTGCGATTGAAAATGTTTCAACGATTCTACGAGATAATAAGATAAGAAGATTTGATTGATAATTATTGTTGGAGGGAATGATGGCAAAGTTTCGTTGATGGAGTAAGTATATAAGTTTGTTAAGGAGTTATCGACGAAAGAATTGTATAACGCATTTTCGTATAGAGATGAAATTCATGATGCAACTAACTTCAAGTTAGGGTATAAGTTAGTTAGAAGTCTGTCAATTCTCGATAGCTGAGAGAAAAATATATCTTTACATTTCCTTTTTAGACGTTTTAATAAATTTTAACAAACAAAATTAACATTAATATTTCCCTTCTTCGAAAGGAAAGATTTATTCTTAAACGAAAACGAAAATCAGAAATTTGCAAATATATTTTCTTCTAATAAACAAATCTTTGGTCTTCAAAAAAAAAAAAAAAAAATAACAAAATTCGTTCCATTTTGTAGTTCGTTTAATAGTTGGTTGAAAGAGATAACCAGAAAACAAAGAGCAGTTTATCGCCAAAGGTGTTCGAATTAACGTGTCGCCGGATGGAAGGGACAGATAGCTAACCGTAGTCACGTGTAACAAAGAGGGGAGGGGGAGGGGGAGAGAGAGAGAGAGAGAGGTAGGAAGAAAATAAAAATCGGTGGTGGAAAAGCCGGCGAGATTAAGCCCGCTTGACAGCAGGTTAGCGAAGGCGCAACGTGTTGTAAACGATATAGAAACCAGAGCGAGCAAGCTCGTGCAATCCACCTTAAAAGCTCGAGATAAGCTTCCGAGGCAACCGGAAGTCGAGCTCATAAACATAGTTAGCTCGTGCACCGTGGATAGCAGATGGTGTGCCTTGTTTCAAAACAAACTGATTGTTTTATCATGAGACAGAGACAGGGAACAATGAGCATCTCTCTTTATTTTCGCGTTCTTTCTTCTTTCGTTTTTCCATTCTTTTTCCATCTGTCAGGTAGAACAGAAGATGGAAGTAATAATAAAGTGGTTGTAATAACAAAGATTTGTAATAAAGATTTAATTAATAAGTAATAAGGGAAACGTCCTCTCTTTGTAATTACGAGATTATTACAACGTAAAGGAAGGAAAATTTAATTTGATATTTCTGCAGATTTTGATGAGGGACTAAATAAATTTGTAACGTGATGAAGATATTGTGACTATAGATTATCGCAGGAAGGAAAAGTTAAAAAAGATTATTGTATATAAAATTGTGAAAAATTAACATTTTTGTATCAAAAAATTTTTAAATTTTTAAAGGATTTAAGAATAAAAAATACAAGAGTATTTTTATTCCTTGGTTTTCCAAACAGATTTTCAGCTATTTAATTTCCACTTGTGAAATACGAATCGCGGGTTCAATTTCAAACGAAATGCACGATTCTGTTTCAAATTTCTCTATTTTTGTTATATAAATTTTAGCATAAAAAGGGATTAATAAGTCGATAATTATTTAAATGTAATTTGAAACGCTTGAAAACAATTTTGAGATATTAAAGATATTGAAGATTCGTTTTAAATAAACTCGATCATTACAATTCGTGCTGAAATGATCCTTGAAATCCTTGTATATTATCTGCAGTTAAACTAACCGAATAAGTGAAAGCTTAGAGAGAACGTTCCCTCGCAGAGGTATTTTAACGTAAAGTAAATCACGAATGTCTACTAATTGCTATCCCCAATGGAACACTTCGACTATAACTCATCTGATATCGTAAATCTAAATTTTATGTACAATTACGTTGGATATAAAGTTATATCGCGTACCGTTTCGAGTTATACCCTCTAAAATTAGTCGATAAAATATTAAAATTGTAAAAATATTGTAATAATAATTTTTAAAACTCGTCTTTTTTCTTTTCCAATTCAACAAATTTGTAATATAAGAGACGAAATAAAATTAGATATATATCTCAGATTTTATACTTTAAATAATTTCAATACGATAGGAAATATTTAATATGCAAGAAATAATTTTAGAAGCCAAAACAAATACAAAAGTTGATATACAAAAATATCGATTGAAATTTATTTATTAAGTTATAAGCAATTGAAATTTGCATTAGACGAAGCAAAACACAGATAGAAGGAGACAGCTTTATCCGTGTTACATCATTCCGCCGCAGCGTGGCGCTCCATGTCATAGCGAAAATTTCAATTGCTCGTAATAAATGAACCTCGATCGACATTTACCAACTTTTACGTTCACTGTGACCTCTCAGAATCGATCCTTCGAATATTAAATCCACAATTAACTTATTATTAATTATTAATTTACAACAATCGAATTTAAATTTAAAATTTCCAATCGAATCATTGTTCGCTGATCGAATTCAAAATTCCAACAGCGCATCTCCAGCGCCAATTGGAGGACTACATGATGAACTACCCGAAAGTGCAGATCATCAGGGCGCAAAAACGAGAAGGTCTTATCAGAGCTCGTTTACTGGGCGCTGCAGCCGCGAAGGCCCCTGTCCTCACATATTTGGACAGCCATTGCGAGTGCACCGAGGGCTGGCTCGAGCCCCTTCTCGATCGGATCGCTCGTAATCCAACGACAGTCGTTTGCCCCGTGATCGATGTGATCGACGATACAACGCTGGAATATCATTGGAGAGATTCCGGCGGTGTGAACGTGGGTGGATTCGATTGGAATCTGCAGGTAAGCGAAATTCCTTTCGACGGTTATTTCGTTGCCGAGCGATGTCAATTGCAGGTCGCGAATGATTTCATCGCGAGTAAAATGTGGATAATTATTGCTGGAATTTGAACGATTGCGCTTTGAAGAGATTTGTCGGCTCCTGATTTGGGCAGAATTATTCTGAAACAACATTTCGTTGTAAAAATATGTAGAATATAATTGGATGAAATCATGTATAAGCTATCGATGGATAGATTTCAAATTTTTAGAAAGAATTCTAAATATATAATTTTTAAGTAATTCTTAATGTGCGTATTGGAAGAATATATTATAAGATGCACGCGGTATTATAAAATGATATAAGGAAGAAACAATTGAAAGAAATATACTTAACATGCTATACATTAAGTGAAACTGGAAATGGCGAGTTTTAAGTGGTCATAGTACGCGTATGATCAGCCATGTATAATACATTTCTTTGCATGTGTTTCAAAGATAATTTTTTCATTTTACTTTAATCGATCATAATGAAAAGTATTTTGTATGTCAAGTGTGTTACGATAAAATTTAAATATTACAGAAGGAAAAATTATATAAGATAAATTAAACTTTTTCTTTTAGAAAGGAAAAAACAAAAAATTGTTATAATTGAAATTTGAAAAAATTCATATATAAATTCAATTCATTCACGATTCGATGAAATCTACAAATAAATTTGTGAATAGTACGATAAAAGATCAAACTAATTTTTTTTAACAATTTGATCTCTCGTTTAAAATTAGCCACGTTTCTCAAAATATCTAAAATTTCTCTCTTCATTGGTTTGCCCGATTTCCGATATTCCTTCTTGATTTCTGTATCAGTTCAATTGGCACGCGGTTCCCGAGAGGGAGAAGAAGAGGCACAAGAATCCAGCGGAGCCTGTGTGGTCACCCACGATGGCTGGAGGCCTTTTCTCGATAGATCGAGCTTTCTTTGAACGTCTCGGCACGTACGACAGCGGGTTTGATATTTGGGGTGGCGAAAATCTCGAGCTCTCCTTCAAAACGTGGATGTGCGGAGGTACGTGTAAAAGATTTGCCCTACAATTTATCCTAGAAACTATATCGAACCAACAATAAATTCTACCATCTAACGTTCTCAAACTCGAAACAGAACAACAACAGAAAGAACAAAAGACAAATTTTTGAAACGCTTCCAGACCGACCTAACCTATATTCTCCTCTCTCCCTCGAATCTCTCTTACCCAATAATTAACAAAAAATCCTTATCTAATCCACCCAATCCACCCCATCCCTGTCAAAGCCCAATCTCTCCACGATCTCTCGAAACCCTTTTTCCTCCTCTCGTCCTAATTTTTCCACCAATTCCACGCGAAGAAAATCCTTTGGGAAGAAACTTAATTCCTCGGCGTTGCAACCCCCTCTTTGCAACGAAATAAACGCAATCTCTCTCACTCCTTTCCATCAGCCGTGGTTGAACGCCGGTTGTGTTTCTTCCAGGCACCCTGGAAATCGTGCCCTGCTCGCACGTGGGACACATCTTCCGGAAACGGTCGCCGTACAAGTGGCGCAGCGGCGTGAACGTGCTCAAGAGGAACAGCATAAGGTTGAGCGAGGTGTGGCTGGACGAGTATGCCAAGTACTACTACCAGAGGATAGGTCACGACAAGGTGAGCCATCCAGACTTCGCCCTTTCGACCTTTCGTACATCCTATCTCGATCACGCTGTTGTTCCCCCAGGACTGATTAGGGGCGCGGCGTGTCTCGACAAGTTTGCGTCGAGTATGAAAATAGCAAGGAAGAGGGACAAGGGATAGGATATTTAAGGGGGCGTATAAATTTTTTTTGACACGTAGATGGCTTTTGAAAAATGAACTGTTTTATAATTATTATTTATATTATTAAAAAAAGAAAGAAGAAAAGGAGATCGGTAGTTTGATCTAAAATAGAATAGAATCTTTTTTTATTGTTTAAATAAATTCAAAAGGTTAAAATTGCTCTCACTATAGGATAAAGTTTGTAACTTTATAAGAATAGAATACATTTGAAAAAAAAAAATTATAAGAAAGGTTACCTTGATATTATATCTGTATATCAAGATATAATTTTCAACTTGCGCGCATATAGAGATTATAAACTGTTTTGAATAGCCTTTGGGAAACGTGTCTTTCCATTTGCGTGTGATTTTATTGGCCTCATCGGGACACACGTTGACCGAAATAGACGCTATAAGGGACGACGATAATCAGAAAGAGCCAGATAGACCGAGGATTCATCGTAAAAGCTAGCCTATAAACGCGTGAAGCACTCTTAAAGATCACTCTTGAAAGATACTTCCTTCATTCTCTATCCTTTATCCTGGCACCTTGTCCCCTCGAAAGGAGATCGAGTGTGTCGAAGGATGAGATAAAAATTATTCAACGAGGATTAATTTTTTTCGTTCAAATTTTGTTCATTCTGCAAACGTTAATCTATCGAATTATCTTTGAAAAATGATTTTGAACGTTTTTTTATTTTATTTTGAAAAAGAATGATTGTTGAATAATTATAACTCGTATAAATCATAGAATTATAATAATTATAAATAATTATTGTAAAAGAAGGTGAAAGCAATAAATAATGAAAGTTATTGCAAATCGAGATAAAATTAAAAGTAGTTTATTACTTGATATAAATGTGAGTACAGTATGACACATATTACATTATGAAATACAAGAATTTAATTTAAAGATTAATTTGAAAGTTGTTAAACTCATTTACAGAAGATGTGTTAATGATATTCGTAATGAAAAAGCGAGACTTTATTGGTTATGAACCGACACGTATTCAAAATTTTGAAGAGATTTTTTTATTTTAGAACGCAATTCAACAATTTACTCGAGCGTTGCTGAAAATTGTTTTACATTTTATCGAAAACGTTTTATCAGTCGAGCACCGTTTTGACACAATACGTGCTTGAATTTTCCATTTTCTATACTCCTCGACACGTTGCAGAGTGCATAGAAGTACGAATGTGAAATAAAAATAAAAAAGAACGATAAGATTTTTGGAAAGCAACTATAAAATATTGGCTTAAAAAAATTTCATGTTTATAGAATATTATTTTCTATAGGATATTAAATTTTAAGTAGAACAAGTCTACCATTTCCGACATAATCTCTTATACTCCTTTAAAGTTCAGCGCAAATTAATTTCAAATACAAAATGAATTTAAAACTACCATTCTATATATACATATATGTAATACACTATAAATATTGCAACGAAAGCAATATTATTTTAATAAATAAACAAGCAAATATTAAATAACATGATAAACACATATAATCACACATTTTCATTTCATTCAAAATTAATTTTCTCAAAAGCCCTACGCACGTTTGTACACAGATTTAACTTAATTTATTTACGAAACCTCATAATCGGACAATTTAATAACACCAGTTATCCAATTTAACTTTAAACCGTGTCGCGCGCAAAAATAATATTCATTTGGATTCTTTTATCTTTACTTTAAATTTATCATTCAAATTACCAAACAAAAATTACCGAATACACTTTCAATATTTTCTATTTTTGGATAGTAGAAGGGAAAGCTTCTTGCCCAAAATCCAAACAGGCTCCACGAGCCATGGTCCATGAATCCCACCCTCGCGCGAGTATTGCCATTATTCCGCTCTAGGAGGCTTTAAACTCCGGCCCATAAAAGATTCCCTTGCATTTCTCCTCTTTATTTCCTCCACGCTCTTACCTCGTCCCTCCATCCCCCATCCTTTTTACGATTATACCCCTCATCCCCCGCCACCCTTTAAATCCCTGCCTCCAGGAAACGATCCCTTTCCACCCGGTTGCGCAGGTCCAGCTTCCTTCCTTCGCTCGTCAGGCAAAATTTCCGGGCTTATGATTCGCAATTTTCGCAGGGCAAATACGGGGACGTATCGGAGAGGAAGGCGCTGAGGAAGAGGCTCGGCTGCAAGTCGTTCAAGTGGTACCTGGACAACGTCTATCCGGAGCTGTTCATACCAGGCGAGGCGGTGGCTTCCGGCGAGGTAAGGATTCACCCTCCTCCTTCCTCCTTTCTTCGTCTTTATTTTCTTTTCCAGGAGATCGAGGCGATCAGGATCAACGAATGGGGACGTTCGTTCCTTTAACCTCTTCGGTACGTGCCTCGACTATGGAACGACTCGTGTACGCCACTCGTGTATTCGTATTGTCGAATCAGTGTGGCCGAGCGTTTGGTATATGGCCGACATATTTATTTTACGTACGTCGATTATAACGTGTGATCGATGTACATTGCGGATTGGGTACTAGGTTTGGATTTGTAGTTTGTGGTGCTTATGTGGTCGAGGATTGATGGTTGGATATTGGCTATAGTCGGTGACATTTATTTGGAAATTCTCAAAAAGATTGATTATTATCGATGATAATAAATAAATCTGATAATTGGTTAGTGCGGTTTCTGGAATTCGATGTGTATTGTAAAGAAAAAGGATTATTTATGTACAGAGTTTGCTGTCCATGGTATCAAACAATCGATGAAACGATTACGGTTTACGTATTTATTTGGCATCGACTATAGTCAACAACCGCCATGTTTGTTTCTCTCTACATTCGAGTGTAGATTTTAGTCGACGTACGAATTAATATCGTCGAGCGTCACTTATAATCGACAGCTTATGATTGTCAATAATCGATGATTTCGAAGTATACCATTCGCATACCGTATTGTTCTTGCTCGTTGGATAATATTCCATAACGAACGATGGCCATACCGAAGAGGTTAGGTACAGGAATTACCATTGTCATTTTGATATACACGAAGATGTCAAGATACTTGGAGGCTCCACTATTCTCGTGGAAAGAATAGTCAAAAGATGAATGGACAGGGAAAGAAAGCCCCGTTTTCATCCTTCCTCTAAGACCTTTCCACATTTTCTTTTCCAAGAGACACGATGTTCCACGATTTCTAGACGTACGAACATCCTTTCGGTTGGGAGAGACATATGTAAGTGTCGAGTGTTGCGAGATTGTTCTTTCAAAATCCTTTCAAATCTTTGTCCTTTGAAATTTTTCTTCTAAGAATTTATTTTTTTTTTTTTTTTTTTTTGGATATTTGAAATTATCATAGTAATCTAGGAACATTTTCGTGCGAAAGAGAGGTTATGTCTCTAAAGAGTTCAATTTTTCAATCTAATAACTAGCTCCTCCATCAAATTCATCAATTAAAAAACCAATATTTATTTTCATTAAATTAATGAAAATATCTTATCCTTGAAAAGATACACGTTTCCATTCCTTATCTTCATAACAAAAAACATACACGAGACTATTAACTTACTATTTTGTACGAAAATTTAAAAAAGCTAAAACAATATCTACGCTTTGATAGATGGAAAAAAATCTTATTCTATCATTTCCCCCCCCCCCCCCACCCCCATTCTTTGATATATCTATCAAAGACGCGACAAATTAACTTATATTTCGTCATTAATTTCGCGTGATAGGGGAAATATGGGGCGGCTGTGTCCACGCAGATAGGCAAAGTTGGATTGTCGGTGGCGAATGATTGATGTCGACGAGGTTGCGACATGGAAAACAATGCGCGCGATCGAGAAACAATGCGGGCCGTGGTCGGAGGCAATCTGAATCGGGTCGCGCGGCCGACATCCGATCGGAAATCGATTCGTCTCGATCGGCTTGTTGAATTCTTGGCTCTCGCAGCCGGGCGAAAATCGGCAGCCGCCGGATACGAAATCGAGCTCGTCGCTCCGGGCGAAGACGTTTCAACGGGGCTTAAAGGGGATTCCCCCGTGTTGCCAACCGATTTCCCATTTCCGATTTCGCAATTAAAGTCTCCTTTGACGGCGTATAACTCGCGGCTGTTTTTCCTTCTCTCCCGCGTACAGCCGCGTTTATGCTCCCCTTTTAATTGATAAAATTGGGTGTTGCGGATATTACATTCCCCCGGGATTGCCTTTCCTTTTCTACCTTACGTTCCTTCGTTACGTAGACGATAACATGGATGGTAATCGGATCGATGAATATTCTCGTTTTATTAGGAAAATCTATTTTCCTAATCTTATCCATTTAATTAAGTTCAAATTTTTCAAGATGTTGTCAACAACTTTTAAAATTATAATACAAGATATATGTATACGTGTGAGTATGTAGATAATGAACACAACACAAGTGTCTATCGTTTAAAAAAATACTACAGTGTTTACTATTATCAATAGTATAACAAAATTAACAATTAATACATAAGTTACATATGTGTAGAGAGGATATTGAATAAGTAGTAATAACACGTATTTGATCGGACGTATCGAATTCTCTAGAAACGGTAGTATCAATTTCATTAATTTCCACTTCGGTTACACATTACACCACGAAACGAAACCAAAGAAGGGGGAGGAAGGAAGTTCGTAGGATGATACATAAATACATGAACAATGGAAAATCGATGGCTCGTCGTGGGAGAGATGGGAATCACGGAAATCACGATGTGCGCGATCCGTGATTTCTCTCGTCTCCCGATTGACAGTGCATTAATTTCGTCCCCTGTGCAGAGGGATGGAGGGGGCGGAGGAGGGAGAGGTTGGAGGCGATCAATCACGTCTCGATTTATTTCCGTCGTGTTGCGAGGCCCTCTGTTTCCCCGCATTCGTAATTGCGAAATGATTGTCGGGCTTGTCGCCGATAATCTCGTGGCACGCTTCTCCTACGGGTCATTACGTCTCTCTCGACTCGTGCCACCCCCTTGATCCACCGCGTTTCTCCTTCTATCGAGCAGATCTCGCGGATCTCGTGATTTCTCGTGGATTGATGATCGTCGTGTTTCGTGGACAGATACCTTTGCTCTGAAAAAGGTTGGTTTCGATGAGTTTTGGAATAGGTTAGATGAGTGAGGATATAAATGGGAAAACGCGTGAATTTAAGAAAAATTTAGCAAATTTTTTATGTTCTTGCATTTTTCTACTGCTTTTAATGGCATTAGCTTATAGAGAAGATGGGGAAAGTTTGCACGTAGAGTTAGAAGGTGGGGAATTCGATTAATAACGATTATTATCGGATTAATCTGCATAAATTTTACAAACTCGCACGATAGTTTGCGCTTGAGAGTACTGATAGCAAGGTAAAATAGAGTTGATATATGATTATCCATTTGCAACGATGGTAATGTAATTTAATAGTGATAATACTCGTTTTGTTTAATCTCAGTTGCTACGGCTGCTGCATTTGTTCAGAAATCGAATTCGAAAGAAGATTAGTTTTCTTGAATTTTTAATTTCTGAATATCTAGATCGAGTAAAAATATTTTTAGATCTGGACCTTAGATCGCAAGAAGATGAAGAAATTATTCCTTTTCGAATTTTTGAAATCTCACATTTTTTTTCATATTTTCAAATTATATTCTCGAAGGAAATGCGAAACGAGAATTAATTATTCCAAAGATTTACAACAGAGTATACCCTTTGAATCATCAAACTAATCTAAACGACTGCGTCACGTGCAAATATTGATCGATGAAAAGTCACCTCTCATAATCCTATCGCGAAAATTCTATTCCTTCCCCGTGTATGCTCTTGAATTCGCTGGTGTGTCACATCTTACGGCGTATTAAACGACTTTCCACTATTTCCACGTAAATTGCATTGTCACGCAACTTGGATATTCCATGCTTCGCTTTGTTCCTTCAAGTTCTCGATTTTATCGTGAATGAAAAGGAAGCCGTCAGAAAATTTTCCGACTCGCAGTTTCAAATAATTATTTTCGGCTTAAGTGAGTAAGTAGGAATTGGTTAGTCACACGACGTTTCAATTTTAGCTGACTCAATCGTGCGTCTAGACTCGCGAAACTTAAAAACTCATTTTGAAAGTGAACGCGGAAAATGAAACCGTTCTGAATAATGTTTTCCTGCAAGTTGAAGGCTGCTCAAAAGTTTCTCAAGTCCTCGTCGAGGCTCTGTGCCCTCGTTTTGTGATATCAAACTTCTCGGGATTCGTAAATGATTCATCTTTATATCTTAGCATCAAGGATACAATATTTCGACGCGTGAATATATTTTATAAAGTTAAAATTTTTCGATGTAACGAAAATTTTCCATTGTTTTCAATTTTTTTTTCAAAATTTTCAATTAGGAGGAATTTTTCATTTAAAGATATGTAAGAAAATCTGTAAATGATTTTATCGTATCGCTCCTCCACGATATCGTTTCACGATTATGATCGATCATGACGTTCCTCGGGAAAAGTTAGCTTAATCTTTCATAATTTGCACGGGCTTCCTTACGAAAACCGACAAGGCAGAAGTACATCGTTTCCCTTGTGTCACGTTATGATCGAGTGGAAATTAATTTTTAAACAGAATCTTTGAACCTCTTCTCCACGCCAAGATATTCCATTTTCCTTTTGTTTCGGTCAAGAATATATTCTTATAAAAAGATGAAAACTATATATCTTGAAGATATCGTATCAATGAAACGATGATTAAAAGTGTCTCGTTCGACTAAAAACCTTTCGATATCAAAAAAAAGAAAAAAAAAAGAAAGAAATTAAACACACAGCGCCGTCTGCGACCCCTTTTATCGGGTCTCGCCGACTGGAATCGGAAAAGAATCAAGCGGCAGCCGAGATCGTGGCGTGGAAATCGCATCGATCAACCGGTTCCCACCCTCGCGAATATCCTTCCCCATTGCACTCGAGCCCCCTCCTATTCAAACCGGAACGGAATGCGTTTTGCCATATTTTTTCCCGTCACGACACCCTGGCTCGTTGGAGAAACTCTTGGGGAAAAGGGCGCGTTGGAAAAAAGGAGGAAACGCGTGAGAAAGGATGGGCGGACATTTTCGCGAAGAAGAAACGTTTTCACGTGGGCTGAGCTTCGGAATGCGATCCACGCCGTGCACAACAATTTCTGTGTCAAGACTCGTGCTCCCTGCGAGCTGAAATTCTGATTCGTCCAGTTTAAACGATTTCTTTTATCCATATTTTATTATTATTCTTTTTTGTTACCGCGATGTGTTCAAATCATCGGGGGTTGGATTGGGTCGCGGGTTGAAAAACGAGGAGATGAGTGGATTTATGGTTCCAGCGCGACTCTTGCATGCGAATAATTTTTTCGGGTGCGAGTGAAAAATCTGTGCTCGCGGGAAAAGTGTGATGGATGATTGGGGGAGGGAAGGGGTGATCCGGGTATTCGATGAAATAGCACGCGGAAAGGGAGTGAATGTTTCGTGATGTATGCTTGGTGGAGTGTTTCCAATAGATTTTTTCCCCCGTTAATGGATATTTTTAACGAAGAACGATTTCGATTAAGGATTTTCCCTTTCTAATTTACAAGAAAAATTAATAAAATTAGATTTATAAAAATTCATCGTATTTTATGTCATAGTATTCGTGGATACGTAACCTCTCGTTTCTCGCAACACTCGATCAAATAACGAATGTTACAAACAACATTGCAGAGAACGAAATTTTATTAGTCACGCGATAAGATCAAGACGATCATTCAAAGCTTGTCTACCGAATTATTTATCTTCCAATCAACTCTCGTTTCAATTCTCCATCCAACTCTCAGAACTGACTCCTCGACTAACCTTCGAAAATCGTCCCGCTCTATAAATCAACCATCCTCCTCCCCATCCCCCGTGGAAAAAATTAGTTCCACGAAGGTAGGAGCCTCCGAGCCTCTCTAATAAAGCCTCGGCACGAGGATGGAGACCCTGCAACTTGCGGAATTTCATCGAAGCCGGCCGAACGTCGACGATAAATCAGTAGTTTTTATTCCAGCCGCACGCCGCCACCGTCGACGGTGGTTGGAGGGGGATGAAGATGCCCGGCGTTGAAACTGCAACGACCACAGAATTCTTGCATGCAGCGAAATCAAGACTGCTGACCGTGCTTCCATGACCGAATGCGCCCGCTGCATGAAAACGCGTGTACACACATTGGTGCACGTGGCACCTTTCTATCGAGGCCACGTGTCCGTGTGAATTCCCCTCCTTACGATTACTCAAAATATTCTATCTCGCTATTTTCTTTCTTATTTTTTCGAAATCTACATGGAAATCTAAATTATTTTTCGCCCCGTGTTATTATAAGATATTCGAGAGATGATGAGGAATTTCAATTTTCATAAAATATTTTAATTAATGTAAGGAGAGCGATTGCACGCAGAGATCGTGAATTGCCGAGGAATCAAATTATTTGTTGTAATTCATAAGTCTTCCGTGCAACGTTTCGATTTTTTAATTTATATTTTTCGAGAGAAAAAAATTAATCAAAAATGTCAATTTTTTTGTTTTTTCGCGTGAATTTTCAGTTATAGACAATTGAATTGGATAAAAATTGACATGGTGCGCCGCACCGTGGCGCGACAGTATACTAAAACGAAACTGTCTCGCTCATCTCTAATTAAATATAACACTTTTGTACATTGATCTCTACACTCGATTTTCCAATGTTATTCCACGGATATATTATTAATCGATCATAAAAGTATACATTTTCGTTGTCAATCGTAAATTGCAACGCGCTTCGTAAGAATCTAAAAGTAGAAGACAATTAAGAGGATCGATCTTTGTTCTCTGTGTCTTTAATTTGTTGAATACTCGGCCAATGTACCATCTCTGTGTGCGCGCACGTGCACATACGGGCGGACAAAACGATAGCTCGGCTCATTTTCGATTTGTCGCCGTCTATTTGAAAAATGGAAGAGCGCATCACTCTGTTGCAGTCCTCTAATCTTTTTGTTCCCGTGCAATGTGCAACTGTTCCACGCTTGGGTGTGCACCGGGCTCGAGGAAAAATCGACCGATCGTCGATACGTTTCGCCGGAGGGATCTCGATTGAACGGTTTCATCGGGAGAAACGGGGGAGGGTGGTTGGTTTCAGAGGGTGTTTGATAGAAAATCAATAAATGATAGCTTTGGTGAAAATACTGGTGGAGATGCTGTACTATAAAAGTCTTAAACAGTTTCGTAATGGAGAAAGTAAATATACGTATATTTTGCAAAATTTAGGTTAGGTCAGATAGATGAACAATATTTAATCCATTTATCGTACAATCACGAAACCGTTCAACAATCGAGATACAAAGTGTAATCAGAAAAGAAAGAAGAAGTTGAACACGATGATATCAATAAGATAGAAAATCGAAATGTATCGAAAGAGGAGAATTTTTTCCAGAGCCATCGCAGCAAGATTTCGAGCGGGTTCATTCAATTGTTACGTCTTCCTCTTGATTTATGCGTTCTTTTTTTTTTTTTTTTTTTCATTTTCACAGGTGCGTGAAAAACTTGACCGCTGTAAATATCCCTGGAAACGCGCGAACATCGAGAGAAAAATAACGCCCACTCTTCCCTATTGGAGAAGAAATATTTTCCGATAGGAAATCGTCCGCTATGCGAAAAATATTTTCACCCAGGACATGTTATTCTTATTGTTTTTTACGACGTGCAGATATCGAGGATTGATGCCTCGCAGTTATGTCTCTCTAACGAGCACATTTTTTTTTCCTCCCTTGATTCGTATCTTTTTCAATTTATTTCCCTTATCTCAAAATTTCATAAATATCGTCTTTTTTTTTTATAAATTGAATTTTCTAAATACATGGCTAATTGTATGAACGAATCAATCGATAGCTCATACTTTATTTCTCAAATAAAGTTTAATTAACCAGAATTTTGTGACACGGAATAAAGAATTAATTAATATTGCAACATATTTTTAAAGATAAGATGAACGGAATAGATAAAACATTTCGATTAAATGGTATAATTTCTCTCGATGTTCGCTTCATTGCAAAAAAATATTTATAAACGTGCTGACCGATATTGATCCACGAAATGATCCACGTACTAACTAACTGAACAGGTTCGTAATCTTGGAGAAGGAGGTAACACCTGTCTGGATTCACCGGCACGCAAGGCAGACTTGCACAAGCCTGCCGGCCTCTACCCCTGCCATCGACAGGGTGGAAATCAGGTACAAATAGACTCGTGGATGCTGAATCCTACACCAGATGTGTGTTTTAAGCCCCGTCGATCACTCGTTTCACTGTCAGCTTGTTTTCGCGCCTCGATTTCACGTTTGAAGCGAAAACTCGACTTTCATCCCCTCCTTTCCCCTCTTTTTTATTTTTGCATTCGTATTACGATCTCTCTCGCCTTGACACATTGCTGTTCGATTTTCCAAGCGTGTTATTCCAAGCAGAAATTTTGATCAACTCGTTTGCAAGATCGATGATCGAGATTTATTTTAGAATAGGATTTGAATGAAAAATTTAAACGTTAACCATAAAACCAAAACGTGATTCGAAAAGAACAACAAAAGAAAATTCAAAATTTTAGACAATATTTTCGAATGCTTTCCTCTTCAAAAGTCGACTTTTCGTTTCTTCGAAGGAAATATTTATAACACTTAATTCGTATTCGCACGTTTAGTTACACATATTTTAGGTTTCCACGCATGTTTACCTGTTTGGCTTCGTATTTATTCACCTTTTCAGAGATAGAGAGAGACAAAGAGAGAGAAAGGATCAGGAGATAAGAAATATAAAGGTGTCGCACGTAACCTCTTTGCGTAAGATCGATCAAAAAAATAGAAACGAAAGAAAAGAATGAAATTTCTCTTCGATATGATATCTCGTGGGCGAGAAATCGGTAGTAATCGTTTGAAAATTTGTTGATTCGCTGCAGATCAGACATTTGGTTAGCAGCATGTGTATAGACTCGCCAGGGAAACCTGAAGATCTGCACCAGCCAGTGGGTTTATATCCCTGTCACCGCCAGGGAGGCAATCAGGTACACGAATTCAGAGTTCAGATCCTCATTCGAATAAGAACGTGATATGTCCATAATCACGGGGCACGCGGTGGTATATGCCTGCTATATATTTATGTATATTCTTTGTTTTCCTTTAACGTAATTTTCCGTTGATACGATGCGAATTTTAACGTTCTTTCGACCCTTGATGGTGATGGGATATCTACTTGCTCGAAGCTAGCAGGACGAAGAGAATTTATATATCGTGTCACGCTGCGTCAAAACATCCCAATTTTTCTGAGGAATACATTCGAGAAACGAAAGTTACATTATTTTTTAAACCAAATTTCGCGTTAAAGTAAATCTCGAAAATATCACATAATGTCGAAGAACAAAAACGAAAATAATTTGAAAGGAACAATTTATAAAATTTAACAATCTCTATATTTTTTTTTTTTTTTTTTAGAAAATGAAATATCTCTGCACTCCGTCATGTTTATATCTTTTACAAAAATTGATCAAACGACTGGAATGGAATAATACGAATCTAAATCACATCTCTAATGTATTCCACGTGGATGTCCGCGCAAATGGCGAAACTCGCTCGTTAAACTCGTCCCGGCTATTTACGAATTTTCTTGGCTCGGAGTCGGGTCGAAACGGGCGATCGTTTACGATAATCGTTCTGCCAGGAGCCGAGTATTCGCCGGGACGAGGCGAAAGAAAAAGGGACCGTTAAACCGACGACGCGTTTACCATTTAACTCGCACGCTAAGCTCGACCCATTTCGGTGCAATTAGTAACCCCGCTAATCTGGTGCAGGTGCTCATCAATCGTCCGCCTTCCTCTCTCTTTATCCGCCTCTCTTCCCCCACTCTTCTCCCCAGCGCACACACGCGAACCAAGCTTCTAGCTTTCCAACTCTCCTGGCATGGCTATCCGCCGGCTTGTCATTTTTACCTTCACGTGCCATCGTGTCGAATTAATCTTCTCGTTGCGGGACGCGTGCTGGAAATTATCGCCGTGGGTGTGACTTGGTCGGGTCGGAAATAATGCACGTACGTCTGGTTATGATGTGCCTTTCAACGGCTATTGATAAGAAGTGTTGGAAGTCGATGATGAATCGATTCCTTGTTTTGTTGTTTCCTACGTCTTGGCGGTGTTCTCGTGTTCATCTTTTCGTGTAATGGATATTTTTCTTATTTTAGACGAAAGAATGGGAAGGGAAGTGTCAGTTTATTGAAGTAAGAAAAATAGAAGGAATAGGTTATGTGAAAATTGTGATACGAAATATACAATTCGTCGAAATTAATTGTATATTTTGAATAATATTATGAATAAGTTTTAGGTTAGGATTATTCGATCGAATTTATTCAATCGATTACCTACGAACATAACCTCAAATTGATTATTAAAATATGTATTTCACGATTATCCGTCAAGTCCATAATCAAAATCCATTTCTCCAGTCCAGTTTTCAGTCACGTTTTACACGAGACTGAGAAAACTGTCGAACAAGATTAAAAAATTTGCATTTCTAGACCGGAAGAAGAAAGCAACCGTGGAGATATAAGGGAGACAAAGGGAACTCGTTATCAGAAACGGATATAGGAAGATGGTCTCCTAAATTCTTCGTCGTTAAAAATCACGCAAACGACGACTAATTGTAAGAAGAAGGGTACGGGTTCAACTCATGAATACCGGATGTCGTTTCGCTTGATGTTTTCCGGCGAGTTTAGAACGGTTTAACAACCGTGACGACCGGTTACAACCAAAAACACAATCAGTCGCCGCTCGCCTGGCCCTTGTAAAGCGTCGCTTTAATTTAGCTATTTGCCCTAGCAATTAAACCGTGGTTTCACGGCAATTACGCCGCTCAACCGACTCTCCTCTGATACAGTTATGGATCAGTGTGCGTTTTCACTTGGTAGCCATATCGATGATTTTGAATGAATGACGGTTCGAAATATCGAGTGGATATTTTGACGATGTATCCGAAAGTTTTTTTGCCGGATTTTTGAATTATAAAAATATATATAGTAAACAGCTAAAACAACTAATATAAATATGTATACAAATTTTCATGCGTTAATTAAATCTATTAAAACATTCTTCAATATTCAATTTTCAATTTCAATGTGATATTCTAAAATTTTATCAAGAGAAGAATATAATATAACGATATTTTTTTTTTTTTTAAATCGTGAGTTGAATTAACATCGTTTCCATCCTTAATCTTGGTTTTTTTTAAATGTAGTCGCATTCCAGTACGTATATCGATGGCGCGGATATAGATGCTTGGTTGTTAACATGCGGTGCATGGCGTTAATCCTCACTTTTCATTATTCCAAAATCTACCGCTTTCGAGTCTATCGTTGCACGACAGGGGCTGAAAACCTTTGAATTTTCAACGCAGATGGTTCTGACAGCGTGGTTACAACCGTGTAACGATTTGAATAAGTAGAAGCCACTGTTCGCTCCTGGCCACTCCTGGAATTTAATGAGCCCTTAGCTACATATGCTTCTCATGCCTGTACAAATTGAAATTTTCTACTACGTTCGAGATAATCAACTATGATATTTTCCCACATAAGAATTGTTCTTCTGGTTTTGGATCTATTATAAGTAATGTGATAAATTTCTTCCATCTTTTTATTATGCAAACTTTTATTTTTATTTTTGTAAGAAAAATTTTATTTAGAAAAAAAAGAGATTGATGCAATCTATGACATAGCTATTAGAAGTTTGCTTACACGATGAATATTTAATTTTAAGAGTCTTAGAGTTACCATAAAACGAAGACTCTTAAAGGTTGAAAGTATTAACTAAGCTATTACATGTGCAAATTTGAGTTTGCCAGATTGTTAGGGCAATTAAAAAGATGAAATCTTCAATCTTCTTCATTTGCATTAAAAAGTTTAAGAGATTTCCGTGCACGTTGCGAGAAAGTTGAGAGAGTTGTGAAGAAAAAAAAAATTTTTTTGATCGTTTCAACAAAGAAATTTCTTTTTCAATTAAGAAAATTGGCCTGTATTAATTATAAACTTTTCTCGTATTAATTTTACAACTTTATAGAATTAGTAAGTGACTATGGTCAATTATATGTCAGGCAAGATATCAAATACCACTTGATAACAAATTTAATTTTAATAATTTTTCTTTCTTCTTTTCTATCGAACATTTGGATAAAGATTTCATACTTTATTTGAATCATTAAACTCGAATAAAAAATTTATGAGAATAATCGATTTCATCTCTTAAAACGAAACAAAATTTCTACGATTAAAGGCAATAGAGTAGTCAAAAATAGTTCATTACATTTAAATTCTATGTTAAAAGCATAGAATTAATAATTCTTATACCCCGTTAATTTTTGATAAATTCTTAAATTGCATAGGAAAATCCCAACAAATTACCCAAGAAATTTATCCATTCTGTTTGTCGCTCGAACGTTTACGCTTCCGGTGTTCTTTCGGAACGAACGGATGCCTCCATGTGCGCGTACACTGTCTGTCAGAACCATCGGTCATAGGCAAACGTTAGAGGTCAAAATCCAGAGGCATTAATCTTGATCGTTTGTCACAGTACTGGATGTTGAGCAAGACCGGTGAGATCCGTCGAGACGAGTCGTGCTTGGATTACAGCGGCACCGATGTCATCCTCTATCCTTGTCACGGTAGCAAGGGGAATCAACAATGGATTTATAATCCTCAGGTACGTTATCCTTGCGTTTGTAACAAGTATGGGATTAATTAATATCAAATCCTATTGCGAATTTCCTTGCTTGGAAATTATTTTTTTTTTTTCATTTTAACTCTGGATTTATTTACATTAAACTTGGATTTTCATGATTTTATTGATTTAAGAAAAATAAGATTATTTCAAAAAATAGAAGGAAATTTTTAATATCAAATTTTCCATTCTATTTGTATCCATCAAAAGTTTATATACACTTGATAACAAGTAGAATATGCAATAATATATTTATTTTTTTTTCATATAAATTATTATGAAATCATTATCTTTTATCTTTTTTTAGGATAATTTTGCACTGAAATCTTCTGTAAATTTTTATTTTCATAAAAAAGTAACATTTTATAGAATCTGTGAATCACTTTTATAAGCTATTGTACTTATTCCTCTATTTAATTTCTGTTTTCTCATATTGAAAATGGTTGTAATATTCATAATGTTAAAATAATGTTAAAATATCAAGAAAAGCAAGATTTTTTCCTACTTCTCATTCATTTCTAACAAATATCTTCAATACTTCAATACCTTTCTTTTCTTCTTACGTTAACCAATATTAACCAACGTGATTTCTCTTTTAGTCGAAACAGATCAGGCACGGAAGTAGCGACAAGTGTCTGGCAATAACGGAGAGCAAGCAACGGTTGATCATGGAGGAGTGTTCACCCTCGGCAGCGAGACAAAGGTGGTCGTTCGAAAACTACGATCCATCGAAGCTGTGATATCGCGCTTTTTCGCGTCACCAGTCGAAAAACATCGCACGAAGATACGATCGTACCGGTTCTTGGGTATCCGTTCAACGTTACTCCATCGCCAAGACGCGTTTCGGCAGATAGATGGCGTGGTATCGAGGCATGGAAGCCTCGAAACGCCATCTGTCGGACGCTCAAGATCGACTGGAAGACGAGAGAAAGAACACCGAACAAGGAAGAGAGAGACGTTCGAATGGCCGATATTTGGCTGTAATCTGGAACTGTTGGATGGACGTAGTGCAATAGAAACGTCGTTTCAAGGGTGATCGAGAAGGGATACCCTTTGATAAGCTGTGACCAGTGTACAATGACATTTGAGAGAGTGATCGAGGAAGACGCTTTCGCTGGCATTGAAGAATTGAGGGTTTTACGAGAAGCAAAGGACTTGTTTGGACTTTTTAATCTTTATTTTTGCTTTTGGGTAGTGTTTCAATGGGACTCGTATCTTTTTTCTTTCTCTTTTTTCTCAATTTCGGTTGGGACACGTGTTGATGATTGCTGTTCTATGGTGTCGCTTGTAATTATTTAAATGGTCTCACTTTTCTTGGTTATTCGAGTGATTTAATGAGGATGTTGTGTTTTAAATGTGAGACGAATTGGTTAATATACAGTGTTGAGGATTTTCAATTTGAATTGTAGATGTAGATTTTTCCATTTAAATGATGGAAAGAGAGTCGTGCAAGGGAAATAAAAATTAATATTTAATTAAAAGAAAAATGATAGAATTTTTTTTTATATTTATTAAGAAGATATATAGATTGTTTTATTAGAATCTAACTTTATAATTAAAAAAAATCAACGAATAATTTTAAATTAACTTTCCCTAACAATTTTATTAATAATATTTCTTAAATATGTTGAACATCATATTCTGTATCTAATAGATTAATCATAGATTACAGAATAATTATAAGATAAATAAATTTACATATTAAACAAATAATTTTCAACTAGAAAGATTAAAGATTTCTGACAAATATTTTATAATATATAATTACTAAAAGACTCATCAACATTCCAAAACTAAGATTACTATAACTATAAGATTAAACTATTGAAATAATTACAAGCGATATTCTTCTAATAATAGTTGATAGAATCGTTAAATAATTGGATTAATTAAGTGTAATAATTACGTATACCATAATCGCGCAAGTACTTACGAATCGAAACGAATGTTCGATATAGCTGTAATTTTAAGTGTAATTATTAAGTGGCAACATCAATGCGTCAATGACAGCGAAAAGCGTGTCAATAGAGGGGGATGGGTCTGTTCGTTTTATTAAACGGACGAACGCGGCCGAATCGATCTCCACGAGAGCCTCGATCGTCGCTTTCATCCGTAAATCCGTTGTTTTAAGGTGGATCGAGCGATTTCTATAAGCTGCTTACGGCGTGTGCCATCTCAGAAACGACGGTATTTCAGTTTCAATGAGAAATGACGAATCGTTGATTGCGAATAACGAAACGAGAGCTTATCACTCTTACAAATCGAATGTTCAAACTGGTAGTTTGAACAGAAATATTTATTTTAATAAAACATTGATCCTTTGCTTGGATATTTTTTATATCGAAAGGAAACAATTATATTTGTATAAAATCTATATGTAATAAATCATGTAAATTTTTCTTGTATTATTTTTAATTCAAAATTATTTTACAATCAAGTTTTATGCTTCTGAATACTTTGTTTGTTTGTTTTTTTTTTTGTACCTTCATTCAATTTTTTGTTTTAATATCTTTACTTTAGAAATGAATAAAATAGTCGTTTGCATAATTTAAAATAATTGGAATTGTAATTTATATTATTTGCAAAATTATTTTTAAAACTTTATTGTTATTTGTTGAAACACGAATCTTCTATGATTTAAAATTATTACAAATTGATTCCATTATACAAAGATGAATTTGAAATGTTATAATAAGAAACTATTAGATTTGGATTATATCAAGCTTATCATTTGATTTATCATTTGAAATATATCGATACATTTGTTTATCTAATATTTGTTTATCTAAAAGAAATAAACATATAAAAATTCTTCATATTTTCAACTAGTGTAAAAAAAAAAAAGAAACTATATTCTATATCAAATAATAAGAATTTATTTCTAGCAAATAAATAAGAACAGTAATAGAATTGATTTATTGAATAAATTAAATTCATCGATCAACGATTCGTCGATACATCTTCGTTTCTTTGTCGTATCCTCAGCGATTACGATAGCACCTTACATTCCAGTATGGACGCAAAAAAAAAAAAAAAAAAAAATTATTCGCCAACGATTCCAAATTTTGGCGAAATCATTTTTTCTAAATAATTTAGCACGTAGGTAGTGTGTAGAAAGAGAATAAAAAAAAAGAAAAAAAGAAAACGAAGGAGTAATGGTACACATTCCGATTACGGTGTAGGAAGATTTTTGTACATTCGTGTAAAGTATCTTGATGCCAGTTTAGACCGCCTAAAGTAAGTTTGCCGAATGCATGTGCGAGAGTAAATCAGTTGCAGAATGTGAGAATCCTTTTGAATCACGAGTAAAAGAATTTTTATAACCCTTTGCTGTCCGAGGATTTTCAGATTGAGATATTTCGAGAGGAGAATTTGATCAAAAATCTGTGAAAATTAATTAAATCGATTTATTAAGAAAAAGTTTATCAAAAATATTAAAAATATAAATCAATATATCGTTTTTTATAAAACATAATGGATAAACAATTCATTCTAATCAATTCTAACGAAATACTGTTGTAAAAATAGTTCTTAAGTAAGTAAAAAAAGACATCAAAGGGTTAAAAATCAAGATTCTATTTAAAAAAAAAACGCAATCTGCAGGTGTCTGTGCGTGCCAACGAAATCGTGAATACCGCGAGAGAAATATTGTACAATATTCCGATTTATCTCGATCGTGATCAATTCCGACTCATTCGTACTGACCTTCACGTCATTCCAACATATTCTCAAATTGTCATTCGAAAAAAAGAAAAAAAAAAAAGAAAAAAAAAGAGTTTCATATTTTCTTCAAAAATTCATCGAGACGATAGAGAAAGAGATCATCGATTCAATTTCATATTCGGAGTTCGATCATATTCACGAATAATTAACTATTATACTTAAGATCGTAAAACCAGAGTGTGCATTTAATGACGTGAATGTTGCGAATCGTATGAAATAATCGATCGGAAAAATTGCAACAACGAGCGTTTTATCGAAATAACGCGATCGAAGATAGCGATTTTCGTTCCGAACGTTTTAAATTTCGCGCCTTTTATACGGGTTAGGAAGATCGGTTATAAAACGACACCCGTTGAAATATTTCCTGCAAATGGAGATGAAAGGAGAAGGAGATGGGAAAATCGTTAGCGACAAAAATATGTCGTTACTTCGTCGTGGATAATTACGAAAGAAGGGAATACGTATAAATATAAATATAAATATGATTATAAATATAGATTTAAGATGATGTAAAAGTTTATCTTCAACAATGCCGATGAAAGGACGAATGGAAATTCAACGAGAACGTTTATACAGATATAGATATACATATATATATATTATAAATATATTATATATATGACATTTTCTACATTTGGTAAGGATGTTGCATATCGTATGAACGAGAAGACGCAATGACGATAAAAAAAAAAAAAGAAGAAAAATAATATAAAAAAGATGTAACATTGGACAGCCGAGCGACGTTATGGGTCGCACGTTAATTAATGTAATATCGAACGTGCCTTATTTCCTGTATATATACATATATGAATATTATTATCATTATTATTATTATTATTATTATTATTATTATTATTATTATCATCATTATTACCGAACCTCTATCGTGACGTATTTGTGTTGAATAAATCGATGTTGTTTTACGTTACTATCGTGGGGATCGATCATTATTTTCGACTGTTCATCCGTTTTCTCCTGTTTAATAGAAAAATGGTGGGACACGAAAATATTTTGATTTATCGAGAGGAAGAGAAAAAAAATAAATAAATAATTGTTTGAAAATAAAAATTAACGTGGATGAAAAATTAATAAGCTATGTGTTTGTTGCCCGTTCTTCTTACCAAGAATAATTCCGAGGCGGAATTTATCGAATTAAAAAATAACGAAAGATTTCTCACTTTGTCGATCCGTTCGTTATAGAAATTAAGATACGCGGAAAGAAAAATTTTGAATCTGCTTATTGATCTTACTTAGATAAGAGAAAAGATATAACGAAAACGAAATTATATATTTTCATTGAAAAATTTCCATTGCGTTGATATTTTTTCTGTTTAAAGATGCAATAAATTAAATAAATCAAAATCTCAATATATTATTCCACAAAAATTCTCTTTATTCTTATGGTCTCATATACTCGTATAGCAATGACTATGCACAAGATAACGTATTAGATCATTTTCATTTTCACTCTCGAAGTGAAAATTCTTCTCATTTCCGCGCTTCGATTTCATTTCGTCTTGAAAGCAATGCCTGAAGCCTCTGTTTTCCTTTGTTCCCAGTTCGATTCATTGTTATGAATTGACTCTATGAATTCCTTTGACGCGGATCCAGCCACGTAATTGCACATGATATTGAATATCGAGGAGTTCACGATGAAACTCGGTCATGACACAGTTCCGAATTAACCTTGAACTATTTTAGTCCGACCATAAATTTCCGTTTCCACTTGGCCTGTCTATTAATTATTAACAAATCGCTAAACATTTCGTATTAATACGTAATCAATCACGACTCTATGCAAATGTATTATTCTAATATAAAATGCGCAAGGCATGTGCACGTTGAAGATCAACGATCAGAGTTCAATAAATAAAGATGGACGTTGATTGATGAGAAAAGAAGTGAAAATATTTGGAATGTCTCTGTCTATTTTTTCTTTTTTTTTTTTTCCTAGTCAATTTTACAATTACGAAGAATTGCGTATGTCTATCGAGCCATTCACCAATTATCGAGGGCTGCCACGGAAACCAAAACGAAATCGTTCGTTATTTTCGCGCAGGCGTCCTCGACGACTCTTCTCGGGAGGATACTGACAAAGAGGGTTGTTCATTTGTTCTTGAAATTTTTCAAAAATTCGATCCCGTGAATTTTTCTGACAAATCATTTATATTCGTAACATTCAATTATATATTAAACTCTTTGGCAAGAAATATTTACTTAATTAATTTTCAAATCATCTTGTAAAATATGAAAAAAAAAAAAAATACAAAATAAAAATTCGTTTTACGAAGAAACAATTTCTTTGGAAACATGAAATCTGAAATGAATCGAGTTTCGCTTTAGACATTCTTCGTTTAGAAAACTATTTGGATAATTTTTCTTAAAAGGTTGCTCTTGATGGACAGAAGGGTAATTGAATTATTCACATTATCGATAACAACGTTGGAGAAGCTTTCAAAGAGAAGCTCTTTTTTAAAAAAAGCTGGAAAACTCCAATGTTTTTTTCTCCATCTTTCTTGCCGGGATATCTACTTGTTGCGGAGTCGGCTGGTATTGATTAGTGGAGAAGGAAAGGAGGGAGATCAGAGGGAGACGAACGCTCTCCTCCACAGACATGAATGGTTGCGGTCCACAGAGCCAGATTTTGAGCTTGACCCGGATTCGTCACGCTGGAGTTCACGTTACCTTCACTTTCGTTGCTCGCGTTGTAAACTGGCGTGAAAAATCGAGAGTGAACAGTGGCCAAAATCGGCTCCGCATCCTCGCTAAACATCGACCAAACCTTAATACGAGCCAACCGAATTCAAATTCCAACAAAAATAACCACGCAACAACAAAGTCAGAAAAATTTAAAAAAACGAAATTCTAAAAATAATTCCCCTCTTCTACAAACAATTTTCCTTTTTCAAAAACTTAAAAAAAAAAAAAAAAGAAGAAACAAACAAACCTTAAAAATCTCTAAAAACTACAAAACAAAGATTGAAAACCTCTGAATGCCTAGAAAACAATTTCCCTTCCTCGAACGAGGAATAGAATCCATAAGCCTTCAATATCCAATCTCTATCCCGTGGATATGCAATTAACCCGTCTCATTAGATCGGTGATGCAATCAGACATACGACCAACTTATTCATGACGTTTGAAAAATTTCGAGAGGAAAAGAGAAAATAAAGGAAAAAAAAAAAAAAAGGAAAGAAAGAGAAAAAAAGAAGGAAGAAAAGGGAGAGGTCCTTGGGAGGACGCGCACGGGTCGCACAGGCGCAGCAACGTCCGAGTCTCCATCCCTCTCGGCGAGGGTTGCGCGAGTGCGCAATAAAGGGTTGGCCTGGCCCGAGGGAACGTCGTAGGCTCGTCGCAGTCGAGTGGCTTTTGCCGAGTGCGAGTGTTTATCCGCCGTTTGTCCGCGCCAGTTCCATTCACGAAACCGACCCCGTTCGACCCATCCCCCTCGTGTGTGCGTGTGCGCGCGCGCGCGCCTGTGTGTGTGTACGTGTACGGATACTCGTTTCCGTTGGACCCGAAAGGAAGTTGGAGGCGTGCACTTTTGCAACGAGGAGGGACGGAGGGGAAGAGTCGAGTGGCCGAGCGGATACAGGCGTGTCACTTCCGTACAGTTGCTCCGTTTCTCGAGTGTTGCACGGAGGGGTGGCGATGCTGGAGTAGTTCATTTTCGTTTGTTGCGACCACTCATAGATATATAATATATATATATATATTTTTTTTAACCTACGTTGAATCGAAGTATCTTCTCTTTTCGCGAGAGAGAAAGAGAGAAAAGAGAGAGAGAGGATAGAAATGCTGTAGGGCGAGAGAAGGAAGATCGAAATTCGAGCGTGTATGGTGGATTATGCGTGATCGTGGGAAGGAGGAAGTGAGGTAAAAGTGTTTTTTCGAGGCAAAAGCGGGCCGGCGAGCGAGGGGGCTCCGGGATTCGAGCAACAGGTAATTTAAAAGCTGGCTCCAGAGCGGGGCACCAGGTCGGGGGTGAGATGGTTGGTTATTCGGCTGGGCCGAGATGATGCAATTTACGCGCCCCTTAATGAAGACGGGGGTTGTTTCTTGGAAAATTCGATTCTTCCTTTGTATGGGATATCCTTGATCGGAGACAGTGGAAGGGAAAATCCGATTTTCCTTTTCTCTCGCGGCATTTTCTGTGGCTGGGAGAGAGAGGACAAATTTTATTTGTCCTGTGTCGTTTCTCTGCGTGTTTTATGCTGTAATCGTGTGTAAGAAGTATGATACGACACGAGAAATTATATTAAATAATAATAGAACTTTTATTTACGTATTCTTATTAATTTAGTAAACTTTTGAATTCTTGTTTCACGATATGTATATATATTTGTCTTTCCATTATTTTCAGTCAATCGTTACATTTAACCTGAAAATCATTCCTAATCATCCCTATCAAGATTCCAATCAAATTCATCGAATCTAAACTGTCTATCTCAATTATCAATACTTAATTTAAAAATCAGAATTAAAGAATTATTTTGCTGAAATCTTCGTCCACATCTCCATCTATCGACATGTCAATCGAATTTCGCGTGTCTGAATATCTACGTCGCGTAAATAATTTTCACTGCTTAAAGGTCGGATGAAAGTATAATATGGACGGCGTGGGATGTGGATTAAACGGCTCTGTTGATGCAAGTAGGTTAACTACATCGTAGATAACAGGTCTCGTTACACGGAAGGGTAGTTAAGTCTTTCGTCAGGGGGTGATTTATCGACGAACTTGCAGATTTCCCGGATCGGATAAAGGAAAGTGGATTTCGCAACTTAACGCTGTATCGGTTCGCATTTAAACCCATTCATGCGAGAATTCGTCGATTAACCTTAGCTTGAACGACTACTCCTCGTATTTGCGTATTTCTTACGAGTTGTCGATAAAACATTTATACACCTTAGATTTATCGTTTATTTATAAATAAGAGAAAGAATTGCGATTGAATGATTCATATGCTTGTTGTGTTAATTATAAATTCTTCTCTTTTTTTTTAGTTTTTTTTACAATATTTCTTTCGAGAGAAATTCATTTACTTTCTTGAAAATTTGAGAAGGTGAAATGTTGTTAGGAAAGTAATAATTATTAAATATAGGATAAAGTTTTTCTGAAATTGCAATAATAAAATTAGTAAGAATCTTTCATGATTCCTTCAAAAATGAAATAAATTTTGGATAATGTTTAACGAGAATAATATTAATAAAATAAAAATCGACTGATATGAAAGGCATTTGATCTAATTATTTGCACGCAATATTCGTTCATATGTATATGTGAATTTTAATAATATTGAAATACCGGGATAAATACCTGAATTTTTTAGATCATTAAATGAGAATTCAACGAAATTTCACTGAATTAAATTTCAGTGAATAATTTCTGCTAAATTTCTGGTTCGAAAACATTCGATTATTAATTATATGGTTAAATATTGTTTAATTATGCGATGAGATGTTAATTAAGTAAAAAATAATTCAAATAATTTTTTAATTATAGATTTTACTTATAATATTTTATTCAAAAAAAAAAAATAAAAAGTGTTATAAATAATAAAATATAATAAAAGGTACGCGGAACTAAAATTTATCAAGCGTTGGATAAAGCCTTGTTTATCGACTTCAAAGTTTAAAATATGCTTCAAACTTTCAGATAGCCTTCCAAATATATCCTACCCAACATTTAAAACTCATCTATTTTTCTGAGTATATATAAATTTTAATACACGCTATAAATCTAAATTATATTACTCTAAGATATTTCATTTTATAAAATATCATTTTATACGTATATATCTCAAAAAAATCAAATCCCATTCCAAAAATTTATTTTTTCTATCTTTTATTTGAATTTCTTTTCTCTTTCTATAGTTTTTTCTCTTTTTATGACAAATAAATTTTAAGAGGGAAATTGAATCGAAATTATGATTTTCGAATTGAATTCGGGCTACATGAAGTTTTTTCCAGGAAAATACGAGCTCGATGCCGGAGGCTTCAGGGTCAGAGGTGGCCGACGAGTCGGATTATTCGATTTTCGAGAATAAGGCCGGCTTGGCCGAGGATATGAAGTTTCTGGCAAGTATGCCAGAACTATGCGACGTGACCTTCCTCGTCGGTGATACCAAAGAACCTATTTGCGCTGTGAAGGCTGTTCTAGCGGCCAGAAGTAGGTTCGTATTGTCTATTCTTTCAAATAATAATAATTTATCCGGTTTATTCATTTTCAAATTACTCAAATTTGAAAATTCCCAGAGTTTCGAGAATTCTAAAATTTGTAAAGATTCTAAAAATCTTTGAAATGTCTACGATTCTTCAAAAATTTTAAAAATTCTAAGATTTTTCAAGGATTTCAAGGAAAATTCTTAACAGAATTTCCTAAAGATTCTAAAAAATTTTAAATTTAATGACGAAATTCACACAATTCACTCTGTTTTTTCCAGAGTTTTCCAGAAAATGTTTTACCAAGCGCCAAGTCCACAGCGTAAAAAAGAGCCGGCACCGAAAGAGAATAAAATCCGCCTGTTTCTAAAGAGAAGCTCGGAACCGTTGTTGAATCTGCAGAATGCAGCGCAACAGGTAATCGCAATTATTGCGGAAAGATCAGTTTATTTATACTTTTGCTATTCTTTAATAAACAATGCGAGCTATTCGAAGACAGAAATGTCAAAGCAAATTGAAATTCGAATCGAACAGACAACAGTGTGGGCAGTGAACTTTGAAATATTATACGTGGAATAGGATACACCTACGTGTGTTCATATCTTGAAATTGATAAAAAATTAAATATTTGATCGTTTGATTTTTGAAAATTTTAATCTGGATCGATTATTTTTAAAAAGACATTGCATTTATAAATTCTTCCATTGATGTTAGTTGTATTATAGGAAATATTTGCTTTATATTTAAAATATTGACACGAGACACAAAAAAAATGGTATATAATTTTTTAATGCGAGTATTTTTGAGAAAATTGATTTTAAATATTTTAATGCTACATCTATATTTAACTATATCTTTAACGGGTGTCATAATAGAATGAATATTACTACTTATGTTACTTCTGTTATATTATGTTACTATTTATATCCATTATAATTGAATAATGGAAAAAACGTAGATACGAAACGAGATATTATTGAAAATTTCATTTTATTGAACACGCAATTTTATTCTTGGTAATAAATTTCTACGTAATTAAATTTCTTTTATTATAATGTAATGTATCGTCGTGCATTAATATCTTGTTTCATTAATATTCCCTATTATTCTCCATTATTCAATGCAATTATACAAGTAAATAGAGATACCTGTATAATTTTATAACCATAGTTTAATATCGAAATATAAGTAAATAATCGTACATATGCATTGAAATAATTATGTGCGATTAAGTAATTTTGAAATTGCAATTTTTTTGGGTACTAAAATTACTTATAGAACATTTTGCATATAAATTTCTGCATTTCACACAAAAATATTGAAAAATATTTATACATACCGTGTTCAAAAACAGTCGTTAAAATGATAGAAATAGTAAGTGTGCGTTTGTTGTGTGCCGTATAGCGGTCAGGGTTCGCGCAGCAGTTGGCTCCTATACAAGAGGTATTATTATAACGCCTTCTCTATATGATTTTGCATCCTGATTCTCCTTTTTCTTTTTTTTTCTTTATTTTACTTGTCGATTTCTTTCCTTGGCCTTTCTCTTTCACTCTAATGCTCGCCAAACTATTCTCTCTTTCTTTCTCAGTTCTCTCTTTTCTTTTAATAATCTCTAATAAAAATAAGGAGAAGGATCCTGGATAACGACGATCCTAAATAATTTAAAGAATTGGTCAGATGGATTGGCCTGTTTCTTTTTTCACTATTTCTCGATGTATGATTTATATAATAGTAGAATTTTTAGAGCGAGATCTCGCGATGAAGGAGTTATCCTGTATCGATTGCATGGAATATTTACGCATTGATATTGTGAAGTCAATGTAATTAATCGTGAAATTAATAAAATCGATATAATTATTTCAAAAAATTATTCAGAATTTAATTAATATTTATATGATTTAGGTTTCAAATTATCACAATATTAATGCTATGTTATTTACTAAAAAATATAGAAATTATATTTTAGTATATTTAAAGAGATAGACTATGGATTTATTGTCTCGGAATATTAGATTATCTCTTATATTATCGCTTTAAGAAAGGATTATAATTTCAAAGGATATTAATATATTCGTGGAATAATCGGATTTTAACGATCAAAACAAATAGAAAAGTTTCTATTCAAAAATTTGGCTTATTTATTAAAGTACAAGTTAGATGAAGCGAGATGAAGATAGAACGACACAAAGCGCCATGCCGTGGCGTGGTTTGAAACTAAAAATATAGTTATCTCACTCTAACTATATCTTGTTTCGTCTAACAAGCTTCGTGCAAGCAATTGCTCATAACATTAATAAACTGATATTTCTATATTAATAATTAACTTTTATGTTTTAGAATTGATTCTTCATCATGATAATTAAAAATATAAATTATCTCATATGAATTATCATTGAATCGAAACAAAATATTGCAATATTAAAGCAAATTAACAACAATCAAATTATATTTATCAATCTAGTATCCTCATGTACGATTAATTATTTAGAAATTACGATACATCCAACACAATTGAATCCGTATATATATATATATATATATATATGAAGCATTTGCGGTTCCAGTCTATCTCTTTCAGTCGGCATGCAAGTCTTGAAGTGATTACACGGTTTCAAAGATCGTATCTTTCTTATAGTATAGTATATACAGGCAAATTTGCAATAGCTGTAGACACGCACGATCGCAATCATAATCCTCTTTAGTAGAGGAGGGCACGATTTGATTCTGCATCTCACAATTCATCGTGCAGTAATGAAACTAAAAGCACAGTAGTTCGCCTAATAAAGAGTGTGCACCTATATGAAATTTTTGCGATTTCAATACGTCGATTTTTCAATTCTTCATCGATGCTTAAGCGAACAGTGATGGACGATCTGATTATTAAGAAATCATTGACGTGATGGTTTTTAGAATTATTCGAAAATTTGTCTTGGAAAAAAATTTAATCGTCGAATTGTTTAATCTTCAGATTGAAGTATATCCATCACATTTACGTATAATCGCTTAGCATGAATTTTCAATTCTCAAATTCGTGGTATGATGTTTTTATTGTTGTGAATATGAAATTTTGTTTGATGAATCATAGCCAAATCAACATCATACGGTGATCATCGAGGAATTTGAACCTGATGTGTTTCGCCAGCTGATCGAATACATTCATACCGGATGTGTGACATTGCAGCCTAGAACATTATTGGGTATGTACTTTACAAAAAAAAAAAAAAAAAAAGAAAGTTTCAATCTCTTTTCTTTGATATAATTTAATTATTAATAAATATTGCCTTAATTATAATCAATAATTTCTTTCCATTTTAAAGGATTGATGAACGCAGCTGATTATTACGGATTAGAACAACTGAGGAAAGCTTGCACCGGATTTGTGCAATGTTGTATAACAGTGGACACGGTGTGCGCTTTATTGGCGTCAGCTGAACGATACATTCAGTACAAATGTACAAAATCCTTGGTTCATAAGGTGAGATCGCAAAAAATTTTGGAAACTTTTCTTTTACTTCTTCAACTAAAAAGAAAGTAATAAATTAATTTAAGGAATGTCAAATATCAGAAATATATTTTATTTACAGGTATTTGAATTCGTAGACGAACATGGCAACGAAGTGTTGAATTTAGGCTCGTTCACCCTTCTCCCTCAACATGTAGTTCGTTTAATCCTCGCTAGAGAAGAGTTGCGTGCCGATGAATTTACCAAATTCCAAGTAAATGTTATTCAATATTATTAAAATCGTTACAATTATGAAAGATTCGATTGTTATTAAAAGTTTGTGAAAAATTACTTATCAGGCGGCCTTGATGTGGAGCAAGAAATATTGCGACAGCAATCAGAATCAAGATCTGAAAGACGTGATAGGCAATTTTCTGGAGTACATCCAATTCCACAAGATTCCTGCAAACGTGCTTATGAGGGAAGTTCACCCTCTGGGCCTGGTACCTTCGGGGATCATAGTGAACGCGTTGGCCTATCAGGTGCGTGTTGTTTCAGAAATAACAATGGAATTAAATACTAACACATTCTCACTTCTCGCTCTCTTTTTCTTTCTAATCAAAATTCCAACTATTCAGAGTAGAAGCCTAGATATTCTATAATTTTTACCTAATACGAAGTCATTTGTGCCTTTCATTAGGAATGTCGCAGACAGAACTAGTTGCAAAATTATTATTAAAAAAAATATATAATATCATTATTAGTATTTAACAAGATTACACTGTTACAAGCAGCACTTTTGATGTACTAGTCGCAAAATTATTATTACATTTAAAAAAAAATGTATAATATCATTATTAGTCAGATATTTGACAAGATTACACTGTTACAAGCAGCACTTTTAGTGTAGAGGATTGTAGTTTGCGAATTTCTAGCGAAATGAGAAAAAAAAAATGTACATTCTCCACGAAGGTAACAGTAGTATGCTCTCAGTTCAAAGTTATTTCGTTCGATATATAACGTTTCGTTATATATCCCTAGAAAGCTAACCCAAGAACGACGAGAAATTATGGTCGGGAATAATTCAAGTATGAATATGCATTTATGATTCTTCTTGTCCCCTTTGATATATATATATATGTATATATACACACATATATACCTGTTGTGTCTCTTGTCGAAGCATGCGAAAAAGAGTGCAAATTATTTAAAAATTTGATTGAAAAATTCATTATGTATATATATATGCGATATAATGTGTAATAATTGAGAAATTTTTTTTTTTTGAATGTTTGGAAATTTCTTCTTTAATTTATCTAAAAAATTAAATGTTAATTCGTGTACTTTTTATTTAGAAATTTTATTTTTATCCTTGGATAAAAATATATTATTTTATTTTTGTCATTTATCAATAATTAATATCTTATTATTATTTTATTTAACATTTAATATTAATCATTAATATATATTTTTTTTTTTACTGTTTAACGATATATCACATTGATGTACTGTTTACATTGTTCAGAATAATATTGTGAAATAGTTAGAAAATTATTCACTTGACGTGTCCTTCATAAATTTAATAATCTTGAATATATTAATCATTGTGGACAGTGTAAGAGTGTATCACTCTTTGTTCTTGATCCTTGCCATATTCACATCTCTAATATATATATATATTATTAATTATATGTATCATTTTATATTTTATATTTTACACACATATGTTGAAAGGAAAATTTTTTCCCTTGCTGCACACGTAGTATTTATTCGATTAGCTCTTGTTAGTTCCTTTTAAAATAAATAAATGTTTCCTGAGCTCATTCTTTAAAAATAAACACCCCTTTCCTATTAAATTTATTACGATATACTTTAACAGATAAATAACCACAATATACTTTTCTCACTCTCCACAATCACAATTCAATATACCAATATAAAAACTTACACCACCCTTTCGATACGGAGAACAACGATATATATCATCCATATAGTTGAGAAGAATATACTTAAAACAGTATTCTTCTAAAAATCGAAAGAATACCGGTTTAAACTTGTTTACCAAGTTACAAGGTTTGCATTGGACGAAGACACAGCTTCGAGCCTCGACCGCAAGATGGCGCCGCGACACGCGTCCCCATAACGAAAGGGTTGCTTCAACTCATACATTTCGAAACACCGCCCTCGAATCACAACCGCAACAACTACGTAGACACGATTCCCCCTCTCATCCACCCTTTCTTCGCCCCATCCCGAAAGCCTCTTAACCAGAGAGTTTGTTGCAGGCAGACCCGACCAGTGTCGACCCCGGAAAGCTCTCCCCCCACAAAGTGAAGCACCAGGACCGTAGTCTGTCGGTGCAATCCTCGTTGCAGGACCAATTCGGGAGCAACACGTCACTGAGCTCGACCGGGTCATACGAGGGGTCCGACGAGAAACAGCATTCAGGTAGCAACTAACCTCCGGCCACGGCCGCACTGATCGCGGCCGTATCGGACGAGCCTCGATGCGAGGAAATTTCTATTAACGATGCGGTCTCGCACCCGCTTGAAGGTAAATACGGCATAGCGGAGCAGGAAATACGGGAGAAGGAACAGTGGCAGAAGCACAGGCAGGAAGAGGAGGATCTGCAACGGCTGATCGAGCAGAGGAGTCAGTATCAATCGATGAGGCAGGACGAGGTGCAACGGCAGCACGACGAACAGCTGATCAGAAGGCAGGAGGAGGAGTTGAGGAGGCAGGAGATGCAGGAGGAGTTCGAGAGGAGGCAGAAGAGTATGAAGAAGAAGAAGCAGGAGGAGGAGTTGAAGAGGAAGAGGGCGGAGGAGGAATTGAAGAGGCAGAGGGAGGAAGAGGAGCAGAGGAAGAAGCAAGAGGAGGAGTCGAAGAGGCAGAGGGAAGAGGAGGAGAAACGGAGGAAGCGGAGGGAGGAGGAAGAAGAGGAGAAAGGAGAAGGAGGGAAGAAGGTGGAAGATGTGGCGAAGCTGGAGGACGAGAAGAAGAAGAAACGATTGGAAGTGGAATTGAGGGACGAGGAGGAAAAGAAGAATTTGGAGAAACATCGAAAGGAGAAGGATCTGGGGAAGGCAGATCACGAGGAAATTCCACAGAAGAGATTGAAAAGTGAAGAAGATGAGAGACGTCAGGAATTGGAGCAGCGATTAGTAACGGCGATCAAAGATCAGGATCGAGAAGAATCAATTGTACCAAAAGAAGAGGAGAAATTAGGTGGGCAGCTGGAGGAAGAAAGACGAAAGCAGGAAGAGTTGTTGAAACAGCAAAAGGAAGAGGAGCAACGAAGAATTCGCGAAGAAAAGAAGATGCAATTACAGCTGGAGGAATTGAAAGCTCATTGGACGTCGCAGCAGGAAGTAATGTTGAGGATGCAGGAGGAAGCGTTGCAACGACAGATAGAGGAAAGAAGATACGAGGATCAATGGGAGAGCAGACAATTCCAGCAATTGCAATTGCACATAGAGGGTCGAAAACCTGAGGCAGAGAAGAAGTTGGAGCAAAGACAGACATCGGAACGAAAAAGAGGGAGAAAGAGGAAGGAGGGAAGAGTGGAGATTAGGGTGCACGAAGCTGAATCGCCGAAGCGTGAACAGCAACTTGCAGATGGCGTTACTGGTTTCTACATAAAGATAGTCGTGAGACAGGAAGGCAGAGCCAATTTAGTTTGGTTGTTCAAAACGCACAAATTTTGAATGATTCTCGTTTCTCAACTTCTTTTCTCGGTTTGCCACTGCAATTAAAGTTTATAATTGATTGATTCTTTTTCGAGGAAGAAGAAGATTATTCCAAGGTATGACTATCATTCTTCGTATCGTTTAAATTTTCATCTCACAAAGAAATTTTCACTTTACGTGTAACGAACCGTTGTTTTTCTTTTTTCTTTCCTCTTTTTTTTTTAAAAAAAAACATCAATATAATTTTTTATCGTTGTATTATACACAGATTACATTTAAGATAAGTGTAAAGAGATGTTCACTCATGATGGTTGTTAAATCCAGACCGAATGTCTGTACGTAGATAAGGTACGTGCTCATTGTTGAAGTGATTTAATAGAATACAGTTAAATCTTACTGCGATATATCATTATTTTAAGGGTATATTTATAATTTGTACAGTCTGTGAGGTCTCTAAATTCAACCGGAGAATTATGAGTTCCGCTGCTCAAAAAGAAATTGTCAGAAAATTATGCGCTCGAACCTATTTACTTCTAATGAAATTTCCATTGTTAAAGTATCATTTACGATTCGAACGATTGATTTATCCTAGGGAATTATCCGGGAAACTGATTCAAAATAATTCTCCGATTGCTTCGAGCGGTGTACCAACATGAAACGTAACTGTTATCGACACCGATTTTACGAGTGTTAATTTTACAACTGACACATTAACGACTACTTATATACAATAATTTACATACGCTGCCTGTCTCTGAATTCCCCGGCCACTTCTTCAATCTAATCATTATCAATTACGCGGTGTCACGCCACTAATGAAAGAACACGACTTTCGTCGACATCAATCAAACTTTCCTGTGAATCAAGTAATTTCATAATAACTTTATTATTGCTCTTAGCCTCGAATTTTTTTTATTCTTATAACAGCTGTTATTATGATAGACTGTCTGAGATATATTTTACGCCAAGCATCTCGAACATCCATTTTCGATCATTCGAAAAAAAAAAAAATCTGTTTTTCTATTTTCCGTTCGCAAAATTGGACCATCTAACGTAATCATTTCTCAATTATTTTTATGATTAGCGAATCGATAACAATTCTTTTTTCTATCATATATGATTTTTTAAAGAAGATTCAGAATTAATTTTGAAGATGCGTGTCTTTGCTTTGAGTAAGATCATCTTCGTTTTATTAGTGATGGATAATAATTATTGGAGTATACATAAAAAAAAAAGATGTAAATAATATTAAAAATTTACTGTACAATAAAAATTACGAAAAATTACCCTTCGTTATCGTATTATTTGTGACAAGAAAATTTTTATCAATCCACATATAGCGGAAATAAATTAAAATATTCGTGTTACATGGTCCATTCTATAGTATAGCAAGTGTTACGATAAAAATTGTCGAAAACGTCACAATAAAAATTATCGATCGTTAAGAATTAAAAAGAAAAAAAAGATTTTATCAAAAGAATATTGAAAGATTTTTTTCAATCGTGTATGCATACGTGAATCAATTTATTTGTAAAAGAAGAAAGAGCAACAGTAAGAAGAAAATAACGTTATTGTTGAACAATTTTATTATATCCATCGAAGGAACTGGAAATATTGAAAATATATTACATATTATATATACGTACAATAATATAATATAAATATATAACGATACATTGTATCAAAGGAAAAATATCGTTTTCGAGAGGCAAGGTGTTCGAGAGCTGTGGTCGATGATTTGACAATGACAAACGATTCTATGAAAAATATCATATCTCCGTGGAATTGCTATTCCAATTTTATTTCCATGCTTCAGGTTTTCGAAAATCAGCACTTTTTAAAATGAAAACTCGACAAGAGTTATATTTCGTACAAAATTCAATTTATAGATTTGTAAACTCATATTTTATTTATTAAATCTATTGAAAATTTCTCTATTATTGAATCTTAATAATATTATTATATTAATGTAAATGTTATTCGAAAATTTACTTTTTACTTGTTTCCTTTTTTCACACGATTGAAATTCGCAAGATTTGATGTTGATAATTTTGAGGTTATATTATTACTTTTCGTCACGATTACGATTGATAATATCGTTGTTAAAGCATGAATAATTCTACACGACTGTGAAGCTCTTTAATCGCGCTAGTGACTCCACTTGCATTCTTGCAACGAAAATGTGTTTATGAAACTGTGAATATATATAAAAATAATAATTAAGTAACGTTTATCATGCAGCGGGAGGAAAAGTGTTCTCGATAATAATTTCGAAATTATTTCTTTTATTTAACTCTCACTTAACATTCTCTTATATTTCGTTCATTATACTTGTAAACAATTATATATTTTCTTTTAAAGAAATTATAACGATATTTTTTTATATATTTAAAATATACATACATATAATTTTCATACGACACATAATAATAATAGTAAATAAACTAATGAAATAATCACACGAAATAATTAACGTTATATTTTCATTTTCGTCACGAATATCAAAGAAATCATTTTCTATACGAAAATATCTCGATTTCCAACTGAAAAGAAAAATATATACACGTATATATTCTAAATTACACTTTCATACACTTTTTTCTAAAAATACGTATACAATTTATCAGAGAGAAAGAGAGAGAGAGAAAGAGAGGGAGAGAGAGAGAAAATTATTCAATTTCTTCCTGTTAACATTCTTCTTCCTAACTGCCGCGTTTAAGCTAATTATTTAAGAAAAAAAAAAGAGAGAGAGAGACGAAGCAGAGTATCTATTGAACGTTGTTGATGTAATACTCAGCATTGGTACAAAGCAGAACGACGACTCATTGATTCGCCGAACGCTGTGTCCACGGTTCACGCGAGAAAGAAAATTGTACAAAGCGGAATAATTTAACTGTTGGCGTAATTTTATTCATGTTGAGCGAACGTGTCTTTGCGAAATTGTTTCGAAGAAAAACGAGTTAGTTGCTACCGATTCGCAAAACGATGCGCAATCCTCGTGTGTTGAGTCAAAATGATGTATCTATGTAAATTATTATGTGGCGATCATTGTGCGATTCGTGTTTTATGTATAATCAAAACTATTTCTTCGAATGGAAATTATGTATGTACGTTGAAAATATAATATATTATTTAATTCATCTGTTAAGTTTAATCAATTGACGTGTCGATTAAGCTTTTTCTCCACGAAGTTTTTAGGTTTAATCGGCGAAAAGCAAATCTTTATTTCAATAAGACCTGAAGAAATCTTTGCAACTATGATACTTTTATTCTTTTATACACGTTTTAGAACTCGTGTCTCGATATAAGAAGAACATATGACATGTTATAATAATTGTTTATAGAAGAGGAACAAATTTAGGGAAAAGTAGAAGAAAAATAATTCTGCATCGATTTCGTCGTTCTCCTTTCGTACTGTCGACAATACTTTAATCGTATGGTATACATACATCTTCTATCTCAGGCTAAATGTAAAATGATATATAGTATATAGTATATAGGATTATATATGATAAAAATTATAGAAGATCATAATCTATGAGTGTATTGCTTTTCTGTTTCACCCGTGAATTGTAAAGATATTTAAAAATATGTTATATAAAATATAGTCACTAATTATAATTTATATAATTCTTCTTGGAGAAAGGAATTAAAATTATTCAAAATTAATTTGCAAATGATTGACGTAATTGATGGAATATTTACAAAATAATATACATCAACGTAATTTATTGAAAAAACTATGTTCGAGATTGATTCCGCTGTTAAGATTAATTACGTGATTTTTATAATCTATCTATTTTCTGTTTTTTTTTTTTTCTCTTTATAAAAACTTATACAGCCTTTAAATGAGTTTCAAAATGGACGTCACACCCTTCTCGAGTGCAAATATTAATTAACTTATCATTCTGCAATTTTCTTCATAAAAATTCAAAAATATCACTTAACAATTATAAAAATTGCCAATACGAAAAGAATTTTTAAAAAAACTTTTTAAATTACAAAGCTGAGATAACAAATTTAAAAAAGAAACTGATAACGAACGAAAGATGGACATATATAAAATATCACTTCACATCCCTTGCATAAAATTTTATCTTCCGTTACTGAATACAAATTGAAAATTGTTCGAGACGAAACTTTCGCAAACTTCTCAATGATATTTCAATCTCGAACAAGTATGGAACAAATTGCACGTTGATAATCGAGTAAAAAAAAGGAGAACAACGGAACCATGCATCAAATCGCGCCAGAGAACCAGACTCACTGGAAAATAATATTTTATTATCGTCGCGTTGTAATAAACGGGGCTCAGTTGCATAAGTGTCAAGAGTATATTTATGAATGCGGCGTAGCCCACTTAAATCTGTGTATCGTTGTCTGTCCGTGCGCATCGTTACTTCTGCTGTTTTGTACTTAAGGTATATGTAAAAAAAAAAAAAAAAAGAAAAAGAAAAAAAAGATTAATGATATGTCTGTTGAACACGCCGTCAACTCGTTGCCATCGATCCCTATTTTTCGTGAAATTCGATCGAATCGAAACTGTCGTTTATTTTATACATCTCTTATTTGTGAATCTGGACAAATTTTAATCGAGTCAATTTCTTTCGAAGAATTCCTCTTCCAAAGTAAATTCAATTCTTCCACGATCGATTGTAATTACATTTTGTATTAAATATTGATTTCAAGTTTAAAAATGTGTAAAAGATCAAAAACGACTCGATTCGATCAACGGAAGAGAGTTTCACGCATATACATACACATACACTATATGATCGATGCAATTCTTCTCTAAAGTTCGATCTCTATCATGTTGTGATATTCTGTAGCCAAATGAGTTCAAAATAAAGGGAGAAGAGCGTGATGTCAAGAAATCACGAATCGTGAAATCTATCCCTAAATATCCTTCCTAAGTTAGAAAAATTTCTCTGCCAAATGTTTATCGATTGTCAACTCCATAATAATCATAAATTAAACGCTCCTCTGCTATTATCCCTTGCATTTAAAGCGTAATAATATTTATATTCTCCATTCTCTGACAGAATTTCAACGGATAGATAGAAGGTGAAAGATCAAGCAGAAGCACCTTTCGACTCTGAAAACCACTTCCTCGAGAGATTATGTTTGAACGGGGTAGGTTGTTGAAGGCAACATATGGCAAGCGGTACCGCGAGAATAATGATATTTTCGACGTATTGATGATTGTTTCACGCAATCGATCGGCCGGAATTTGAGCGATCTATCGCGTAATCCTTCATTGATTCTTGATATCGACGTTAATGATCCATTTAAGGTATATTTATCCGTGATAATGAACGAATCCAGTTTGCCGTATTAGAAGTAAATCTGCAATGGAACGAGCATGAGTAGGAAGGCAAGTGAAGCGGTAAAATATGTTATTATATCGTAAATATATATTTAGTTACTTTATGTTAAAAGTAGCTGTACTACGTTCGAAAGGCTTGACAGCAATTTTACACTCGAGTCGAATACGAGCAATTTTCTAGCCGGATTTATCGCGACAACGAGATTTATCGCAAATAGTTACAGTACTGTATAATTGAAGTGGGATAAATGTAAAATATTTTCTAGGTAATGGTAACTGTGTGTAATGACAGGGTTTCGAATAAATATGTAACTATGTTGTAAATATTAGAGGCGTCTAATACATATTCATGAACTGAAGGCCAGAGGGAATGGGAATTGTTCGATTTTTTATTTTTCAAGATTATGCAATGCAGAAATTTGAATGTAGATAAATGCAATTACTTTTTCTTCGTATATTTTTAATGTTAAAGGCATTGTGCAACTTTAGAATATGTATATATATATATATAGAGTGTTTTAAATTAGATTTAATATCTCGTTTAATTTTGCATGTTTTTATAAGATCACCGTTTAAATGGATACATTGAGATGGCCATATTTATATTCTCGATAAAAAATATAAAAATTTCGAGTACTTGGATCGAATAGAAAGTTGCTCTTGCGTCAACAAAATTTAGATTTTAATACAGTCTATCTAGGATTCGAAATACTAGATAAAATACGTGGATACGAATAAATTATATACGCAGTGATTCTAATTAAATTCCAAAATGTAATTTTCACATAGAAAAATTCAACTTGATTTAACCTTACCTATGATAATCGTAGAAATAAAATGAGATAATTACGTTTTACAGATTAATTATCAAGTGGATTGTTATTCCTAACATGGAAGGAACAACGCAGCTCTTCGAAACGATGTTATATTGATATTAGATAAATATGCGATAAACAATGTTTCTTTTATCTTGGGTAAACATATTAATGAAATTAAATATAATTAATCTTAGATAAATATATTAATTAATAAAAACAAATAAATGTAATACGTTTCCTCTCGCGTATTTTATTTTATATTTTTGAATTTTTTCCTTATATAAAAAAAAAATCCAAAATATTTTCAATCCCAGAATATTCATATCGAATCAAACTTAACTAATTCGATTATATTTAACTTGAAAATCATTCGTATCATTCATAAATTATCTCACAATCGTCACACAATCAACAACCACGTTAATCTCCTCCTTAATACCGAATTCAACGCAAACGTCACAAAATTGTACGACGTCCTAACCTCAATCCTTCGAAATTCGACAACATCGATCAATCGTGCTCGTTACCGTCCAGAAGTAAACGTTACAATCCAGAGTAGACATTATCTGAAAAACTCGTAAAACGGATTGAGTCGTCTGGAAACGATTATCGATCTTATCGATAAACAGGCGTGCGCGTTTCCAAGGTGAAAAATATGCAAATGGGATACGCGAAAAGCGCGTGGTTGCGAGCCAGTGGATCAGAACCAATGGGCTTCATTCATGGTGGAGGAGAGTGGAGGAGGGAAGGGGAAGGCGAAGGGAGGGACGATGGTCGATGCTGATGACGTTTGGCATTAAAACGAGCGGCTCGACCGGTGCACTCGTCCGGTAGCGTTAATAAATGAGGGACATCAGCTTTTAATTACGCGCCTCGCTCGTAATTGTAACCCGCAGCGAAATCGTACGCTCGCCGCTCCTCTACTTTACAACGGTTTGCGACGATATACGAGCTGCGTTGATAACAGCCAACCATCGCCGTTCCCCTTTGCTGGCTGATCCTTCGGTGAACCGATTAACGATCCCCTCGTAATTATGCTCCGCGAAGCGTGAGACGCAGCCTGCTCCTTCCATCATTCGAAAATCGTTATAGGTGAGGGATTCAATAGGATTTTTTTTTGTGCTGATAAATGGACCATGTTTTGGAATACGAAAAAAAAAAAAATTTATTTCAATTTTAACTTCTGTTCGAATATTCTCAATATTCTTAAAATCTGTTTTTTGATTATTCAAAAAAATTATTGTTCGAGTTATAGATAGGAGATTTTGATTTTTTTACAACAATTTTAATTTTATTTTTAATAGGAATAGATTGTTTTAATTTTTTTTTTGTAATTGTTGAATTTCTATAAAATTTTTGTTTGTATTGTAAAATATTTACAAACATTTTTGCAATTATACACGCGTATATGCTTTCTCAAGCTGCAAGAGTTTATGGTTAATTATTATTCATCGATACGATCAAGTCACGTATAATTTATTATTATTATTCGTTTATTATGACATTTATGCACGTCTGTCACGCGTGAAGATACTTGGTTTAAAAAATTTATCATCGAAGAAAATTATTTTGCATCGAACGATAGTCCAAATAATAAATGGAATAATTGTTTGACAAGTGGAAAAATTTACAAAACAATGGAATTTTTCAAAACAGAACCTTGAGAAAAGTATAAATATGTGTTTCATAATATGTATTCGGTAGAAGTTATCTTCAAGAAAAAACAACAAGATTTCTTTACGTCCAAAAAAATAAATATGCGATATTATTTTTAAAATTTTTTTACAATTCAATTATATAATATTTTTTATAATTATCACATTATTACTAAACATATCTTATCTATCATTGTGATATAGTGTTTCTAAATTGTTGTTCTTCGTTTAATAATATACAGATTTTCATATTTGGTATGCATTGACACGTCTATTTTCCATAATTTCTTTCTCACTAAATAAATGAGAGTAAGAACATAAATGAGAGATCAAAATATTCTAAAATACACGTTGAATGACTAATAAGTTACATTGATAAAATATTTTTCTAAGAAAGAAACTCAACGCTAAATATTCGTTCCATTGAAAATAAGTAATCGGAAATAAAATATGGAAATAGTGGTGAAAAATTTCTTCCAATTTAAATAAATTTCAATATTTATATTACTCTAATATAAAAGATAAATAGTGTAAAGATCATAAAAGTGTGAAAATATACGCAACTTACTATAAACCGGTTCAAATAAAACATGAAAGGCCGAAACGAAGAATTAATTCGCTTCAAATATGCATTCGGCTCAACAGATATAAAAGCCATACTTGTAACTCAAAATGATGAAAATAAAAGTAAAAAAAAAAAAAAATTTGGAATTTTCACAGAAACTAATCACAATCTGTTGAAAACACTTCTCCTCTACCTTGTTTGTTCCTTCACAACAATAATGCGATAAGATGAGTTCAAGAGAAATAAGTGTTTATTGCATCGGATAGACAATAGATGTGACTCGTATTGATAAAATGGTAATTGATGGCAGAGGGGATGATTGACCTTTGGATACAGTAAAAAGAGATTACGTAAACGACGATGGTTTATATATTAGAGACACGAGTATTTTGCAACGTAGACCGACTACTATGATGGCCGCGATCGTGTTATTGTTGGCACTGCTCACGTTGGCAGCGGGTGAAATTGCTCACAATGACCCACATTTTGCTCCTGGCCACGATGCTATCGTCCATCTCTTCGAATGGAAATGGGACGACGTTGCAAAAGAGTGCGAACAATTCCTTGGACCTTCAGGCTTTGGTGGAGTCCAGGTATGTGATAAAATTTTTAAACTTAATTAATTCTTAATATTTTTATTTTTAAATTCAAAACGTTACTCAATTAAAAATATGATAATCTATACAATTACAGTTGTGCGTAACAATTAATGAACAATACGTGATATTCATTGAAGAGATATCTTATGAAGGTTCTTTAGAAATTTCAAATTTACAGGAATATAAATTTTTTCGTTTAAATTAATTCACCTTAAACAAACTTGTAGAAAATAACGTGTGTTAAACATTTACAAAGAGCTTGCATCAGATTTTTATCAAGATGTCAATAACAATTAAAATCCTATATCAGAGATCATAAAGTCCATTATCTTTCGATCTTTATAATTAATTTATCTATTTACAACTGCTAAATGATTATCGATGAAGTACTTTTCTCACGTATATTTGCAAAAATAATTTCTATAATTTTTAACTAACCTCTGTGCAACAAACAAATATCGATCTATGCTTTTATCAATTATCGATCCAAAACTCGTCTGTGCGTGTATCTCAACGGATCTCTCTTTCTCTCTCACTAATCAATATAAATTCAAAAAAAACCTGCTCACTCACCAAATTTGTTCCATTCAAACAAATCAAAGATAGAATCATCGTATCAAAATATTTGTACAGGTATCACCAGTACAAGAGAACATAGTGATTGACAAGAGGCCATGGTGGGAACGTTATCAACCAATTTCCTACAAATGGGTCACTCGATCGGGCACGCGACAACAATTCATCGACATGGTAGCGAGATGTAACAAGGCGGGTGTGAGGATCTACGTGGACGTTATCATGAACCACATGTCCGCCGATCGGAACGACGCACACGGGACAGGAAATTCGAGGGCGAACACGTACAATTTCGACTATCCCCAGGTGCCCTACACCGCGAAAAATTTCCACGCTCGTTGCGCGGTGAACAATTACAACGACCCGTCAAACGTGAGGAACTGCGAATTGGTGGGTCTCCACGACTTGGATCAGAGCCAAGAGCATGTCAGGTCGAAGCTTGTGGACTTTCTGAACGATCTGGTCGGCGTCGGTGTTGCCGGTTTCCGGTTCGTGTTCACCATTGCATTGCACGATGGTTAATAATATTGGTGGATCGGTAACGACAGGTGTTAAAGAAGAGAACTTCTTCAACCTGTTTCAGAGTGGATGCTGCGAAACACATGTGGCCGAACGACTTGAGAACAATTTACTCGAGAGCGAGGAACTTGAACACGACCCACGGCTTCCCCGAGAATGCACGGCCGTACATATTCCAAGAGGTGATCGATTACGGGAACGAGGCGATCTCGAAACGGGAGTACAACGAAATGGCGGCGGTGATCGAGTTCAAGTATTCGTATGAGATTTCCAATGCGTTTCGGGGGAACAATAATTTGAAATGGTTGGTGAATTGGGGAGAGAAATGGGGCTTTCTACCATCGAAGGATTCTCTCGTTTTCGTCGACAATCACGACACGCAACGAGACAATCCTCAAATACTCACTTACAAATACCCCAAACGGTACAAGGTATACCAACCTTTTTTCCATATTTTACTTTCTCTTTTTTTTTAGAAACAATTTATTGCTAAATATTTATTATCTCGTTATTTTTCGATTTTGTTCGATTAAAAAATAGGATATTTTTACGGTAGAGCAGTAGATATTTATCAGGGAATACGGTGATGGATAGAGTGAAAGTTAGCAAGTAGAATAGGTCAGCCAATGATCAGACTCAAATATTTCTTTCGATGCCACGTTAAATATCAATTGATTAAAATTTTTTCCACGATTAATTTTTTAACCAACCGATAAAATTCTTATATATATATATACTTTTTATTTATCTTCTTCTGCCACTCTTATTTTCGAAAGGAAGCTATTTTAAATATTTCGAACGAAATATAATCTTTTAGATGGCCGTCGCGTTCATGCTGTCCCACCCATTCGGCACCCCACGAATAATGAGCTCGTTCGACTTCCAAAGCAAGGATCAAGGGCCGCCCAATGACGGCAAGGAAAACATTCTATCGCCCTCGATCCACGACAACATTTGCAGCAACGGATGGATCTGTGAACACCGTTGGAGGCAAATCTACAACATGGTTCGTTTCCGCAATCTGGTCAAGGGAACGAGGATCGATAATTGGTGGGATAACGGAAGCAATCAGATCGCATTCTCGCGGGGTTGTTCCGGATTTGTCGCGTTCAACGGCGATCAATACGATCTGAGGCGAACTCTCAAAGTCTGTCTACCTGCTGGCCGCTATTGCGACGTGATTTCTGGCAATTTGGAGAAGGGAAGGTGCACTGGCAAGGTTGTCACGGTGCAATCGGATGGAAACGCTGAGATCGAGATCGGTGCAGGGGAGGAGGATGGAGTTCTCGCCATTCACATTGAGGTGAGTTCGTTTGAGATTAAGAGGATAAGAAATAAATGAGAGAGATTTTTGTCTTGTATAAGTTCTTATATAAGTAGAGGGGAAAGTAAAAGTTTATTGAGATTTATAATAATCTTTCATGGATTATTTTGGTTTAATTGTACTTTGTACTGTCTCAACGTTAATTCGTAAATTATTGTAATAAAGTAACGCTTGAAATTAATTTTATCTTCAGGCTAAAATGGCGTAAAGGAACGTAAATGAGCATCAGCAGGGATTGCGATTGCACGAAAAAGGACGTCTTAAAGTTCATCTTACAATGAGAAAAAGGTTGTATTTAATTCTTCGTGGATAAAAATAATTATTAAATGTATATAGTTTACGTATATTTTTATTTCCATCGGTTTTACGCAATCACAATTGTTTTCGTAATCCAGGGTCAGTAACAAAAATAAGGCCACCAGTGAAAATATTTTTCAACAATGTTTATTTTAACAGAAACAATGTACTGTTCTTGTTCTCTTTTCACCATTAATTTCTACTATACATAATAAGATAGTTAATCGGTAGAATAATACAAGACAGACTCGCGATGAGGGGAAATAAAAAAAAGGGGATGATGTCGAAAGGATATTTTTTTCTTCTTCTTCTTCTTCTTCAACATTTTCATTCAAGGATGGACGAATTTATGAATGGACGCAGGTGTAAATCACAAGAAGGAAACGAAGGATGGAGAAATGGGTGGAAAATAAAAATCATCGAAGTTATCACAAGATTGCCTTATTGCCCGTTTCTTTATCCCTCTTTTTCTCCAAAATTCGTCGTCGTCCCTTTCTGTACAATTATTATTCTCATTTTTTTTTCTTTCTTTTCTTCGTTTTAAATAATTTCCATCACACCAGAATTTACGAATTTTTCCTTTCACTCTATTCTCCTCTGTTGTTGTTCTTTTTTTTTTTTTTTTTTTTTTCTTTTATTTCCTTCCTTAATACAAATGCACGCATACTCTTCCCGTGTTCGCACACCTGACAATTAAATGATCTCGTGCCATGCACGCGGTAATGATGTGCATAAACCTTTGCTACGAAACTAAATAAAATACTACGGGTCCTTTTGTAAAAAGCACGATATAAATAAATGCTTAAGCATTATGTACAGTGATTCTCGGTTTAAGTAAAAGCCGCTAGCTCGGTTAATGTCCGCTCGTGCTGTCCACAATTTTTCTTTTCATATATCTACACGTGTATATATATATTATACATGTTAATTTTCTGTGCGTTGAAATGTCATTAAATATCATTCTGGAAGCTCTATGAAAATTTTTATAAAAGATTTTTTATCCAATTATATACACAAAATGGAAATGATTAAAAAAAGTTGAAATCAAAAAAATTGAAGTCTTTCAGTCGAATTGAAATATCGAATCGAAATAAAGTTAAAGCTGTTTTCCATAGAGTTGGAGAAATTCTTCGAAAAAGAAGCAAAAGTAGAAAACTGGAAGCACGAGCAGATTTGCGCGCGAGACCGCGCTTGTAAGTTTATGTACGTGTGTCTGTCTCTCTGTGTATGTGTGTGTATGTGTGTATACATAATATTTATAAACGTATATAGTCTGCAGTAAATTCAGGCTAATGTAAATCTAAAAATACTGCTCGTCTTACGAACTTATCAACTCTCCACTTAATAACAACTGTCACACGCCCAAGAGTTTTATCTCCTCTTTTATACGACTAAATTGTTATTACATGAACATACACAATAAGGCAACGGTTTTAATGCTAAATAAATAAACGTTAAACGTTGAAAATAAGGGAGGAAGAAAAATTAATTTACAGTTTCTTTTCTCTCTAATTTCTACGATGGATCCATCGATCACGTTAAATCTACGTCGTGTATCGTCTTCTCTCCAATTCGTCTCTCAATGTTTGTGTGTGTGTGTGTGTGTATGTGTGTTGGGTTGCGCATGCATGCGCTCGTGTGTGTGTGTGTGTGTGTATGTGTGTGTACATTACATTTATACTACGGTATGCGAATGTATACCCGCGCGTGTATCTTCTTCTTCGTATGATCTGCACGTAGAACGTTAGCAAAAATATAATTTAGTTATATTTTATCATTATAATTCATTCATATAAAAACTTCGTTAAAATATATAAAAGAAACAACGATTTGAGCAAATACGTATATCATCCTATCCATACAGTTAAAAAGTACCGCGTTGAAAAAACATTCATTTTCATCGTTATTGCACATTAATTGTTTTCTTTTTCTTCTTCTTCTTCTTCTTCTTTTAATTTTCCACTTTCGCTGACACGATGTTGTCTCGTTTCGTTTTTCTTTCTCTCTCTCTCTTTCTCTCTTGCTTTCTCTCTTCATTTCACTCGATCCTTACACGCAATCATTTCTCGTTCACTCATCTTTTACATACTCTCAAACAACAATTGCTCGCAGTTTATTTAATTACAAACAGCATTTATTCACTGTTTCCTCGTGTTATTTATCGTTTTCATTGTTTCTTCATTTCTTCATTCGATAATGAAGAATTGAGAATTCGTTACTTTTCGGCACTTTTCCTGTCTATTTTTGTCATTGCTAGTGTTCCAGTGAAATTATTCGAATTCATTTTGAACGAATATCATCGATTATTCGAAACTGATATTCTTAAATTTGTTTGTTGTCTTGTCTAGAAGTGTTTAATTTGTTTAAAAAAATATCTAATGTTTTGTTGTTATATAATTAATTATTATAATTTCAAAGCAAATGCATTTTTTATCATCGTAATTCAAATTAAAACGAAAAGTGCCATGGAATAATAATTATTGCTGCTATATTTGAGTATACAAATAAATTCATTTGCTTTATAATTTAAATTTTTCGAATTTATCATGTGAAAGAACTCGAATAATTACTTCGTAGGTACAATCCAGATAGCACACGATATCTGAAACCCATTTTAAATTTAATGGTAATATGAATCCTGGCTTAAAGATGCCTTGAAGTAATTAACATTGTATTATAATTACTATTCGTTACATTAATATGATATCTTTTTTTTTAATAAAAAAAAGTGAATGAATACGTATGTAGAAATACGTAAGTTAGGATCAGTGGTGCACTCTAGCGGACATAATTATTACACGAATAAAGAAATAAAGCAAGGTAATCATATGCTCATTTTTTTTTCAAATTCTTGGTATGGAACTTCAGATATTCAGATAAAATCTGTGGAATAACTGTTTTTTTTTTTTCTAAATATTTTGTTTTGCAATACGAAACAATTTTAAAACAATTTAAAAAAACTGTTTTCAAACTGTTAATAGATTATTATCAGACATCTCTGTGCTATCTGTAAATGAACTTTTCTCTACGAAATCTCTGTTCTCAGGTAACAAGGGGCAGGATTTGCTTGAAATCGCAAATTCTGCACGTTAAAAAAATCATCTCGCTCTCGTTATCTCATCCATCTAAGAAAGGCTAGCCTTTTGGAAGACTTTTTCGATCGATAGAGGCACTCGTTTTTTATTCGTGATATATATATATATCTATATATAAAAAAAAAAAGAAAAAAAAATCTCCATTAATAATTAATTCATCGCTTAGAACTTCAATTCGCGCGATAATTATTCTAAAACGTTAATTTCCTTCGCCAAGGAAGACATTCCCGAAGAATTCAAGGCCGTTAATATCGCGTGAAACCGATGTTGTACCTTGACACGCTATTTGCTTACGAAGGATCGAACACGTAGCTTCCGGTCGCTGATTTTTTTTTTGTTTTTTTTCCCTTCCTCTTTTATCGAAGGATGTGTAATTTGAACAAGCACGCAAACGAGGCGTTCTAATCGTTAATTGCCATCCCAATTAATTTGATTATCACGCAGCGTCAGCTTCTTTGTGCTCATCGCGTGTCTATTCCTAATTTATAAACGCGAGAACGTTAACACTTGTTAGTCACCCTCCACTTCCTGCCAGGCGAGGAGAACTCGTGAAAGCTCGGTACAAGTCTCTTAACGACTTGTAAAAAAAAAAAATAACGTATTAGAAAGTATCAAATATCGAGAATTGTACCTCTGGGAGGAGGGGGTTTCTCCTTTCTTAAATAAATTTTTTTTCCCGTATTTTCTTTTCTCGTTTCAGGCACATGATTATCATCCCGAGGCTCGTTTCTTCCTCTCAACGAAAAATAATAATGATAAAATTATCGATTGAACGTTGAAACATCGCGTCTCAAGCTCGAGATCATTTCTCGAGTCGAACTTGTTGGGCCATGCCAGGTGAATAAGAAGTTCGTGTGTTAATTGACGGAAAGAAGATGGAAGGAAATGCGCAATCGATACAACAACTAGTAAAAAGAAAACGAATATTTTTTTCATCGAATCGATTCAAATAACAACTAATCACATAGAATAAAATAAACAACAGCAACAAGAAATAACGACAGATAAAGGAAAGGTGATACGAAAGGTATGACGGTGACCAACAACTTCTTATCTCCCCGTATTTCCCATCCCAAACGCAATCTCTCTTCCCCCTCCCCCAATCATCCTCCTTCTCGAAGAACCGCCCATTCTCACCCCCCTCGCGCACGAATATTATCTCACACGAATCGATCCGGCCGTATATAACATATATACGTAAGTACAACGCAGGCAAATTCTTGCCTCAGGGACAAGCAAAGTAAGTCATTTTTCTCCAGGTACTCTTATAATGTAACGTATGATCAATACACACGACGAAACTCTTGATCGTTGTCGAACGTCCCCGATAAAACTCGAACACTCGATGGACACAGCACAGGCGGAGCCTCCGTAACATCGTCCACAGCGTCACGTGTATACACGCAGAGCAAAGCTGTCGCGTGATCCGCGTCACTGCTTGATGGGCTTCTTGAACACCACTTCCGGCTTGCGTATCGGGCGTGACACGCGCCGTTCTATCCTTAGGGCCCTGTTCGGGTCCTGGGAGGGCGCCACCGTGCCCTCCGGGCCCAGAGGAGTCTCCGCCATTGTTTGTCAGTTTCCCGTGCTGCTTGGCCGCCTTCCAGGCAACTGTTGCTGCTGCGGTTGCTGCTGGTGTTGCTGTTGCGACGCGGCGGCGGCGGCGGCCGCCGCGGCCGCGTTCAGGGCTGGCAGAGGTGTCTGGTGGCAGTGCGCGCAGTGCAAACACACCGTGCACGCGCCCAGTTTCCGGGCAAGGAGGGCGCGAAGCTTCAGGGCCGGGCCCAGCTTCATTCCCATTGGGCCGGTCAGGTGGTCCTCCGAGAGAAGGGGCAACGCTGCTCCATCGATCCGGTGCTCGCGGAAGTTCTGGAAAAGAAAGTTGCACGATTCGTTAGTTTTTTCGCGATTTTTTGTTGTCGACGATGTTTGTCCAAGGTTTGGAAGGTTTGGACGAGTGATGGATCATCGTGAAATATTTATTCGTGGAACTTTTTTTTTTTTTTTAGTTGCAGGCAAGGGATTGCAAGAGATTTTTCGAAACTATAATCTTTATTATAATCGATCGAAATACGAGCTATTGGTTTTAACCATCTCTTTTCACAACGAGATTTTAACATATTTTTATAAAGCATGATTTTAGTGTGAATTATTTTTTAAAAACAACTGTAAATGGCGAAACAACAAGTGATAATCGGTTGGTGAAATATCTAATGATTATGGTGGTTAAGATTTCGTACTTCAGCTAATTTTTGATAGTTTGCGATGGTCGAGCAATGTCATGCAGAATTGTTTCTTAATCAATTTCTTGGCAATATGATTGTTACAGTATCTCCTTGTTTCAGAAAAGAACAATGAATTATTCAAACCACCATATAATCACCATAACTTTTTCGATCGTAATGATGGTTTCGGCATTTGTTTAGGATTTTCATTGGCATCCAATCATTATCATCCGGATCATTGTACGATTATCGTATAGAATACATTACTCATCACAGGTTATAATTCTATTCAAGAATGGACTTCTACTTTCGAGTTTTATGTAATTTTTGATTCCGTGTTAATTGATGCAATACTTTCTATTTTTTTGCTTGCACCTAAATGTCATTTAAGGATACGTGTAACTCTGTGGATATTTGTTTGTGGCTTTCAATATATCTTTCTTTAATATGAATTTCGATCTACCTTCATTTTCTCAGATCTTATATTTTTGAAACCACCACCAAATGATCTTTTCATCGACAGAACCTTCTCTGAAAGCTAATCTAATATGCTCCGGTTGCACTGTGACTCGATAATAATATTCCAAATCCGTTCACTTCTCAAAGAAACAGTTAAACTTGCATACAAAAAAGATCGATCACCTATTCTAAAATAGGCAATAACCTAAATTATAATTATCCAATGTGTGAAAGTCGAGAATGCGAAAACCTTAAACAAGATATCCAATAACATCAAAAGAAAAAAAAAAAAAAAGGAAGAGAAATCCGACCAATTAAAGCGATTCATCCCACTCTTCCTGGCTCATTCACAAAGCGTTAACAATGACACCCACGCGAATCACCCACCGCTTGTCTCTGAATCACGCGAGCCCACGCTGAATCGCGTGACGTGACCCTCGACCCGGCTCGAAGGTCGCCCGCGGAATCTCGAGGCGGACGAGCCGCGTCCTCATCGGCGTGGAACGCCGCGGCCCTCCCTCATTAAACCTCTGTTCCGCAAAAAGCTGAGTCGAGCTACCCGCGGATAGCGGAGGATAGAATCGTGGCGAGGAGGCGGAGCGAGAGGAAGGAGGCGGAAGAAGAAGAGGAAGAGGAGAAGGAATGAAAAAAGGAGGGGGAGGAGGAAGGGACGGACGTTTCATTCACGGAGGCCGCCGCACGATCCCCATAATTGCAACCGGCGCGCGATTTACCCTCGCGCGGGGCCACTCGCATCGCCGTACTACGATTCGTTGCCGCGCGCGCAGAGAAATACGTTGATCGCTCGATTATGAATGAAATATTCAACGTTCTAACGCGATCCCCGCACGCGAACCACGGGCAGACCGGTCTTCGTCCTCGTGCATCCTCTTTGAATCTTGAAAGGAGATCGGGATCATCGAGGTTTTCACAATGATAATACTTGTGTCCTTGAATTTTATTTCGGAAGTTTAGCGTTTCGTGTAGCTTCTTTCTCTTTTTTTCTTTTTCCTTTAATTTTGGTTTTGGTTTTTTTCCCCGTCTTCTGATTTAAGAAGATTGGGATGGGTTGCTTTGGAATGTGTGAAACGCGAATGATGGTTTTGGTAAAGGTGTTTGATGGAGGTAGATGGAGGGTGAAGAGTAATGATGGTTTCAGGTGGTTTCGTAATGGTAAGGTTTCAGATGCGTTGGGTACGCGAAATTATCGTGCAGATATATGTATTGCGATATAAATGGACTCTGGACGTATTTCAGGTTAATTTTTTTTGCCCTCCATGTTGTTCGTCGTGTTCATCATATTAGAAATATTTGATACCACGTTTGATATCTATGAATTCAGACGAAAAAATTTTCAATCTATTCAAAGGCCGGTTAACAAAGCATTTCGAGAATAAATCAACTGGAAATAATTTTTCACAGGATCGAGAAAACTATTTAATATCATATCCAAAGTATTATTACATTGTATTATAAATTACACTTACGATCTTCAGATTATGTCATTGTTCTTCTTTACCGACGTTATACCACATTCAAAAAAAAAAATACCAGAAAAATTCTCCTGCAAATTTCTTCTAACTTTAATTCTAACTTTCAAGAGATATTAACCACCGCATAATTTCCTACAATTCTAGCCTCCAGCATCCCGACCCACGTTCTTAACACAGTCACAACAAGCCGAGCAAACGGATCTCGAAAGTTATCCCTCTTCAGCCGGCTTGCTGACTAATTACAAGAAGAGGACAAGAAGGAGGATCAACGAACTTGCACAAATTATCCCGTGCCGCGATTCTCGCTTTACACGCCGTTTACTCGCGGCACTGCTAATTATCCCGTTTCTCCCTCGCAGCTGACACCAGTGGTCGCGCCAGAAACGGCCACGAGGAACACAGGGCCATCTATCACGCGCCGACACGGTCGACATTGTTTCGAATTTCCGATAGCGACGCTAACGGTACACGAATGCGATCGAGCGTAAGAATGGAAGCTACTTTCATCTACCGCTTTTTTTCACGTTAAACGTTAATTAACCGTCGTCGTTAGTTGGAAGAAGATGAAAAACATGGGTCATGACATCGTTGTTAAACGCGAATGAGGAGATCTTTTCACGCTTCTTTGTACGATGACTTTTTGCGCCGAAGAAGTCAGAATAGAGAAATAAAAATATAAAAAAATAAAAAAAAGAAATAAGAAAAAAAAGGAGAGACTTTGAGAAAGATCTTTTTTAAAAGTTTATAAAATTTACGGGACATATAGTTTGAATTTATAAAGTTTAAAGTTTAATAAAAGGTTAACAAGAAGGAGTAATTTGCCATCGTGGACGATTGCATTTACTGCAACATTCGTTGGAACCGAGGATTTACGATAATTGCTGTAATTCATTAGCATACTGAAGATAGGAAAGATTGGAAATTCTTTTTTTAAACATAATAGCATAACACATATTTCCACACATTTAATTGCTAATGTTTTTTTTTTCTATCTTTTCAATTCAATGATCGAAGCAATAAATAAAAAATGGCAGAAGAGAAAATTGAATTAAGAAGCTATTTTTCAATCTTCTTAACTTCTAACTTCTTCTCGTGAAATAACATAATCTAATACAATCTTCTCTACTTCACCATTCCTCAAAGATACATTCGTAAAAATACTACATTACCAACAGAAATTAACTAACGAAAACTGCATCTGCATTACCAACCGTGACTCACGTGAATTAAACTTTGAAATTATTTTGTTATTAAACCTTATATACGTACATATATATATATCAGACTCACGCGAGACAAAATTATAACGCGTATCTTCTATGTGCATCGTATTCTTTCCAAAATGGATGCCTGCACTGTTTTTGCCATGCGTTTAAAGATCGTAGAGAAATCGTCGAGCTGTATCAAGACTCTTGCTACAAGAAAAAGGCGTATTTTTATTATATAAATTGCCACGCGGAATAGAACGTTGCTACGGAAGGGTAGGCTTCTGCTCGAGATCTCTTAGCTGATTATTATGAATTACCACTCTGAAATCAGGGTATCAATTATGCCTGTGAGCCGTGGCGCCCCCAAGTAGCACGAAATTATAGTGCACGATGTCTCCTCGTTGATCGAACCGGGGCTTTTTGCGGTATGCAGCACTTGCGTGGAAATCGTCGAGGTGTGCACGCCAAGGAGTACGTTCTATTTCATTAAAATGTATTTAGGATAAAATGTTGCACCCGGAACAAGGGTACTTTTCTTTGATCCGTTGATGAGCATGAATTAAAACCAACGTTTTTTGCGCATCTTGCCACCATAAAAGATTACACGATTGAGGTTATGTTTTGTTATACCGCGTGCAAATATCTCGCGATAAAAATTCCTTAATGCAAAAGAGACTTTTCTTTCACGGATTTAAAGAAGAATTTTCGAGAACTAAATTAATTTTAGAATAAGAGACATTTTTTTGTTCTTTTTTTTTTAAGAAATAAATCTTAACTTCGCTAAGAAATAAATTCTATAAATTCGATAAAGAAATTTCCTTGAAGGAAGACAATTTTTTCACACTAATCTAAGAGAGAAGAAAGAGACGGGAGGAAATGACTCATAAAAAGATTCGAGGACAAGTTGACAGGAGGTCCTTCCCAGGGCACACGTTCAAGATGGCGGGATCCACGGGGATCTCATCTCGGCGCATACATCTCATTGTCTTCGAGGAGGGATACAAGGCAGAAGTTTCGTAATCTCACAAAACCTCGAGCCAACAGCGGTGTCTGTGTGGTGCAGCTGCAGTTGCAGAGAATATATCATCCTCGTGTTGCACCGCGGGCGACCGCGGCCCTCCAAAGGCCCAGCCACGAAGACAACCTATATTTTCTCCACCCAGTTCCAAACTCTTAAGGGCAAACGCGATCCCAGACTGGGTCCAGCATCAATTATACCTTCCACAAACACGCTCTTATCTCTCGCGCTTGCCAGACAGCGCGAAATTCGAGCGTGCAAGCTCCGAAGGGCGTGTTTAATGATTTTTCTACGTTATTGTTCCACGGAGAGGATATTTAGACCCGAGTTTTACACGCGACAACGAATAACGCTCTATCGATAAAGAATTTTCAAGAAAAATAATCGATAATATATCGTTGGAATATTCATTAAAAGTAAAAGAAATGAAAAAATAAAACCTGCAATGATAAAAGTTTGTGTAGTATATAAAATGGCTGAATTCAATTCAATTCTTTCGACGTTTTTCTCGATGAAAATTCGTTTCGAATACGCTTGAAATTTTTTGCCTCAGAATCATTTGCTTTTCTGGAAAAAATAAATTCTCTCAGGCGAACAACTAAATAAACCGCATCGTTCCATGTTGAACGCGATTCGAACAACGATCGATCGCGAGCTATCGAAGCGGACACGGGAATTCTTTCCAGCCTGTGGATCCGCAGAAAGTGTTGGTCGAGCGTGAAAAGGATCGGAGGTTCCTCGAAAAATAACGGCTCGTTTCTTGCCAAGTTCGAATTCCTGACCCCGAAGGATCTCGAAGCCGCGGTTATAACCTCGGAAGAGCACCGACTCGGAACAACGTCACGTTAGGCGGTCGCGATGGGGCCCGTGGAATCTTTCCTCTCGGTCGATCGGTTTCTCTATAGGGAAAAACAGCCGGTGGAAGTAGCTTGCCCGTTGCAAAATCGAGCCGAGGAACGAATTTATGGAATGTAGCTGAGAGCTCTGCTTCGTCGCGTTTTATACCTTTGTTCTTCCTTTCGTCTCGAGTTCTGATCTTTCTTGGATTTCCTTTAACCTAAATGAGGTTAGACGCGTGGTCTACCTTTACTTCGTGCTTTCATTCATTTTATTTATTTAATTTGCAATAAAGTGTAAATATGCTTTTAATGTGAAACTGGCATGGATCAATTAATTTTTCAATTAATTGATTTAGTTTTTTTTTTTGGATCGAACTTGAAGCAAATTAATTACAACAATGGAGATACAAAAGTTTGAGGTTATGTGATTATTGGAAATGTATATATATGAAAAGAAATCTAATAAATAAAACACTCTTGACAATTATTAGTTATTTCGTTTTAATTTATCTCGTAGAATAATTTGTTATAAACAATTTTCTGTAAGAATTACGAGCCATTTTTTAATATACCATATTTTTTTCCCCCGCAAAAAATTTAACACTTCGACATCGATAATGTTTATTTACGACGCGAAAAATACTTCCCTTAATTATTCGATGGTTCTAAATCATTCTCCATCAGGTGTACGGTTCTTCGAGGTAGGTCCGTAATAAAAGTCACGTCTATGACATCATGAAACCTCGTCACTACAGCTGTTGCGTAACGACAATGACGAGTTAATGAGAAGAACGCTTTACGATATATGAAAAATTCCATGCTGGTTAACCATTGACAAGTGACAAGATAGCCATGGCGAATATAATTAAGAAAGAGGAACAAAGATTTAATATTTTCTATAATTAAATATAAATTTCAAAGAATCACGGATTAATATTTTATCAATTCATCAATTCAAGGAATATTGAAATCTTTTTTAGTTATTTTCATTATTATACACTTTTCAGACAGACAAAGAGATACTACGTTTAAAATTTTCTTTACCCATATATATATATATATATATCTTCAAATTATAGACACCGTGTATACGTATATAATTTTAGAAGCTGATTATTATAATAATTTTAAATATTGTTCGTTATTTTACAAACATAGACATGAAACCTGATATATATCATATATCACGTACGTATCCAATATAAAAATAAAATAATAACTACAATTTCCACATAACCTAATATAGTTGTCAATCTCCTAGCGGACAATCAACGAACTAATCTGCACACTTGGAAGGAAATTCTCGTGACATTTATAACCGAGGACAGGAACAGATGTTCGACACAAGGAACAAAGTATACAGACACAAATCTGGGACATACGAGACGAAAAACGTTGCATACGCTGTTATATCTTTTGTTTACGCTATTGCATCCAGCTGGTGCTTCGAGCTGTTATGCGCCTTATACGGCGTTGCAGTATGCAAAACACGACGTGAAATGAACTAGGATGAACGGATGCTCGGAATTTACGTTTATGACTCTCTGTCAAGTTGTACCACTACTGTATATACAGTTGATTCACCTTGTAAAAACGGATAACGTTTGTTAACGTACCTTAATTCTTCTTTAACTTCTATTCTCCAACAGATAGATTCCGTTATTTTGCACGCATGAAATTTCTTATTTCGTTATTTAGATTTTCACTGAAAATTGATTAAGAATTAGAATAGATCTGACATTGAATTTTTCACTAGCTTTTATTTTTAATTTCGCATACTTCTCGAAATGTATCGATGTATGGAGAAAAATGAGTAATCTTAAATGAGGCAATAAAAATGATTGGATTCTTTCAAAATACTCAAAATAACAAAAATATTTCGTATTGCATAAAGTTGATCATGATACGAGATAAAATAGTTTTGGTGTAAAATATTTAGCCGACAATTTGTTAACGTTATCTTTGCGCATAGTTCGACGTTACGTTTTAGCCTTGTGTCGAAGATTCCATGCGTGCGGAGAAATCGTAAATTCGTGCGGAATTCCTTTATGTAACGATTCTCAGATGCTAAGTTCGACCGACGGAATTTGTGTCGAACAGGTATCTGAAATTCCGGTCACCTTCCACCTTTCGTTAATCGCGACCTTTATCTTGCTAGTCGCTCGCGATAGAGGGAGTTCTGCGCTCCCTGACCCTTGTTAATATTCAACGTCTCTATGGAAAACTTTTCGTTCTCCATCGATTCCTATCCTCTTCTGTATTTATAAAAATAAAATGGAAAATAAAATATGCACAAAAGCCTTCTTCGAAAACCACATATAATAACAATTAAACGATTGCAAAATTCCAATACAACGAATAAATAATATATTCTTTTGCAACTAATTTTATCGATCGAATCAATTATATTAAACACTCGAATACATTTTAACGATCTTTTCTTCAAAATCTATTCATCATAGCCTAAAAATTTTCTCGATCACGCGAATAATTAAAACGCTATCTTCCGAGAAGAAAATTTCTCTCAATCATCGGATTTTAATAATATATTGCTAATGGCAGAGAACAGATTCCCTGGATCGAATCACGCGAGAAATTCCTACGGTAAACTTGCGATCGGTGGCTACGCCACTGTGCACCAGCGAACAAGAACCGGTGACCTGCCACGCCCTGTCGAGGTCGTCGCGCGCCTCTCTCGCCGACGACCGGCGTACCGACGTCGACCGCGGCGCACCGACGACCGCTGCCCACCAGCCTAACCAGATCAACATCGCCCCACTGCTTCCCGCTACGCTCTGTCTCTCGCTGTGCTTCCGTCTCTCCTCCTTTCTCCTCTCTTCCCTTCCTCTCCTTTAATCTTGCCTACCCTTTCTCTCCAACTCGTGTTTTCATCTCGTTCTCTCTTCAACCTTCCTTTTCCATATTTTTTAGCGGTTGCATTTTCAGTTTCTTATTTATATCTACGTGCACCTATGTCTGGTTTAATTAGTACGATGGCCGCTGATGCGACACTAGCGCCACGTGACCATTAACTACTACTGGTAGCCAATATTAGTTTATTTATCAGTTCTATTTTTTTTTTTTTTTTTGGTTTTTTAAAAATTTTCGAGATGTATCTTTCAAAGATTCAAAGTATCGTAATATTTTTCAATTAGGATTAACTATTAAAATTGAGTTTTCAATTAGAAAACTTGTCCATCCGTTAAATATATTATTTTTACTCCAACTTTTCCTCTTGTAATTCCTATAAACACACTCCTAACTCCTGATTATTAATCACAAGTTAACAAATTTAATTTCCTTTTAAAACACGTTAGAATTCTATCGATAAATTAATCTCCATTTCCAATCTCCACCGTGCAACCAAGGGGTTAATTAACCAAGAAATTTTCTTCCTCAAACATATCTCCTTTATCTTTACCTTTTTTTTTTCTTTTCTTTTTTCTTTTTCTTCTTTTTCCTATTTACCACGCTTACGGCTTCCTTCCAAGTGACTGGTTCCTTTTCTACTTTCTCCTCTCGCGATAGAATTCATTTTCTTCCTCTTATATTTCTCGGGCCGAAGTGCCACACACCGTATTTCCCCCTATTTCCCCGTTCCTCAACGATTTCAATAATATCCTCCGTCGTTTTGGACCGCGCCCAATGTTTACGACGAGATTCTCCAACTTTTTCCCCATCCTCGAGTTTCTCGAGTACGCTTCTCTTTCTCGCGGAATTGCGGTTACCGAGGAAAGATAGCGCGAGGATCAAGGGGTCAATCGGTTGACTCGCGACATCGCGCGATTCCATCTTTTCCTCTTTCGTTCCTCCCGCTTATCTCCTCGAATAAATTTTCAATTTTACAAATGAACGTGCGCGCGCGCTCAATCGAAGAGAATTATGCACTTCTGCCTGCAATTTATCGCGAATATGGGGTATCGAGATTGCAGCGGATTTTTAACGCCCGTGGTGCTCGGGACGAAATTATGAGGCGGTTGGAACGTTATTCGTCATTTACGATTAATTATTGTTGGAACGCAAATTTCTAACCGTTGATTTATGTTACGCGGGCCTTGCCGCAACGACCTATTGAGCCACGTAAGTAATGATCATCGATTCGAGATTGCTTAAAATTTATAACACCGACTCGATAATTCAATCTCACGTTTCGAAGAAAAATTATATTCTATATAAATAATATATCAATTGGCAACTAAACTCGTGAGTTTGAATTTATATTTCTCTAACGGATGAATAGATTAGAAAATAATATATTAAGAATAATATGGGGAGATAATAATCGATATTGGCAATGATATATTCGCATAGAGAGATAAAAAACAATTTTGCAAAAATTTAATTAACTTGCTCCTTAATTCAGTGAATTAAGTATTTGTATTTTTTACACTCGCCAATTTTTCATATTTTATAGATAGATGCATCGATTCTTAATAAATCGAAAAAAATTTCAAAAATATTTTCCCATCGTCCATCGAATCTATATCCTCTTAATCATCGTTCACGCGTTTAATCAATTCCCTTCGTTCATCCACGAAACGCAATCAACCACGTAACCACGCCCACCCCTTTCTCTTCCTGAGCTTCTATTTTCCACGCGCGATTTTTATCCTGTCCTCGTTCAAAAAACGTTGTTATCTTTGATTTTTCACGCTTGTGAATCCGCGCCTGTTCTTGCCTTACCTTTTAATCAACCGGTCCCCAAGATTTTAATTATTACTCCGCGAAAACGGGATCGAAACTGGATTAATTAAAGGCAAAACAGACCCGATCCGTCAATTAAATACGATGGAGACGCCAAGTTTATTTGGATAGGGTACAGTGTCGTGTTGCCTTCGAAGAAAGTGGTGTCTGTGACAGAGGGAATATCGTGTTCCACGAGGAAACAAGTCGGAGATAACGATAGCGTGGGATCGTCGATGGAGGTTTCAAAAGGATTAATTTATTGGTTTGAAAAACGTGAAATCGTGTCAAGGATCGTGCCTTTAATATTTAGGCTGTATTCAACTGTAATTGATGATTGATGAATTGGAACTGTGGTTTGTATCTGGTTATTACTTTGTTTAGAATGTAAAATTTAGGAAATTTATTAGGATATAGTCAAAATTTTCTTTCTGGAATTATCAAGAAAGTAAAAATTGTAATAGGATTTATCGATGATAGAAAAAACATGTTTGAAAAAAAAAATTTTAAATATTGGCGTATTTTTAATTTTCTTTTTAATTAGTTTTAACGTATTGCCTCGGATGCAATTTAAATAAACCAGTTTCCATACGGAATCTCCTCATATTTGCATATTAATAAAGAACTTAAATAGAGATTAAAATATCAGTGATCCAAGAAAAAGAGTATAACGAGATAAGATAGAAGTAGCGAAGAAAAAATTGAAATCAGGAAATTCTAAATAATATTAACGACTCTCAAATACGAATTACATTTATCAAGCTAAATGAAGAAAATTAAAAATTAAAATAACCATACAAAAAAACTTTATCATTTACCTTGTGCAATGATAATAAAATCTATATCCCACATTCCTAGTATGTAAAAAATTAATTAAAAGCCACGCAAAAATCGCAGAAATAAAAAAGAAGGATTATGATAATCTCTTTCTGATTACAAATGTTACATATAAATGAACGTTTCATGAACAAACCATCAAACTACATTATAACAATAAAGTCTATTATCTACTGTCCATACAGTAATACATCCCATATCTCTCGACAAAATAATGCTCCTCTAACCTAAAAAAAAAAAAAAAGAAGAACCACTTGAAAGATTCACAACTTCCTATTCGATACGAAACCATTCAGCTTCATCGAGCAAACACGACTCGTAGCATCGCTTCATTTCCATCCGCTGGTGTCTTATATAGCGTACAACGAGGAAATTGTCCCGTAACGAGCCTCTAAATTCCCATTAAACGAGGCCAGCGTGAAAAAGTGGACGGCGACGAAAAAGCGGTGGTGGACTGTGAGGCGTCCTTGCGGACAACGCTTGTGTCGTCGTGTAATTGAGAGACATTCAGAGTGCATTAGCGCTGCTGGCCAGGGGGCAGGCAGGCGTATTAATTGCTCATCAGCAGTAATGAAGGGTTTGTAAGCCGATATTAGCATAACTAACAGGTTTCCCGGTAATGAAGCCACGCTCACGGTCACGATGCCACCGGTCTCTTTATGTCTTTCTGAACCCTCTCGACGGGCCGGCGTACAGCAGCCGGATGGATCTTTCATTATGAGAAGAACTATCTTAGATATTCCCTCTGTGGAACATGATTTTAAGCGGAGAGGATTCGAATGTGAATGGAAAACTTTGAAAGAATTGTTTGAACGCAACTCGATTGTTACATTCTTTGTGGAGAATTTATTATGATAAGTGCGATTGGTTAGGTTAGGCTAGAATTTCTGGATTACTATATTTTTTTACGAAGAATGTAATTTTAGGCACAATTGGATTAAATCAGGATTTCTAAACTGTTATACTTTTTACGAAGAGTGTAATTTCTAGGTTGCAATTAGTTAGGTTAGGTTATTTAATATGGTAGATATAATTGGTTAGGTTCGGTTAGAATTTCTAGATTATTATATTTTTTATCAAATGTAATTCTAGACACAATTGGATTTTCTAGGTTGCAATTAGTTAGGTTAGGTTATTCAATATGATAAGTATAATTGGTTAGGTTAGGTTAGATTAGGATTCTTGGATTATTATATTTTTCACGAAGAATGTAATTCTAGGTGCGATTGGATTAGATCGGGATTTCTAAATTGTTATACTTTTTATGAAGAATGTAATTTCTAGGTTGCAATTAGTCAAATTAGGTTAGAATGGAACATGGAATCATATTGAACTTCGTATATTGATTCGATGATTCAGGAAAGTTTGAAACTTTACGGAAATGTAGTAGTTCAAATGATATACAATAATCGAAAATATTTTTTCGAAATCGTATAAAACAGGAGAAAAAAAATTAGGTTATCGATTAATCCTTTGTACATTCTAAAACTTTCTAGGATAAAAACAAAAATAAAGATAAATGAACTAGAAGAATGGATTTTCAAGCGGAAAGTAAAACGATAAAATCTCGTCTCAAGTTCGAAAGGTGGAATGCGAAAGAACTCGTTTATTTCGATTTCATGTTTTTCTTAAGAGATAGTGTTCGATGATAGCTAACTCTTAATTAGCGAGACGTGTTTTCGAGACGGTAGCGGATTCGAGGATTTCTGTTGTTGATTTCCACGTGGAATGCAAGTGCCGGTCTGGCAAGCCGATGTTTGTTAAGCTTATTCAAACATGGATTACGATGGTTATTAAAGCAATTCAACTAATTGACGTTCGCTTAATAATGCTGTACAAGGAAGAATATAATTATATGTACAAAAGAGATTTGGTAAATAGTAGTTGTTCGATTCTTAATAAATTGCTCGTTCGAAAATAAATTGCCTCTTCGAGACTTAATAATACGAATATATATAAAGAAGTGTAATAACGAGGAAGAAATATTTACACAAAGATGTAAAGAAAAAAAAAAAAAAAATTGAATAATATCGTAACGCGGATTACAGGGAACTAATCTTTAATAATTAATGGACTATTATTTAATCAATCAAGTAAAATTTCATGGAGCGTATAAATCAATTTGTTTCAAACGAGATTTTATGAAACGACGGAATTTATTCAATCGATCATTAATTACGCCAGCGAAAAATCCATTCAAATCCAATTCTAAAGAAGAACACTCGTCGATATATTTATCGATCGATAGAAAACCCCGCGCCTCAGTCAGCCTCGAAGAGGACTCGTAACGACTCGGCTTATCTGCCTCGACGGAACAAAAAGAAAAAAAAAAAAAGAGATCGCGTTTAGAATTTAAATTGCGGCCGACCCAGTGGGTTATCAACGGCACAGAGACGGAGGAACAGTTACAAGTGGCGCCACCGTGCCATTACGGCGCCGCCATGAGGGAAAATTGCCCACCTCGAGATTTCGAGGATCGAATCGACGGCTTATCCGTGTCGCTTATTTCGTGAAATCGATAAGAGAGAGCCACGTGAGCGGAATAAATTGTCGTGTGGCCCTCCAACGTGCCCTCGTCGCTCGTGAAACAATCGGAGAAAGTATCGGGCGAGGAGTCGAGGAAGGAGGGGGGAGGAAAAAAAAAAGAAAAAAAGAAAAAAAAAGTGCGCGAAAGGTCGAGGCGATAACGAGATCGCGATAGCCACACGACGTAGACGTGTATCGAGTGGTAATAGTATGCATAAAAAGCGAGTTCGAGCATCGGTGTATGCTTTCTCGTTGCACGAGAGGAGTTGATAATGAAGGGGAGACGGAACATCTCCTTCGAGATACGTTCGAGGAGGAGATTATATTATATTTTCGAGAAACATTTTCTTGACTTCCTGATGGCATGTGTATAACGGTAAGGATGTTGGCCAACGGCGCGCGCTCGCTGTTCTGGTAGATAACAGTTCTGGTAGGAAGATCTAGATTAGCGTCATCTGCATGCAAATTTTAATGCACGATATTCGAACTGGGTGTATCTTTGATGGCTCTCTTCTCGGAGGAACTGGGGAACAGAATAGCGTGCTTACGCTACGACTTTATTTAAAATGATTCTCGAGGGATAATAAATTCTTCTTTTTTTACTTTAGTCTTTTTAAAATGTATTCCATCCTTTTTTCCCTGCGTGTATATTTCCGCCTCAAGATCAATCGAAACGCGTGAAAAACGTAATATTTATATTCTTGAAACGAGTATAGAGTTGAATTTGATTGAATTTTCCAAAACTTTTTTCCTATTTTACAAATTTCGTTCCAGGAAGCTTCGATTCCATCCCCATCCAAACAGTGAAAATAGGGAGGAACAAGGGACGGAGTGCGTGGGCGGTTAGACTTTATTATTCGAGCATTGTTACAAATTGCCGCCCCCGCGTACCGCTCACGAACCGGCGCATTCTATTATCGGCTAAACCCTTGATAAATGCCTGTCTCTTTCGCGGCCCGGTCCTCGGCAATAACTCGTTATTAAAGTGCGGCCTCGCGATAAACCGGCGCCGATAAATCGGCCCGATTCGTACCGCTCGCAAATTCTACTTTCCTACGTCTGCCCGCCCATTTCGCGAATCAACGAAACTCCACGCCGCCCGGGGCAATTTTCTACTCTTATTTTCCTAACTTCGCCCAGGTTCTATCTGCGCCATCTTAACTCGTTCGAGAAATTATTATAGCCGAGGTATAATAACAGTAGATAGATGATTTTTTTATTTCTAGTTTGACCTTTGGAGAATTGTTAGAGAGATTATATCGGGATAAATAAAATTGTATTGAATTATCAAATTTGTGACAAATTTCGGAATTTTTACGTTTAAAATTCTTCAAACTTATTATGATTACTCTCGTCATATCGGTCTGTTTAAGAGTTTATTTATAGGTTTCTTAATAATTCAATTTTGATTCTTTTCGTTATCATTTGAAACGGTATAATTTCATTTAATCTTGTTTAATTATTATCGTGTACTGTGCAACGATTGAAAAATATTAACTCGTGTATGAATTATCTAATCTCTATCTATACGGTAATATATGTAACACCTTTTATCAAGCATAGCAGAACTATCTTTTCGGAACGACATGAATTTCATTCCTTACACATTTTGATAAATCGTTTCTTTTCGTTTACTTGACGCTATACTAATCAAAATATATCTTTTCAAATTCTTCCAAATTACATTACCGATTTCCCTACGATCATTATCGTATTTTTTACGACGATCCAAAGTGATCGTCGTTAAATCACAACTACAACAACTCTTCAAACTCTTCGGCTACCGAAGAAACACAGCGGGAGGAAACAAATTGAGCAAGACTGATTTTACTTTCACACAGGAAAGGAAGGAGGGGAGGGAATGCTTGGCGGTGAAAATTCCGATCGAGCCGATTTCCCCAGAGCTTCGCTCTCTGGCTATCGTTTCCATCGATCTAGGAACAGCTGCTGCTTCTCGCGCCGTTTTTCGTCGTACGCACGGCCGACCCTGAACTTTCTAAGCTAATTTAAATTCTCGAACGACGCTGCTCGTTCAGACCTTTGGTCCCGGCCTCGACCGCCTTACTTCCGGTGAAAACTCTCCACCCAACCTCGCCGATCGATTTTCTATTTCGCGTTAATCGTCCTCCGTAAGATGAGAAATTTTTACATAATACAAAATTTATATTGAATTGATTTATATTGAATTCGATATTTGTGTGTGAAAGTACGACGATTGAAACTTGTTAAAATAAATAGATTATGAGAGGAAGACGCGCTGTCAAAGGATTTTAAAATAAATCAAAAATTGAGGCATCAGAGGATGTTTCAAATACGAAGTAAACTTGTTGAAAATTCGTGCAAAATTCACGTATGATTATTCACAATTTTTCGGGCGAAGATCGTGCATGCCGATTTATATACGTTTTTTGAGACGAATTAACGAGTCTTATTGACGAGTCTCGTGATTCTCTTATTTTCATGCAAACTCGCGAAATTCTCGATAATGTTTTTTTCAATGTCAGCACGATGTAAAGTAGCGACGATCCTATCGCCGCGTTGTATTAACAGTTAAAACGGTATAATGGATGAAACGTAAATTATCGATGTGATTTATTGGGCAGAAATTCGTGACCGGTCAAAGATGAAAAGGAAAACACAAAGAGACTTGGGCGATTAGCGTTCTTGCGAACACGTGTTTGAGATTTATCGCTGGAATCTCCTCGAGTTTTATTTTCCTTTTATTTGAGCTACGCGTAATGGCCATATGGTAAAGTAAAAAACAAATAGCGCTATCCAATATTCTTCTTTCTGTTTTTATTTACAAAATATATATAGGAAGCAGGGGCGATTTGAATGTTCGCCAATAAAGCCAAAAAAAGGAAAAGAAACTGTTGTATATATAAACAGATGATAATGTGCGATCATCATCCAGTTTCTCTTTCTTCACTTTGTTACATTGCGTTGTCGAACAGCTGTTTCACCATCCAATAAATTTCCATGAAAAAACAATCTCTAACAGTTTCTCGCAAACTCAATTTCCTACTTCACCTGGTGGCTAACAGGAAAAGTGTCAGAAAACAAGGTGTTATTACCGCTTAACAAGATTACCATAAACGTTCAAACATAACCTACTCCAAATAGCCATCTTGTCAATTCTTCAAAGATGTACAACCGCGCCACGTATATAATAAATCCCTAAACACTCGTTGCAAACACTCGTACAATAACTTCAAACTAAAACAAACATCCGTGAAACCAATGTTTACGAACAAACTCTACTTTCCATTACTTCTTCCTTTCTTACCTTTCAAACCCAATCAAACCATCTCAAACAACGTCAAAAAAAGGATAAAAGCAGAAAGACCTCCACTTTCCATCGCTTCTCACCCTTCTTTTTCAAATCCAAATCACCCTTCCCCGCATCTTCTTCCTATATGCTTCCGTCCAAAAAATCGATTCCCTTCCCCCGAAAAAAGAATCCTCTCGTCATTCCTGGGATCGTCCACCCACACGTCCGCCCGTGTAAAAAAAAAGAAAACAACAACATCGGCGCAGATCTCAGCGCATCGACCTCATCGCCGAGTTTCACCTTCAACCTCGGGGCTGGCTCGTTGCAAGCGGCAACACTCGAAAGAGCATAGCAGGGTGATCAAACGGGGAAAGTGGTCGCCCGGAGGAGAGGCTCGCCTGTTCGAGGCGGTCTCTTCGAAAGGCAACCTTGTAATGACCTCAGCTGAACCCTGCCTATGCCAAGGAGCGAGGGACGGACAGAGAAAGAGAGAGGAGAGGCTAGGCGGAGAGAGGGACTATATTATACAGCCATAACCGTGCCTCTCTCGCACACACACACACACCGAGTGGAGGAGCGCACCTATGGCCACCGGCGGACCTTCGTGCGGTCGCCGGTTTATCTGCAGGAAATCTACTCTTGTAGGCATGCCAGCGGATCTGGGCGGCGGCGTGCGGGTGTGCAGGGGCGCGGTGGCGGCCCTCACGGGGGCCTGATGTCCCCCGTGGAACCGCAAGCCGCCGCCACACTACTGGGATCCGCGGAGAAGCGAATGGCAGCGCCGCGGATAGAGTAGAACAGCGTGCTACCAGCGGGGGATCGCGGCCCCGATACAAGATACTGCCACGTGTTACACGGTGTTCGCCACCAGAAGAAACGCTCGCCTCTCTGTGTCCCCCACCTGTGGAACCCTCCTCCCTGGTCCCCTTTCGTGGGTCTTTCGGTGGTAGCCCGGATATCCAAGGCCCCGGTTGACCACCTCGAACAATGCGCCTCCAACCTCTTCCGGGTGTTTGAATAATGGCCGCAAGGCGACCGGGACACGGTGCGCTCTCGCACGTTCAACATTCCTCGGTTGGGCTGGGTTTGCTTCCTCCTCATTCGTTGGAGGATGGGTCTTTCTCGTCGTGGTAGAAACGTGGTCGATTATTGCTCGAATAACGTTGTCATCGAGACATCAACGATTATTTTCTTACTTATCCGAGATGATCTTTCGTAAGCAAATACATCACTTGTTAAAAACTTGAATTGTCTAATTTACTTCGTTTATTGTTATTCGTATTGTTATTCAATATTTCATTTCTCCAAATTTTTACAATCAAGATCCATTTCACTCGAAAAGCTCACAGAAAGAGTCGTTTAAATTAGAGCGAATTTTATGAAACAATCCAGTGTTGATACAAGTGATGATTCAACTTTCTTCCGCGTGTTGTCATTAGTTCGTCGCCTGTTTCGTTTATCTCGCGTTTCATCCCATGGAATAACCTCGTTTCTTCTACCGCGATCTCGATGGCGGTTATCGGCCGACAATCGGCATGCATACGCACACGCGTACACTCGCTTTCCAGATGCCATTCGAGATTACGCAAATGAACGAGGACGATACGCCTTCCACGGTGGGATAAAAGAAGAAGATAAAGAAAAATGGCGGAGCAAAGGAATTGAAATGTTGGCGGAAAGAGACACCTAGCGGCGACAACCAGCCCTTTCTTTATCGGCGCAGCCGCGAGTTCATCGATAAATGAGAGGTTTCAGCATAATCTACCAATTAGATGGTTCGTACTGTTCAACGAGGTAAATTAAGGCCAACACCATCGCTGTCATCTTGCCACGATCATTACTCTGCTTTACTTTCGAACGTTATTCTTAACCGCGAATAATTGAGAGAAATATTTACGTGGAGGATGAAGTTTTACAAGTTTTACGGAAGATTTTAGAAAGAAGTAGCAAATTTTTATCTTCCTTCATTCACAAAACATTCTTCACCTTAATCACGAAACTAGTCGTAAATAAATATCGCTGATCATAAAAATCTCATTCAACAAAATTATAAAATTTCACCAACTAATTTATCTCTGGCACCAAAACCAATCGTTTCTTCAAAATGCCATAAAAATTAGCATATTGCAGAAAGAAATTCAGAACCAGAGACACGAGGAACACAAAGAAGAAAAGAAGAGAAATTTCTATCCAATATATCATCAGCTTTTCTAAACTCGAGTCAACGTATCAAAACCTATTTCCCAATATATATTATTCTTTCCATTACGCATATTCCGTACAATGGCCGTCATCATTCTGTTGTGCCCGGAGGGATTATCCCCGGTATCCATTTCCATCGTATTAGAAATTACGCGTTTAATATCGGTTGGTCTTCCATAAAAGCCAAGAAGAGCGTTCGCGAGAAATGAAACGCAAAAGTGGGGAGGGGAGTTACATCGATCACGTCCTTTTCAGAGAGTGACATTTAATGCCGTGGGTGGTGGGCGCCACGCCAAGAGAAATGTCATGGGGCATGTAACGCCGGCAGCGTTGTGCATCGAGAAAAATCCAGCCAGACTATGACATAAATTTGTCAGTCGAGCGATTCCAACCGGGCAGAATGATACATTCAGATCGTTTATCATTTGGCATCGTTTTACGTCTAATTTCGTTTTCCTTGTTAAGTAATGTAGCCACATCTGATTAAACATGTGACTTTGTTTGATGCATTGTAAACGATAAATTAAGATATCTTATTATACAAATTAGTGATATTTTTTCTTTTCTTTTTTTTTGATTTATTATCGATTAACTTAAGTTTTCACTTCTCACGTTGAATTTATCGTATTTCCTAAGTGTCACGTGTAACGTTTGTGGAATAGGTTATGCACGATTCGACTATATAATTTATGATAATTAATCGTGTTAAAGATTAATTGAAATTTAATTATGACTTTATATTTTTCAAGGATGATTTTATTAGCGGAAGAAAATACGGCAAAAAAATTTTTCACTTTTAAATAACATCCTCACATTGACATTCACATTCTCCAAATGCGGCTGCAACAACTTACTGGCTTATAAATAAAAAATTATCCCTATCCATCAACAACTTTACAACCAACCTCCATATAATATCACATTCCTATTTATCTCCCCTAATTAGATTTAATAATTTAATAGCAGATGTCGGGAGTGTGCACTTTTACAACGTCGTAATTCACACTGACAGCCAGTCAAATGAAAAGCTCGTTTGATCGACGCACGCCGAACGAAGTTTTAATTGCGATCAAAGATGAATAGCGAAGACGTGTTTACCCAACGAGATCTAGCGGCAAGCGGATCAACTACAACTGCGTGGTGTTCTCGTTCAATGATTTTTCATTGGAGAGGAAGGTGAATTGCAAACGATCTCATTACTCGTCCCGAACTATCGATGTTGGCATACGCGCGATAGCATAAACGACTTTTACGATCGTGAAATTTATATTGGCGACCCGAATGGAATTTTACGAGTTCTCGCCGTGTGTGTCTTACAAATTGCTTTCCCCTCTGGCTAATAACCTCGATCACTCGTCGCGATTCTTACTTCTATACCGCTCTTTCCCTGTTAATCGGCCAAAAGAATTCTGGTTACTCCGGTTTGATTGTATCAAAAACTTATTCCGAGTGTGAGAAATATCGGTGTACAAAGAAGTTTAATGGCATAAGAAAAATTACGTTTCTAATTTCTTGTATGCCTTCCAAGCCTTTTCTTTTCTTTTTCCGTCTTCGAGGACAAATTTATTAAAGCTACACTTTCCATACAAATACGCGTTGTTCAAAGATTGTTGTGTAATTGTTATTGCAGTATGTACACAGGCGCCATCTATCGTCAAAAAAAAACTTCTAACCTCTACTCGAGCCATTTCGATAGATTTCACGAGTATCCAATTTTTATTGGTTAATAGCACTTATCGGTATTCTTTTATTTCATCATTGTCATCCTCATTGTAACGTCAAGTATATCGATTTTATTATTTTACGCAAATGCAGAGGATGCTGCGAAAACGGTACAATTGCACAGTCGAGAATGATGTAACAGCCGCTCCCACACGCGTCTATACATCACGCGAGTCCCGCGAGAAATGGATATACATATAAAACCGCCTTTCCAATACGCCGTTTCCAAACCGCCAGGCTACCGAAGTGAGATATTAACTGTCCAATTGGTTCACGCTAGATCGCGCTTTGCCGCATTTCAATGAACGCAATTTGATAGTCGACGAATGGCGTGCCAGGATTTATTTAACGTGGTAATTGAAAATTGAGAATTTCACGGAGGTTTGAAATATGGAAAAATTATAAAGTTCGTCTTTTTAGCTGAAGTTATTTTTTTTTTTTTATTATGCATTTTCACATTAGCAATTTCAACGAATTTTGTTTAAATTATCTTTTCGATATTTTCTAAAATAAAAATTTACATAATTGATGAATTATATAAAATATGCTGACTCAAAACAATGTAATTTCAAGTTTCTTTACGCAACCTCAATCTTATTTTTCTTTTTTCTTTTTTTTCTTTTTTTATAATAGATCAAAAGGAATCATTCGCAAGGTCTGTTAAAGAAATACTTTAAAAAGAAATGAAGAGAATCGCGAGGACTTTTCGTTCGCCATACTTACACGATAGACTTTACCGGAGAATTAAGAGAGAAGTATATGGCAAAAGGTGTCTGTGGGGCAAGGTGACAACGACGCGTCACTCGAGAAGCTACATCAGCCAACTGGTACACAGCACCGCTAATGAGACAGCTGCCCTTTTCGCGAATGAATCGCCCATTTCGCGTGTAATAAAGCTTACGCTTTGTCCTTAGCCTGAGTCATATCATAAGACACCCGTGTTACTGCATCGTAATGTTATTTGCAAATTATCTTCGTACAGCTGCACTTAATCGGTATAATACAATTTTTTGGCGAATTTATTTCTTCTTGAGAAATTTCAAAATAAATTGCGTATTCGAATCTCGTCTTTTTTTATTAAAAATTATTACGAGGTTTACTTCACAAGTAGATTTATAGGTTAGGTTTCTTGTGTTTCTTAAAAATTATTGCCAAGCCGATTCCGATGGACTTTTAAATAAAAATTGTACATGTAAGTGGTATTTAAGAATTCAAAGAGCGAAAGAAATAGAGAAAGAATATTTTGTAATCGAAAAATAATGAAATTTGATTGCTCGAGGTCGAAGATAATAACGTTTCAAGCAAGCATACTATTACAACAAGTACAACAAAAATTCTTCATCCTAATATTTTACATTATTTGCATGAAACGCGAAAAGAATTTTCTTTCCAAATTGTTCCTGAAACGTATCATATACCACTTTTACGTCCAACTCGCAGATCTACGGCCACATAACTTTCCTAGGCCGGAACCCGTACTTTCAGCCAAAGTGGCCATTCGAGAGGGAGCTGTCTCGTTTTATGGTGCATTCCTAACCTGCGCGGAACGCAGAAGAAGATTGTTCTTTCTCGTTGTTTAACTGCGAAATCGATGCTCCTGCCTTCGTTCCGCGCCCATTCCCATAGATCTAATCCTTCCACCGGCAAGGTTACGACGAGGAAAACCTTTTCCCTCCTCTCCTGTGTACATACACACGGAGAAAGGGAGAAATATTTTTCCTCTGCGTAATTCAGCAGGCAGCTCGGAAAAACTGCGGCCCGAGTAATTGGCCAGTTGAACAGCGTTATTGTTGGCGAGCGTATTGCGCGCACTTTGCGTGCGTCCGCGATTTCAAGGAATTATAGTTGCAGCCGGGATATCTCCGGCTAATTTATCTCTCGCTTCGAGCGTGCATTACCTGTTTCTGCTCCTTCTTACGAGGAGATCGGCATCGCGTCGATTTGGATGATAGTAATTAAGAGTAAGAGTGTTTTATTATTATCATTATTGAAGATGTCGTGCTCGACGATCAATCGAAGAATAGTTATTGCGGCGTAATATTCAATGAAGATAATGAGCTAATATGGGGATATTTGTTAATACTAGTATTAGTAACCTGTTCCGTTCAATTTTCGTTTCATTTAAGAATTTTAATGTTCACAATTACCGTTCGTAAGTTCATATTTCAGAGAAATATGATGGAAATGGAATAAAATCAAATTATACGATCTACTAATTTTTTAATTTCATATATTTAAGTGAAGAAAACAACTTTCCATCCTACACGCCATTCGTCTTCTATTTAACTAGAAGAAAAAGATCTTATCTTGCGCAGCATAGATGACGCTCTACGCAATATTTCGTGTACTACCCATGTCACATAAATACGCATTGCTTGCGTCCGTCGAATCCTCAGTCAAAGTGTATTAATCTTCCAAATCGTAGTAATGATCCGTTGGGCCTCGTCCGCCATATTGGGCCTTATACTTTTAACTTCGCGTTTATCCTTACGCACTCCATCATTTTGTATCTTCGAACACGATCGTATTTCATTATTCAATGCCACCATAATATAAAATCGCAACGACAGCCCTCACCGGGCCCAATCCGCATATCCCACGAACAAATTTCACCCAACCGATATTCTATCCTATATATATATACCTTTGTCGAACAAGCACCGTGTGTGCATCCATTAAAAGGATCCATCGTGAAAGAATCGCGATGTACAAATGTTCCACGGAAGAAGCAGGGCCCGAGGGGTGGCTAGGCTCCTCGGCGCGTCGATGAACGCGTCTTCAGAGAGGGAGGAATAGGAAAAGCCGAGCTGCGAGAAGGAGAAACACGAAGGAACCACGGAGGACGAAAGAGAGGGAGAAAAGGAAGCAAGGAACGAGGTAGAAGGATCGAGCAAGGGTCGAGGGTTCACCGATCGTTCGTGTTATGATAGGCCGCGGGCCCAATAAAAGCACACGCTGCTAAAGAAAGAAAGGAAAGAAAAAAAACAGTACAACAGAGAAGGAGCACAAGGAGGAACAAAGAGGAGGAAGAGGGAGAAAACTAGACGGAGTTACACGCGGAATTAGAAGAGGAGAAATGGAAGAGGGAAGAAGGGGAGAGAAATGAATGATGGACGTGCACAGGGACGAAAAGGAGAAAGTGCAGGATAGAATGAAGAGAGAGAGAGAGAGAGAGAGAGGGAGGTACGCGTGTCGAAGCGGATGGAGAAAGATGGCGAAAGTGAGATAAATAGAGAGAGAAGGAGAGAAAGACAGGGGAGGGTAAAAAAAAGAAAAAAGTCAATCGGACCCCTCCATTACCATACGTTATTGGCCAGCTTCGCGACGGTCAGTGTTTGCCATAACTCCAGATAAATAAACCCCAGGGGCAGATAAATCTGCGTGCACGCCGCCGCGTGTATAATGCAAATGCAATCATGTCCGCGATCCACCGGTCCCACGGACCTTAAAACTTGGCCCCTTAAGAGCCCTTGCCTATAAAGGGCACGCAACCGAACCGCGGGGCGGATTTACAACTTCGGCTCGGAGCGACACGGTGTTATCCTGTGCAACCGAAAGAACAAAGAGTGTGAGAAAGAGAGAGAGAGAGAGAGAGAGAGAGAGAGAGAGGGAGGGAGGGAGAGAGAGAGAGAGAAGGAGAGAGGAAGATGATCTGGCTTTGAAAGTAATTAAGATAAAGGGGCAAAAGTGTATTGCGTGAGCGGATATTTCGGGATAATTTTGAAAGATTACGTTTGGGAATTGCGCACACAGATTCGCAATCAGGGAACTCGTTCCAGCAAATATTTCATCCTAATGACTATAATTTGTATCGAACGAGCTCGAAAGAATATTCGATTGGAGCAACGCTTATCGTGGAATCATATTAACCGAGGATACCAAGTTACACGAAACACGGAATTGAGAGAGGAACGGTGTACACCGGGTATCTGCCGATTGTATCGTTCGATGAAACGATTTATGGGTAATTATCGATCGGACAGATTTTATTGGGACCAATGGTTTTTCGATGATGCAACGCTCGTAATGTCTCGATTTCTTCGATCCTTCGATCTGTATCAGGGCAAAAACTCTTTTGTTCGTCAATTATACACGGCTGGCTCCCTTTCTCCTTCCGTCGGACACGAAACTGTTGGGTATTAAAATTGAAACGATGCGTGTGGAAACCCGTGAGAATGAACGAAAGTAAGAGTTGTCAGCGTGAACGTGACATTTATCCCGATTATGTGTGTGCGTGTGAGAGAAAAAAAGAAAGAATGCTTCGTTTCTATTTCGTTTCAGAGAAGATCGTATCTATCGATATGCCCAATGATTATCTTGCAACAATTGCTTTGATTATCTTGCTCCGAGGGAATAAAGGTGTTAAGCCGATGGAGATTTCGTGATTGGGTGTCGATCAAAAATTGTACTACATTATTTTAAAATTATCGCACGATGCTTGAAATGCGATTGAAATAAAATTAAATGTAATTGAAACGGAACCTTTTCTATTCTATTATTAGAATCGGTGGCGACTCCAAGCGGATAGAATAAGCACTAAACTCCAAAACTCGTTTGTAATTTGAGGTTATGTTTATGAAATAAATAATATATTCTTGATAGCAGGATACGTAATATCTATAAGATTACTCGAGATTTTATTTACTCTAGTTTTTTCTATTTCGTATCGTTAAAAGAAAATTCTAATTACCGTTATACGCATTATAAATTGATGAAATAGAAATTTCCAACTGTTCACAACACGAACAAATTATCAATCCACATTTCGCTTGCAACGAAAAAAAGAGCGAATATATTTCATTTTCTGATCAAATATGAAAGTAACAATCTTAATAATTTGATGGGCTCTAAAAATATTTATCTTCTGTTCAATTTATTAATCTTTCAAACGCTCGTTTAAAATTCTTAATATCGATACTCAAATCAAATATCTAAAAACAACAACTTCATTGAAAAGTCAGAAAAAGGAATTATAAAATCTCTTTCAATAATTCCAAAAAAACACAAGCGACCTCGTGAATATAATTCATATATTCATCGAAATATCGTTCCACGTTGCAGAAGTAAATTTCCGCAATTAAATATCAACAACCAATTGATTTATCGCAGTGATTGTCGAAAATGCACGGTGCTACAAGACTGTCTGGTTACTGGTATATTAATGACGATCTTCCTCGAACCCATGTGCTACAACATGCTCCGACGTTCTGTACACCACATAATAACGAGAATGATGATCGCGCTAATGCACATAATTAAGGCCGGCGTCGATTCCGTGCATGTTGGTGATAACATGTCGTTCGTGCATTAGATTCAACGTGTGCAGAATATATCTGACTGTGTACCGTGCGGAATCGATATAAATGATCCTGGAAGATCATCTTTTACGTATACACATCGATGAACATAACTTGATAACGGGTATGTGCAGTTATCGTGACAACTTTTTTTTCTTTTTTTTTTTTTTTCAAAGTTACAGTCTCGAGATGATTATTCTTATCTGTGTAATTTCTTGCCTCTTGTTTTCTTGGATTATACGTTAATTAGTTTTCGAATAGATAAGATACAGAAGTGGAAGTAAAAAAATTAAGATTTTGCAAAAAAAAAAAAAAAAAAATGAAACATTCTAACGTCGAATAACGTTGAATGTCAAAATAAAAAAGAAAGATTTATAAGTCGTTCTGTGCACTGTACATTACATGGAAACGTCTAAATTATAAATTAATTTTGCATTATTTATGACTGTCCATTCAGTTCGGGAGATAAATTATCCTATATACTTCACTTTTATTTATCTATAATTAGTCGAACATCTCCTGATTTATTTCTTGGACGGTAAAATATCCAAGGTTCTGACATTATCCACCAATATTTCAACTAACAATAACAACGTCGCGTTTAGCTACAATACCATTAACAATAATTCAACATTATGAACATCAGACCGCTATAGAAATTCTTCGTCAAGTTTCTCCAAGTCTAAGTGATGTAGCATGCACTTAGGCAACGTTAATTAAGAGAGCTTTAAACAAGGTTCAGAGCAACGTTCAAATGAAAATTGTCAGTGAGTTACGGGAGAGTAAAACGAAGATGCTTCATCATTAGACCGAGGCAAGACCCCAAGCAACATGATAATTACGTTATTCCTGATAAGATCGCTATTCAACATCACACGACATCACAACCATGTCATTAACGACACAAGAAGAGTTAATTTCACGATTTGCTAACACTCTCTATCATCGTGATCCACCTCTCGCTAAATTTACTTTTTCAAATCCTCCCACATTTGTGCACCGTGCATACTGTTTTCATCGTGACTCAACGGGATTCGATTGTTCGTAAGTGAGAGAGAGAGAGAGAGAGAGAGAGAAAAATTAATTTTTTACCTTGGAGGCAGGTAACTCGATGGAATGTATTGTAAATGAATATTTTTTTGCGAGCGGACCACGGTTTTCTTACCTGTAAGAGAGAAGAAAAAAATTTTGTTTAATTGAAAGTGTACGAATTATTTCACAAAAATAAATAAATAAATAAATAAAAGAAACACGAGCATAAATAAAATTTAGCAATACTATAAAAGCAAATTTATTTCATGCAAAATTCTAATTGCAAACGATTTGCAATTTATTTTTCAATCGTTGAATTCGAAAGCTGTATTGCTTTCTTTCTCCTACTTTACAGTATTGATGAACTTTGCTGTCAATCTTGATGTTAAATAAGCAGATACAAAGAATATGCAATGAATATTTGCAATAAGATAATAATAGATAATGCAGACATAAGAAAATCACGAATTCTAGGACGGATTCCTCTCGCGTAATTCAAGAAGGAAGAAGAAATCGAATTCCCTCTATCGGCATAATCTAAACGCGAGGAATTTTCCATTCTCTACGATTCAAATTTAACAATTCCATAAGGAATTCTTGTTGAAGAAGTATGTTCATTGGGAAATTCCGTGAAACGTCATTCTTCGTGTGGAATGCATCCTGTTGCAAATCGAATAGTGTACGAGCAAATTGCTGTTTGACCTAATTATTGGACAATCTTCTGAAGAAATTCCAATGAATTCCAAAGATTGTAATATTGAGCGAATACTACTTAGATTATAATATTGAATTATTACTGTATTTCAAACAGATCTATCGGTGTATCAATAGCAAAAATCATATTAATAAAAACTTAAATAAATTACATTGAACCTTTTCACAATATTTCATTTAAATTACATTTTCCGACACAATTAATCTGCACGAAGCTTTTTATTCACGCAAAACGTATTCATCATAAATGCAGATCAAAGTATAACAAATCCTACGTAACAAGGAGTGGCAGACGTAAAAGAAACGCACCACCTACGTAACAATTTTTAAATCAAACCTCCTCGAAAGAGCGGATCGAGGAATCATTCACACATTAAGAATAACGTATCTTAACAGACTAACAATTATTAAAAAATCAACAATCCCACTTTTGCTAACTTCGTCCGTTTCATTTAAAATTCTTTTCAGAAACCGAGAAAAGAAATTACTTTGGTATCACTCCCCAGAAGAAAGAAAGCTCAGAAAAGCATCATATCTTTTCATCTTCATCCCGATAAAATCTCAATCGCACCCTTCGAAACGGCCGATCAAAAATTCAATTCGACCGAGTTCCTAATTAATTTCACAGGCCCTGACGTAGCACCGCGAGGATCCCCCTGTTCACCAGAGGAACATTCTAAACCGATGTAACGATATTTCGAGAACCATTAGGAGAGGAGCTCTCTTCACGAGCCGGGCCGAGAGATAAACGAGGTACACGGAGGCGCAGCGATCGCCTCCGGTAGAAAGAGAAAAACGCGACACGGGCGGATCGTGGAAGAGAGAGAGAGAGAGAGAGAGAGAGAGGGAGAAAGAGAGGGAGGACGGAGAAGGGAAGAAACGCGACATTAAATTGGGATTAGCCGTTGGTTCGGATGGCTGTAAGTACAGAGGAGACACGAGGCTGAAGATCAGCAACGGTGACAAAGCTCAGCCTTTGGTTTAACCCCTGATGGCCACTGCGGCACCGCGCGGACGTGAAAGAGAAGACAACGAGTATCGAGATCGCGACGTGTGTGGCCGCCTTTAAGGACGCCTCGAAACGCGCCACGTCTCCTGATCATCGGGGCCTCAATGCGGCATGAGAACCAACCCGGCCGAGCCGCTCCTCTCCAAGTGATCTGGAACTGTTCGTATTAAAAATCCTGTCGCGACGATTTCGATTCGTCGTGTTGCACACACCGCTGTCTCGCCTCTTTCGAGAGATTTATGAGTACGTGTATATGTATGTATATGCCTCGATACTTTTGATACTTTGTCAAGTACACGCAAGAGGATTAGAAACGTTGGGGACGAATGTAATGAGATACGAAGGAATGGGATATTGAAAAAATTAAGGAGGCGAGGTCGTTGCAATTTTCCCTTATCTGATCTATTCGTTATATTAAATTATAGTGGATAATCAGGTCACGTTTGTAATCGTGATAAATATCTTAGAAATGATATGAGCATGTATGTGAAATTTATATTTATTTCGCATAAATTGATTAGTGAAATATACGTGTGTATAATATATCTCTTCTCGTCGAAGCTTGATTTGACAGAAATATATATATATGCATTTGCAACTACTATGCAACGCGTAAGAAAACCTGCTGCTACCGCTTCGTTGTATGAATTTTATCCTACAATGGGCCGTATAATTTCACTTAGGAATCTACGATTTCTTTCTCATTTAATTCTGTCAAATTAATAAATTGAATTTATTGCAATACGTGATAGATATTCAATTAACGTAGAAACGTATTAATAAATTTACAGCGTCAATCACATGCTATCGCCGTGATGGCACACGATAGATCATGATTAGAAGATACCGCATGTTTACGTCGATTCCCCCGATCAATCCACATTTTCTAATTTTTCAAAAATCAACACAGCCATTCTATCTCTAAATTTTCAAATTCGAAACTCATTTTTTATGCAACGAATAATAAAAAATCCAATTACTTTCCAAAAAAGGAAAAAAATCAAAAAAGTTTCAAATTCCATTCTCTAATTTTCAACGCAACGCAAAGAAAAAAGTCTAAATTTTCAAATTTCATTATTTATGCAACGTATAATAAAATCCAATTATCCTTTTCAAATTCTGCGAGAAACATACTTTCGTGGTTCTTCGATCTTCACAAATCCACATCGATCCATTTTCTAACTTTTCAAAAATCAACACAGCCATTCTATCTCTAAATTTTCAAATTCGAAACTCATTTTTTTATGCAACGAGTAATAAAAAATCCAATTACTTTCCAAAAAAGGAAAAAAATCAAAAAAGTTTCAAATTCCATTCTCTAATTTTCAACGCAACGCAAAGAAAAAATTCTAAATTTTCAAATTTCATTTTTTATGCAACGTATAATAAAATCCAATTATTCTTTTCAAATTCTGCGAGAAACAATACTTTCGTGGTTCTTCGATCTTCACAAATCCACATCGATCCATTTTCTAACTTTTCAAAAATCAACACAGCTATTCTACCTCTAAATTTTCACATTCGAAACTCATTTTTTTATGCAACGAGTAATAAAAAATCCAATTATCCTCCAAAAAAGAAAAAAAATTAAAAAAAAGTTTCAAACTCTATTCTCCAATTTTCAACGCAAAAAAAAAATTCTAAATTTTCAAATTTCATTATTTATGCAACGTATAATAAAATCCAATTATCCTTTTCAAATTCTGCGAGAAACAATACTTTCGTGGTTCTTCGATATTCACATATCCAAGCATTTGGGTCCATCCGCATCGCCATTTCACGGCACTTCCTGCACCTGCAGCTACCGGTTAGAATATCATCGTCGGCGGTTGCGGCGCGCGCGTGTGCATTCCAATAAGCAATCCTCATAACTTTCTTAGCGAGGGGCCGGCGGGGTTGCCACCGATATTTCATCCCGGTGAAAGAATTCGAGCCGCGGACACGGGCGGAAAAGGTGGGCATCCGCATTAATGCAGATCGCTCTCGTCGGGTCGTTGCGGCAGGGAACATAACGACGATACCGCAGCGCCCTCGAGGTGTATAGGGAGCCCCCGGCGCGATTAATGCCGATTAAAAAGGCAAAAGTCCCGCCTCTGATCATTACGCCGATGGAAGCGGCACTGGCAATTCCGTGCTCGAAGTAAGGTAGCCGTCGCGACCCCTCTTATTCCCTTTTCTTTCGTTTCTTTTTTTGCTTCTCTCTCTCTCTCTCTCTCTCTCTCTCTCTCTCTCTTTCTCCCTTTCCTTTCACCTTTCTTTCTCCTTTTCTTCCTTCTTCTTCTTCTTCTTCGTCTTCTTCTTGAATCGCTTCTTCGTTCAACACGGATCCCCTCCCCTCCCCCCCTCCTTTTTTCTTTCTATTCCAGCGTCTCCTTATTGGTTTCTTTTTCTCGAGGTTGATCTCGGGTAAGGTCGCTCGCTGCCGTACGGGGGCCCCTCGAGGGTAAAGTAATTACTTCTAGTCCGACGCTGAGCTTCGCCGGCGGTTCGATAGCCAAACTTATAATTTAATGGTTAATTATATAAGGAGTCCCCCGCGATTCGGCGCAGCCACTGGGCGGACACGGTGACGTGCAGGAATGCTTCTTAGGAGAAAGAGAGAAGAGAGAGAGAGAGAGAGAGAGAGAGAGAGAGAGAGAGAGAGAGAGGATGTGAGTATGTGTGAGCGTGTGTGTACTCGTTGGCACAGCGTCGTGGTCGAGCTTCGTCAGATTTGAAGAAGTTGATGAGTGGATGCAATTTTGGATGGGATGGGTTTTTTGGGAAGGTGTTTTCGATTCGATGATAGAGATTTGAAAAATTATTGATCTTTGAAACGAAAAATTTCGATTGTGATTACGGATAGGGAAGGAGTATTTTTTTTTTTTTTTTTTTAATGATAATTCGTGTAATTTTATACCTTGTACGTAACTTTACTAATGTAGATATATTTTTTAATATAAAATGATTTATGGAATATTCAAACGAATAATCCAAAATAAATTATATCTTTCAAAAGTCACGAAGTGAAATTAATTTGCATTTCTAGTCTCGATTCCCACACAGCAGAGCAGGTGACAGGAATACGTTCAGAAGACCTTAGATAGAATTCAGATTAGTCAGGCTCGCTGATTTCCATATAATGATTGGCTTAAGTCTCGATTAATCAGGGCGGAACTGGTGCTGTTTTTATCTTAAACGAAAGAAATTAGCTTCAACGATTTTTATTATGATATTTTATTCGTTCAATGAGAAAATATAAAATCATCCGTATCAAATTCTATCTTTCTATCTTCTCTATTATTTATTACACGTTTCAAGAAAGATAAGATAAAAAAATATTTCCATCTTATTTCCATAATTTATTTCAACTGAGATAATATATTAAGACAAATTCATTAAAATATACACATATAATATATTTGCGAACTTACTTATAGAAAGTTAATCTTAAAGATAAAAATAATTTATTACAGTTTTATAAATATAAAATTCTTCGATGTTTATCCAAATTATTGATATTTATATTGAGAAATGATTCTAAAGGCAAAAACAAAAACAAAAGTTGTTGTATATAAAAATATCGAACTTATTCATTAAGTTTGACATGCTATTCGTTAATTTACGTTAGATGAAATGAGACGGAAATAGAGAGAGACAGCTTCATCTCTGTTACGTAGTTACGCCACAGTGCGGCGCCCTCTGTCATTCTATCTCTATCTCGTTTCGCGTAATGCAAACTTATTCCTTATAATTTAATAAATAAACCAAATCGACCATATTTTTTTCAGTTTTTGTATTTATTTCGATCACTGGAATTTACTCTTCAAAAGAATAGCCATAAATATTAATAATGTACACGATTATTAGAATATCGGTAATATAATTATTATAATGAGAATATTTATGCAAAATCATATTTTTATGAAAAATGAAACTTAAATAGAAATATGATTTATTTCCTTTAAATATTATAATTCGTGTTATACGTCGAATTTTTTTTTTTATCTTATTTTTGCACATACGGATATATACTTGAATATTCAATTTTTTTTATAAATGCATAAATATAATATATAATTATTATAATAAGAATATTATAAATTATTTTTATCCATATTGGATAATAATTGGAAAAACTGCCTCATAAAAAAAACTCATCAACTCATTTTTTTCATCGTCACCTATACACTCTCCAAAGTATAAAATATACGTTCGAGTATAAATAGCTTCTTCAAGATGTGTGCGCGTATTAATTAAATCTTATCTCGAAACACCTGCTGCCCCCTTTGAAAAACCATGTAAACATGTAATATCCAATAAAATGGCTTTCTATAAAAAAAAAAAAAAAAAAAAAAGAAAGAAAAAAATATCCTGGAACCTGTCTCGCTCGAAAAAAGTACGACTCATTCGCGGCAACAAAAAAATCGCCCAATCGTGGTCAACACACCGTCCAAAAAGGATGAACCAGACGAACCGAACGTTGTCCAAGAATCATAAGAGTCGATCGATCGAAAAAATTGCCACAACCAACTGGATGGAGTCGTTCTCTCCCTTCCCACTTGATGCCTTGCATGGAAATTATCTAAAATCGTCGTGGCGAGCAATTTCCAGCAACGAATTTGGTCAACGTTAAATCGCGACGTTAAGCTCGGCGTAACACGGCCGGCAATCTGGTCAGGGCTCATTTTCGAATCGGCCACGGCTGATTGATATGTATAACGCGGGCTGGGCATACGTTATGAATATTGATAAGCTGCCACGAATATATCTGACCCACGTATATATATATATATATATATATATACCTGGAACGCGTTCCACGGCCTGCAGCAGCCACGCTTTTCCACAGACTTTTTTTCTTTCTTTTTTTTTTTTTTTTTTTTTGCGAACGTCGATGCGCAAACCGAGACGATGATATCGAGGCCAGGTGGTTCGAGACGCATCGTTTGTAGCATGGAATGCAAGCAGAGCGTAATGAAACGAAATATTTTTTCTTCGATCGGTAAATACGGTGTCTGCTGTATATGCGCTTGGTATGTGTGCCTGTTTAAAAGGAAGTTTAACCATTAAAATATAAATAAATCGTTGGCTGTCCAATTAGAAATAAGCCATAAGAAGCGTACGATAATTATTGTCGCATTTGCAAAAGTAGTTTAGCTACTACGAAAAAAGAATGAACCTAACCTCAATCTTCGACAAAAACACGATTTAAATTAACCGCTTAAATTATCTCCAAATAACAACCGGCAATCGTCTTGTTCCATCGTTAATTTCCCGTTGAATTTGAATAAAATTCGTCTTCTCGTCGAGGGGAAGAGCAAACGCGAGATCAAAGTAGAAGGAGATTCGTTAAAGTCACATTTCGTCCCGACTTAATTGGCCCGATACCGTCGCAATTATCTCAAGTTTTCTAAAACCTAGGGAAGTATAAATTGGAGTTGGTAACCCGTGGAATAAAGAGGCGAGTAACTGTACCTCGGACAAACCGTATCCAAGTAAAGGGATCTATGGTAATTATCGATGATGAAGAAACGAGGGGGCCAAAGTGGAGCGAACCGATTACCTCGTGGAACCGATCGCCGAGCTGATACGCATCTGTCCACGGGGATAACGTAATAAGCGTGGCGTGGACAAAGGAGTTGGTCGGTCCACGGCTTGTTTCATACCACCTTTACCTCGAGGTAAAAGGTGTTCAGTGACAGAATCCTAAGATTCCACAGGTTGAACCTGTACAACGTCGTTCCGCGTCCTCGCACACCAGGCGTGTCCCTTCTCCTCTCCTTCTTCCCCCCCTCCCCCGTGGCCCCCACAAAGAAAATCGCCCCACGGCGATCCACGAATAAAGCTTCTTACTCGATTTCTGTCCATCTCGGCTGTCCATCAAACCGTGTCCAAGCGATAGATTCCTGGTCACGCTTTTAAATCGCTCCGTCTCCGGATGTCAGCGGATGCCCTCGATTTCCTCGCTCGAGATACAACGTACGAGAGGATGGAGGAGGAACGATTGGATTTTATATATTTTTCCTTCGTTCTCGACAAGTTTTGAAATAAGATTTCCTTTCGATTTTCCTTTTGATCCGATTCAAGTGAGAATTGAGGGAAGAGGAATTTAAAGGATTGTTGAGAGAGAGAGAGGAAGAAAGAGAAACGAATAAATAATAATAGATATAAATATTGTTGGATGAGAGGAGACAAAAACAGAGAGAGTGGAGAAGAGAAGAAATAGGGAACAAATGGAGTAGATCGTCTCGTCTACTTAGCAAGACCCAACAAGTTGGCAAGAAGGTATATCCGCGAAAACGTTTACGAGTTGAATTGCCAAGAGCTACCGTACATTCTCCCCCGATTCTATCGTCATTCCTGTCGACAACAGGTTCCATTCTCATCGAGAACTTCAGAAGCTACTCTAGGAACACTCGATCCCGCCACGATATCATCGTTTCATGTAACTCTTGCCGCATGAGAAATCGAAACAGAGGAGAACGAGATTCGTTCCACCACGCAATGCCCTCTATGGGAACAGTCTAATCTCCATACACAGCTCGTCATTTTTCAAACGATCATGCTAATCGATACGCTATCTATCCGATGAGATATTTCTTTTCATAAATAATATATGGAAGAAGTTTATTATACTTGTAGAAAGAGATACATACATGGAGAAATAGTTGATTATAAATAAACGTGAATTAAAACAATATATTTTCATAATAATCGATTTAATAATAATTCTCAAGGATGTTTAATTTTATACATAATACCTAGAATGACGACATACTTTCAATGATCAATTGGGTATTGCGCGATGTAACGATATTCATAATCGATCGATCTGAAACGACATTTGATTTTGTCATCATTTGTCATTCTTTTTTTCTCTTTTTTTTTTTTTTTACCGTAACTGTTCGATAAATACTCAATAATGTATTCTTCTCGATCAGCTAAGTTCAGATGGCTCTGCTTGACATTTGATTCTTAAACTGGTATCATTTGTCATTCTTTCTCCATTCTTTGCTGTATTCTTTTCGATTACTTTACCTACCAACGAGTGTTTAACGAGTATTAAACATTTCAGAGAGCGAGAAAGAGAAATTAACTAAATAAATGGAAAATGCTTGGACGATTTGATTTTTTCACGAAATAATACGATTATTTATCCATTCAAAGATGAGAAGAATCTGCGAAGAAGGATCGAAAGTGGCGATTAATTCGACTTTTCTCGCGATCGATGATCGTGATGATCATCGCGATCTACCAAGCTCCTAACGCTTTCTCTATTGCGGCTATTGCGTAAATCGATACGGCAAAAACTGTGTAATACAGTCTGGGAATTCTCTGTACAAGAACAGAATCCTTCAGTCTCTTGTACGATCATCGATTGAAAGAATAGAAGAATTTAATAGTTGGATAATAAATATTTTATACGTGCTTGTCTGCGTTATTAAAATTCAATTTTTTAATTACATTTTGAACAGAACGATTTTATTCAATTAACGCAAAAAGGGAAATGAATATTAAATAAGATATCTTTGGAAATATTATTTATTTCCTAGCAACTGTTATGCAACATTATTTTTTTCTAACGTGGCACAACATAATATCTATTGGTTTATATATATTTAATTGAATCTTCGTCAAAAGAATTTTTAATTTTTAACATCGGTGATTGATGATTATTACTTAGAAATAATTATAGTTGCAGGAAGAAAGATGAATGAAACGAGACAAACATCAGAATGCCACCGACTGTTCGCGAATAGAGACTGTCCGAAGAAGAAGAAGTCAACTAATCGTGGCAAAGAGAAAAATTAGAATCCTGTTAGAGGGAAGCAACTCCCCACGTGGAAAAGAGTCGACTCACTCTGTTATTTCTGCGTTATGAATAATGTATTCGCGATTGGTATCCGCTGATATCGTGCGAGTACATATAATTACAACGAATCGTGATAATTGGTAGGAACTCGAGAAGAGATTTCGAACCGGGCAACATTCCAACGCTCCTAATTTATCTCTCTCTCTCTCTCTCTCTCTCTCTTTTCTAATTTACTCTTTTTAACTCGTATTAAATTTTGTATATTTCACGGAATCGACACCAATTATCAAAATTTAAACGAGTCCCTAATCTCCAACACATCGACATCGAGAGCCCAACCGAATCACGCCTAGAGCCTAAAACATATTTTTTTCCTATTAAACACTTAAAATTCCCAAATGTTGATTCAAAGAAACATAGACGCTCGAGTGGCGCCACGAATCTAATAGATAACGCGCGTTGATTGTAATAAATAACTTTCAAAATCCTCGTGGCGCCACAGGAGCGTAACAGGCATCCTAACCTCGAAATCACGGACGTTGGTAAAAAGATAATGAAGAACGGCTGCAATGTGTGCAGCACGTAGAAATCGAGGATCGATTAAATGGGGGAAGGCCGAAATTGGCCTAATTGTCGATACAGAGACCCCCCTGTTGGTACGTATAATTACCAGAGAATGACTCGGCGCTAGTGCTGCCCTCGCTTCTTATCGCCTCGGTTCAAGAGTCTGCCTACCTAAGAGTCATTTAATCCCATGACGACCGAGCCTTCTGACCTTCTTCTTCTTCCTCTTACGCGTGTACGTGTGTACGTGTAGGGACATTTTGCGGATCATACTCGATCCACGTCGCGGGCTTTGAACCTGGAACGTATTCGCTCGATTGGATACTGACGACCGACGAGTTCGATTATGCGATTCGTATCTCGACATTGTCGGGTTAATTAATTTTCTACGGTGATTACGTGGTCTCGACTTGTGACTAAGCATGCGAGGCTGAGGAGGATGCGGCCGAATTGGGGGAAGGATCGAGATTAAATTTGGGAAGGATTCTTTTTTCCAAACTTATTAATTCCTGCTCTCAATCCCAAAATTGATGATGATTAAAAATTTACGTTATTATATATTTTTATCGTACGTTATGGGATAATTTGTAACGTCCAAGTGAAATGTTCCATTGTTGATATTACGACATTGAAGAAGATTAATAATACGGGGAACGTAGATTAGACAGAAGTGATACGGGCTTTAACGAAGAAAATAATAATAAAAGATGATCTCAGTCCAATTAAATCTAACGTCGTTAGAGTCGCGAGTTTCTATTGTTACGATTCACGTTCATTAACAACGTAATTAGACAGAGTTGCGAGGAAATTTCCAGAGGATTTTTATACTATGTCACACCTCGTCGATTAATCGCCACGAGACACGAAACTCATCATTTCTGACCCACGAATTAGTAACCTGTTTTAACAAACGGGCCCCAAAGTCTTCGTTCGATTTGACGGTATACGGTAACGCTATACGTATGCACAGAGGGTTGCGTGGCGCGCACGTTGGACCCTCTAAGGCCCCTCGCGAAAAGGCCACGCCGGGGTCACGTAATGACGGGGCGAACTCTGCAATCACAGAAGCGCGCACGCCACGTGGCTTTGGTACACGCCTTTGGCCGACCTCTTCTCGTGCTTATGGCCGACCGTTTCCTCGAGATCGATGGAAATATAGACCTGGACGAGCTTGTGCACCAACCTTCTTCTTCGAGTACTCTCTTTCTCGCTCGTTGATTGAAATAACTGTTTTTAATCGCTTTATTAATGAGCCGAGGCTGATGATATGAAAGCATTCGCGAGGCCTTGGGCTCGGCTCGCAATTAGTTTTCTCTTAAACCGTTCGCCAGGTGGCGAGCGTGTGTGGGTTAGGTTCAAGGTCGGGATGCGCTTTCCAACACAGAGGGATTCAATTAATTTAGAATATTTTAATTACTTTCAGATTTGTGTTCGGTGTTCGTTCGTATCGTATTTTATTATATATCGGCATATATATATATATATTCTCAGAAAAATTTAAAACGAGGAAGTGATCTTTAACAAATTAAATTCTTGACGACCCGGTATATCGATTTTAAAAGGTATAGTCTATAAAGATCGTACATGTTGTTATGTCGTCAAATATTTTCGAAGTATATATTTTGCATTTTAAGAAGCAATATAAAATTATTCAGGGAAATTGCTCGGGTATAATGATCTTGATCGGGACAAAATTAAATCGAAAAATATTTAACGATCGATAGATGGTTAATAAACGAAAAAAAGAAAAAAAGAAAAAAAAAGAAAGAAACGATACCATCAGGATATTAGTTAAAAGAAATCGTAAGAATCAATATTTGTGCCAAAGTATATCGTAAACCTGATATAATATTCATTTCCATTTACAAACACATATTGAAAAAGGTATAATCACTGTGATCACAACTTGTTCATCAAACATTTACAATTAAAATAAAAAAGATTGATATAATTTTACAGGCAAAAATTACCATAAGTAGTTGGACATACTCTATCATGTTGCCATTAATCCTAATTAAAGAAAATTATGCAACCGACGATCAAACGGTGCTACGTTAATTCCCACTAAGCGGGCCGGCTGATTATAATTTCAAATCAACCTCCGTAAATTTCGGCGGCCGCGACGCCCGCTTCGTAAATCACAATCGAATACAAATTGATCGTGCCCGCGAATACCTGCCCCCTTTAATCGATCAATCTGTAACGGAACGATATCTATTCGATATCTAATCGTAAACAAAATTTCTACCATTTCTTCCTCTCCACGGAAATTAAAAATCAAAAACGCCAAATAACGAGAATGTTTTTTTTTTTTAAATATGTAAGCTTTTAGAAAAATTCGTTGTGCGAAACTTTTTTCTTTTTTTTTCTTTTTTTTTTTTTTTTGAATTACATGCTCTTGTGAAAAATTTCAATTTCAAAATAATCATCGAATTGAATGCTTCACAGAAACGAGATGATTTGTTATTTACACGATACAGACAAATTGTCGGCCCTACGATACGAAGAATCAAAAAAAAAAAAAAAAAAAAGAAGCAACGAGGAATTTTAATTAAATATACACTTTCTAAGCTTTTCTAAGCGAGAGGAGCGAAACTTTTCTTCCCGCTTGTGAAAAATTACGAGATAATTGTCGATCAAAGGAAGATGAAACGCTTCGAATAAACGAAATAATTATACGATACTGACAAATTGTCGGCCCTACGATACGAAGAGTCTTAAAGAGAAAACACTATTAAAAATCGAACTCGAATCTGGGAGAAACGTCGAACCGAAACAAAGAACGAGAATTAGCGGGAGAAGGAGGGGAGGAAGGGGGAGGGGGGGGGGGTGAGACGGCAGAAGAAAAAATAGAGAGGGACCAAAGGCAACTCTCCGCAACTACCGGCGCAGGCTGAGTGCATTTGTTTGCCGTTTCCATGGGTTTCGACCTTAAAAGCGTGCCGACGAAACCGACTTCGCGGATATCCTATCTCGCGAAGGGATCTCTCCACCGAGATTTTTGCCGTCTGCGGGGCCGCCTGCGCCAGCAGGAATGCGTTTACGCGCTCCTGCCTTCGAGTAAATCTCGTTAAAGGCTTCCCGTGGATTAAGCGGGGACAGAGAAAGAGAGAAAGGGGTTGGAGGGGCGTAGAAAGAAACGGAAGAGGGAGAGAGAGAGAGAGTGTGTGTGTATAGGCTTGGTATATGCATAACAATTTCGAAGGAGGTTTCATGGGCCAGCTGAAAGAGAAATTCAACCGCGAGGGGAGGCAGAGATGATAATCTGATGTTGCGTTATCGGAGAACAGGATGGGATTATCGTTCCGCTGCGCTACTCCATGCCGTTATTTAGGGTATAACTGTTCGCGGGTGATGCAGCAGAGGAGGGTAACTGGTACACGTGTACTGTACACGCGATGATTAATGCGTTCAGGATGAGTCTTGGAGTGAAATCATTTTTTTTTGCGGATGCAACCGTGATTCGACTGGCCGATGGATCAACTCAGTCAGAAACAGTTCTTTGACATTTACTTTTCCTTCGAGTTATTTTTCCTTTTTTTTTTTTCTTATTAGAAACTGTGAATTTTTCATTTATAATGAACAAAAGGCGTTCCATTTTGTATGGCAATTTTCTCTTTTTTATTTTGTAAGAACAATTTATTTTTTAAATATACACTCGATACAATACAAAAATTGATGGGCAGAAACGATCGTACCTGTTAAACGGCTGTTAATCAAGTAATTCAAGTTTCCATCGCATGAAACAAAAGATCTTCTACTTTGTGTACGCCTTTCGATCTTTTAAAAATTCAACGCATGCTAGTTGAATAGCATCTCAACCTATCTTCCTCTCCTCCACCCACAAAGATCCTTAATCCTTTCTTACAGGCGACTTTCCCGCCGCGCCAAAAATGTGCACTCGAGAAAAATCTCTAACGGTTTTTATTGAAAAAAAATTAATGATAAAAACAAAATATCGATACTATACTTGCAGAGAAAGATACTCGATGTATAATAACTCGAATCATCATATATCATACGATACGCGTATACATCTTGTGCAGAGCGATTATAATCACCCGAAAGGGTTAATAGACCTTTCCATACGCTTGCCTCCAACAATGAAAACTATATTTTCGCAATGAGAATCCCATCCATGAACCAGAAACATCTTCCTACCGTTAACCTCGCGTCCACACACTCGGTCAGCCCTCGTAGTAATTGCAGTAAGCGCAACGTAAGGGGGATATGTAATTGCGGGCAGAGTCGATAGTAGCAAAAGGCCGTAGCAGAGGCGTAGAAGAGAGAGGGAGAGGAACCCGCGATCGTTTCGCTCCGTAGAGGAAAAATTAATTTCGTGACCTCGTTGAGGAAAGAACCTGCCACGACGGAGGCGGAGGTGGGTCCGTACGGTGGATGAAGAGGAGTAAAGAGAGTCATGAGCTCCCACAGGGGCTGACCTTACGACCCTATCAGCCGGGCCTCTCTCTCTCCGGTATTGTTTATAGCGCTGAACCGTGCACCGGCTACGAGACGGCCATTGTTCCTCGTGGACCCCATTGTCTACGAGGAAACCCCCTCCCTCCCTCTTTCTCTCCTTTCTTCTTGGGCTGAGCCGCTCGCGCAATTTATACAGAGATATAAGGCCAGCGTCTAATTATTACTGGGTAATTGCTCAATTCGGGACGAGACGAGAGATTCTAGGGGGAAGTTTCTGGGTCGAGATGGAAATATTTGAAAGAATGGAGAACGAAGGAAACGGTTTTGAGAAAAAACTTTTGGGCGATTCTGAAGACGCACGATTTGTACAGAAAATTTTGTCTGTGAGTAATTAAAACGAAGATTTGAAAGAATTTCGAGTGGAAAAATAAATAATTTTGAATACGCGGATGGATCGTGTATATTTTCTTGAACAGTTAAATTTTTCAAAAGACTTTTCAAAATTGGAAAAGTAAATTTAAAAATACACGCGTAGTTTCAATTATCTTAAACGATCCAAATCTTTATATTCGTTTCTATGATGACACGTAAATGTATGTATATCGTAAGTTTTAATTTTAAAGAAGTTCCAAATATTCGACACGGACGACTTCGACGTGTTATTCGGCTAATGGCAACTTTCCACCAGCTCGCCTAAGCAGCCTCGAACGGAACAAAATGAACGAGCTCGGAAATTATATTAGCGGAGAAGAATCTCCGCCTTGGGCGGATTTTTCCAGACGTCGGTTTCTCCCGATGATCGACGCTCAAAAGTGCGACAGCGCGTGAAATTAAGAACGCCACGAACGTGACACGCACACACGTCTGTGCGCATCGGTCATCGAAGTCGTAATCACTGTGATCGAAGAGAGGAGGTCGAAGATCTCTATTCGACTCTTTATTCCTCGGGGGTAGAGCCACATCCTGCTCCCCCCTCCTTTCTTCCTTTTTCCTCCCCTCATTTTTCGTCTTATTTTTCTCCCTTCTCCCCGTCGTACATCTGGATGCAAATGCTGGATGATCTCCTGTACCGCTATCAATATCGCTCGATGTCGAGATATCGTTAAATACAGTCTTTCGAATAATTACAGTGGTGGAATATTAGAAAAGTATCTCGCCGTAGAATTTATTTGTCACGATCGTTTAATAATAATAATAATAATAATAACAACGATAGGATTTTTTCAAATTCCTCTCTTCCTCTTCTTTTTTAAAACGCCTCTTTCTTCTTTTCTCTCCTCAACTTAACAAATTTCTTTCCTCCTCTCCTTCTTCCTTTTTCTCATTCCGAGAAAATACCCATCCTCCTTCCTTCCATCTAATGGAGAGGGGAGGGGAAGGAAAGGAGCAATCTGTATCAACAGAGGAGGAAACCCGTGTCCCGCGGGTCTCATAATAAAAGGTTTGGTCACGGAAAAATAGAGTAGCGTGCAAAGCGGGAAGGGGTTTAAAAATTTGCGTACGCGGCGCACCGCATCGACGACATAATCACAGTGATCGAGGGTAACGTCGGCAAAAGTAGAGACTCCGGTGTTCCTCGAGGACAGATCCCTCTCCAACTTTCATCCTCCTTCCTTCCCCCCTTTCCTCCTCTCTCTCTCCCTCTATCGTTCCTTGTACGAGTTTTTCATGGCCTTGCCACGGAATGGCGTTGTGCATCGCAGGTGGACCGAACCGCAGATCCGTGTGTTTGAAAAGTGGCGTCGCGCGGCCTACCTCTAATGACAATGTAGATGTGGATCAAGGTAATGATAATGCGTGGCTAGGTGTGCCGACGTTGCTGCACACGATTCACGGCTGCGAGCGCATCCGTGCGTAAATCGCGGACGGAATAACGGGGGAAGCTGTTGACGTGTCACGAGATGCGTCTCTCCGAGTTTCAATTTCCTGCAATTACGCGCACTCTCTTTCTTTCTTTCTTTCTTTCTTTCTTTCTTTCTTTCTTTCGTGGATGAGATTTTTTCTGTTCTTCTGTTCTTCTCCACCTCCTTGTCTCTCCGATTCTGAAAAATTGGACCGGAGGGAAAAAGGAAGGTTGGATGGAAATTATTATTATAACGGTTGAAAATAATTTTTGATGCGTTCCCTTCGATCATCTATGTTGGGTCACTCGTTGAGAAAATTCGAGTTGATTATTCATTTCACGAGGTGAGTATAAGGGAAAAATCGAGAGTAAAGAAAATTACTTCGAAGTTCTACCTTCCATGGATATATTTTTGAAGAAGCTGAATAAATGTTGATGTGTACTCCCTTGGGATGGCCAATTAAGTAATACAAACACGCAGTAAAGAAAGTATTCATCGGGGAATAATAATGAAAACTTTTTAAAAACTCGACTTCCATCGAGAAAAGAAACCTTTCTTAATTGACCCAGATCTTAATTACTTCACTTAAAAGTGCGTATTGCATTCAAAATCGTGTCCCAAAATCGTTTCGATTCGAAGAAATGTCGATTTTCCTTGAATTCGAAATTTTTTCCTCTTCGAAGAGGAATTTAGAAAATTGAAACGACGCAACGATATTATAATAAAGTGTCGAAACCACGTTTTAAAATAATTCTCGGAAACTCTCTCCGAGTCGTCAAACAGGCGCAATCGACGCGGAACGCATCGATCGATTTCAGCCGGATTCCGCGAATTCGCGGGACGAACGGTGAAAACGCGGCTTGGAATTGGAACGATCGTAATTAAAAGGTGGAACGACGGCGCGGAAACAGAGGCACGTAGTCTTCTCCTATCCAAGTAAGCGCGATTATACCGCGTTTATATGTGCGTCCACGCACGCGGCGCTGAACTTTCACCGCAATTAAACTTAAAAGCGCAATTTCGAGAGCCGCGTCCGCGTTCGCTCCTACTAGGGTTAATGGCGCGGGGTCGCGTTGACGTAATCCCGCGAGATCGAAGGGATAAAAATTGGATCGTCGCTATCGACGTATCGTTCGATCGAATTGATCGATTACGCAACACGTAGCAATTCCCTCGAAATTCAATCTCTCTAACGTTTGGAAGGAATTCTTTTCTAGCTTGTTAATTTGCTAGGGATATATAGACAAGATTTCATCTTTTTGTAAAAAAAAGAAATGCAAAATATATTTCTACTTATCTCCTTGGTGGTGATCGAAAAGTATGAAAGAAAAAGTTTCGGAACGATGATGTTTCAAAACTAATTTTATATTGTTATTATATATTTTGAAAAAGTAATTTTTAATCGCTTGATTACAAGTTTATTAGAAATTATATTATTTTAAATGGAAAACTCTATCGAGATGTAAAACAATCGTTGCCATCGATCCGAAGTGGCCGAAGCAATTAACCGATGCACATTACTCTTCCTCTCGTCCGCGATAAAGAAAACGAGCTGCCGTGCAACGTATCAACCATCTACTGTTTACATAACACGAAAAACTTAATCAAGGCAGATCGCCACGGTAAAAAGCGTGTAGCTCGGCTGATTGCCGCGTAATCGGCGATGCGCGCGTGAAACGGACGGAATGCAAGAGATCGCAAGAAAGATATCGAGAACGATCCTGGATGGAAAGTTGGCGGATCGGCCGCCGCCACCCCGCCCTCCCCCCCTGTCCCTCATTTCGTACCCCCGCCTCTGTCTGGCCATAATAAAAACAATGATTGATCTTAATGGGTAATAAGGAACCCGTTGCAACACATCAACCGAGAGAGAAAATGATCCGCGATTAACGTCGAGAGCTCTGTTATGCCTCGCGAACTACTCCCTTCATCCTCGTTCGTTCGTGAAACGTGGCGTGTTCGGTCGGATAAACAGAAAAACATATTTGTTATTGTCCTCCTTAACACCTTTTCTCAGAATTTTTTGTTAAAACAAATACATCCCCACATCTGTTCTCGCGTTATTCTTATATCGTTGTATAAATAAACAAATAAACGGGTCCAAACTTACCGTCAAACACAACTCGTGCGACATCACTGTCGAACCTCTAGTTCGTAAATCCGTTCGAATATATCAAAAAAAAAAAAAAAAAAAAAGAAAGAAAAACACTGTTCAAACCGCGTCAAACCTCGCAAACCTCGTCAAACATCGTCAAACGCGACAAGGAAATCCAATCGAAGATTCGGCCAACCGAATCTGATCAACGATTACGCGCGATCGAGCCGGAGGAGATTCGGCATACCCATCAAATCGGTTCTCTTGAAATCCATCTTTTCCCCGGGTAATAACCACCCTTTTCAAGGATCCTTGAAGCCACCTGGTACACACCGATTTACCGTCTATTCCCGGTGCGCTCGCGGGATCCTCGCTCGGGTCCTGGCCTGGAACGCTCCTCTCTTGAGATCTCTCCCGGGGCGGTGCTCCACGAAAGGTGAAACTGGGGAGGATTTTACGGGAGGATGGTCGAAGAGGTGGACGCACGCGCCGGGGGCAACCAGGGGCTCGCGCTCTATAATCACTTTTCCATCTTTCTCTTCTTTCTTTCTTCTTTCTTCTTCTTCTTCTTCTTCTTCTTCTACACGTTCGTTGCATCCCCTCCTCCTCTTTCTCTTTCCACAGAAACGCACACGTGTGCCACGTACGTGGAGGGGAGGGGGATGGCTTATGTTTTCGTTCACCAGCACAAGAGATTCGCGTGTAAGCGTACCGTGTAAGCGTACCATGCTAATTCTGGACAGACGGCCTCTATACGTGTGGTTACGTGTATACACTACGGTTCAAAAGTATTTGGATAAGGATATTTGGGTACTTTTGACGGAGGATGCAATTTTCTCGAGTCGACTGGTCGACAAAAGGTTTCTCTCGTTATTTTTGTGCGATAAAATTTATGTCAATAAAGCTGGAACTTATTGATAATCCATGTGAAATTCCATGAAATCGTGATACTGTCTCTGATTTCTATTTGAAAGCTATTAAATTTACGTAAAAAACATAAAAATATTTTTGATACAAATGCTACTGTAACTTTTTCAAAATGTAACATCTAATAGTGAGAAAAGAAAATATTCCACCTCAAGATTTTTTGATTCGACATTTAATCTAATTTATGATCTCTTTATTCTATGCTTTTGCTCTAAATTAATAATTTTTAAATTTTTGCTAAAATTCACGCAATAATTGCAACGAATTCACCGAAAATACTTGTGAACGGTAGTGTACACCTGCGTTGGAATAGTACACGCGCACGAGACCAACCGAGGATCCTGCACGACACGCTCACGCGTCCAGCTCTGCCAGCCACACATCTGCGTAATTGTCCCCGCCGGCAGCATCCGACCGAACGTTCTGTCGGACATGCGCTTATCGTACAGCTTCGTTCAAAAGTTGTATAGAAATCCTTGTTCGATTCGAAATTTACACCGTGACTGCGAATTTGAAAATAAAAAAGTGGAAGAAGATTTTCAAGCATCTCAACTGTAAACATAAAACACGAAGTCTTCTTTTCGTTTTCCATTTCCATTAAAATGTTAAAATTTCTCCGAATTTTTTCAAAATTGTGACACTTTTGAAGGATACGTTTGAAAAACTTTGAAAGAAATATCAAAGAAACAAATAAGGATAAAATATTTGGAAGATTCTTGGATACTTGGACTTCGTTCAAAAGCTGTATAGAAATCCTTGTTCGATTCGAAATTTACGTCGTGATTGCGAATTTGAAAATGAAAAAGTGGAAGAAGATTTTCAAGCAGTATCTAAACGTAAAACACGAAGTCTTCTTTTCGTCTTCCATTTCCATTAAAATGTTAAAATTTCTCCGAATTTTTCCAAAATTGTGACACTTTTGAAGGATACGTTTGAAAAACTTTGAAAGAAATATCGAAGAAACAAGTAAGGATAAAATACTTGGAAGATAAATGTCACCTGTTTTCTCATCTCTATCTTGCTCACTGAGATCGTTACCTAAGTGGTCAAAGAAAAGTGAAATCGTATTTTCTCCGGCCCAATGAAGATTTCATACGCGTAATAAAGAATTTGCTAAGAGTGTTCTCATGGTATGACGAACAAAGTTATGAATATGCCGATAGAATCGGCGGAAAAGTTAATCTTCTCGTTTTCCACATCTGACAGACGCGATAGAATCTTTGATCTATTAAACGCAACATTATCATAAATTCAATGAAATCTCAACGTGGGAGTGGTTGTACCGCATTCTACGGGGAGTGGAATCTGTTGCAGAAGATTTATCAGGCTGTTGTGCCCGCATTTATCTGGCTGGATAGTGGATAATTTAGTCCTACGTACGGAGGTGTAATATTCTGATTACATATTGTGATCCGGAGCGTGGGCCGATGGTGGGATGTATCTAATTGATAGTTTCCAACAAATTTACAAGCTACTGAATGGATTGGAGATCGCGAGTGCGCGCAGTAACCGTGAATTGCGGAGAATAATCAGTGTTATTCCAGAAACCGAGTGACATAAATTTCCTCTTTGAAATATTGAATGTGACAGCTAAAACGAAACGTTTTGCCTTCTGGCCGCTTGGCAAAATTAGACTGCACTCTTTCGAAAGAGAAAGTAAACGCAAAAAACATTTGATACAAAAGATTCTTAATACACGAGATGAGATATTATTATCCCATAACCAAGAAAATATTAAGAAACATATCCAAATATAAATTACGGGGGCAAAATCTTCCAAAAATGGAAGAATACCTTTCACATTCCATTCGATCTCTACTCTAATCGAGTAAAAATTATTTACTTTCGTTTATACTATCCATTCAATACATTTCAAAACGCTTCACTTTCCTCGGGACAAAATCCATCCATTGAGCGACACGAGCAAAATCATTGATCAGGAGAGCAGAATCGAAACAATAACTCTCGTCGAGGAATTGCCTCTCCATCGGAAACCGCCCCCGCCTGATTTAAAAGCTTCCGCGGGACCGGATCACGTTCATCGAGCCGCGGGTACTCGAAACGAGTTTCGAATTCTCGCCAGTATTCGTAAGTATTCGGTGGGTTGGGTAACTACCAGCCATCCACCTAAGCGCACGCTCCCTTGCATAATACCTTCGAGCTACGTGGCCTCCCCTTCCCCACCCCTTCTCGTGGATCCCGACTTTCGATCGCCCCTGGTCAAGAGAAGAACAGGAGGGAAGGAAGATGGCTCTAACGATCGATGGCTTGCGTGATTTATTTTTGGAAATGGCCGCTTTGACGCGGCGGAGATAAGGAACACCGATGATGAGCGTACGAGGGACGTGTAGAGGAACGTTGGATCGTTCTTCTGGGAGTTTCGTGCCCGGAAGCAACGTCTAGGATCGTTTTGCACATTTTAACCGCGCCTGAGAACCAGACGAATTCTTCCTTCCTGCCTCTTATACCAGGAAGAGAGCTGATATTATCTCTAGCCGAGGATGAACGAGGCTAGAAGGGATCTCCTATCTGCGGCCTATCCTCATAGAGAAGAGGGAGCCGAGGGTGAATTATGGGTGAAAGTTAATGCGTTGCGTTATATGTGGCGCACATTATCGTCTGTCGGTTCGAGGAGATTCGTGGGTGTGATTGTTGGGAGGAGTCGAATTGGGGTGGTGGTGACTGATATACTGAGACGATGCGAAAAATTTGTGTGATTTGAGGAATATCGAGATAGCTAATGATTAAAATTTGAAGGAAAATGCGAGTAAAATGGATAAATGTTAAAGAATAACTCGAGAGTTATTTTTCTTGTATGATCTCACTATACGACATTTGATAAGATTCAGTGGCATTAGTCTGTCAGCAAGCCTCGAAACGTCAGACATTATTCATTTCTCAAACATAATAAAAATCTATTATATAATAAAACGAAGAATCTTAAGTATGTGTCGTTATTCCAATATTCCTCATTTATTTTCTTTGACAACAAGTCTTTTTTCTTCATTCCTCGAATCCCAATCTGAACATCCAAAACTATATTTTCAACTCTAAAAATTACGATGAAATATTATCGATATCAAATGTGTTACGTCGTACAATCATTATGTTACGAATAAAAGACATACATAAATTCATTCGAAATCAATTCTTCAAAATCGAAATTTTCTGAAAAAACTGATTCCATTTCTCTTACATAACCTCAAACCTAACTACTTATACCTTTATCCGATAAACATCGAAAGATATACATTGTATTACGTTACTAACACCATCCTCCACAATCACAATCCATAATCCGCGCAATATCGAACGACAAAAGCGTCGTGTCACGTCATTAATCAACCTAACCTATAAAGCCCTACGTCGAAGACCGGCAGAGGGACACGCTCGGTCGGTAATATCGGTTCTACGAGGACGATCGCCGTCGGATGGTATAAATTTCCCATAAAATCGCTGCGGCTAATTGAAAAATCTCCGATAGCGATGCATCATCCTCGCTTTCTAAATTATCCTACCGCGCGCTCCCCCGGCTCGACTCGCGTGTGCACGAGAAATGACGCATTAACAGGCCGGGAGAGACGGCATGATCACGAGCTCACGATCGCGCGGGCCCCAACGAGATACAAGCCTCTCTTTGGTCCAAGACAAACCGCACACGTTCCAAGACGGCCTGCTACATCCTTCTTTCCCTCCTGCTCGCTTATGGGTTTTCGTTCGTAACATGTGTTACGATTTCGACACGGTTCACGGGCCTGGCGCTTAAGCCGCGTTTCTAAATCACGCCGTCATCGTGATTCGTCCTGGTTCTTGCGATACGTCCACGGAAATCGTACCTGCTCCCTCGTCACGATCGCGTCCTCGTTGTGTTCGTACTAATGGGAGCGAAACGGCGATTTGGGGATGATACGTGGAGTGAGATTGGGAAGAGATTTTTCTCCAACAATGCTCAACATATCAGAATACGAATCGAGCGTGTCGTCCATCATCGGACCACTGCACCTTTCTTAAAAATATCCTTTATAACACGCTATAATACCATCTTATCTTCAACATCCTATCTAATATTTCTTTAAAACCGTCCCCTCGTACATTCCAGCATACCTCCGTGATAAAATACCTCTATATTTACCTCATAAAACCTAAACCTGTTCTACCTAATAATAATAATAAATTCCTATCCCTTTTCTTCAAATTCACTTCCATCCCGCTTGAAACTTTTTCAAAAATTTTCAAAAAAAGGAATTGTCATACATCTACGTACATTTTCTAAACTACGTTTCACGTGAAGCTCGTCCACGGTGGTCGTACAATAGATACGAGGAAGATACATAGATGGGAAGGAGCGGGCGAGATGAGGCATCTCTTGCCGCTCGGTCCGGTTACGTCTACGCCAGGGAAAGTGTGCAATCCTCGCGGCCAATAAATCTTCGGCACACTCGGAGGTGGAGGACTCCTCGCGTCTATTCGTTCTCTCCGCTCGCTTATGACACTTGTGTACTACCAGCGTGGCGAGCGCCGTATTGTTCATGCGACTCTGTCGCGCGCGCCACTCGCTCACGTGATCGACCAGTTGCGAAAGAGGGGGTGGCGCGATTGCGCGACGAACCTCGTTAACCCCTTACCATACGTTCCATGCGCTGAAAATTTTTTCTATCGTTTCCACACCTTTCGCAATGATGGCAATTTTATTTACAGGCAGAATTTAATAACCTGACTTTTTCTTTAATCCTTCGATTCGATCGTAGAACGATTTGATCGATAACGCAATAATACGAGGCGTATTATTCTAAACTGAAAAGGGAGGGGGGGGGGGAAGAGCAAGAAGATTTTGAAATTTCTTAGAGACGACGTGGAAAACGTGTATGAAGATACACATATGTTCATACGAGTCGTGAGCCATAGAGTGCAAAGAAGATAATGAATGAGATTTATTGTGCGCGTCGATTAGTCGCTCCTCTTGTTTTACGTTTCACTCGTGTTGCTCGTTCGTTCGTGTTGGGAAAGCTCGGCTTGGTTTCTTAATCGCGACGCTTTGTGATTTATGTGTACAGACTTGGCGATTTTTCCTCTTCACAAGATGATGTTAACGTAATAATCTCTGAACGAGAGGGCTGTTTTGTGTTGGAGCTAATTGAAAATTAATGGATGGTACACGATGAATTTGTCTTGTTATGGTTTTGGAACACGGTTTCTTACGTTACGTCATTAAAAAATAATTTTCGTTTCTTTCTTGTCGTCAGAAAATATTTCATCGCGATACTTTAAAAAAATATATACATATATGTAATTTTCGTCTTGTCTTGGAGATATGCTCGCAAGATAGGTGAAAAAGTTAAAGGATCGTAAAGTACACGGAAAAGGTGCGGCGACTGCTGAAACCCAACGAAACTTCTAGCAATAAATATCAATATGTAATTTCGCTTCGAGTGTAGATCAAATCAAACTCATAGGGGAAAAAGGCAATCACGATCAAATACGAGCACCCAATCAAATTTCGCCCAATAATAACCCGATTGGAATATCCATTCCTCAACCAGGCATCGTTAAACTGATCGTGCAAGCGTCGTTTGTCACCCGAGCTGCAGCAGCTTGCATTTATGCAACCGTACATTTCGACGATGAAAGATAAAACGGACAAAGTAGCACGAACTTAATAGCCTTATTAAAATTCTCCATTTACAAAGTGTCGAATATTTTCACGAACAGTCGATTCTACAGGCAAGGATAAACGTAAAACTTGATATATGCGAAGATATTGTTCAAATCAATATTTATTAAGTTATAGAATATAATTAAAATTTGTTTGTGTAACATAAATAGAGCAAGATGGCGCTGTAACGAAGCTAGAATTATCTATCTTCGTCTTAGAAGATGGCGCTGTGATGAAACTAGATCTATCTCACTCTATCTCCATCTCACTTATAACATATATAACCAATATTTTTCCATATCAAATTTTTTATTTGTTTTAGCCTCTAGAATCAATCAGCCTCAAAGTTATTCTAATATATCAATATATCCATACTAACACTAGAAAACACTGTCAATCCGATGATCAAATTGACTAGTTTCACATTTTTCCATCTTTAATTCGTCGCGAGAAGATAGAAGAAGAAAAAACAAGACAGAAATTACAAAGAAATTTCGATTAGTCGTGCAACATTGTGGCAGGCTCGCGATATGGAAGGTTCAAAAGGTGAGACCGGGCAGATAAAAGCGATTGCGTCAATTCTGATCGGCAGAAAAGATCCATTGTTTCCGCTCTGCGTTCCCAAAAGGAAAAAAAAAAAAAAAAAAATGAAAAAAAAGAGAAAAATTCGCTCTGCGGCTTTATAATTGCCCGACTAGGCTATCCGCGGTATACGTTTTATCGTTCCAAGTTTATCGGGCCGCGTTATTTCTTCATGGTTCAAGTGGTACGGGCGCACTTATGCAAGCATTACGAATCGAAGTCTCCGCAGTTACGAGCGGAAAACAGTCGGTGAAAAAGGTGAAAGAGTCACGATCTCTCCTTCGTTTTTTTTTTTTTTTTTTCCCCTCCTTTCCTTCGTTCCTACGGTACGGTAACAAATCGAGAATATTCGCGATTTAATCGCGAGATTTAATTCGTTATCGAGATTATTACCTTGTGATTTTTTTTTTTTTTATAACTTTGGAAACGCGTGAAACGTGTCGTGCACAGTGATATTCAATATCATAGTTGTATTAGGAGTAATGTTAACTTTTAATTGATGGTAGATTGGTTATTAATTAACATGGAATAACGTTTTAGGTTAGGATAAATTAATTTTCAGAGAGTTTCAGTAATGATATTTGGTACAAATAAAAGTAAGGTTAAGATAAACTTGATGAGGTTAACCTAAAATCACGAGTAATTCAGGTTATAATTAAAACGAGAAGTAAAAGAAAATAAATCAAATCGCGTCTGTTTCAAGTATTAAGAAACTTGTTTCTCGTGTTGTCGTAACAATGATAATAAAAATTCAACGGATAAATTATTCCTGAAACGCCTTGAAATCGATGAAAGAAAATGCAGTAGGCGAGAAGAATAATACTCCACTTTGCGAGGAAGAGATAGTTATCATAAACTAGTTAGAGCGAGAAGAAATATGTCTCTACAATAGCTAGAGAAGGCTATCTTGATTGCATTCAACCAGCCAACTAATCAGGAAGATCTTCAAAACATTCGTGTTTCTTACTCTTTAAACCGTTCAATCCAACAAAACTGGAATAATCCCGAGGAAAAGTGTCTAATCAGAAGGAATCGAAGACGAATGAGGTGGAGTGACAATAATTTTAAAACTCAATGAGAGAATTCAAAGAAAATTATTCACATTTTTGTAGGAACTTTAATAAAAAAAAAAAAAAAAAAAGAATAAACAATCATACGCTTTTTCTTATCGTATTATCACTCATGAATCTTAATATTAATTTAATTCCTTGAATAAAATATCCTATCTAAAAAAATTATATATACGTTCTATTAAAATGAAACTTCATTTTTCTCAGAACCGATAATATACCATCGCCAAGAAAACAAATGGTGCCCCATCCTCAACTTACACGCGTATCAAAAAACCTGCAAGATTCCACGTCGAAGAAGAACACGACGAGCCAGATCACACAATCCCAAAAATTGCCAGGCAACTCTCCCCCTCCCTACCCCTCCCTACCCCTCAGAGAATTTTATCGTCCGTCTCGACTCGTTGCACGGCCTCTGTTCTGGGTTCTTCGAACCCAGAGAGGCTCACCGAGCACAGGTACCGTTCGCCAGGGTCAACACAGGGAGGAGAACCGGAACGGTAACGCCATAGTAGGTGACGTTATTAATTGGTTAATGGGAAGAAAAAGAAGAAACCGAAGAAGCAGGGCCCGGTGTACGAGGAACAGGAAGAAGAAGAAGAAGAAGAAGAAGAAGAAGAAGAAGAAGAAGAAGAAGAATAAGAATAAGAAAAAGGAGGAGGAGAAGAAGAAGAAGGAGAAGAAGAAGAAGAAGGAGAAGAAGAAGAAGAAGGAGCGCGGGTCTCGAGGCTGACCTCAGGCGCCTCCGACGTTGACCACCGAGGTCCGGTTGAAAGGAGCGGTCCCTGCTGGATTAATTATCATTACCCTCGTAGAAGGAATGGGATCGTGTGTACCCCACCTAGCCTCACCTTCGCCGTGACTGGCTACCGCGCCCGTGCCACGACCCACTTCTGCTCCTTCGGGTATAATGAGAAGTCCGCTCGCGAGAGGAAGGAAAAGAGACCGCAGGCCACACCAGAAGCCAGAGAACGGGTCTCTGATGAACACCGACTTTTTCCCCCTGTTTTAGTGTAAATACAGGTGATGCTGCAATTCCTCGACTCTCGATCCGAATATGGACAGGCGTTTCTTGGACACGTAAAACTTTGACCGATGGTGTTGACGATATTGGATAACTGGATTCCTCGAATTGCCAAAGGTTTCGTTTCCTCATAGAGTGTGATGATGTTTAGTTAGAGGAGACATTTGGAAAAATCGACTTTGACGATTTTCACTCCGTCCCAATTATAATTCCGAAATACGCTTTAATCTTTCAACCGCCGACCTCCTCCATTCCTCTCCGCCAACCAAACCACTTATCCACCTCGCAATCGTCGCTCCAACCGAAACCCTCCACGATTCCACCAGTCTTCCCCGGCCAATCGAGCCAAGTTCCAAGTTCCCGCGCGACACGCAAAAAAACCAGACGCATTAAGGTGGAAAGGGACGGCCTTCCTCCTCTTTCTCTTTCTCTCTCTCGTTTCCATCATCGTCTCGTTAAAAGCCATCGATCCCGTGCGACGGTAGCGTCCGAACACGCTGGAAATGCGGCAAACGAAGAGGCCGCTGCCTTTAAAGGGCCGTCCAGGAGGCCGGACACGTAGCTGCACGTCGCTCGTCTCCAGCCCTCGTCGTATCGAGTGGTATCTCCTCCTCTCGAGAGAAACCTCGTGCGCGGATAATACCCAACCTCGGCACGTTTCAACCTTGCTGCTCTCCTCTCGGTCGGACGTCATAGACAGCTGGTATCTTTATCGAATCGATTCGGCTGACAAACTGGAGGATACCGCAAGACGAATAGCCGATCTGCATGAGCTATGGAGTCGTGTGCATTGCGATTAGTCAGCAAGCCCCCGAGTCCCCGTGCTCTAATGGGCATCGTTAGCCGTTCACGTAAAGGAGAAGAAGGAGCGTGTCGGTACGCGGCGAGGCCGGCCTATTCTAACCTAACCTGGACGATACGCGTGTACGTATATTACGTGCCTGTTGATGAACGGGGAGGGGGAGAGAAGACGCGTGTACGTCCCTGCCGATCTACGTGTTCGGGGTGTCCTCGCTAATCGCGATCGTCATCTTCGTCCATTGGTGGCTATTCTTGGAACCTTGGAATATGGGAACCGAGAGAAAGAGAGAGAGAGAATAGGTCTTACAGTCGAGTTCTTCGAGTCGGGTTAGGTTAGGTTAGGTTGCTCTCGAGGGATCGGTTGGAGATATCGATGTAATTATGGGATTTTGCCATTCCTTTTAAATTAATCGTGGATAATTTTTGTGGATAATAAATAGTGTATAAGATTTGTTTCGAGAGAAGAGACGTAGAAAATGGTTTTTTTTGATACGTCGAATTGTATACAGATCGAGTTATTATGTTGAAATTACCGAATCAATTGCTACGCGTAATTGTAACGCGCGAAGAGAGGGATGTTAATTCAAACATTTTCGTTTCTTTTTTCTCGTTTCACGAGGGATTGGAAGAAAATTTTCTTGGAATCTTGAAATATGGGAACCGAGAAAAAGAGAGAAGAGAATAGGTCTTATTATCGAGTTCTTCGAGTTGGGTTAGGTTAGGTTAGGTTGCTCTTGCGGAATCGGTTGAAGATATTGATATAATTATAGGATTTTACGATTCCTTTTAATTAATCGTGGATAATTTTTATTTTGATATAAATAGTATATAAGAAGATTTGTTTCGAGAGGAGAGATACAGAATGCGTCAAGTTGTGTGTAAGTCGGGTTTTTTTATTCCTTGCCTCACGAGAATTAGAATTGGAAAAAAATTTTCTTGGAATCTTGGAACCGAAAGAGAAAGAAATAATTAGTCTTATAGTCGAGTTCTTCGAGTCGGGTTAGGTTAGGTTAGGTTGCTTTCGCGGAATCGGTTGGAGATATCGATGTAATTATGGGATTTTGCCATTCCTTTTAATTATTCGTATAATTTTTGTGGTATAAATAACGTATAAGAAGATTTGTTTCGAGAGGAGAGACGTAGAATGCGAGTTGTGTACAAGTTATTATGCTGAAATTATCGAATCGGTTGCTGCATGTAATTGTAACGCACGAAGAGAGTGATGTGTTAATTCAAGCATTTCCGTTTTTTATTTTGCGTCGCACTTCGCTTCACGGATTGGAAATGGGATTGAAAGAAAATTTTTATCGCAGTCTTCAGTCCTTAATAATCCTAAATCACGAACGTATTTTATCTTCTTTGGATATTCAACCGTATCCGCATTAACAGCGCTCTAAATGTAAATGATGAACCAACGATATATCTTCCTTCTTTGCGTAGCTGAACGCAAAACACATTCGAAGTAAATAAGAGGAATATCAGAAAACGTTGATGAGCACAATATATCTTGGAAATGGAGCAGAATGTATCTTACGAAATTTCAATGTGGAAAGTGAAAACGTAATTCAAAATACCAGACGAAATGATTAATGAAGACCACCTGTAGAACAATTTCTTCCCATTTTCCTTTCCCTTGTACCTCTTGGCATATTTATTAATCGAGGCTAATAAAATCCAAAAAAAAAAAAAAAAAAAAAAAACAATCAAGAAAATTATAAAAATACAAGAACCGATATCGAAATTAATTCGATATGTACAACATAATAGATAATAACAAAGACAATAAAATTTTTCATTCTACGTGATGAATTTCTAGTTCAAACCCGATTAAGTGCCAACGAAGAATGGCCATTTGAAAGGTGGTTAATGATCGTATTGCAAGTGCAATACGGAGAAAGGCGAAAATAGTTTACCAAGAAGGAATCAACGGTGCGGTTTTACTTCCGTGACGATGATCGACGTAGATCATCGTCAAATCGGGACAACGGGATGAAAATATCACGTGGAAGCAACGCCCCCGCGGGCAACCCACGATTTCTATACGCCACGGTGTCACAGAGTTGATTCTTGAACAAACTAGAATCGAATCCTACATATACACAAAGAAGAAAATTAAAATTGTTATTTTAAATATCCTTTTTTATAATAAAAATTAACACCACAACACTTGATATATTTCTCTCTTTGACTTTAGTAGTACTTTACAATCCTTCTTATTTAACAGAAATATCAATTAAATTAATGGAAACACTTTTCCCTTCCCGTTTAAAACTTCCTTTCAATCCAAATCTATTTCAAGAAGCACACCAACCTCTTTCGATCGCGATCCATCCATATCAATGATATCCTTCGAGAAACAAAAAAAAAAAGAAAGAAAGAAAGAAAAGAGGAAGAGGCTACGAAGAAAAACGAGCATGACGTAATCGTCGGCAACCCAGATCTGTCACCTAAGAGAGAGACGAGGGAGGACACCTCGGCCTCTCGTAAGAGGACGAAGGGAGATGAGACGGGGGAGCGGTTGCCATTCATCAGCCGCGCAACTGGATGAGAATGTGCGCGTATCGAGAGAGAGTAGAACGGGTCACCGAAGAGGAGCGTGCGATGGAGGAGGATATCGTGGAAGGGGAAAAAAAGCGGAGAACCTAAAACGACCGGCGTCGTTTTCGTGATTTCACGTTGCCTCGTCATTCGTTGTCGCGCAATCATCCCGCCGCAAGGAAGCGGCACCAGATCTCGCGGTGTTTTCTAATCATCCTTAAACTGGATAACTGGATACTGGGGGGGGGGAGGGGGGGGAGGAAACGAGAATCTATTTGAGGAAAATAGGCATAGGTGTGTCTATTACTGCCGCGTGCCGCCGGAGGAAACTGGAGACGTCTCCTTTCTGGTAGCGTGCACGCGAATCACGCGAGGCTGAGATCGGCTGTTGTGACCCGTAGCCAGACTTATGTGGGATATGCACCACAGGTTCTCATTATCGTTCCAAGATATTTTTCGAATATCTTTTTCGATTAAAAGTTTTTTTAACGAGCATTCAAATGCGCGTTATAATCAATTATCGACTGAAATCGATGCGAATTTTTAATAAATCGTTGATGATATGAATCTTCGTTTCGTTAAAACTAGATAACCTCAAACTTGACCTAAAAAAAAGCTTGGCCTGAAGCTTGAGGAATCATTTTTTTTTCTTTGTTAAAATTTGTTTGTTAAAAAGCACAGTTCAGTTTCGAGGGGACGATTCTTTGATCTCGAATATCCGCCAAAAGGGAGGAGGGAAAAAAGGTCAAGATCCGACCGGTTCGGTGGTGCATCTAAAAGGATACAGATATCTGTGCTACTATTTCAAGTAACCGTCCGCAGTAACTTAATCTGAAGCATGCACCAACAACCGGCTAGTATACTCCGGCGTGGAAGAGATGGGACTGGTAGATGTTTAGGGTAAGAGAACCGCAACGAAGAATTTCATGAAAGCAAGAGCGTGCATCTGTGCGCTACTGTGCAATGCAAGGACGTTCCTTTTAAGGATGGAGCCACTGTTTTATGCACATGTTTCTACAATGGTGCACCAGTTTAATGCTGATACCGCGCGATGCACTCACTTCCTACTGCAAACTGCACGCTGGATTGTTCTCTAAACACGTGTCGTGCAATATTATCGAGTCGTGGGTCTGCACATGTTTATTTGCCCGAGCGAGGAGAAACCGGAAGATTTTTACTTTTACCACTCGTCTCGTCGTAAAGTAAAAACGAGGAAAATTTTCGGATTCTTACTTTTGAACCGACGAGAAGATTAAATTATTTTCTTCATGCGTGGTAAATTTAATTTAAAAATTATCGTTCAAAATTTATTATCTCGAATTCTCGTTGGAAAAAGAAAAAAATTTTCAAAATGTCGAATCCATCATCGATCATCCTCTTGTTTGTACATGTTGTACGAAACAGAAGTCACTTTCTGCCCTCTTCATTCGGTTATACAACGATCGTAGAAAGTAATTACATCTATTGGAAGGACAGATAGACCGACACCTAAATAGGAGAGCGTGGCGAATTCCGCGGCACGATTTGTGACACCTTTGTGGAAAAGGTTAACAGGTTTCGTGGATATTCGGATCAGAAGTTATGGTAAAATCTAACCAGTCCTCGAGGAGAACCTGTTGCCGTGTCTAAGATCGAGAGATCGATAAGACCGAAAGCGGAGGTGGAATCTCGCCCGCGGTGTAATTAAGCATTGACCTATAACGAGCTATAATTAGTTATGTCCCAACGAGCACGGGATAGGAATCAGTCGATAAACTGGCTGATATCGTCTGGATGCCCACGCTTCCGTCATAGTAAATTCGTGGAAATTTGTGAGTAATCGATGTTCGAGAGAAATGAACGACGAAAGCGTTACCGGTTGTTAGGTTAGAATCGTTGGAAGTGTAATTAGAACTGCCAAATTTAAAATGATTTTAAAAATAACAATTGCATTTATTTTATCCTCGTGAATTAATCCTCTTCTTACGATTAAACTATACTTTGAGTCTGTTTTTGCATTTCTCTTTGAAAAGAGGTTAGGTTAAGATAAACGTCCAAGTAAACATTATGTTCCATAATTTTCTTAAATATTATTAAATTTCGATACAAATACGATACGTTTATCTCGTTTAATTTAAAGGGAGAAGGAAAAAAATGAAATACCTGTCCATTTCGAAATATTATTAATCATTTATGACACTTGCTATCTCTCGATTAATGCAAATATTAATATCAATATTCATACCGTTACTGCTCTTATTAATAATTCATCGGCCACGTTTAATTTCATCAAGCATATCGATCGACTCCGATCATTTTAATTATAAATTATAATTTGTTATTTTTGTGTAACCTATTATTAGAACGTTCATAGTATCATCGAGTGAACATGCAAACGGGTAATACGGGAACACAGGTACCTAGAACAGGCAATTAGAGTAGCATAAACTGTCGGAACTCGATCGACAGTTGCAACGAGGATTGCCTCTGATTATTCTGGAACGAGTTCGAGTGTAGTCGAGCACGTTGATCAATCACTTTTAAGAACGCGTATACAATGAATCTGATAAAAGGAGGGGGGGAATATGTTTTTTTTTTCTTGGCAAAAGAATAAAAGTTGCGAAGGAACGAAGACAAGACCTCGTGTAATTCATTTTGTCGGATCTTAATGATGTATTAGCACGGTGAATCTGATATTGAGTGATGAATCGTTTCCAAGTTGCTCGTTGAAGTTTCGGAATGGTCCTCGATCATTTATTTAGCGGAAACGGGACTAACTTAATTTAAACTCGAGCACGATACATGTTTGATTATACAGGTTTGAATACATATACCCTTTCCATTCTTGTTTCAAATACTCGAATTTAATAAATTACTTTCACAAAATTATTATCAGATCTATCCACGCGCTTAACCTCAAAAAATTCTTCAACAATTGTCAAGATTGTTCTAACCCAATCTATTCATCGTTCCATTTCAAAATTCTTCCAAGAAAATTTCTCACAACAACAATTCTTCTCAAATTACTCTCAATTCGTCAAACCGATGCACAATTTTATTCGAAAATTCTCGAAAAGGACAGGTTGAAAGTACACCTTTCCCTCGGAAACCGACACTGTCGTCTCCAAGCACGCTCATCCGTCTAATCAACGATAGTCTCGGATCCCATTCGACTTTGTCAATGTTCGAACGCTAACAAGGAATCGATGGGTCGACGGTAGCCGGAAGAAGTGCTCAGCTCGGTGTGTTGCTCGAAGAAGGGCAACGAGAATTATAGCGAAAGACAGCCAGTGGAACCAATAAGACGTTGATTGCGGCTCCAGCAACCGGCTGTCGATATATACGCGCGCGTGTGCCTCGTATACACGTGAATACGTGTGTCACGACCCTGTTTTCTCTCTCTCTCTTTCCCCCCTGTTCACCTTTTCACTCGGTGTATATCCGCTTCTTTCCACGAGGCTCTCGTTGTGGACCACGGGAGATGCGGGCTAGGCCTTAACTAGTCGAGAATATGTGGTAACCCGACGTTTAAGCAAGGGGCTTATTGAACCACCACGTAGGAAACGTGAGTGATGGCTCGAGGCTGAGGATCATATCGATCCTCGCGAGAAGAAAGTTCAGGCGAAAAATCGGCGGCGATGAATACGTGGTCTTTTAGGTTAGGTTCCGTGTAATTGACGTGATTGACGTGGTTTCTCGATTACGTTTTTTTTTTTTTTTTTTTTTTTTTTAATACGTTTCAGGTTAGATCCGAGAGGACAGATCTCAGAAATCAGATCTCAGAAATTAAATTAAACGCGCGATGGAAAAATTTGAGTATAGAAGAAAATTTCGTTGTTGAAACGTTTTGATAGTCGAATTATAAATGTAGGGAGGAAGTGGAACGAAGAGATAGAGGAATTTTACAAATTACGAGTGTTTTACGATTCTTGGAGATCCGTTTTGGAGGGGTAATTTGAAAAAGAAAGAAAGAAAAAAAGAAAAATTTGAAAGTTGTCGGGTCTTCGAAATCGATAGAAAGTATCGATCGTTGCCGTATAGAGAAAATTATGGGCCGGAAAATTGATGAAACGATGCTTTTCAATCGTTTTGCGCCAGAACGTTTTAGTAGTGGGTTCGAAAGTATCGGAAATTACCCTACTAAATAAACGTATCGTTTTTCATCTTTGATATGATTGACTTGTTCCCAACTACAATTATCTAGAAATGCGATATTCCTATTAACGTGAGCAACGCATTCCAAGAATCATACTTTTACAACGCTACTTTGTCTTTTTAACGAAATTACGAAAATACGATCCATCCCGCGAAACTACTAATGCGAAGCAATCGCTATAAATCGATTCTCTGATACTTTATGCATAAAATCTCGAGAATAAGAGTATTAGAAATCAAAGATACGAAGAGTTTCGTCTCGTGTTTCGTGTATCGTGAATCCAGTTTACCGCGGAAAGTATGTTAACCGCTTTCGTTTTTTCTTTTCCATTTATAATATATATATAAAAAAAAAAAATCGCATTGCTGTGTTATAACTTTCGAGATCGACAACTTTATCGCAACAAAATAACACGGAATCATCGATTTTATGAAAATAAATCGCGTTCCTCGATTCTTTCTCAATCACAACGCAGTCGTCCCGTTAAAATTATTTTAACCCAGTTCGTATCGCATCGCGGATAAACATTGTAAATAAAATCTCTCGAAGAAAACAAGAAAATCGAGAGAAGAGGTCGAGAATCCAACCTGCTCTGATAGATTCCTCGAATTTCTCAAACTTCCAAAGAATTAAAAGTAAAAAAACGAAAGAGATAAAATAAGTCTTCGGCTCTCCTTCAATTTCCACGCGCATCCTCCCGGGTTCAACGGAGGGAAAACACGAGTAAAACGAAACACAAACGGCCAATTAAACGTCACTCCCTATTTCGAGATTCGATACATCAGGCCGGTTCTTCCGCCGCTTATTCGACGTCGTGCTTATTATCGCCGAATTCTCACAACCCGAAAGAAAGAGGTTCGAGATAGACCCGACCCGAACATTGAACGGGTTCGCTTTCTACCCGATCCCATTAATCACCGTCTGAGGGGAGGGGGACAGGTATCGTGCGCGACTCGAAAAACTCGGTGTTTCGAACCCGTTTTATCACCTCTATTCGACACGCGACGTCCCTCCCTCCCTCCTCAAGAAAGAAGAGCAGAGAAAAGGAAGAGGAGAAGGGGAAAGGGCTCCCCTTAATTCGAACGTTCGCTTGTCTTTCATTATCATAATGAACCCGTGTAAATAGGGGCCCGGTTAACGGTCCCCCTCCCCCCCCCCTAATTACACCTACGTTCAATTAACATATCAAGAGACATTTTCATCTGGAAATGACAGAACACGAACGCTACCTGAGAACGAGCGTTCCGTATCCTGGCTGCTTTTATCGCGGCAACACGTTTCTAAAACGGTACGGTAGCGATCTGTCACTGGTCGAAGAAAAACAGTTCCCGTGGCTGGGTTACATATCGGCTTGCATACATCTACCTACGTTGCCTCTGTATGAATTTCTCTTTCTCCCTCCCCCTCCCCTTCCCCCGGCACACGTGAACGGATCGAGATACCGCCTGTTTATGTATTATATTCCGGTGTAAATCAGAATGTACACCATGTTGTTTCTAGTTTGGCCGATACGTAACGATACGAGATGGAAAACGGTTGTATTATAGGTGGTGAAATTATAATACGCGTAACTGGGATAACTTCGATTTCGACGATAACATTGCGCCAAGTGATGATTGTAGGAATAGAAGAAATGGTTTTGGATAAATGTTTCGATTCGTTTATCGGCGAATATGATAGTAAATCGAGCATCTGTCTATAAGAAAATCATTGGACAAGTATTAGAAAAATCTCTATCTCTGTATTCGAAAAACACCAGATATTGCTCTATGACAAATCCCTAGAATTAGGTCCCAAGATAAAAATCTCTACGTTATAATTTATACCAATATTTCCACTTGTTAAAGTGCACGGTGGACAAAAGTGATTTAATAACTCCCCAGAGAAGCATAAACAAACGCATACACGTACACACACCGTTCCACAAAAATCGTTGCGCAACAAAATCGTTACCGATATCTCAATTAAAAAAAGGAAAAACCAAGCATCTACATGGCTGGCAAACACTCTCAAAATATTTTTCCTTAACCGTCACAATCAAGAATCCAGTTACATAAGGACCAGTTCCCTCGACCGACGGAAGCCCGATTATGACTCACTCTATACAAATGC